>NC_141538.1:75830000-76430000 GCF_021556685.1 Rattus norvegicus
CAATCCACTGACTTCTAAAAGAGGTTAAATATACCTCCTGTGTGACACTCTAAAATACTATTGCCTACTAATGATCTGTGTCCTGCTCTCTTCAGTTAATTTTAAGGAACTGCATAAACTAAAATGGTATGTGGTCTGCAGAGGGGAAATGACCTTCTCATTCATGGGCAGTAACAAAAAGGCAAGGGGAGTCGTTGTAGCAAGTAAAGCTGCCTGTGGAATGAACCTGATCACAGCTACCTTTAAGCTGTGAGGCATGTTCTGTCCACTGCATTGCAAACTGTATAAGTACACCTTGTGTTTTAACAAACATGATTATGCTTTTCCAAAAATATATTCTTTTTTTTCATTCCACCCACAGAACATATTCCTCTTGTCCAATTTAAACTACATATTTAACTTACAGTGCTGGGAAGAGACAACACTACATAGTATTGGGCCATCCACTAATACATTACAGTAAAAACATGTACAACTACAGAGAGGTTACTACAATGTTACCTCCAACTTAAAAAAATGTAATTTTAAAAGCTCTTGGATTTACTGTAAGTCAATTAGAAATTATTTTCTTTGCAAAAAATAGTAAAATTCATAACATTTCTCATGCTAGTACAATAAACCAATCTAAACTATATAGGATCTAAATTATACATTTATAAATTTGCTTTTAATTCCTGAAGGAGACATGTATGTTTTATTTAAAATAAATATGTCTAAGTGAAATTCTTATTAACTTCCCTTTCACTCTTTGATTTATATCTGATAATTTCTATAAACTAATATACAATTTATACATATATATTAAGTGTTTGTTCTGAAATGAAAGCTGCTATGTAATTTTAATTGATCATAAGACATGCTACATACTTATATCCATGATCTCAAATCTTCAAATTTCCCTCAATTCTATAACCAATATGTCTTAAACCCTCATTTATATTTTTATACTTTTTAGTTTTTAGGAATTCTAAGTGATTTCCTTTAAATAATTTTCCACTTCTTCAATTTCCTCTTCAGCTCTGTTTGGTCTAATGTTCAACCTGGACCTTGGGTGTCTAATTTCAATGGCTTTGGGTTTTTTTACTCCTATACATGCATTTGATTCTTTTATAATTGCTTGGACAATTTTTGAAATTTTTTTGTTATCTCCTTATTCTTCTAGTGGTCTCTTATTCTCCTAAAAAATGTTTTCTAAGACACATTTTAAAATACATTTGGGCCATAGTAGAAAAATGTGAAAATATTAAGCCATGCTAAATAAGTATGAGAATACATATAATCAATATTTTCCTTCGTGGATGTCCATTCCAGATTTTCATAATGCATATAATAGAAACACTTACATAGTATTTATTATGCATCAAGCATTTCTGAAGCTATAAGAGAAGCTTTTAAATGTAAGCCTTATGATGATTCTGGAATTTGAAAATTTTACATTCTATTTCTATTATTTGTATTGTTGCTTAAGAAAACTTAGCACTACAATAAAATTAATGTCTTTTGTGTGCTTCCAGATAAGACAAGAATCTTAGACTCCTGAGTTCCAACCTCTCGTGCTTAGTTAGCACTTATTTTCACCATCTTCTTTTAAAAAAAATTTTAGTTGTTTAAGACATTAGTATCAGCTTTGTTTCACATTTAAGGCCTGATAATTTATTCATTCTTCACCCTCAAGTTTTCATCTGGAAAAGTTCTTTCTCTAACCACAGTAAGTGTAGATCTCAACACTTACGTAACCTAGATTATATGCCAGACACCAGTCTAAAACCTTGTGCCATTGTAATTCTTATGACCTACCGATGAACTAGACTTAATTATTATTTTCCTTTGTCAATGAGAATCAGGCACAAATTGTTAAGTCAACTCTTTAAGTCATATTAGCTGAACAGCATCCTTTAGAATCGACTTTAAGGAGAGTCTGCTGCAGAGTTCTCTGAAAAGTCTGTTTTTATCTCTTCTTTCTTCATTCCTTCTTTCTTCTCATTTTTTTCTTTTTTTGTCTTCTCCTAGCCCCTCTTTTTTTTTGAGATATAGCCTCATGCAGCCCAGGAAGTCTTTGAACTCACTGTATGGATGAAGATGGATCATAATTCGTCCTTTTGCCCTTGTCTCACAAGTGCTGGGACCCTGTGTGGGTGTCCCCACACCTGCCATGGGAACGTCTTTGTTTTGTTTCCATATATGAAAAATATTTTCATTTGATGTAAGTAGAAAACAATTTATTTCAAAAAAACAAAGGTTTTATCTTTGTTGAGTCATTGACCCAAAGAGTCCCACAGACACCCCTACCCCCAACATCACCGACTATTGACATTGTTGTGTTTTTTCTCCACAATCTGACAGTAAGGTCTTATTGCTGAAAACACGACTTCTGTCATCAAACATGGAAAAACCAAAGCTGGTGCCCATTAGAAGCTTTACCCCTACTGGTTAACATTCATAGTACTGGAGCTGTGTACACTACGAGAGGAGGAAAATAATTATCAATATCACCCAGCTGTAAACCCTGTGGCCTATAGCAATGACCTGATTGTAAGATATACTGATACAATGGTGGCTAAAATCTTATGGGAGTAATCAACCACTTATTAATTCTATTTTAAAATACTGTACTTCTAAAAACTATATTTTAGGTTTTTAATTTAATTACTCTTTTTGGTAATCTTAATATTTTTTAGTATATGTAAAGCAAATGTAAAGTGTATAATTTACAATTATAGCAATACAATAACATAGACTTGATGTGACAGGTAATAGAACTATTTACATATGTACTATTCTGAACATTATATAATTTATCATATGTAATCTAATATAACACATATTATGACATGTTATGATTGAATTTTTCATTTATAGAAATCTATTCATTAAATGGCCTTAATTTTTAGATGCATTCTTCAAGTCTCATTTCGATATCTAAACTAAGATATTTATTCCGTGCTCTCTGTTTAATGTTTCTACCACTGAGTCTGCTTCCTTGTGCCCTAGCTTCAGCTGCCACTCTGAGTACTTTGATTTCCTGTATTGGAGCTTTCTGTCAACTTATTTATGTGAGCTTTTACAAATTCTTTAATGTTTGAAATTAATATTTGTTAATGCTAAGTGAATGTGTGGATTTTCATCAGATGGTACTACTGGCATCAAAATGTATCTTCAGATGGTATCTTTAAAATAGCTCCCTACTTATACAAATTGGGGCTGACCAACCCCTAGTAGGATGGTGAGTAATTATGAATTATTATAGAAGACTTTCCCCTCTATTGGCAGTAATGTGAGATTCTTTTAGATTCCTCAGAGTCTTGAGCCTCTGTTACCCATACAACACAAGGGAGCCACTGTCTTTGTCAAGTGTTCCTGTAATAAGAGACTAGATTTCTATCAGTCTCTGAGTGCCTATCTTTTCTCAGTTCTATGTGTGAATAGTCTTTTCTACTTTTTTATTGTCTGAGAATTTCATATATTCATGTTAAGCGTTTTGAATCTTTTAATTTTTGTAATGGCTCCTATTGGAAGTTCTAACCACAGCAATTAGTCAAGAGAAAGAAAGAACAGCATCTACACTGGATAGGAAGAAGTAAAAGGGCCTGTGTCCAGAACAACAAAGGGAAAAGTAGACAGCAAGAACTGAACGAAAGCCCCAGGATCTGCATGGCCATGAGAAGGTGACATGTGGGATTCTCTTCCTGCCTTAGATGTTCTGTATCTTGACAGCAGCCATGCCAGACCCTTGGGTAGAATTCTGTACGGTAGGTTTGCAAGAGGTTATAACTGGTTAAAAGAAATAGTGGATTTCCCTGCATTATTTCTTACAACAGTCCACTAATCTATAATTGTGCAATAAGGAAAAGCTTAGTTTAAAAACTATCAATTGAGATACCCTGATTCATCCTATGAAATGATTTGACCCCTGTTCTTGATAGAAAACACAACTATTCAGTGGTGACAACAGACATCATTTGTGCAGTCTGTTTAGTGATTACATCTCATGGCTTCCACTGTAATTACAGCGAGACTTGCACTGTCTTTCCCATGCTGGAAATCACCATGTTCTCTTAGTAATTACTAGGACAGAACACCTTTGGAGACGGATGTTTGTAATTGGTGGATATCAATCTATCAGTAAAACCAAAGAAATCGTCTTCTACAATGTTCCTTGATTCTTAGAGGGAGTGATAGAGATATCCTGTTGGGATGTAACAGCCAGAAGAGGAGAAGGAAAGCCTTGAAATCATGTCATTTGGACCTGGCATGACAGCACACACAAACAAAAAGGAGCCTAAGAGCTGCACAAGACTGGGTCCACTCGCATCCTATAGTGGATGGAAGAAGGGCTCCTGAGGTCCCCAACCTCCCGGAAGAGCTATAAGTCCGTGCTTATTGCAGGGGATGGGAGTTATGTTCCTCTGGGTGCAAAGGAGAAGTAAACAACCTTCCATTGGTGATCAAGCAAGTAACCCTGATTAAGCAAGATGAGTCAGTAAAGAACAGAAGGAAGGTAGAATTAAAAGGAGGGGATGAAGATTAGGGGGGCACTATTTTTGGGAATAAGGAGAGAGAATAACATGAAATTGAGAGGGTAGGAAAGTGGGGGAGAAGTGGGAAGAGTTGCAGAAGGAAAGAGAGAGAGAGAGAATGGTTTTAAATAAAGTATTATTGGTCTGGCAAGAGTGGGAAATGTAAACAAGGAAAACAGGAAGATAAATATGGCTAAAGTATAGCATACATTGTACGAAATTATCAAAGAATAAAAAAGATTTATAATATAAACATCACATCAGCTTAAGTCAGCCATACATGGCTTTAATCCCAGTACTTGGTAGTCAGAGACAGGAGGATCTCTGCTTTTGAGGGTAGTAGGGTCTACAGAGTAAATTCCAGGATATCCATAGCTACATAGCAAGACCTTATCTTGAAACTCCCAACCAAAACTAAACCAAATGAAGCCAAAAATCAGGTCAACTTAATGCTCAGTCAGGGCTTGTAGGGCAATGGCCTTTAGTCCCATGGTTCATGACCACAACTAAGACATCTGGGAAGAGAGTAAAGTATCCTAAAATTGAGTTTGACACTCTTGTTCAAGAACAATGATGAAAAGACAGTGTATAACTTCCCTATTAAATGCACAGAATGTAATACAGGCAGGTCACGATGACAACTTCTTGGTACATGCCCATTGTTTTTCTTCACTTGTCTTCTGAAAAGGGATTTTGGCAAGAGAATGTAGCATGGGATTCTTTAGAGGAAAGATGGTGCTCGCTTCTGTTGACTGTTGACTGCACCAGTGCAGGACAGATGGCCACCATTAAGGACACATAGACTTACAGGTTCCTGGAATGAATAACTAAGCCTTCAGGAAGTATAGTGATCTCCCTGGGTTAGCAAGCGAAGGTAACGGGAGGTGAAATTTGGTGTTGATTCACTGCAACCATAGCCCCCACCCTTTTCCCTATTGTAGCAGACATTGCTTTAAGTTCTCCATAATTTCTAAGGTAAGAGTAATAGGCAGTCTATGCATGTGGTAAGGAGGGAGAGGCCCTACCTTTTAAAAGAGTCCTGGATGTTGAGTGCTAAATCCTGGATTCCATACTGTCTTTAGTGGTCAGACTTTTGCATCAAACCTTTCAGCTTTACAAGCCTTCCTTTCTAGTGTAACAATATAAAGCTATGAAGGCTAGGTTCCTAGCATAGGGCTTGATTCATAGGTGTTGTTGCTAGGAATGCCCTTGAGTTCAGCACATGGCCCTGTGTCTGCAGGAGGTCACTTGCTTTTCTTTGTAGGCTACAGGTCCAGGGGATAATTGTGAGGACATTTATGCTCAATCTGTGTCTTCAAAGGGGAATCTCACTAATTTACGTGCAGTCTTAGAAGCCTTTCTAATACCCGTCAGCTTCTCTTCCAACCCGCATTTAAGTCAAGCTCCTATGATTTCCATTGCAGTTGTGTGACTCTCTGCTGTACTAAGTTTCTAAAAGCAGTCATCTGCTTCAGTGCTGTTTCCAGAAGCTACCACAGGACTAACAATGACAGGGCACAAATCCTTGCTTAAATATAAATGGACAGTCATGCCCAAGTATGGCTTTCTGGAGCCTCTGCTGAGGTTTCCCTCTGACTGTTGATCAGCCAGCACTCACCACACAGGTGATGTTTAATGTCAGAAGTGATGAGGCTATGCGATCACCTCAACCATAGTCACCTTGTGTTGGGCAAACAAGAACCTTCCTGGCAGAGTTGGTCTTATGACACCTGCTAATTTTCATATTTGGCATTAATATGCTTACACCTAAGCATGTATAAGAAGCCTTTCATGTGAGAGACTCAAAACACTGCCTGCTTGGCTCATCACCCTCCATTTCTTTGGTTTTCTCCCATTCGTATCTCTTGTTCATCTGCTTTCTGGATGTAGCCTGAAATACTGAAGCCTGAGGCCAGCATAGGACCCTAGAGGTCAACAGTCAAGATTCTTCACACACTTCCTCTCACTCTGTGCTAACATAACAGGGGGTGGAGGCCATGCTGTTTGGGCCGCTTGCTGATTGGGAGTCTCCTCTGTGGAAAAATATCTCCTGCTTTGTATTCCCTCTCTTCTTCTCCAAGGAGACATTCTAGCCTTATGAAGCACCTTTGCCTCTCTTTAGTAGTGGATTTTGCACATGCAAATTTTCCCTAGAGCTTCTTAGGTGCAAAAAGAACAGTAAGCTATTCATTCAATAATAGTGACAGAGAGAACATTTCCTTATAAACTCACAAGTGTTCGCTGCCTGCTACTGTATTCTAAAGATTCTCTATGTAAGACTCATATGTCATGGCAACTCAATCTTCAGACTGTCCTAGTCTAGAACAAACTACTGAGACCTCTCCCACTCACAATCCCTTCAACCTCGGAAGCTCTGATGATCTTGAGCATGTAAACACTTAAAATAGATATATAAATCAAATATTTATTAACAATATTTCATACAATGTTTTAAAACAATTATTTAGCATGCATACAATTACATAGTTTGTTAAAGATAAAAATCAAACTTTCACACTAATAAGATGGACGTGCTTACTTATTTTTACATGAAAAATTACACCTTAGCTACATATTTGCTGCCTCGGGACATAGACCATCTTCAGTGCTTTGCTGACTCAGTGGCTATTTTGATTTTATAATTGTTCTGAGAACATTACTTTACATACATATGTAATCTGAAATGGCAAAAGCATGTTGAAAACACTATCCTAATCCAAGCGAAAATTCATTCAACATTTTTTAATGAAATTCAATATACTCCAAAGACATACAGTTTGATACTTACGTGCAGAGGAATGCCATTAGGAAAACATTAAAGTCTCTATTTTCAGAAATCACATCAATCCATTGTTGTAAGAGCATAAGTACATACAATAAAAACACTGCAGTTCACACCATACAATGCTCTCTACTTGGAGTCATTATGTGTTTAATTTTTTAAAAGTCAATAATTGATTATTGTGCGGTCAGAAATTATTCAGTGTTACCAAATATTTCAGGGCCCTCTTACACTGTGTTTTATAATCCTATATGGGGTTGTGATCTGAAAGTTTATAAATTGATGTTGTGGAAGGAGGCAACAAACCAGTTACACACATTATTAAATTGTATATTATATTAGAAGATGACACCTGATATTGGAGAAAATAATAGTAGCAGAGGTAACCAGAACAATACAGATGATAAGTAGTGGTTATGAAATAATACCATGGTCGGCAGGAGTTCATTGAGATGATATTGGAGTAAAAGATTTGACCTTGCCGAGGAGGTAAATGAGTCAGATGCCTGTGGGAAAACATTTCCGCTAGAGGCACGAGCCAGTGCAGAGCCTTGGGACTGGAGTGAACCTGGTATGTTTTTTAAGATGCAAACTTAGTCCTGTGTATGGATATATAATTATGTTAAAGTATAATTAAAATAAGAAAGACAATTAGGATACCGGGGTTCATACAACAAAAGGACTAGTGAAAGATCAAGGAGCACATGAGAGGGTCATAAGTCAAGCAGGTGGGGCTGGACATCGAAAATCTGCCCCTCACTCTAAAGCCTTTGTGTGTATCCTGACTAAGGCAGGAAGTCAGACCAGCATTTTGGGCAAGGGAAGGGCTAAGTAACTTGACGTCGTGAAGGATGTTTTTGAATGATGCAATGAGGGAGACAGGAGGCTGATAAATAAATAAATGAGGATGCCTAGGCAGTGGATCAGAAAATCCCTATATAAAGTGTTTAGAAGAATGTCAAAGGCAGATGATAAGGATTCCATAAATATTAGTGCTCTATTACTGCCAAAATTCTCCATTTGGTGTGTTTGGTCTATGTGACAGACAACTGCCAGTTCACCTTGGCCATGTAAGTCTGATGTGCTTCTCAGGGAGACAGTGCCTTTTGCAAACAGGACATATCAGCAAGAAATCTATGACTTCTACAGTGAAATGAATCAACTCTTGCCCTTTAAATATCATATGTGAAACACTGAGCATGCGGGATGGTACAAAATGCTGGGTCCTGTCTCCATTCCCCATCCTGGATTTATTCATAGTCTATGTGTCTCTAAATTGTGTTCAGGTCTTTTAAGTATTTTCTGATTCAGAGTCTTTCTGAAACGAAGTCTTTCATGTTTACTAAACTTTCAAGTTCAATAAAAGGAGTCTCTTTTAATTTTAAGAGGACAAACGTTGGAAGCATGTGCTAATGGCTCTTGGCTGCATGCCTGTGGGAAATGTGTTTGCTCAGATTGTAAGGCTGACTCTGCACCTACCCCAGTGTAGGGCACATGATAGATGCTCAATAAATATTTACTGAATGAATATATGTGAGGCCGTAATCAGCAATCCACTTCTCATGTAACTCATGACTTCTTACCCTAATGATAGGCAAAAAGGAAATGGAGGGTTAATTACAATAATGACTCACATAATACTTTATGTTGTTTTTACTATTGTTTTTTTTTTATTTTTTGAAACAGATTCTGTAGCTCAGGTTGGCCTGGCACTCACTGTCTAGAACAAGAGCATTAATTAGGCTTATGGGCCAAAGCTCATTGCTGCAAATTTGTAAGTTTCTCTCTCAGTGCCCACTGAGTGAGCTGCTCTCAGAGGGTTCTGTATAGATTTGAACACATAAACTAGAAAGACAAATTTAAAATATATAATCACCCCTCATGACAGGGAAGCGGGAGAGATCCTAGAAGTAGATGGGTCATAGACACGTTCTAAAGAGGCTCAAATCATCTTGGGCAGGCCCAGGTGAGGGGAGTTCGTTCAGAAATTTGCTTCAAGGTGAAGAACATTGGGTTCCAGGAGAATTTATTTGTCATAAGTAATTTTCTTTACTGATCCATTTCTGGTTTAAAAAGCAATAAATGCTTTTCTTAACAAGACCAATGGTACAAAGGTATATACTATCCCCTTCCCCATCTCCTCTCCCACATGATCGCAGTCAGAACAGAAGGGTATATTCTCCCATTATTCTCCCCTAGCTCATTTATACACAATCAAACATAAATGCATAAGTATAAAGTTCCATTTTTCCCCAACATGGAATTATAGCACATATATTGCTCTTCATTCACACTATAGACAGAACATAGTTTTATATGCACAATTATCTGTAAGAGGTTTGTTCAGTTTGAACCCATATGTAAGTTACACCGCACAGGTCTTTATCTGAGTTCCTTCATCCAATATGCAAAACTCTTCCTGAACCAATTGGTTTCACTGCATGTTGAACTTTTTTTTTTTGTGATGTACATTATTTTAAAATAAAGAGAAGCCATCATCCACTCAACTATTTTCTGACTGATGGCCATTCCCTTCATTTCTCTGGGTCATTGCTTCTTTTGAAAAGAAATTTGATTGCTAGAATCTTTCACTGGGCTGCTATATGGATTACCATATTCCATTTATAATAGTAAAACTCTCAGTATGTTCTAAATACTCAGTAAGTATAAACAATTTTTTTCTGTAAAATTCTTCACTGGTGTGTACAATCCTATTTCACATTAAAATATGCAAAAAATTTAAGTTGGATTTTTTCCCTTTCTGTCTTTCGTTCCCTTTCTATTTCAGGTAAAACCTCACTGACTTGTCTCTCTGTAGCTATTTTAACCACTGCTCTCATCTGTCAACCCAGCTCTCTTGTGCAGCATGACACACACCCTCAGGCTGAACCTTTCTGATTTTTATTGCCAAGTAAAGATTCTGTGGGAAAGAAGAAAGGCTCTATGGATAGGGAAAAAGCCTTCTGGTACTAGCATTCCTGGGCAGAAGAACTGAGAGAGTTCACCATCCAGTTCTAGAGATCCATCAGTTGAGTAGGTAGGGAAGGTAAAGCATATTCAGATTGGACACTTCACTGAAGGCAGCCATAAAAGGCCTTGTAGTCAAGGTCATGAGAGCATCAGCTGAGAGATTCTTAGTCCTCACCACCTCAGCCAGCCCTGTGTCTATCTGGCACAAATCCAGCCACAGGAGTCTTGTGCAAACAAGCTAGGTTCTCAAGAACATGGTTTCTAATGGCTACAGGGAAATAACACACTTGTAGAAAGTTCTAGGAAGCAGTTCGATAATATTGGGAACAGGGGAGGGGAATGTAGTCTTCTTGATCACTCACTGGGGCTGGATCACAGGTAGCATGCCAGCTGTCCAGAGTTGTATTAAGAAATGGAGGACACAGGCAACTCTAACTGGGTGGGTCAGGAGAGGAGAGGAAACAGTGCCATTGTCTTAACCAAACATTCCACCTAGCTGCCTGTCGCCAGGCTGTACCGCGCAGACAGGTAAACAAATAATAATACCCAGTGTGGCACTTGCTGCAGCAATCTAAGTGCCAAAGGCTTATGGGACAGTAGAACAGAGTTCCTGTGAGAGCCAGCAACAAATATTTGTGAATTGACTATTGGGTGAGGCCTCTGTCCTTTGGGACAAAGTAGGAGAGAGCCCTTGCTTTTCTCTGAAGGAGTCTGGAGGTCTTCCAGGAATAGTTGGGATTCACAGGTCATAACATACAGAAAAAAAAAAAGAAAATACTCTATAGCAGGGGCTTGCTATGGGTAGAGTGATAAGAATGTGTGTACTTGGTAAAGGCTGAAAGACTGACATGCTTGGAGGAGAGAGGATGACTGAAGATGAGGAAACGGGTGAGCTGGAGGGAGAGGAACAGGCTTACAGGGCCTCTGCTGACTTGGTAATGAGTGTGACTGTCAAGACAAGTGACACATGCAGTAGGGTGCTGGAGTATTTCAAGACATGGAGTTCTCATAGATTGCCTGGTGGTCAAATAAAAACAGAACCTAGTATTTCCCTACATTGTCTTGGTATACATTGAGAATCTATAATCACAAAATTCAAAGTCCAAAATGTTCCAGAATTTGGAAGTTTTGGGGAATAGATGCAATGTAAACAGAAAAATACAACCCCAGTCATAAATTTGCCATCCATTGTCAAAGATAATGCATAATTTTTTGCCATTTTTATGTGTATGATATTTGTGAAGTAAAATGAATTTAATATGCAGACTTATATCATTGTCCCCAAGGTACTTCATTCCCAAATCTGAAACACTTTTCCTTTCAGATATTTCAGACAAGAGTTAAGCATCTTGCACAGTGTTTTGAGTTTTAGGACTATTTAGATGGTGCTGGCTCCTAGATCCTGTAGCCTTTCATGGCCCTGTCTTTACTATCCTCAAATTTCACCAACACATGCTGGCCTGCGTGATGGAGTATAAGAAGGCCAGCTAATGAAACTAAGTCAGGACTGTGAATAGAAAGACAGGGAATTTGGACTTGGAAGAGTCTTTTACTGGGGATTCTAAGAGCAGTGCCATGGTGATTGGCTACTTACAGCCTCTAAGTAGTTGAGCCAATGAACTCTCCAATGATCATATCAGACAAAGGGGAAAGGAGAGTTCCAAGGACACTTGAGTATTTAGGGGATTGGGAATTAGGGGTCTCCTTTCCTCTGGCATAGGCTCCCTATATCCTTCTCCCTTCACTCCCATGTCAGCCACCGTTCTTCCCAGATGCCCCTAAGCTCTTTTATGCCTTGAAGAAATTTTTATGGGGTCCTGAACTTACTTCTCCCACTAATGTGGTGAGTGCCTCTCAATTTTGAATCGTGTTTCACTTCACTAAAAATGTGAATATATCTTACCAATATTAAATACATTAATATGCAACTTTATAAATTTATTACTTTCCTCCTAAGATATACTCACAAAAATAATTTTAGAATACTCAGATTTGGGGAGTAACCAGGTAAATGCTATATGTTTTTCTTCTCAAACCACAGAAGATTTTCTTGCCCATCAGTTGCTAAAGTCATTGTTCACACTGTTTTCTGTGCTAAAACACAATAACACATATGACATTTGACAAGGTCTGTCCATGCTCAAGCTTTCTAAGACTCTCAGGTGCAATCTAGTCTTAATACCTGTCCTAGAAGCTGAGCCCCTTCTCTAGCTTTATATCAGGATTAGTGTGATTTAGCTGGTTGGCTGGGATCTCTGAACAAACCCAGCATAGATCATTCTCCAGGACTCAATCCTATGTTCATCCTGCCAGCCGAGAAGCTGTCCCTATATGCACCCCCCTCCCATTCCAGCCTCATGCTCAGTACAAGAATACCATTCTTCAGAACACAAAACCGCATACAATATTGTGTCACGTGTCTGATGAGCTTTACAACAATTGCATTAAAACCTCTTGAACATATTCATCAAGTTTCCAGTATTAAATTGATATTTGACACGATTCAACAGTCTTAGATCGTAAGTCAATAAGGTGGTATTTATCTTCACTTGCCCTCCAAACGAAAAACAGTTTCACTGATGTTGAGAAATTTGTCAGAAGTCACACAGCAGCCAGGAGACGCCTTTGAATCCAGATACAGCTGACTTTAGAGTTCCTGCCTTCCGCTCTAGACATGGATGGCTCCTACCATAGAACACTAAGGAAATCAAAGTTTTAATCCTGTTTAGTTGGCCTCATCACCTCCCCCATTTCACACCAGCTCTCTCATTGGTGATCGCTTCTCCCTCATATTCGAAGTTCCTAAGTGGGGATAAGACACTCACACCTACCCACTTCACAGGGCTGCTGGCTGGATTAAAGAGCTAATGTTTGCAAAATACTTTGAGCTTCAAGAAAAGCCAGGCGCCAGGAACTACAAAGGGTTTTAAGATGCTAGACTTTAAATCTCCTTAACAAGTTTCCATCTTTAAAACTAATCTGGTACAGATCCTGTTTTTTTCCCTTCCAAAGCCCTGGATAGTGGCTCACCGCTGTCTCTTAAGAGTAAAAGTGATGCCTTTTCTCCTACTTCTTCCTCTTCCTACTTTCACCCCTTCCAAAACCTAACTGCAGTTATTTTAATATGTCTTACAGAATCCTTCTAATGTTTCCAGTCTTAGCTAATGAAGGCCCTTTAAAGAGCACTTCATCATCTCATTGCAAATATGAGGACATACAACCCAGGAGAAGCAAGCACATGCCCAGAGATGAGTAGAAAGGTTACTTAGAGGTCATGAGTCTCAGGATGCACACAAGGCACAAGTTTGGGGAGAGGCAACTTGACTCTCACTTCTCTCGACCAGACAACTCTATCAGCATGCACTGTGACTGAATCCATTGTAGTGGAGTGTGTCTGAGCAAGAACAGTCAGTGGCAACCCAGGGCCAGATGCCTAGAACAGGGGAACAGCACAGAGGATGGAAAGGGTTCAGAACTGGGTTTGTTTCCTTGGGTTACCTCCTTGGCTCTATCTTTCTGTAACTATGTGATTTGGGAGTGGATTTGACCCATTTGTTTGCCGATCTGACTCCTTATTCTATGGCAGTAATCTAACTATGTCAAACTATGTCACCTCTGTGCTTCACGAGATGGTCTATGGGCACCTGAATCTTGGCAGTATGGATTCTCCTCTGCTCTCATCATAGCATGGATTAGCACAGAGATCACAGGAAACAGTTTGGTTACAGCTAAACAGATTTGTTTGAGAGAGAGTTTGCATTCTTATTAAAAAAAAAAAAACAACCAAAAATGTGATTTGGCCTTGTTAACCATTTGCTAGGAGACCATTGTTTGATCTTAACAAGGCAGCACAGAGTTGGTAGGAGTAGGTACCATGTAATCAAATATTGAAGTGGGCCAGTTTTCCAAATAACAACAGCAGCAGCAGCAACAACAGCAGCAGCAGTAATAATAGATTCAGAACAACCAGTTATAGAAGGAAATGTGGTTGGTTGTCTTAGCCAGGATAAAGGAGTCTCATGTATCTTCATCCTATAAGGAAACATTGAAATGAGTCTACAAAAAGACAATTTTATTGACTTTTCTTTTCTTTTTTTCTTTTCTTTTATTTTTTAACTTGAGTATTTCTTATTTACATTTCGAATGTTATTCCCTTTCCCGGTTTACGGGCCAACATCCCCCTAATCCCCATCCCCCTAACCCCTCCCCCTCCCCTTCTTTATGTGTGTTCCCCTCCCCGTCCTCCCCCCATTGCCACCCCCCCCCAACAATCACGTTCAGTCTTAGCAGGACCCAGGGCTTCCCCTTACACTGATGATCTTACTAGGATATTCTTTATTGACTTTTCTAAAGATGCGATTCCATGTATTCCAAGTAGAGCTTGAACTCACCCTGTAGCCAAGCATGAGTTGAAACCCATGATCTTCCTTCTTCTACCTCCATGCAAGGATTACAAGAGTGTGCCACCTTGTCTCTCCTACTAGCATCACTACTTCCTTTTCTGGCAATTGGAAATCCACGTGTGGACTAATGAAAGCAAAGGTGTCCGTCATCGAGGTTGTGACACAGATGAGGGTTTACTTCTGTCTTCACTGAGGACAACAGCCCTCTCTGCTAATACACAGAGGCATCTTCTTCAAAGGGCCGTTCCCATCTTGCTTCCAAGGAAATAAAGTGAATATACAGAACTCATTTTGCATCTGCTGAGTCTCTGCTCTGCTGCGGTAGCTTATTACAGACATTACACCCAGACAAGCACATTTTGGGGTGGCGTGTTCTTATCCTTTATGAGAAGGTCAGATCATAGAAACCATAAACCTGAATTCGTCAACATCTTGTAAGAGCATCACACAAGTTGGGCAGACATGCAGGTATGTCCAATGGGATATGTTGCTAATGTACTTACTTCAAGGCTGCTCCTTTAATCGCTTGTACACAGTTTTCCTGGTCCACTGATAACCTGGACATGCCACACTTTCATTATTCTGTTCCTCCTGCTTCTCTTCCTCCTCCCTCTCCTCTACTTCATCCTCCTCCTGCTCCTCCTGTTCCTTTTCCTCCTCCTACCCTTCCTCCTCTTCCTCATCCTGTTCTTCTTCTTTCTGGTTTATGTTTGACTGTTTTACCTGGTCTGCCTCTATGCCACTCACTCTGTAGCCTTGAACTCATGGTTATTCTCCTGTCTCATTCTTCTAATTGCTAGTGATAATAGGTACAAACTTCCACACCTGCTCATCCCTGTTCATCCTGCTTCTTGACCGACCATGCTTCCCTGTACCCCAAGGATGCCACTCTTCCCATCTTATTGGCTCTGAGTACTCTTTTATACAACTCAGTTCTATATGTTCATTTACCCCTTCACCCTGGGCTATAATCCCCCATCCTTACAATAATTCCTTTAACCTGTATGTGATCTGTCCTTGTCAAGTGTAGTTAGGATCCAGGAAAAGACACACACATGAGATCTCACTGCTCTCTGCAGACATAGCATTAGGTAGCTGTAAGACTGTTAACAGAGAGGAGAGAGTACTAGGTAGAAACATTATCACTGGAAAGAGAGCAACAAGCATCGAGGAAAGATGCCTGGAGGAAGGCGGTCATGTGAAGTCCATCCGACAAAAAGAATTGAACCAGGGATAGGGGAGGCTATAGGTGGAGTGATGCAGACCAAACAAGCATCAAGTGCATAGAAGAGAAGCTCTCTGCTTACACCCACTGCTAGTATACTGCCACCACAGCTAGGCTACAAGACCAGCAAGGAAAATAACACTGTGTTACTTTCTAACATAATCTGGGCCAGAGATCGATGTTAGAGACTGGGAATATACTTAGCTTACTACCTCTTATTTTGTATAATTCATGATGTTGTAAGGGTTTCATATTTTTAAGTGCCTGGGAAAAATTACCCAACAGATCAGGACTACTTCATGACATATAAAAATGCTATGCAATTCAGATGTCAGCATCCATGCCCATAGTCATATCAGAACCCAGCCACGCCTGCTTATGTGTGCATTACCCAGCACTGCTTCTGAGCTGCTGTGGCAGAGGTGAGTAATGGCAGGAGAACATTTGGCTCATGAAGTCTAAATCATTTCTTATCTTGCCCTTTGCAGGAAAAGCTTGTTGATCTTTGGTTTAGCCTAAAGAATCAGACTGCCAAGGCTCCAATTCTGAACTCTCTCTCTCCCACCTGTGTGACTTTGGACCAACGATTTTATCATCACTCCCTGTCACTGTTTTCTCATTTGAGGATAAGCAAGTGAGTTGTTATGGAAACTGGGTTAGTACATTCTAACCTGGAAGCTTTAGAATAGTGTCTTGCACATAGCAAGCTCTCAGGAGATAAATGTTTCTTAGTCCCTTTGAGGCAGAGGAGCTCAGCTGAAGGCTTGGCATCTTTTCTTATTCAAAGGATGGATCTTGAAAGAACAAAACAATGGGGAAGTGCATCAAGGGTGTCCTTGAGATCATTACTAATTCTGTGCCGCTTTCCAAAGGGGCAGAGAAGCGAACCCCGGCCTCCAATGCCTTTCCCACTTTCCAGCATCGCCGGAACATCTGCTAGTAATCTTGGTCTTGTGGCATTTTTTTCCCTTCTGTTTTTGTTAATTTTTAAAAGAATCTTTGGGCTGTGGATGATGAAGGGAAAGGTCTAGGGTGAGGGGCAATGACTGTGGAGTGTGTGCAGTGGGGAACAACTATTGTGGACTTTTGACATGAGAGATAATGTTCCCAGAGAGTAGGGGGCCCCAACATAAAAAATTCCCCAAGAAAAAGAGAACTAGTAACTATTTCTTAGAGTGTCCTTGGAGCCCTATAGGCAGATGGTGTGTTTTAACGTGAGAGACTTGTTCCGGCTTCCCAGGGCAGCCAGCACGTGGCCATGGGTCTGGAAAGGCAGCCTTCCTCATCGTAGGCTGAATACTTCTGTGTAACAAGACTCTCTTGTGGCTTAGAAAAGGCTCTCAGTCTCCTTGAGACATCTGTTTTGTAAAAATCGGCCCAGCATGCTCAGTGCATCACCAATAGAGTCTGTATTCATCCTTCGGGGGCAGTTTTATCTATACACTAACTGAGACCCTAAAAACTCTGAGCTAAATCCAGTCCTGCATCATTACCCACCAGCTTCTTGATGATTTTAGTGTCTTTAATCGGTGCAACATTATCTGATGAACCTCTCAAAAAGCCAAGTGTGGATTCACATGGTCATTGTCCACAGAGAGCCAAACATTAGCACAGAATTGGCGAGGGTTTTTTTTTTTTTACCAGTTTCATGTCCAGTTTCAGTGGACAGGAGGAGAAACAAAACCCACAACCGCAGTGTGGCTAAGTAATTGCTTTCAATGTACTGAACAGGCTGAGCCCTATCTCAGTACAAGCAACTCAGCCTGTGGGCTAGTTTGACTGCCCTGAGCCTGCATCTAGCTTGTTCCTTGTTTACAGCCCCACAGCTTATCCCAAGAGGGGAAAAGGGCACAAATGCGTGACTCTTATGCACTTACCTCCCAGTACATCCCGTACATCGAGAACTGGAATCTCGCTTGGACGGTAATTACCGTGATTATAATTCCCCCGTGGAACTTGTGGGGTGAGCTCCCAAAGCAATTCCTCAAGCTTGTCAAACCACTGCCTTGATTTGCTTATGAAAGGCAGTTCTAATCAAAAGAGGTAATTACAATATTAAGTGCCAAGCCTTGGTGTGCAAACTCTTGAGTCATAGGATATTAAGCTTAATTGAACTGCATTGAAGGAGGCATGCAGCATCATGCACAGAATTCTGAGCTAATGTGAGCCCCAGCCTAAACCTTTACTCCAGGAAAGTGGACAAATTACCTGATCTATTAGCCACTCTGGAATCACTGCGTCATACAAACCAGTGCACCTGCTCTTTCCTCTTGCGAGTTTTAATGCTGTACAGACGGATGCTTGAGAAATCTTTAGAAAGTAGATCTTCCCCATTTTGGTTGTGACTATAGACCGGTGCCAGCATTCGACCCATAATTCACTTCCTCATTCATTCATTCATTTGATATATATTGATATCTTCAGTATTTCAGGTGTTGAAATGGACCATGGTTGCTGAGATAAATTAAGTATGTTCTAGATCTTCTACAAACTCAGCATTGGTGTGAAAAGTACAGTCGCCAATGATGATTAAGCTCTGATATGAAAGCACTGTAATAAGAAAATGTTCGGGAGAATCAGAGGGAAGAGTGTCACACTTTGGAGATGATTGAGAAGGTCCTGGCTGGAGGCACCAGACTCAAGAGAGTCTGAACAGGAGTGAAAGGCTGTACCATGTCCAAGGGAAAAAAAAGAATTGGAAAAATATGAGAGAGAAAAAGATCACAATGTATTTCGGAATGCTTTGAAAACTTCACTGTGACTCTTAAGCCACATATTTATGTACGTGTTTATGGACATGTGGCTCTGCATGTCCTCACACGGGCTTTGAAGTGCATCAGAGACTGTGAAGGTAAAGCAAAGTGGATTGAAGCTTAGTCATTAAAGACCATTCCAAACACCCACTCCTCAGGAAGGTCAGGATCCAAACACTGCATTAGGGAATCTGTGCAAAAATATAGAGGCAAATGAGTAGACTCTACAAGCTCAGACTCAGACCATCACTACTCACAATGATACCACAATACCCCCCCCCCCCCCCACCGCTACAAAGGGGTTTTTCTGCTGGATGCGGCTACCATTAAACTTTACGTAGCCTTTAACACATTTAGAAAATGACCTGAATACCCTGAAGTATACACCTTTATCTTACAACACAAATCTGACCCACGGTTCATTAACAGAAGAGGATATATTCTCATTATAGAAGCAGAGTGATCAATCACACCAGCTGATGGATGGCATGGCCGTGAGTGTGCCAGCTAGCCTATGATAACATGTTTTTCTTGCCAAGTGAATCACCCTTCAATTTGGCGATACTAAAAAGAGAGAAAGGCTCACATTTGAATCTACTTAATTCAAGACTGTTTTGTTTGGTTTGTTTTGTTTTCTTTTCAGAACATAATTTTAAAGGTTCCAAGAGAGGAGAAGAAATGTCGCATCCTTTTAATGTTCTGTGGTGGTAATATTCTTTTGAAGCTATTTTCTGAGCCAACACCTGCAGAAGGAAAATTGCTATTCTCCTTTTGAAGATGAAGAAAAAGAATACGAGAGAGGCTGAGCCGCTTCTAATTACAGTCACCTTTGGAAGTAGCCAAGGACTGGAACTCAGTTTAGCCTGATCCTTAATCCTGGTCCACAGAAGTAAAAAGCAGCTTTCTAGAGGACTGTGTGAGAGTATACTCCTTCAGTCTCAGGATTTGGGAGGCTGGGGCAGGAAGATCATAAGTTAGAGAACTGTCTAGCCTATACAAGAAACCTGGCTTCAACCAATCAACCAACCAACAAACCAACCAACTAACCAACAACCAACAACCAACCAACCAACCAACCAACCAACCAACCAACCAGGTAGAGGTCCTTTCTCTTTTGACAAGAAGGGATGAGAACAATTCTATTCTTCATCAAATAAATAAATAAATATTCCTTCATATTAGTCATTTGAAGATAATCCCTAGTTTTTGACCTACAGAAATTCAACTTCCTAGTTTTTGGCTTTATGCTGATATAAAAGTCATTTATGTCCAGCAGTAGAAATTATCTCCTGCATTTTGAATATTTATGTTTCCTTGTCCAATGACTTTTTAGTATGACAATGTCAGTGCTGGATCACAGCCACTAGCCAGTCACATGATCAGTAACAGGAGTAACCTGATCGAAAGGGCACACAGCCAGGACCTTGGAATTTACCAAGTTGGGAAGCAGTGGTGTTTTCTAAATTAGGAATCTTCAATGTACTTTAAAAGTATACATCCACCACCTTCCAATGACTTGTTTGAGATGTATTCCTGTCAGAAATAAAAGAGTAGCAACGTGGCCCAAAGCAGTTGAAGAAAATAAGGCTTGGGTTATTCCTTCCTTCTATAGGAACCTGAATGGTTCATATGGGCCAATAGATACCAGCCACTTCTCTGGGGCTACACTGCCACCCCCCCCCCCAAGTCACTGATTCAGGACAGTTTTTAACAATGACACCTGTTACAAGTTCCAGGAAAAAGGAAGCAAAACCCAGTTTGATCCTCTCCTAATCCATTTGCTTTCTTCCTTGTCCACTGTGCAACAGAGGCTGTGGAGACAGAGCCTGCCATATACTAATCACTGCTCTTCAAGAATAAATACTGTTTGGGGTCAATGACAAGACATCAGTCACCACCACAAGACTCACAGGCTGAGACAGAAGAATCCTCAAAAGTCTGTATCTCCAAAGAAAAACTGTATTTCTCTGTCCCTTTGATGTTACTTCGTAGCCAATGGCAACTCTGACTTTGGTCAATACTCCCTGATGTTATAAATAGCACTAACCTTTGCCTTAGAATCAGATCTCTTTTTACATAATATTAAGACATGAATCTTTCGTTTTTCTCAGTGCTAATGCTAGGTGAGAAGGAATCCAAGGCAAATGTGCTCTTATGGTTTCTGGGACAACTATTTGAAAGTATGACTTACCTAATTTCATCCCACAACTAAACCAGGATGGATAGACTGTTCCTTGGGAGGATGTAAGGCAGGTCTTTGGAAAGATGGTCAGACATATACAGTAGGCCTGGAGGTCTCAACCTTCCTAAGGCTGTGACCCTTTAATATAGCTCCTCATTTTGTTCATGTTGTGGTGACCTTCAACCATAAATTTATTTCATTGCAACTTCATAACTGTAATTTTGCTACTGTAGTGAGTGGTAATAGAAATATCTGATATGCTACCCCTATGAAAGCATTGTTTGACCCTTAAAGGGGTCGTGGCCCACAGGTGGTGAACTGTTTCACTAGGCTAAAGCTCTCAAACCTTTTTTTTTTTAAGATTTGTTTTAGGTATGTGAGTACACTGTCGCTGTCTTCAGACACACCAGAAAATGGCATTGGATTCCATTACAGATGATTGTGAGCTACCATGTGGTTGCTGGGAATTGAACTAAGGACCTGTGGAAGAGCAGTCAGTGCTCTTAACTGCCAAGTCATCTCTCGAGCCCACTCTCAAACCTTTCTTATAGTGAATTTCTGGGGAAGCTGACATCTGATAGACTTGTCATTCTCAGACTTTTAAAGGTGGTGTGGAAAGAGCAGTCTGAGGTTAGGCAAGGAACAGTGTTTCTTGATTAAGGTTTGCTCCAGTCATTCAGTCAGTGTCCTTGGATAATTCATGTCTAGCAACTGGTCTTCTGTTTCCTTATCTTTAATAAAAGGTGACTATGACATGCTCATGAGTTTAGCAGGATGGTTAGCATCTTTAAGTAGTTTCTAGGTTGGGGACACTAGGCTAAATGTTCTAAATAGAAGGGTGCATTCCAAGTTTCCAATCTATAGATGGAAAACCAGATACTGAAAGCATCAATGTGATGTATTTGATGTTAGAAATCTACATGATCCTAAGACTCGGGAGGTGCCTTAGTTAATAAAGTACTTTCCCTTAACACACTAGCCAGCTAGCCTAGTCAAATCAGTTAGCCCAAGATCAATAAGAGACCCAGTCTCAACAAATAAAACAAACCAACAAAACATCAATATGGAAGGTTCCAGAAGGTATCCTGAGGGTGTATCCTGAGGGTGACCTCTGGCCTCCACATGCATATATTTATACATACACATATCTGTATCCATATAAGTATACATGTGTACATACATACATCACACACAAATGAACATACAGACACACTTAAAGAAAGGTACATGATTCACTATTCATTGAAGTGCTCTCTTATCTATGTTCATGGACAAACTTTGTTTTGTTTTGTTTTGTTTTTCAAATCCATGGTATAAAAGAAAGTTATGTTGCAGAGATTACAGAAACAGTCTTGATTTTGAGTCACAGAGAAAATTGACTTTGTTAAGGAAATCCTTTCTGTCTTCAGCATTGCTATTGTTCTTGCTTTTACCTTCATGCACCAGAATCTTCTGTATAAAGGCAATGGTGAGCCAGGCAGGTGGAAGCGTCGTCAACAAGCCTGTTATTAATCATTATCATAATGATCTGGGCCAACCTGCTAAGCTTTTTGATGTGTGTTCATCTCCACGGATTAAGATGAAAATCTGGGTGTGATCACTATCATTGTGGCATTAGGATTGGGGACCTATTAATGTCAGGCTGCAAATGACCAGAGGTAACCTCAAACAGACATACATCTGTCCATCACCAGCCCTGGGGAGCTCTACACCACACCACTAGACCCTGCACTGGCTCCGATAAAACAAAGGAGAAGGTTTTCTGGGTGAAACCCAGCCAGAACCACTGGGCTCTTTTTCCATTCCAGAGTCATCAGAAATTCTTTCCAAAGGGATTCAAATTCAATACCCAGTGGTCTTGAGGGCCTTTCAAGGGAAGTACTTTGACAACAGAATCTATATAGGATATAAGAGAAGGGTTGAGGAGGGGACTCAGATGTACAGGTATAAAGCCCAAGATCTAAGTACTCAGTGAAATGATATGAGGAGACTGCTCTAGGGGGTGGCGGTAGGGGTGGGGGACTTCTGGCCAGCTATAAAACTAGCGAAGGAGACCTGAGTTCTAATCTATGTTCTTGTTTCATGGATGACCCAGATGATGGGGTAGTTAAGAATATAGCATTTAGAAGTGAATAAGTCTAACATTTGTTATGAGCCCCGAGACTTGGTTCTCATAACTTCTCTGTGTACCTTCTTTCAAATAAGAATATAAATACATACAAACCTTACAGGGTGCTTGCTATGAGAAGACAGAATTTGTATAACCATTCGGGAAAAAGAACTGGGAGGAAGTTTTCTCACATTGGTAAGCTGTCCAAGTATAGGAAGAGCTACAGTGAGCAAATATGTCATATTCAGAAGCCCTGTCAACTCTCTTGACTCTTCTCGTTCCTAGGATGATAATGAAAGAAACTATATCTGTCTAGTCTCAGTCATGTAGCTCCCCTTTGGTGGCACTGTGAGCACTGGCTGAGAACAGAATGGCCAGGCCTGAAGTTTGGCTCTGAGTATGTGATCAAAATAGAAGGTAAGGTATGTGGGACTCTGGTGGCCTTTTTCACAGAATTCCTGATTCCACCATGATAGTTGTTTCTACATGTCGATCAAGCTCCTCTGCTAGTCCCCACTCTTCCTAGAGTGAACCATTACAAGTATCCCGGGGTACAAGGGTTTCTTCACAGAGACCTGCAATGACTTTCCTTGTCTCTGCCTACAACGACGTAAAGTCCAAGAATTTTGTTTCTTGAGCATATTGTGTACAAATATCATGTAAATGGCTCACAGAGAAGTAGCAAAAACAACTCAATAGTAAAATGCAGGGCAAAATGGAAAGAAGGTTCCATTTCTTAGTGTTTAATAAAGACTTGTATAAATTGTGAAGCACCTCTTCACATGGTGTCAGGCAGCTCTTACACTACCATGACCTACCCTTCTTAGTCTCATACATTAGTAACATGAATGAACTTGTTTCTCAGGAAAATCTGGAAATCTTAGTGGACATTTTGATTTTAAACTTATATCTAACTAAAGGAAGATGACTCAATTTAGAGCAGTGTAAGAGATGTCTCATAGAAGCTGTCCTGTCTGTTCGTCTCATATTCTTTTTGTAGACCTCCTTAGCAGAGTCAATGTAAGCTACCTATGGGTCAAGAATTTTATTTCCTTCTTTCAATCTGTTGAATAATTTTTACTGATCATTTTTATTATTCATTTATTTATTCATTGTTTCTTTCAAAATATTCCTTTATCCTTTGATAGTTTGAGACTTACATACAATATATCTTGAAAATATCAACTACCAACTCTCCTCTTCATCTTCCATCAGAGTCCTGTCTCCCCCCTTGACCCCAGACATACACTGTGAAGATTATTGATTTATTGTTGAGACAGGATCTGAATCTGTAGTCCAGGTTGACCTGGAACTTACTATGTATCACAGGCTATCCTCAAACTCTCAATGTCCTTGGCCTCCAAAGTGCTCAGAGGGCAGACCTGTGACCCCATGCTCTGAGCCTTCGCCATCTCATTTTTCCCTCACACTAGCTACGCTTTAGTTCATTCTGTGTTTCATACTAGTACAACAGCTTGCTTAGGTGAGAGCTTGTTTTATGAAAGTCATGATTGGCTTGGCAGATCTCTTAAGTCAATCAAGAGTTTATTCAAGCTGTCTTGGTATCTTAAAAAGATGGCTCCCTTTAAGTCTCCTCATACATGTAGGTGGCATGTTGGAACATGCGCTCAGATCCCCATGTCTATGGAAATGACACTGAATCATTTTGCAACAAAGGAAGGGCTTTAGATGTTTGGTGGAGGTGTGGCAGATGGGTAGGGCCTGGACAAACCAGTTGATTGGGTGTGTCCTAAAGCAGCCATGGCCTCCGCTGGAAGGAGCTGGGTTCTGAAACAAGGCTCATATAGGAGATCCTAGGCATTCCTACCTACCATGAGGGCAAAGAGACACAAAAAGAGATGCTGCCTACAGAGGATGTGGGAGTGGGTAAATGGAGCTACAGGAGTTTGTGGAGTCTTTTTACAAATACAACAGTGCTGATTTATTCTCTTTTACATCTTTGGATTCTTTTGATGATTTAAACAAAGAGCAGTTAATGCTTAAAAATACTCGAAACCACTTAATTTGTGGACTTTTTTTTAAAGCTAAACAAACTAAGTTCCTTCCTCCTTTATTTCCTTTTGCACCTTCCTCTTCCAATATCTGTCTATGAGAATGGAAACCTTGGGGGATTTTAGGCAACACTTTCTCTCCAGTACCCAGAATGCTGTCTGGTACATGGTTGAGATCCAGAAGGTAACCTGAACAAATGAGTAGAAGTAACTGTCACAATGACATGAACCATGTCAGAACCAGGACTCGGATCTGGCATACAAATTGTCACATCACTAAGAGCTTCATGAACTGATTTCAATCAAGAATATCTCTTTAAGATAGAGTATTTGATGAGGTTATGGAATGTCTTTCTTTTCATGGACAGCAACAGAAAAACATTTTTGAGATACAGTCTCTGGAGTCATAGAGATACTTAACTGTGCAGAAAACAATGCACCAACTCCCAGCTCAGCAGACACTCATGCTGGCTCTTTATGTGGAATTGGTAAGCACTGTGATTACATGATAATAAGGTTGCCCAAGTTCAAGTCCCCATCCTCTCCTCTACATAAAGTATGCCTAGGCAAATAATGAACGTATCAAAAAGTTAGGAGACACAATAACAAAATCTACCACTTACTGGATGCTCATAAAGAGTAAGGACCTCTTCTGGTGGTTTAAAATATTTGACACGATCATTTATTTTGACACGTTCATTTGTTACAGCAATTCTATGTAATGTTAGCCATTATTCTAATTTTTCAGCTTAGAAAACCAAGTTAGATATTACTGGGTTTACCCAAATTCAGAAAAAGAAATGTACAGAGCTTTTGGTCACTCATGGTATCAACTACGGTGTATTCCTCTGAGCATGGTGTGCTATCCTGTTATTCATAAAGGTCTGGAGAAATATGCAACAGGACACAGACGTGTTCTCTCTGCCCTTTCTGACAAGTTGCTTCCATGAAGCATTTACTGGGGAAGTACTATTTGTATTTGAATATTGCAAAATGAGTTGGGACTCCTCAGGGAGAGATGTCACAGGAATGTTTCAAAGTAAAAGACAGTTTGTACGTAGCTTCTGAGTTGGGAAACCACCTAGTCATCGCGGAACCCTTGGGTTTGATATGGCTGGTCCCCCGTAAGGAGTGGTGAAGACACGGGAATTAAAACTACAATGAAATGTAGGTGGCAGAAAAAAGCTTATTTTACTGAAAAGTACAAGGAATGACTTTGACATCTTTCTCATAGGGAGCTACTATAGAGTTTAAATCCAAAACATGATAAATTCAAAACTTTCAGTTTCATGCAGAAGACAGAAAGGGATAGATGTAAAAAGAATGTAGTGTAGTTAAGAAGTTCATGCAGTGGTCCAAGCAGGAAGCTGAGGGATGCTAAGGGGTCAAGTGACATCAAAGTCCTATTTCCTACAGGTGAGATAGGTGTGTCTGATGCCCTGTGTACAAAAAGAGGAGATGTGCACTGACCTGGAGTAAACTCGGCTGTTTGCTTAAGATTAGCATGCTCTGTTTCTCCAGCGACCAAGAAAGTGAGCACAGCCACCTCTCCCTTCAAACCAGTCCTCTTGCAAGGGACCAGGGGACAGAGCCTGTTCCTCACTGCTGTGGCTTCTTCATGCCTGAACCTCAGTTAGTGTAGAAGTCATGCTGTCTTGCCTGTCTATCAGAGCTCTTTCACAATGGGCTTTAAAAATATGCTGAAGTCATAGAAGAGCATGTTGACCTAAGTAGGTTATTATCATTTTCTTTCTTCTGTGAATAAGAATGGATGAGTTTTTAAATGAAATCATAGAGATTTCAATAATCCCTTTGAAAGTAGTGAATGCACAGACACTATCAGAGAAGAAAATGACAATTAACAACAGGGCATTGATTGTCACTTGCCCCCAGGAAGAATAAGGTTTCTAGATTTCTCTCATGGAATTCAGAATCAACACAAAGTTATTTTTTTCTCGAACTTTAATGTTTTTAAATGAAGCTACTTCTGTTCATCAGGATAACTTTTTAAAAGCTGGTCCACAATTAATTTTGTAGAGGAAAAATTCCTAAATGAAAAGAAATACAAATATCACAGACACACGTACACACACACACACACACACATATGGAATGAAAAAAACAAATATTAAGCAAAAGAAGGCCACCGAGTCTGTATCCTATTACATATGTATAAGGTATTTATTAAATACCTTATAAGTGCTAATGGTGATCAAAAGTCACCATGGTTTTAGACTCCATGTAGCAATTGTTCTTTCTTCAATCTCCTTATCTCTACTCACACAGGCATTTCCATAGACAGTAGCATTGCAAATTTACCCCTGCCCATGGGAAGGCATTTCAGGATAGTATGTGGGAACTCATAAGACAGGCGGAAGACGACTTGTTCCTAGAACCTCCTACTGATGATCATAAAGCCTGTCTTTCCACTAGGTGTCTATACGGAAAACTGATATTTTTATATTAGTTCCCTTTCTGATTGCTCAAATGTGTTATGGCTATTGGGTTAGGGGAGAAGTGGGGGTTCATAAAGCAACCTTGTCATCAGTTTGGTTGTGTGCTGTGATTTGATCCAACTTGACAGAGATGTTGAGAGAACTGTAAATGATTTTGCACCTTCAGATCTCTTCGATATCAGAGATTCCACATGAGGGAAGGACATGAGCTACAACACCAGTGGTTTCTTTTCCTAAAGATCTGATACTTTTTTTTTTAAACCATGCTAAAAAGGATAGTAGCTGGCTTTGTTAAAGGCAGAATTATTTTAAAGTTTGGTCCAAACACAAGTCATGGGAAATTCTTTGAGGGAAAAAAAACATTTCCATTGTTTACTAACTTAGGGATTTGGTACATAGTTTTGCTTCACAGATTCACAGTGTAGTTAAGGCAATATGTTTTGCCCATCTTAAGTTAAAATAGCATTTGCCATGTTCGTTTAGATCACAGAGCCCCACAGAGGGAATGAGCGTGTGTGTGTGTGTGTGTGTGTGTCTGTGTGTCTGTATCTGTGTGTGTGTGTGTGTGTGTGTGTGTGTGTGTGTGAGAGAGAGAGAGAGAGAGAGAGAGAGAGAGAGAAAGAGGGAGAGAGAGAGAGAAGCTTACAATGAGTGATCTTCTAATGTCTGACTTAAAAAGATAGATGACGACAATTAATACACATCTTATGGGAAAATTTCACTTGGGTTTCATGTCATAATCTCTTATAATAGATCCTTCCAGACTGAGTAGAGTAGTAGCTTCAAATTCATGTTTATAACTTTCTGAGTCTCACTGCTTCTCATATAGTGGCGTTTTTCTCCCACCAAATTTCTGGGAAAAAATGATCTAGGTTTCTTCCTATTCAGTTTGTGCTCACCAGTGATTGGTGAGCACATCGTCAGTGGGCTCCTAAACTGCTTTCAGGCCATCATTAGCCAATCCCAATGTCAATTCCAGATGTTTCTCTGGTGGATTCATCTGCTCACTCTCTGAGCCAATTGACAGTATTTCAGTGTAATTTCACTTTTAGAATTATGCTTCTCTCCAACCTCAGGGGCTCAGCTATTGAGGCTGTCTTCCACTTGTATTCTTACAGATCCGTTCTTCCTCCTTGCATCCCTACCAATAAGCTAGTGACCACCTTCAATATCAAACATGTACTTTATACTTTATATTATAGAATAGTCAAAATGGAGTTTGACCTGTAGTACAGACTACCCTTATTATTTAGAAATAAAAATCAGAATGGTCAAGAGACCCATGCAAACTCGCTGAGTTGCAAGTAGCAGGAGAAGAAGTTGCATTTGGGTGTTTTTTAAGCTCTTAATTTGATGTCCCTTGTTTTAAGCCTGTAGTAAAATTGAGATGTGGATAGATATCCGTGGATTAGGGAGTAGATGAGACTGCTGGACTCAAGGTGAACCAGGACAGGCTATCAATAGATATTAGAATCTATGACGCAGAAAATACTTAAAGGTGAAGCTTGGAATCACAACAAAATGTTCTAATTTGTAGAAAGCACAGGTCTCTTATTGACTGTGAAGTCTACATAACACAAACCAAACTATTTAGATGTTGCCATTACTCGGGGCATGAGATAATTTATAAGGTACTAAACTCCACTCTTATTTTTTCTTTTGTGCTATGGGATTCTAATAAGTTGCATTTAAAGTACTTCTATGGATATACATGCATCCATCCTACAATTAGGGTTGCTTATGAAAGTGGGTAGAGTCTTTGTTCTTATCCTACCTCAAATATACTTTGAAAACACCATCTTTTGTAGAATCTACAGGACCTTTATTCTTTCTGCAATAAATGCATTGCTGATAAAAATGCAAAACAGGCATCTGTCCTGTGGTCATTTTTTTTACATTTTCATTATTTGAGAATATACATGTCTACCATGAAATATTATCACATTCATTTCATTATTACCCCCTCCAATTTCCCCCAAGATCTCTTCTCATATTCCCATCCCCTAATTTTATGTCCTCTTTTTATTCTTAAATCATAGCCTACACAAGTTCATTTTATGCTGCCCATATGTGCATGGGTGTAAGCCATCCACTGTAGCTTGGGCAGCCTAAGAGTGGCTGCAACTGCCAACAGCTGTTCAGCTATGGGTGGGTTCCTGTTAGCTCCTCCCTCAGCTATGCTAGAATTGTGACTGGCTTGATTATCGAGGTCTAGTTTAGGTCACCACTGATGCTGTAACTTCATGCCATGTCTAGAAAACAGCATTTCAAAGCATCT
The DNA here is from genome assembly GCF_021556685.1 of Rattus norvegicus. Classification (NCBI taxonomy): domain Eukaryota; kingdom Metazoa; phylum Chordata; class Mammalia; order Rodentia; family Muridae; genus Rattus; species Rattus norvegicus. Next base: position 75,859,689 of record NC_141538.1, read on the forward strand.
TTCCTATCTTCTGGCTTTTACATTCTTTCTACTTCCTAATACATTTTTTAGAAGTATTACTTTAGTGATTTCACTTACTCACAACACCCAGTCTCTAAATTCCAAACTCCCTTTTGACATGACATTTGCCTGCATCATTATTCATTCATGACATCTTGAGTAAACAAACTACTCACAGAATATTTCAATTCACTTATTTGTATATTTCTATTAAACCAACCATTTAAACCTTGCCATTTCTTCTCACTAGTTCTCATACTTTGGTGAATCTTATGGTTTTCAATTACTCAAAGTTGAAGCATGAAAACTTCCCTGGACATTTATCACTCTTGCCTTTGTTGTGACATTTACAGAGCTCAAAGCACCTGAGGTCCCTGTGTCCCTCTCTTTCCCCTTGTGACCCTCTTGAGTCAGTCCATCACTGACCATTGCCAAGATTAATAATTTTCAAGGCACTGTGATGAGTATAACATTGTTGTAAATCGTAGTATAGGGAGTATTGTTGGTTGTCACAACTAGTACAGAATAGATTGAGTTCAGGGATGCTGCCCAGCATTGTGCAGTACAACTCCCTAGAGTATTAGCCTCCTCCATTAAAAACTCTTGTTCATTGGTTCCTAGATCCCTGTATCCATTCATGTACTGCCTAGCTGACAGATTAAAGCAAATGTCTTGTGGATGTCTATTTTTGAATGCTTCAATAGTGCCTAGCCAGCCTTTGGTCCTGTTATTCAGGATTCTCCAAAATAGTTTCAATCTTAGTCCCTACTTCCTCCCCTTAGGCAACACCATCATTGCCTACATACCTAGAGCTTGGCTCACTAGGATGAATCCTTTTTCCTGGGTGTTCCCCTATGTCTCACACCAGGCAAGTGTGCTCTATTGTTCTTGCCTTATATTTAACCCCCCTTGCTCTAACTCCCATCATAGTGCATCAACATTCTGCTCCCATTCCAACCTCAACCCTAAAGCATCCTTTTCCGTTATAAAACCTGATGATCTCAGTAGATGCTACATTTTTCCATCAATCAAGCAGTATGCTCCCTGGAGGAACACAGGGTGTGAAGGCCTAGTCTCTTCTTCTCAAAGGTGAAATCAAATGCCTATGAGCCTTACTTGGCATCTTTTCATGTAGCAGAGAGAAAAAAGAGGAAGGAATGTAAGGGAGTTTGCAATCACATGGAGAGTTGTCAAGAAGGATGGGAGAAACAGAATTTCTCATAGTGTTGGGAACAGGTGCTGGGCTGCCCTACCCAAGTCTTAGTCCCTTATCTTCCATCAGAAGACGTCAACAGATGTGTTTCCATTTGCTTCTACCTCCTCCTTCTCTTTCTTTTTCTTTCTCACTTTCCTTCTCTCATTCATTTTCTCAGCACATTCATTTTCAAAAAGAAGGAGAATCATATTTCCATTGAAAAGACAGAAAGTGGTTGTGGGAGATACAAAAAGATACCTTAAGTAGTAAGAATGTCTGCAACAGCTCAAGGCCCAACTTGATATGATGAATATCTTACTGATTTCTTTAAAAATAATCTCCATTTTCAATGAACATAAATTGATTTCTAAAAAAAAAATACTTTATATCTTAGTTTTTCTTCTCTGTATAGGATATTAGAACATCAATTTAAAAACAAATGTGGGAAAATGCTATTTCATTTCATATATTTTCATTGTGAAAGTATATGAAAACACGTATGTATTTTCATATTCTCAGGAGAAAAAACTAAGAGGTTCCATTCTCTCAATCATAAAGAATCATGGGAAAGCATGCTATAGTCAACATAGGATATGATTCAGTCACATATTGCTCCAATTCATCAAGAGGAAAATGAAGCTCAGAGAAATGAAGCACATTCATTCATTAAAAAGCACAACAGACCGTCATTCAACTCACGAACTGTTTAAAGTTTAAGAGAAAACAAAGCACTGAGAACCAGGACTGACACCAGCTACCTGACATCATAATCATTATCATCACCATCACCACCATAAGCAGCAGCAGCAGCAGCAGCAGCAGCAAAGAGCACACATAGTAATATTTATTATCATTTTTCTCCATCCCAATCTTTGTGTCAGGTTGTGGGGGAGAAGGTGGCACAGGATAAAACTGGCATTGTCTCCATCTTAACATAACTCACATTCTAGTGGGTGAGAGAGTCAATCACCAGACAAGAAACAATTGTCAACTGTTCTAAGTACAGGAGCCAGGAAAGTCTGGAACAGGAGGAACTGATTTGGTGCTGGGGAGGAGGGGGCAGAAATAATGAAGAGAGCTCCCTAGGGCAATGATAATGAACTGAGATCTGAAGACTGCGTAAGCTGAGTGAGTGAATTAGGATGTGAAAAGTGCTCCCCTGGGAACGACCGAGATATATGAAGGCTGCTGAGCAGAAAGGAACAGAGTAGACATCTAAAAGATGCAAGCACTAAGATAACCAAAGAGAGGAAAGCAAGATGGGAAGTCGCCCGGGATGAGGAGGAGGGGTCTCTGTGTCACAGCTAGTGGAGGTTTTATGCACGGTGGTAGGAAATTTAGTTTTATCAAGATCAGGGACCAAATATGAAAGGTTTAGATAAGAAAGGGATATGGTGTAGGATGTCATGAGGGAGTTGGTTGGAGTGACTGGATGGGTGAAAGGCAAAACTGGAAGGACAGAAGGGCAGCAATCGATTAACAGTCTTTCAGCAGTTTAGGTCTAAAGTGATGGAAATAAAATCACAAATAGGTATGCAAATGCAGAAAGATTTTGATAGAAAACCAGGCTACTTTTTGGAGATGCGTGACAGGGGACATCAAGGACAAACCTGAGTGTAGCATAGAAAATCAAGAGGACAATTTTAGCATGTCTGAAGCCACTTACAATGTTGACCTCTAACCTATCCTAGGTAGTTTCCATGGGTCAGAACTGACTTATTTTTGTTCCAGTCCTATTGTGTGAGACACTGGATCCTTTGTATGGACCTACAGTAATGTAGCTTTGAAGTTTGGACCTGGAGTTATGAGATTTGCATTAAAATTTCTTCTGTGGGCAAGCCACTCAGTACAGCTGAGCAAGAATCCTCCTTCTCTGAAACATAACCACCTCAACAGGTGGTACCCGGAGTCACAAGACATCGATTTCTGCACCAGGTAATCTACATCTGAATCTAGAGGATGTATTTGTGATGTTTCCTTGACTCATATTCCTATCTTTTCTCCTTTCTGCTGTAGGTTGCTCTTGTCCTCTGGGGTCCAAGAGAAGCCTTTGGTTGAATATCCTTTTACTCAATAATTCTAACTGAAATGGGCTATATATAGTTCCCTGAATGTTACAGGGTCAGGAGGGTTGAGATTAATGAGGCTCCTCACCATAGTTACATGGGTAGAATGACCTGCAGCCTTTAGATCCAAAGCCAGATTTTATGCAAAGAGAATCAGATTCCTAGGTTCCATCACTCTAGAAAGACTTATTTGACAAGACAAATACGGTCAAGGAACCCCTTTTTCCCTAAGCTGCTAAGGTGATTTTGAATGATTATCTAAGCATTGTGCTGAAAAATATACCAGCTTAGGAGGTTTTGTTTGGCTGTGATTTCTTGAGGCAGAAACCTTGTCTGCTTTGCCACACCAGGGTTGCTAAAAACATTGACATTATACTGAGAAAACATTGAAATATTTTCAAAATTAAATTACTGTACTATGACCCTGTTTTTCTTTCAAGCCATCTCATGGCAAATTGTTGACAGATCTATGATTTTTGGAATAATACATTTTAGAGAGTGTTCTCAACTGTGAGATTGCCATGAGAGACATTGAGGTCTAGGAAAACCCGTGTGTTGACTACATGTATGTCTGTGTGCAGGACATTACGAGTTATGGAACGTCCTAAAGCCCAGCATAAAATGTTAAGAGTTTGAGATTCTTGTTTGTAGAACCTCCTGCTCTGGGGATCCTATTATATTTACTCAAGGTTTGCATGGAAACAGTTAAAAATGAACTACATTGGCTGTAGACCAAACAAGGCACCTATTTCATTCCTAGGGGACTTTTCTCTGGGCCAGGTGTCCAAACTCCAAGACTCCCTCCCCTTAAGGACCTAAAAATGGTTCCCTGGAGTTGTCAAATTCACTCTTGATCATGGGGTTTTATTTCACTTGTTGTGATTTGCCTGCCACTTCAGATAATCCATGCATCATGTCTTTATCGCCCTCTTACCAGTACTGAAAGTACTTCCTAATGGTTAGAGTCAACAATGTCAGATGCTAGAGCACAACACGCCCAAACAGATAGCTGGTATACCCACTGCCTTCACGGTCCTCACCAGCTTTTCCTGTGTTGGCTGTACCTTGAGATATCCATTCAAAGCCAATCATACACTTGGTAGTTGTGTGATTGCAAAAATATCAGGCACAGAGATTGCACTTGTAGGGAACTCAGGATGAAGAGCAAAAAGCCTTTTTAAATGACAAGGAAATCCGTTCTGTGATTCCCCTTCATCTCGACCACACTACTCATTAAAACTTACTCCCGGAACTTTATCCCAGCCACTGCTCCATCCGTCTTTTGCAGACTAGCACATGCTCTCTGAAAGATACTGATTTTGCTTATGATCATTGATATGCTCTCTGGAAGATGCTGATTTTGCTTATGATCACTGATGGACCAAAGTCAATGTCAATATCAGCTTATAAGAGGGCACTAGTAGTCAAGAGGAGCATAAGCACATGCAGAACTACTTTGGTATCCTGTGCCCTTCCTTCTTTGTTTGAGTGATTGTGGATGACATAGTCCATCCTAATAAATACCCATGTTCTGCTCTATGCTTTCCAGATGTGGACATCAGGGTAAGGAGGATTAGGATGGCAAACTGGAGGGCTGTTTTATATTAGCCCTATGAGCAGGATGTTGGCTTGTGGCTTAAAGGAGTCGTTAGCTAGGTTTATTTTAGCTCCAGAATTATTCTTCTTCTCCTTTAGAATATTTGAATTTTAAATAAAAATATATTATTTTTCATAGCTGTATTCTGTGACTTTAAAATATAGCTTGTTGGATGTGCAAAAGCCCTAAATGCATTTGTTGGGCGAGCATCTCACATAGACATGGGAGTATTTGCAAGGTATTTATCAAACAGGTTAGAGAGCAAGTCCTAGCTTGAATAGGTATGCTAATGTCAACAATCCTTTCTCAATACACTGTCCTCTTGCATTCAAGAGAGAATTTCTTCCATAAACTGAAAGTCACTCAGCAGCAGCGACCCCTGGACCTTCTAATTTGTGGCTGGCTTTTAAGATGCATTCCAAGCTATTCAGAAGTGCCACTGGAAGAAGGAAAAACAATTTATTGGCCAACTTCCCTTGTTAGTACAGGACACTCCTACCCAGCCATTAGACTCTTCTATGTGAAGGCAGCCTGTGTTCAGAACACATCCATGTGTTGGCAATGCTTCAGAAAGGTATGTTCAGTTCCCAAAGGTACAGACTACCCCTCAGAGACTATCTCTTCCAGAGATGCTGGAGAACATCCTGGGTTCCACTAAACTCACATGAGAGCATAAAACAAGGAATCTTATTAGACAGGATTTTATTGGCTAATAGTAAGCCCATGGTCTAAGCTATACCACATGACTATTCTGTTCAACCAATAAAACCTCATTTCTAACATGCACCAAGGATAATGTTGCAATATCTATATTCTAGGGATATGCATGCAAGCTTGGCTTAGAATGAGTCATTTGTTGGAAATTATTATGTGCTTCATATTAACTTAGAAGGAAAATGAGAAAACATGTTTTATAAATGTCTCCAGAACAGTGGCATAGCCTGAGATATAGCTAATAATAAAAGAATATTACTAGCTAAACATGGTGGCACATACCTGTAATCCCAGTACTTAGGAGGCTGAGGCAGGAGCATGGCAAGTTCAAGGTCATCCAGGGTTACCTAGTGATACCCTGTCTCACAAACAAAACAAACAAAAATTAAAAGGGGATTATTACTACTATTGTTGCTGTTGTTAGATGTTAGAGCTCCTGATCATTAGAATTTCTATCTTGTGGCAGTAGGGTTTGATATCTTTACTACTTATTTCTTTGAATGTGTTTCTACTATGTTCTCCTAGTATTCTCTAACCACAACTTTTCTGTCTCCTCCTCTGATAACACCTCTTGTATCAGGTGTACCACTGTGGGTGCTCAGCTGCCTTTGTCATAGTGTGGTTGATAGCTCACCCAACACTGTCTACTACTATTTCATTCAATGAGAGTTTCATACAGTGTGGGTTACAACACGCAGAATTCCTTTTTACCATGGCAACCTCTATTCAGTCTATTAACTATATATCTTTGTAGCTGCTTGCTTTATTTCCTATTTGAATTCATTGAATGTAACAATTAGGTTTTCGAATTTACATTATAAAACCAGTGTATATAACATTCAAGGAGAGCATATATGATCTTTCTATCTATCTAAATCTGTATCTAGTATATATACCCTATATGATTTATTCTCATATATTTATCGCTATATGCATATGTTTGTTGTTGTGATATATTTATGTATTTATTCTGTTTCCATCTCTGTGAAGAGACACCATGACCAAGGCAACTCTTATAAAGGACAACATTTAATTGTGGCTGGCCTACAGGTTCAGAGGTTCAGTCCATCATTATCATGGCAGAAATCATGGCAGCATCTAGGCAGGTATATCAGCTAGAGGGCAGGTCCCAAAGCTTACCCTTAAAAGTTACACACTTCCTCCAACAAGGCCACACTTAATCCAACAAGGCTCTACCTCCTAATAGTGCCAATCCTGGGTCAAGCATATTCAAATCACCACATTCTACTACCTGACCCCCATGGGTTTGTTCAAACACATAAGTCTATGAGTCATACCGAAACATAGCATAATAAAAAAATGTATTTAGTCCAACTTCAAAAGTTCCCACAGTCTATAGCAGTCTCAACAATGTTAAAAATATAAAGTACAAGTCTTTTTCTGAGATTCATTCAATAATTTAACTGTAATCCCTTCTAAACTAAGCAGATCACATACCTTAAACACTACAGGATATATATTACCATTCCAAAGCACCATAGTGAGGAAATACAGGACCAAATATGACCAAAATCAAGATGGGTAAACTCCAAACCCTACCTCTCCAGGTATGATGTCAGAGTGTTCTTCAGACCTCAGATTTCTTTCATCTTTACTGACTGCAACAAAGTTCTTTCTCCTGGGCTGCTTCTAGTCCATTAGCAGCTTTCCTCAGCAGGTATCCCATAGCTCTGGTATCTCTAACATTTTGGGGTCTTCAAGGCAACTTCAAATTTAAAGTTTCCTGTTCCAATGAGTAGGATTCACACATGATCTTCTGGACTCCTCCAAAGGGCTTGAGTCACTTCTCCACTCTGCTCTTTGTAGCACTCTAGGCTCTGGTTGACTCCACTCAACTGCTGTTGATGTTCCTGGTGGCCATCCTATTGTACTGGTATCTCAAACACTCTAGGGATTCTCACTGCAACTGGGTTTTACCAGTAGCCTCTTTGCTCACTTTATGGTGACAAACCTCAACTTCGTTGCATGACTCCTTCAGTTCTGTGCCATCAACTGCAACAGAAGCTGCACTTTTACCAATACCAAGCTTCAGCTACTCTCCATGACCCTTTCATGCTTTCAAAACCAGTTTTGCCTGGGCGATTCTTACACATTATCAAGTCCAGCTGAAGCATGAAATTGCTTGGCTATTTCTGGAAGACAGCTTTGTGCTCTCAGTAAACACTTTCCCAGAAGATGTTACCTCAGTGATGCTGGTCTCTTCTTAATCACTGTTAATTTCTTAGCTCTAGCTAACCAGCATCAATTGACCCAGTGTCCCTTCTCTTCTTGACTCTAAAGCCGAAGCCCCATGCTGTAGCTGCCTAGTTTGGCTGCTTGCTGGAGGTAGAACATGGTCCCCTTGTCCTATTACATTATCACCAGCTTTCTATTTTCCAACTCCTTCACTGACTAAGCTTCTGTGGCTTAGAACTTGCTCTGTAGATTAACCTTGAACTCAGAGATCTCTATGGCTCTGTCTCCTGAATGCTGCGATTAAAGCTGTGTACCAACAAACCCGGACTCAAGCTTTTCTTCACCTAGAACTTGCTTTGTCCTAGGCTGGGCTTGAACTCAGAGACATGCTTGTCTTTGTCTCCTGGAATTAAAGGGGTGTACCACCACACCAGGGCCAAAGTGTTTTATGGTCACTATTCCTCAAGATCCAATCAAAAGTCTGTCTTCCAGCCTCAAGATCTGGATAACAAATGTGTCCTCCATTTCTGGATTGTAGGTTATTCCAGATTAAAAGTCCAAATGAAAACAATAACAGGTTCAACTGCAAACATATCAACAATAAGCTTAGTTTGGTGGGAATCTTCCTCGAGGTCTGTTTATCTCCTGGCTCATATGATTCTTCTCCGTTTCACTTCTTGGTGCCCCTTTATTCTTTGAACCAAGTATTTTTCCTTTCCTTTTGTGGCTTGCTTTTTCTTTTTAAGCTTGCTATGCTTGATCAGAATGCTCTTCATGAAAGTAAACCAGAGGACAAAATCTACCCTGGGCTTTTCTGAGACTTTTTTTTGTCAATGCAATTAATTAATCTGATTGTCTTTACCTTAAACTTAGCCTCAGGAAGACTCTTCAGATAAGGACAAAAAGCAGCCACTTTCTTCACAGAAAATACCACAAAAACAGTGTCTAAGCCACATACTAAAATTCTTCTCTTCTAAAATCTCTAGAGCTAGGCTTCCATGGTTCTAAATCACCCTTAGCAAAAACGTCTTTCATATTCCTACTAGGATAGCCCATTAAGTCCATTTAAAGCATTCTACTGCTATCCAAATCCATATTCTTTGAAACAAAAGCATGATCTGGGCTATCACAGTAATACCAGAGTCCCTGGTACCTGTACATTTTACAGATTATAGTACTTTTGAAGTTGGACTAAATGTATTTTCCATTATGCTATGCTTAGGTCTGGCCCCTAATAGACTCATATATTTGAACAAGTCTATGGGGCCAACAAATGGAATGTGGTTATTTGAATATGCTTGGCCCAGGGAATGACACTATTTGAGGTGTGGCCTTTTTGGAGTAGGTGTGACCTTGTTGGAGAAAGTGCATCACTGTAGAGGCCAGTTTCACCCAATGCTCAAGAGATAGCCTTCTACTAGCAGCCTTCAGATAAAGATGTACAACTTTCAGTTCCTCCTGAGCTATGCCTGCCTGGACACTGCCACGCTTTCTGACATGATAATAATGGACTGAACCTCTGAACCTGCAAGCCAGCCTCAATTAAATGTTGTCCTTATAAGAGCTGTCTTGGTCAGGGTATCTGTTCACAACAGTAAAACCCTAAGACAATCTATCTATCTATCTATCTATCTATCTATCTATCTATCTATCTATCTATCTATCATCTATGTGTCATCTATCTGCCTACCTACCTATCATCTATCTATGTCATCTATAGATTCATTCCTGACTTTTTATTCATTTGTTTTGACTGTGATATTTCCTTAACTGCAGTAGGAACTTCTGTGATCTCTTTCCCGCTAGTCCATTAGACCCATTATAGCATATTTCAAGGCTCATATGTCCCAGAGATTCTTAGGAGAAATATTCACTGAGTGCATATATTACAAAACAATAGATAAATGACAGAGTGCCCAAACATGCTAAGCTTTCTTCTGTTAATGATTCTCTTGCTAGGCAGTCAGCCACCTCTCACATTCTGTCTTTATTCTACTACTCCCTAGTTCAAAAGTACAAATGACTCTACTGCCCTTTGGAGCAGCTTTCAAGCTACCTCCACCTCACTGCTTTCCCAGCCTTATGCCATCCCTCCTATTCCATTCTGCACAAATGTTAGTTTCTTCTCTCAGGCATTGAACTCTGTATGTTCATTCCTTCTGTGTATTGCTATTTGGCTTTCCAGTCCTTCTGTCTGAACATCCTGCCCAGCTCATCATCCAGTACTCACATCCCTGGCCTCCGCAACCGCCTCCTCACAGACAAAGCTTCTTTCTTGAACTTCTTACACCCATGTTTTCTCTACTTGGCTCTGAACACAAGGCTGACAGTTGCGTAGTCAATTTATAAGGTTTTGAGACTAGAAGCCATGTCTTGTGTTTATTTTGGATCAGGAATATTGTAAAGGATAAAATTGATGGTCATTGAATTGGTATCAAAGCAAACTAAATGCAACATGAATTTTATAGACGATCCTTTTCCAGAGTGCAAAGCTGAGCTCTGTTCCTCTTGGTTCCATCTAAGCATTCGATTTACTACTTTACACATGCAGTAGGTCAACGTCAGTTCTTCGGATCACCAGTATATCTTGCATGACACAAACATTAATAATAGTTACAAAATAGTAGCACCTCATATATTTAAGTGCTTCACTAGCACCAATTGTGAGGCCTCATGCCAAGTATTTTAATCTTTTAATTTAATCATCTCAGCATTCCTAAGAAATAAGTTATAGTACTCCACTTTGCAGGTGAAAAAATAAGAAAACCTTAAACATGGATTGAAGCCTAAAAATGTCCAATGACCAATGCCAGGTTCCAGAAACACTGAGATTCACAAGGCACAGTTTAACCCTAGAAGAGGCACAGATTAGGAAGGGGAAGGAAAATGAGTAATTATCATTTGCTTTTAATAATCGCAGTATCAGAATTATCAGTTATTCTTTCTCTACCAAATGAGGGCAGAGACTAACTGTGCCCAGGGCCTAAATAATTCCTTAAGAATATTGCCAGTGACTGAGGAAATGACTCAGTGGAGAAAGGACTTGTGTAAAAGTTAGGACTTGAATATCGCTAGCTCCAAACCCATATAAACTGGTAGCATTTCTGTCTGTAATCTCGGGCCTCTACTACTCTGAGGGGATGCAGAGACAGGAAAATCCTTGGCAGTCTGTGGGTCAACTAGCTTGTTGTGCAGAGTGTCAAAACAGAAGCCCTGTCTCTCAACAGGGTAGTGGGTGAGGCCCGATAATGGAGATTGTTCCCCACATGTGTATGCATTGTGGTTCACTTGGCTGCACACACACACACACACACACACACACACACACACACACACACACACACGAGAGAGAGAGAGAGAGAGAGAGAGAGAGAGAGAGAGAGAGAGAGAGAGAGAGAGAGAGAGAGATCATTAGTTTTTTTTTTTTGTTTTGTTTTGGTTTTTTTTTTTTTTTTTTGGTTCTTTTTTTTCGGAGCTGGGGACCGAACCCAAGATCATTAGTTTTAATTGTTAACCTCACATAATTTAGAATCACCTGGGAAGAGACAATTAAGAATTGTTAAAAATTGTTCAGATCAGGTTGGCCTGTGGGTAAGTGTGTCAGGGACAGCTGTGAGAACATTATTTGAGGCTGGAGCCCTATCCATTGTGAATGGCAGTATTCCCTGAGTTTTGGGTACTTGAATATATAAGTGTTCAGAGAGACCTGAGAATGAGTAAGTACATATGCATTTATTTGCTTTCTGTTCTTCACTGTGGACGTGACTAGCTACACTAAGTTCCTGTTTTGACTGCCCTATAATAAAGGAAACTATAACCTGGAGCTATAAAACAGATAAACCCATTCCATCCTAAATTACTTTATGTCAAGATATTTTATCATAGTAACAGAAATGAAACTAACACACACATACACACACACACACAGAGGCAGAGACAGAGAGACAGAGACAGAGAGAGACAGAGAGAGAGATTTAAAATATTTCTAGCATTTTACCTTTGCAGTCTTTTTCCTTTTAATCTACAATTATTTTCATTTTGATAGAATATCTATGATATTCTCTGGAAGGATATTATAGAATACTTCTAACTAGCCATCTCCCAAACTGTCAAACTCAACAACAATGCCTGCATTCTGAAACCACAGGGAGACAACAAAATCACACTAATGAAATAGTATTTCTGGATTTGAAAATAGCTCTTTGGTAAAATATAAGGGGATCTGAATAAAGTATTGTTGGTTTCCAAGTAATGTCTCCAATAGAACAGACATTGGAATATCTGGTCTTCACTTGGTGGTAATATTTGGAGTGGCTTAGGAGGTATGGTCTTAGGTGGAAAAGTGCCAAGGGTAGTGTGCTATGAGGTTTCAAAATCCCCTTCTATTCCCAGTTGACTCTCTTAGTTCTCTGCTTATAGTTTGAAATGTAAATTCTCAGCTATTCTAGACATCATGTCTACCTGATGCCAAGCTTCCTAGCCATGACGATGACAGACTCTTAGCCTTCTGAAAGAATAAGCCCCAAATAACCTTTCCTTAAATAAGTTTTTCTTCATAGCATTTTATCACAGTCATAGAAAAGTAACTAATACAGAAATCGGTTCCAGGAACATGAGTTATTGCTGTGGCAGACTTGACAACATGTAGTTTTATGGAGAAATCTGGAAGACTTTGGGACTTTGGACCAGTTAAATGCTATAAGCTACACTAAATGGGTCATCCTAGTAGAAGGGTGGAAAACTGTAGTGTTGGGAGACATGTTGGCTATGGAGGCCGAGCTCAAGTGGGTTTCCATGGGAATTTTATTTGCAACTGGGCCAAAGACTTCACTTGTTATATTTTGGCAAACAATTATGGCTGATTTCTCTCCATGTCCTAAGAACTTGCCTGAAGCTAAATTCAAAAGGAATGAAATAAGGTCTTTGGTGGAGGAGAGTCTAAGACAGCCTAATATTGACTCACTCTTAGACAAGTTTATAATGAACAACAGAAAAGGGAACAGAAAGGAATGCAAAATATATAGTTTAAAGAAAACCGGGGAGCAAAGAAACTTAAGGTCACAGCTAAGGATTGTGCAGAAACAGTGGAGATTAAGGAAAGGCCCTATAGGCAGTGTTAGAAAGGGAAGGGTTACTCTCCAGGCAAGGCCCTGCCCAGCTAAGCTTCCAACTCATGAAAGGAAAAGGCCTAAAAAATGTTTTCTCCTAGAGATGAACAACAACCTTAAGCTGTTGTGATTCATGGGCACCAGAGGTCATGCCAAGCAGGCAGGTAAAGTTGGCAGTGTTGCCCAGGTGGTGTTGCCTTTAGAGTCTGGAAGGATACACAGTGAAAGGTGTTATGAAATTCTGAACCATGTTTTCAGAAAATCTCTGAGTACAGGTGTGTGGGATAGGAGTCCTTGAATGAAGGGGAAGGTCCTGAAGGTCAAGAGGCCCTAAGAAGCCATTGCATAGAGCTGTGGAGGAGAAACCTGCATTGCATTGGACACCTCAAGACACTGAAGATGCTAGAACCATGGGGCATCTACCAATAAGAGCTCCACTCAGGAAGCTGAACAACCAGCCCATGAAAAAGACAGCTGCAGTAGGCAACAGAGCCCCAGGGACTCAGCAGAGCAATCTAAGCCCTTTGACAATAGACATGGAGCTATAGGATTTGGCCTGATAGGTTCTTGTTTTACTTTGATCCGGTATTTTCTCATTATTCCCTGATTTTGCACTTTTAGAATGGTACTGTATATTATGAGCATTATATGCTGGAAGTATGTCATTTACCCTTTTGAGTTCCCAGGGACTTACCAACAGTAGATTGTCTTGAGTGTCAGAAGAGAATCGGATTTTTAAACAGTGCTGAGACTGAACTGTCATGAGGACTGAATGCATTTTGCATTATGATATCATCATGAGACTTATGGGCCCAGGAAGTGGAATGTGGTGTTTTTAATGAGATAAATTACACAGTCTCAGCCACTTGAGTACTCAGTCCCCATTTGGTGGCATTGTTTGAAGAGGCTTAGGAACTGTGGCTTAATTAGAGAAAGTGGGAGAGTGGCCTTTGGGGTTTCAAAGGCCTTATATCTGCCGGTCCCAGCCCTCTCTCTGTATTTCCTGCTTCAGTTTGAGATATAAACTGTCAGAATCTCTAATTGTCAACTCACCTGCCACCATGCTTTCAGCCAGAATGGTGAAGGACACTTATCTCTCTGGAACCATAAGCTCCTTCTATAAGTTGCTTTGGTCACAGTGTTTAATGCAATAGAAAATTAATTTTCTGAAAACAATTAACTAATCAAGGCATAAACTCTACTTAACATGATAATGTGTCAATACTAGTTTACTTGTAGCAAACATACCACACTGACATGTAATGATAATAGTCCTGATACATGGGAAGTTATTCTATGATCTCCACAACTTGCATGTGTTTCTGCACGTCTATTGGAGGATGCTCATAGATGTGTAGGTGCAATTACATGTCTATGCATGTGTATGTGAGAGGCAGGGATTAAACTTAAGTATTATTGAAAAGATCCTGTCCATCTTATTTTCTGAGATACATCTCTCAGTTCCTCAGGCTCACCAAGTCAGCTAGGCTAACTATCCATCAAGTCCAAGGACCTCTTATCTCTGTCTCTCCAAGACCAAAATTATACACATGTGCCTCTATGTGCAGCTTTTTTTAGATAGGTTGCTGAGGAGGCTGGGGGAATTGAACTTGGGTCCTCATGCTTGTACAATGAGCATTTTACCAATGGAGGGGCTTTCCCAACTGCCATCTTCATAAACTGTGCAGTATAAACCTGAACCTGTTATAATATAAAGTCCACTAAAGTAGAACGTCAATCTATACAATGAGGGCTGTGGATGATCAAGAGAATGGTGAGGCTACTAACACCGAGGAATCTAATATAAGCAAACGATTCCTTTGTGGTGTGAGGCAGAAAGGAAGTGGATAGATATGGTATTAGGACGACCACTTCGGTGATTCTGAATAAAGACCCAAGAGTCCAATAGGTCACTGTAGAACCTGATTTGGAGTCTTGTGGATGGAGGAGGGAGACCAGGTTTAGAGGCACCCACTTGGGAGTCATTATGTACATAGGTGGTGGTTGAAGCATTTGATGTCCTAAATACCATTCTGGAGATCAGCGGCCAGCAACTCTGTCATTACTGTGTAAAGGATGAGCTGGAGGAGGCTCCCCAGCACATGGGAGCCATTCTGATTATAACTACAGAGCAGCTGGAGACTCTCCCCCTCGGAGGGGGGGAGCCACCTCGTCCTGTGGGCACAGACACTGTGTTTTCCCTGATTCTGGAAGGCATTTCCTGAGACAAACTCGGGATATGATAATTATGCTGGTTGGTAAGTTGATCTAGCCTCAACTGCATAGACCGGGAGCCCACAACAAAATGCTTCCGTGTCATTCAATACATTGGCTGTTCTTAAAAAAGAAACATTTAAATTCTGTCTCCCAAGGCAGATCTGGGATAATTATGTTAGATGAAACTATTTTGATAAACATCTTTCTTGAGGACACAGCACCTCTGTCACTTTAAAGCCTAAGTTAATTAGATATCTGATGTTAACAAAAGCTTCCATTTAGAAGAAGAGTCCTCAAATGCTATATCCCCCAGACTTCTGCTTTAGTGGAGGAGCCAATGCTAAGTACAGCTTTTATCATCAAACTGGCATTTTTACATAGTTAATCATAGATGTCTGCTGACTCTGAGATGAAGAAGGCATCCCCACTTCTATCCCAAAGATGAGAGAGTATCAAATGGTGGAATTTATGTTTTCCCCATGACCAGCCTATAGCATGGAGGATCAGATACAGTAAGATATTCACACTGCGAGGCAGCCACGGCCTATCTGATTTGTTTGGGAAAAGACATTTTATGGTCATAGAAGTGGGATACTATTAATGACCTCAAGAGTAAACACTGTCCTGGGGCCCGAAGGATGCTTAAATCACCTAGAAGTGGGCATAATGACCAACATCATGTGTGTCTTCTTCATGAGGATTCTCTGAAGTCTAAAGCTTCTTGTAAATAAGCAGATAAAACTGGAAAGAGAAACAAACAAGTGTGCATAACACACAGACATACACACACACACACTGAGAGAGAGAGAGAGAGAGAGAGAGAGAGAGAGAGAGAGAGAGAGAGAATGTCTCTAAATGGCAATCCAAGTGTGATCTCATTACCTCTCTTTAATTTACACAAAGATAAAAAGAAAATGAAATACATTCGAGACTACCAGGTTTCCAGGTATCAGAGGCTGCTGGTAGAGGTGGTGTGAGAGCCAGGAGCCCAGGAAACCCACATCAGAGCTCCTGCTCCCTGTGTTCCAGGTTCTGTGACCTCATGTGTGTTTCCTGTTTCCTTGAATCTGAAGTCTCTGTTGTGAAGAGTAGTGAGGAGTAGTAGTGAGTGGTACCTCGTAGTTATCTTTCACTTGTCAGCTCCTTCCCTCCAGAGACAGGGTTGAGCAAGGAAATCATGATGGTCCCACTGAGAGCTAAGGATGCTTTCAAAGACATTGCACAGAGAATCCCAGCCTATTGAGTTTATTGCTGCCTAGCTGCTCTACCTAGCTACCCTACCCCCCTGTTTTTCCCCAAGATGAGCAGTTCAATTTGAGCAAAAGGATAGTCTGACAGGACAAAGGAGCACAGGGCGTAGGAACAAAAAGTATCATTTTGAACAACTACAGAAGACTTTAATAGCAAACACATTGAAGAAACCCATGGGCTTTAGAGTCAGAGAGAGCTGCCTGGGCGTCCTTGCCTTGTCCCACTAACTATATGATGGGTTGCAATTTGCCCAATCTTTTTAAAGCTAAATTTCCTTATTTGTGAAGCAGAAGAATTGTTAGGTATATTTATCTGAAACTGATCTTACAAACAATAGAGGAAATATTGTATGTGGAAAGCACTCATTAAAAACCAAAGCAATAGCCACATGTTAGTTATTATTGATTATTTTCATTAGTATTGAGTAATCTCTAACAACAACATGGGCTGCCATGTGGTGCCTGTGGGGCTGCTGTTCTGGGCTGAGGGATTGCAGCAGCTACATTAGCACATCTCAGGCTCCAAAGTGACATCCGATCACTGGAAGGCTTTGTAAATAAGTCCCTGACCTAATTGAGAGCAGATCCCCGGTTATGTACTTTCTTTTACATAATAGTAGCAGAGACCATGGCACAGAAAAAGTCTGGAGAGGAACTTCTTCAAGTTCCCATGAGCATTGTCTGTAGGTGCATCTTAAGCAGTATGGTTCCTACTTAATTTCTCTCTCAGGTGACTTAACCTCTCTGCATTTCAGAGACTGACAGGGTGCTTAAAGAATACTACTGTACATCATTCTCAGAACATGTCCTCCTTAGCAGTCATCAACTGCATCCCTGTATGAAGCCAGTGATGTTTGAATCTTATGGCCAGCCCAAGATGAATTTCAGTCTTATCCGAGGAACTGTCAGAGAACTTGGGCGGGGGTTGGGGGAGCGGGAGCTTCCTGGTCTCTATAAGCCCATATTTCAACTGAATCTCAATGGTTGTGGAAAATTCAATCACTCTAAGGGATCAGCTTCCTCTTCTACGTGGACACAGTAGAAATCCAAATCCTTGGGGAGCATCTCAGATGCCCAAGAGTTGGTAGAATGAATTATCAATAATTCCTCTGTGTTTCAATGTTGCTGTAGAACTTTTCAGGACTTAGTCACAGCAAGAAGAGTCCGTAGTTTCACTGTATGTTCTCACACATTGCTTTACCACTGCTTAAATGAACTATTTCTCTTCCTCCATCCAGAAGATTCACTAGTCACTCTATAACTTCAGCTCAGCGCTTTCTGTGTGAAGCCATCTCTGGCTCCCATCCTCTCCTACTCCACTAACCCACCTGGCTTCAGATCTCAAGATCTGCCCCATGTAGTGAGTTCTCAAGAAGTTATTCTTGTTTTCTTCAGTTGTGGAGTTGACCTGGTTTCTTCCCCAGGCTCTGACAAATAGATTCAGTGCAATGCAGGAGGCTACAAATCAGCTATGCAGTTGTGAAAGCTTTGATTTGAGGCAAGACTTTAGATTGCTCAAATGAGAGTTATGTAACCTCAGCATGGTGCAATGGGCAGGAGGACCTCACTGGGAGCAGATTTAGAGGCTCATTTTGATGTGACAGTATCAAAGCTGGCACAACTCCCAGCCCCAGTCAAGGTCTGAGCTTTATAGTAGGAGTTTCCTAAGCTATTCTTAGGACATGAGAAACAAATCCAGGAGCTAGAAGACTCTGGGAGTCTTTCCCTAATACTCTACAATACTGGATGGCCTATCTGCAAAAGCCCAGTGGAGGTTCCGTGGAAGCCATTTCTCCATCTATAGATCATAATCGGGTCAAAGAAGGCTGCATCCTTGTTGATAATGAGACTGAAGAATCAGCAGTAGGCGTTTGGGAGAAAGAAACTATCACAGGCCAAACTTGTCATTATTATATCAGGATTGATATTTATAATTTTTTGCTTTGCTTTTTAATGGTAGAAAAATTGATTAGAGCTTTCGGAAGGTCATTCCCATTATGATTTATTCCTTTTAACTTTTCTACTTGATTATCACATAATGATATCTACAGAGAAAAGGGGCTCAACAAATAAAAACCTCAGTCAGCAACTCAGCTGCAGTAGTGGGAAGTATCTTCCTCTCCCTAAGAAAGGTACAGTTGGCAGACCCTGTGTTTGTTTCAATGTGTTAATGTCTCCTTTTACAGGAGCCCTTTTTTGGCCCTCTTGCCAAAGCTAACCTTTCTACTCCACATATCATTGTTCTAAAAACTCTTATCAGTGCTGTCCATACACCTTATGGCTCTTCATAAATTAAAGGCTCATGGGTACATATTTGAATGCAACATCTGAGAATATATGCTTGAGTCGATTTTTTTCTGCGATTGATTAACTGATGCTAGACAAGTTACTCAGCCTTTCTGAATGGATCTCATCACCATCTGAAATACATGGGTAATCCAACCTACAGTGCACGGTTTCACAATGATAGTGTACAATAATCCACATGAACAGTGTGGTAGTGCAGGTCATGGATTTGGACTGTACAGTCTCTCCAAGTCACTAGCGGCTCTTTCAAATCATGGCTTTCTTTTTAAAGAACTTTCTTCTCTCTCTCTCTCTCTCTCTCTCTCTCTCTCTCTCTCTCTGTCTCTCTCTCATTATTGTCCTTCTCACTGTCTCATTTCTAAATTGCCCTCAAATCCCCCTTCTCCTTACAATTCCCTTTCCCTAATTCATGTCATTTTTGTTGTTATTGTTTTGTGTTGAGACTGAATTTAACCAGGACCATCTGTATGCCAATAGGTTTGGAAATATATATTGGAGCTTGGTAGGCTTATCAGTAGGTAATTAAATAAAGACGATGTCTTATCCCCCCCCCCCCCGAATCCAACAGTAGACATTAAATAGTACATCAAGGAGAGTTGGGGCTCTGTGAACCTCTCCCTAGTCTGTGATTGATAGTTGACAGGTTCAGTCCTATGCAGGTCCATTGCAAGTTGCTGCTGTGTATTCGTGATTGCACTGGTTTTCACAGAATATGAAATTTCACAACCATTCTCCCCAAATTCCATTATCTGCATCATCACCTGTGTATTTCCTGAGCCTTCAGAAGGATGACATAAATGACCAGTTTAAGATGAGCATTCAACTCTCACTGATCCTCAGCATCTTGAGCAATCACGTATTTCCGTATTCACTGCAAAGGAAAGCATCTTTGATTAGCCTAAGAGTAGAATCTGTCTAAGGGTATAAACACAGATATTTGGAGGTAGCTTGTGATATAGAAGAAGCAAGTCCTTGTAAGGTCCTGGGGGTATAAAATGAGCAAAATGAGGTGAAGAGCCCAGACCAGAGTTGACCCGACTAAATGCACAATGACCAATGACTTTTCTCCTCTCTGCGTTTGCTTTCTTCTTCCTGTCTCACATGTTGATCTTCTAAGGTACCATACACACGACATGGTAGAGGGATACTAGATATTTTCCAACTGAAATGGTGGGCTATCAAGGCTTATCACATGAAGGTAGGATGTACCATCTTGAAAGCCCTTCTCATATTTTAAAATTTAATTTTCATACTGAAAAAGAGAAAGGTAGCTAAAGTGTCAGGATTAGCCAACTTAGACAAGAAAAGCACAGAAGGAGGAGGGTGATAGAGCAAAGGACTGAGGTGGTTTGGGTCTTAAGAGGAGAACTGAAGGAGCTTGAGACCCCATATGAACAACAATGCCAAGCAACCAGAGCTTCCAGGGACTAAGCCACTACCAAAGACTATATACATGGACTGACCCTGGACTCTGACCTCATAGGTAGCAATGAATAGCCTAGTAAGAGCACCAGTGGAAGGGGAAGCCCTTGGTCCTGCCAAGACTGGACCCCAGCGAACGTGATTGTTGGGAGGAGGGCGGTAATGGGGGTGGATGGGGAGGGGAACACCCATAGAGAAGGGGAGAGGGAGGGGTTAGGGGGATGTTGCCCTGGAAACCGGGAAAAAGTATAACAATTGTAATGTGAATAAGAAATACCCAATTTAATAAAGATGGAGAAAAAAAGAAAAAGAAGAGAACTGACCATAGGGAAAAAGGTCATACAGCTACTGTTGTGCCAACCTTGCACAGGCACAGCCTCCATTTGAATGTCTGCATATGAGATAGGGCCACTGACCCTAGACTGGTGGTAGTAATGAGGTAACACAATATACCTTGCTAGGAAGTCTTGATATCCAGGAGACCACAAGGATGGGTCTAACCTCACGGGACTGCTCAGGGGGCCCCTGTCTGCTCTTCAGTTGGTAGATCCACTAAGCTTGTGCATGCTTCTCCAGAAACTAAAGTGTGTATTCCAGTCAGAACTACACCCTCTCAAAGACTTCAGGGGTCATAGCCAAGCTTCTGTGTACCCAATGACAGCAGCAGAAACCAATTAAAAGCAGTTGCTAGACTGTAATCCATGTAAGACTTGATGGGTTCCCTTGGCACCTAGAATCAAGCACACTTGCAGAATGAGGGCCAGAGCAATTAAAGCACATAATTAGAAAGTCCAACAAGATCCTATTAGGGAAAATTCTCCTTTTGCTCTCAAACCAAACCAAGAAGTTCTTAGAAATCCAAAGCCCATGCCTACGGCAGTGTTTCTTTCCTCTGTGTTAAATCCATCTCTGGGGGACAAAGGAGAGAAAGGAACTATGTCTTCCTTTGTTTCTTTCATCCTTGGATGTAAATAGAAACCCATGTCTTTCATGGAAAGGGTCCTAAGGGCAAGCACATGACATATTCTCATGAGAAGTTGCATCATATCAGAATTTTCTAGAAAGATTAGACAACAGTTTTGGGCCCCTGCCCCTCCCCTGCAGTAAACAAGATACCATTTCCTTAAGGAGCCCCTATCCATGCATAATGGCCCCAGCTATTTTGGCCTTTGGATGAGATGCAGTTTACTTTGGCCAAGGCTTGCTAGCATAGTGGCCAGATTTCTCTTTGTTCTTTTAACACATTTCCTGGGGATGCATGGGAGGTGCACATTTCCCTCTCTCCAGGATGCTCAGAGAAGAGTGGATTTGTGGTAATCTAATGACAAGCAAAGATCCCAATTTCTTTTTCATTGCATCCCAGAGCTCTTTGCTTTGCTTTGAAAACCTGTACTGACTAGTTCTTCTCACCCTATGGTCCAGATTCCTGTTTCTCCCCTGTAAGACAAAGTTCACCATGACCTTTCCTATTTTGGTTTTTGCTGCCACCTGTGGCCCCGAGATACAAAGAAACACTTCTCATTTTTGTTTGTTGGTTTCTTCTAGTATATCTTATATCTTTTTTAATGAGATGCAGAACATATACAGTGGAGTACACAAAGACCTGGTGTACAACTCAGTGAGTTTCACATCCATAATATCCTTAGGTTACATTTTGTCTCATCAGCACACACAAAATTTGCAAGACCCTGAATCATGCTAGTGCCTGAGGCTGTTAGTTCCTTTCTCAAAGCAATCGCTCTTCTGATTTTAACTTTATTTGCTTTTGAACTTGGTTGATAGAGTCATGCAACAAATGTATCCACTCTGTAGATAGCTTCTAATGCACGTCTACTGGGGATTACCTCTCTTCTTTGGTGCACGTTAGACACTGAATCTGCACTGAAGTGAATGTAGGAAAACTCCATTTTTGAAGCTGATTTTTGATAACATGTTAAAATAATAGTTTTTAATGACATAATGATATCCTCACTAATGAGAAAAATCAAAGGCACTGGTCAAAACATTGTCATAGGTCATTCATCTTTTAAAAATAGAAGAACATGACAAATGTCACTCAGATGATTCTCTTCCTCCTTGCAATCACAAATAAGGAACTAAAATGTTTATGTGGATAGCTGCACGCTCTTCTCTCTCTCTTTTCAGACAATCATCTTCAAAGGGGACATGTAAGGGATGCATTTAGAACTTTACTGGGGTCTTGGGGTTTGAGTTGCTATCGGTGTAGCTCCTTTGGTTCAGAGGCTGCTCGGCACCTGTGCCAGGTGGCTGTGTGTATTTCAGGAGTTTCTAAGCATGACAGACTCAACTTTATAATTCACAATCAATGCAGTGAGTAGATTAAAAGAGATCACAATGTGACCGTGTAAGAATGCCATTAAGGATTTGACCTATAAACTCATTGTGATGATTAATTAATTGTATTATGTCATTTTGGTTAGTGCCAAGATGTTTCAGCATACGTTATTTTGGATGAGTCCACAAAAATTGCTTTTGTGTATGCACAAACTCTACCAACCAACACCTTTGGTTTTGAACTATCTCCAGAACTCAGCCTGCTGGCCTGCTCTGTAGAGGTGAATTAAAATCTGGCCTCCACCGTCACATGAGTCATTCATTCGATCTGTGTTCACTTTTATTGATCCTGACACTACAGTTCCCTGGAGAATGTTAATACACTATTTGTCCATTTCGATTATTGACTGTAACAGTTTCTTTCTTGTTTTGTCTCCTCCTTGATTTCAGATGCTATCAACTTTATTTGCTAAATCACTGAAGAAATGATTTAAAAAATACTTTTCTTGTTATTGAATTTAATTCAAGTATTTTTTTTATGATTTTCTTGTCTACTATCTCTGGCGGGGGGAAGAAATAATTTTTGGCAGGCATGCACAGAGTTCTCACAGAGCTGGGATATTAGTGACATTTAACAAAGACACTTCTTACTGCCCTGCAGATTTCAACATACTGTGATTCTTAGTCATGTCATTAGAGTACTGTCACACCACTGGGTACAACTTAACTTACCCTCTGCCACACCAAGGTCACATCTGAGTTTCCTCAGGAAATTCACTGTAAACCCAGATACTAGCTGTGTTCTGACCAGACCTTTCTGATCACATCATCAATCCTTCCTGATAAAAAAAATTTCTCTAGGACATCCAAGGCTATCTCTGACAACAAAGTTTCATTTCACATTTCTCTCCCAAGACTCATCTATGTTTGTCTGGTCATGCTAATCAGAAGATCTTATGAACCTCATGACCATACAAGCATGGCTTGAAGGAATATCTTTATGACTTTTGGAAGCAGAAAGCCCGAAGCCCAAGGGAGACCCTCAATAAGATAAACCCCTAAAATCCTACCTCCTCTTGGTTCTAGAACTTCCTAAAATAACACACCCAACTAGGGTCCAAATCTTTACATTTTTGTTTGTTTGGTTTTGGTTTTGGTTTTGGTTGCTTTTGGTAAAAGATACTTTATACTTAAACCATAGCAGAGTTGCTCCTTTTTTTTATAAACAGGGAGTTGTTTATAATAATGCAGACAGGTTTTAATTGAAAGACAACTGAATGGCTTTGATGTTTCAGAGTAGCAGTCTCTGATGTGTACAAAGCGCAGACATTCTCAGAAAAACAAAAACACAGGAAAAATCAAAACTTTTAATGAGCTGGTAAGTGGGTAAAGGGATTCTTGATCCATAATTGGAGAGAAGTAACTATGCATGTGAGATTAGAGAGTGGAGTGGCTCCTTGGGGCTGCACCAACCACATCTTCCCTTTGGGCCTACCACATGTGTCCTATCTTAACGTTCACTATTTAGACCATCATTTCTTACCCAACTCCCAAAATATCTGAAACAAGAGCCCTTCCTGTGGTTAGTTCCAATTGTCCTATCTGCTGAACAGTGGCATTACCAGTCCTGCATATTGATTAGTTCTTACCTGGTTAGTTCACTTTCGGTTACAACACACAAACATCTTATGCTAGCTTTCATTGCCTTTATCTTTACCCAGAGGTTGATTGTGGTTTCACAAAATCCTGGATATGTTCAAGTATGTGTGCCACGTATGAATATGCCTTTCATTTGTATGTGTGAAGTAGCAGAAGAGAAGTTTTCAAACTGTAGGTAAAGACTGGGACTCTGTACGTTTGGGGCTAGAAGGTTTCAACTTCCTTGTCTTATTGGTTAGAGGAGCAGGGTCCAGAGATACAGGCTGGCTTCCCTCTGCTCATGCAGTGGATAGGAGTGGATCCTCATAACATCCATCACCTAATGGCAATAAGCCAGACAGCACTTGGTCCCCAGTGGAGAACTAGATCAGCAATGGAATACTTGGGTCTTGGGAGCCAGTGTCACCATCCGCCAGTCTTGTGACTTGCGATTCAGCAGGGACCATATTTAGGGCATTTGCTATTTATAAAGCAGATCTTTGTCTTGGGATAATGGCTGGAGAGGGGGATAAGATCCTTTATATAGCATCCCTATGCATTTGCTACCAAATCGAGGTATCTCTGTAGAAACTGCTTGAAGCAAGTTGAAAGGGAAAAGCCAAGCTGAACAGAATAATGCTAACCATTTCTTTAGATAGTTGAGATGATTCTATTTCTAGGTCTTTTCTTTTTGAATTTTGCAATTTCTGGCTACATGGGCTGCCTTGGAAGCCTCTTCGGTATTTTTGAGATCTGGCTGCTACTGCAAGGAACCACTAGATAAGAAGTTCTCAATCTCTGGTCCATGACGCTTTTTGAAGTTGAAAGTCCCTTTCACAGAGGTCACCTAGACCATCAAACAACATGGATACTTACATTCTGATTCATAAAAGTAGAAAAACTAACAGTTATGAAGTAGCAATGAAAATTTTATGGTTGAGGGTCACCACAACGTGAGAAACTGTGCTAAAGGGTTACAGCCTTAGGAAGGTTGAAAACCACTGTATTGGATGGATGCTTGGCCTCTGAGTGGCTTTGTATAGGGCAGGTTTCTGGACTTCAGCCCCTCCCAGGTCTGAGTATATTAGCCACAATCATTCCCACACCTTTTCCTCAGTTTAGAAAGCTGTCCTGTTGTTCTCTGGAGGTGATGTGTCCCTCTGGATATTTGCCTGGCTTTGGAAACTATACCAAAACATAGGGCTTCTGGAGCTCTAGATAAAGCTCTAAGTACTTCAGAACAGCTTACACACATGCATGCATGTGTGTGCATGCTTAGACACACACATAGACACAAACACATATACTCATGCACACACATGCATGCATGAACATACATGCATACACACACACACACACACACACACACACACACACACACACATACATTTTCTTCTTTTCAAAGCAGCCTTTCTGTGTGCAGGATTTCAGGCTGTAGGTAGCTATGGGTGAAATCAGCCTATAAAAATCACCAGATACTGGTTCCAACAGAGATCCAGAAACATGAAAAATGAGGCAGATCTCATCAGTTTGGGTACAGTGCTTTCCAAAAACAGAGCTGGAGAAGCCTAAGTCTAGGCATCAGTTATGGAGTTAAGAGAGTTTGACTTAGGATCCCAGAGCTGCTATAACAGAGGGATTTTCAGAGTCAGTCTTTAGCTCTCAGACATTTTAAGTTCAAGGTTCTGAACTGAATTCAAAACGACTCTTCAGACACTTCATATTCATCAAAGGAAAAATCCACCAAGATGAACTCTCAATCCTCATCTTCAGTTGGTTTATATACAAGTGTGCAATTTCTAGGCTTGAAAGTAAAATGATGCTATCTGGTGCTGGATAGAGGAGCCTTATTTTTTATTATGGCACCTTGCTATTTTTGTAACATGGTGATTTGGTTGAACACAATAAAGTACAGTAGTAACTGAAAAAAAATGGTGGCCCAGGTTAGTCCAAGTGTCTCTAAAAACAATATAGACTATTGCTGTTGCCCTTAGTTGCTTTCCTAAATGATGACGTTAAGTCCCAATTATTGAAGACATTACACATTTTGAGACAATGCTAAGAAGATTCTAAATGTATCTGTCCTGAAAGCTTAATTCTTGAGTTTGTTATAGTACTAGAAGGCATTACACAGCCTTCCAATGGAGGAAAGTAAGCAATAGCCTTACCCAGCTGTGACGCTTATAAACCACAATAACCAACATGGCAAGATATCACTAAAGGTGCACTAGTGGCCCTCCTAGATTGTGAATTAATCTAGTTAGATATAAGGTCAGCTTAACAAGAGGAAAATAATACCTAATATAAAAACCTAGCCAAATAATTGCAGCTAGTGTGTTCCTGGATCCTGAAGTAAAACTTACTATCATGACCTTGCTAAGTCAGTATAATTCTTAATTACATTATAAATATTTACCCTTACATTCACATATAAGTGTAGCTCTTGTCCCTCATCAAGGAGGCTTCTCTCAGAAATATATGCAGTGTATTTCAGAAAACCACAACTAAACAAAATTCAGAGACCAACTGATGTATCTTCAACACAACTCCTGTACCTGAGATGGGACGCAAGTAATATCACAGAAGATTATGGGAGGGTTGTAAGAGCCTCAGGAACAGAAAGTCAGCTGTGAGATTGTATCACCTAAAAAGGACAGGGATGCTACACCAATAACTCAATGATATAGCCACCTAGAAAAGAAAACACCAATAGACATGGTAACCTGAAGGGTGAAATCTCATGCCCCATCCCCTAGACAAATAGTATAGGCAAAGAATGACCATTGAGAGGGGGAATTAGTATGCATGAATTCATTGTTCTATTGCTTTCTAGTTATGGATGTGATGTTAATTTCCTTGTTAGGATAGGCTGTGTGTTTAACTGTGAGCCAAAATAAAATTGTTCTCCATGAAAAAAAAAAACCGACTCTTCATCAACCACTCCAATTCTCTAAAACTAGATTATGCTAACGTGGAGCCATGCCCTAAGCCAGCACAGTACAGCACAGCATAGCACTCAGCACACTTGTTACCACTCTGTGTGCTACATACTTAAGAAATACATCGATGGGGATCTTTTACCACTGTTGTTATGACATCAGCATCAATGCCAGTCATACTGGGCATCCTTTATATCAGCAGATATATTACTATTTGTACCTCCTCAGCAGCACTGAATCCTGGCTTTCAGATCACTTGGATGGCATTTAAAAATACCAGTACTCAAAGGATGTAAAGGACAGCTCAGAACAAAAATTATGGCTTGTTTTCTACAGGTTTACTTTCTATTTGAAGAGACTGAAGCTCAAAGAGGTGACATGAATTGTTCTAGGAAACCAGCCTTGGTTTGATTTCTACCACTGATATAAACACTGTGACCAAAACAACTTGGGGAGGAAATAGTTTATTTCAGCTTATAGGTGTAGTCCATCATGAAAGGAAGCCAGGGCAGAAACTCAAGGCAGGAACCAGGAGACAGGAAGTAAATCAGGAGCCATGATAGAGTACTGCTTACTGGCTTGCTCGCCCTGGACTGCTCAGCCTTCTTTCTTATACCACCCCGAATCACTAACCTGCTCAAATGGCACAGCCTATATTGGTCTGGGTGCTCCTGAATCAATCACTAATTTTAAAAAAAGAGGCCTACAGACTTTTAAGCCGTCTGATGGAGGCATTTTCTGATTTGTGTTTCTTCTCAGAAAACTGTCATTCATGTCAAGTTGACAATAAAAAAGGGAAAAACAAAAACAAAAACAAAGCAAACAAACCTAACTGGAACAGAGAACAATCTGGATATTCAAGATCCTGGTACGGCAACCTTGTCTGGGCTCCTTCTTGTCTATTTCAAGGATCAAATGAGACTGAGAAGGGTAATGGTTTATCTTCAACTGTCAATTTAATTGGATATCGAATGCCACAGGAGACACAACTCTAGGTATGTCTGTGAGATCGGTTCTAGACATGTTTACCTGATGGAGGAAAAACCCACCGTCAGTAGCAACATCCCATAAACTAGAATCCCAGACCGAATAAAAAGAGAGGAAGTCAGAGGAGAGCCTGCCTGGATCTCACTCTGATTTCTGCTTTCTGTCACAATGTAACCAGTCGCTTTGTGCCTCCACCACCCTGATTTCCACCAGGATGGATTGCGTCTGCCCTAAAAGAAGAGCTAAAACAAAACCTTACTTAAATTGTTCAGATGTTTTGTCACAGTGCTGAGAAAAGTGACTAATATTGGAACATATCCCAAGAGTTGAGCCTTTATAAAACAAATGTCAGTTTCTCTCTGCTTGTCTCAGAACTTCAGGGGACATCTTTATTTCCCAGACAGTTTTTTTTGTGCTGTTTGCTGCTACTGTGGCCCAGGTGAGGCCATTCTGAGATACAGCACTCCCTCAGGAAGCTTGTGGTTATTCTCTGAAGGGAAGCAGACAAGTCAACTGAGATACCCCTTTTGTGACCACTGGGAAGGCCATGAGCTGGGGTTGCTCAAGGAATGCAGAGGAGACTCCTAACCATAGAGGAAGAAGTTGAGGAACCAACAGAGAAGTCTTTGCTGGGAAGCAACATTTGAGCTGAGTTTTAGAGGGGAAAACGAGTTTTCTTGGTAAACAATGTAAAACCAACAAATGATAAACCAAGGCAAATCCACACTTAAGCCATCTAAACCTATAATAATCACTCGGGAAAAATATATGTGAAATGTGAAGCACTGAGAGCCTGCACCTGTGGGAGAGCTGAGGCTGAGAGATGGACAGGTTATCCAGAACCTCAGCATGCCCAGTACGAGGTGAATGATACAGTATAGGGGCTGAGCACACAGGGATTGGCAAAGGACAGTGTTTTAGAAGCATCAGGTCACAATCTGCACAGAGTGGTTCTGGTGGCCATGTGGAAGCTGGACAGAAGTTGCCTGTCCAAAGGCAGAAATGTATGCCCATGAGAAAGAAACAATGGAGCCTAAATTAGTGTAGAAATCTCATGGATGGAGAGAATTTTTGAGTCCTCCAGAGAAATCCTCATAGGAACAAAAGTTGATTTGAGAGGGACTCTGTGATATTGGGACATTGTGATAATGAGGTTGGGCAGATCGAAATGGTAAGGAGAGTCAAAGCTGTATCTTGCACTTCTGGCTTGGACTACTGAGTAGATCAGCACTTTCCTAACGCTGTGATATAGTTCCTCATGTTATGACTACCTCCAACCATAAAATTATTTTCATCGATAACTCATAACTGTAATTTTCTATCGTTTTGAGTCATAATGTAAATATCTGACATACAGGATATCTGATATGGGACCCACAAAGGGGTCGTGACCTCACCAGGCTGAGAAACACTGGTATAGATGATGGTGTCAAATAATAGGGAAACACACTTGTTTCTACCCTCTGCTTTAGACTGGACTGGCATCATGAAGTATCATAGACTGTTACAAATGAAATAGTTTCTCAGAATTACAGAAGAAGTTAGAATGGTTTGCCATGTATTGGGAGTCTCTTGATCCTACAAAAGGAGATAGATGAAAACATGCCTTCATAGAAGGGTTAGAGCTAATCTGTAAGTTAATAATGAAGGCTTCCTATTGCAAATGTAGAAGGTTAGTCTCCTGGGGATTAATTTGTGCAAGGTCTTGAACTAGAATGTGGGAGTAACAGATGAATGGGAGGTACCCTTTTCTTGTTGACCTTAGACCTTGGTAAATTATATATCAGTGGTGAAGAACTCTTCTAGAAGTTCAACCCTTTAGACCTTAGATAGCCTTGGGTCATGAGAATCCTGCCTCTGAACATAAAAGTTGAGGGTGATCTTGTCACCCTCCTCCCTTAGACAGATCTACCTCTAATTCCTTGGGCTGGGGTTGTCTACGTATTTGAATCCTAAGTGCCTTGTTAGCATGAATCATGTTCTAATTTTTAAGAGGGTTTTACTTGTTGGAAAGAGTACCTCCTTTGATCTCAGATTAGAGCATGTAGGTTTTGTTAAGTTAATCATTTATCTGGCATCAGGCTTTCTCAGACTTGGTTTCTTTGATATTCAAAGAGTTTGGGCCTTGCCCTGTAGCCAACATGGCTTGACTTCAACAGCAACTAGTGTCTCCATTTTTCTCCTTCTCTTTGATTATTAGTCATCATTCTGGGAGTTCAGGGAAAGATGGATGTTTCTAAAGTGGCCCTCATGTCTAAGAAATTATTGATGGGATAAGACAGACTCCCAGCCCCAGAAATGCTAATAAAGAAAAGAAGGACCTGGTGCTCACTAGACAAGAGCTTTGCCACCGAGCTACAGCCCTTGCTCAGGTTGTCTTTAAGAATACATGGTTCTCTTGTGGAACCTGCTGTCACGTAGATAAAACAAGCATCAAACAGACTTTATTATTTTTTTCTTGTGTTCTTTTCCTTAGCCTCTTGAATCAGCCCCACAGATTAGAAAAGATGAGGAAAAGAGATAAGTTTTAAAAGAGAATTTCGAAGACTGATTTGCAAGACTTATTCACTATATAATGGTGACAGACATGGAAGAAACAAGCACTTATTGAGATTCAGCATGACTCTTCCATATATGGACTTACTTAATTCCTAGACTCATCTGTGAAGTGTTGCTGTGCTGTGTCCATTTGAGAGATGAAAACATGGATCAATCAGATAGAAGCAGCCTTCTCAGACTTGCCCAGAAATGTCTTCACTCCCCACTGACCCCTCATTGTTTGATAGTCAGAATGCTATGTTGTGTTTAAGTTTCCCAAGCCCGACTGTAACAGGATAGCTGCATTTCTCCTGAATTAAATTTTGGAAGAAGAACCAGAGCAGGAAAAGTGGGTCATCGCTTGTGTTTACAGATAGATTTGGAAATGTGCTCTTCTATGTATAAAATGAAAGAAGTCACCAAGACATAAACCAGCTGCCTGTATGCTTCTGACAGAATTCGGAGATTTCCAGCAATCAGCCATCCCAAACCAAGCAGAGATTTCCAAGCTGGATTGTGTTGCTCTAGACCACAGGCCAACCCTGTGTGGAAAAGACCTTGTTTGCTCTGCCCTTTTGTTTATTTTCCTCTTCTTATGCACTCTGTGGTCTGGCGGGGGTCTGGAAGCCTCAACAGAGAAGCCACTATGGTGACAGTCTTACTTGGTTTTGGACTCAGTGATACTAGCTCCATTTCTCAGGTAAATAGAAATACCCACAAGTCAGAGCTTTCATTAATTCTAAAGACAGGCAGTCTTCAAGGTCACTGGGCAGGAAGACATTCTTTGGAGAGTTGAAAGAAGAGGGCAAAGGCTTTCCACTCTGTACTCTAGATATGCTTCCCCATGCTGCTTCTTGGATGCTATGTCTCTCCGGGGTTTCCCATGAGATCATTGGGTCTCAGCTTTGATGGACAGCAAAAGAGAAACAAGCTAGTGCTACTTCAGGCCAAGAACTCCCACACTTTGTCTCATTTAATCTCCACATAACCCCTTTCTGAAGTGGCTATTATGACTGTAAATCCAGCAGAGGAAACCGAGGCTCTGAGTGGCATGGGATCATGCCTTAGGGAGCCAGCTGATCCTGACATCGTGACTCTAACCTTGTTCCATCTTCCCCAGTTCTCTTCCATGTCACTCACAGATGCAATTTTAATCTTTTCTGAGACTCATAATACCCAATCCTACTGGTAATTGAGTAAACTGTTTAGAATCAAACCCTTGTTGAAAAGTAGCAATGAGTAAGTAGTTCAAGGGCAGCCCCCTTCTTAGCCTTGTTTTCTTCCTTCATCAGACTCAGTGAATGCCACAAAAGTAACAGACACTAAATAATTGCTCATTTTGATAAAATGCAACACTTTCATGCACAGATACCACACAATTGCTTCCTTAAATAAAGGTCAAGGCCTCTGACATTTTGGGTAGTGTTTTGCTTCACCCCAATGTGACTGATTCTTACCACTTATGCTGGTGTTCTTCCTCATCTTCTTAGGGTGAGATTATTTAAGCTGTGACCTCTTCGATCTCAAAACTCTAATCAGAAGTGCAAAGGAAAGCTGGGTTATCCCAAGCATGTTGTATAGGGAAGTTATACTTTGGACTCCCCTAATTCCCAAAGCTATGGTTCAGAGTCTGGTTTTCATCTTCAAGGATCTTAGGCATCTCCTGGGGCTACAAGAAGAATGCTCTAATTTCAGGACAGAATATAGCCCAGAGCCAACTTGGCAAAGGCCAGAGGGATATAAATTCAGAGCGACAACTTAAGGAACATGGTTTTAATAGAAACGTACTTCTATTTCTTCTCCAATCACATGTCAACTGTCTATTTGCATGGGGAGATTCAAGCTAAAATAAGAGTTGTCAGAATTGGTAATTGAGGGGCTCTGATTTTCCCCCAAAGCTCCCTGTCCTCTAGATGACAACTTGGAGAGATCCTGGGGGTGGTTGGGGACTTTGTGAAGTCAGCATTATGGAGCAGCCAGAGATTGTGTACGTTGCTTTGTTTTATGTCATGGGGTATAATTCTGAAAAGAAATCATTTAAGAAAACATTCACAGACCCATGGACTGAATTGCATATATGCTGGGTGGCAAGGTTTCGAAAGATTATAGTATATTCCCTGAGGATCATGCTGTCCAATGTAGGCAGCAGACCCCAAACTGACCTGGATTTAGAAGCATTGCAGGTGACTGAAACACCCTCAGACTGCAGTGAGAAGTGGAGAGAGAACTACCTCTCAGAAGATACCGAGGGAGGTATAATGAGAATTTGCTGTTCCAAAACAGAGGAAAGAACATTCTAGAAAGGAGACATAGAAAGTAAATGGAGAGTTTAGGGAACTACTACAAGGTAGATTGTAAGAGACCAACATTGTGTTTTCACACACATTAGAGAAGCAGGAAAGGCCCTTGGCGAATTAGGTAGAGGCTTAATCCTATGGACTTGAACTTCACACTGAGCAGTAACAAACATCCCTTCCAGCAAGCACAGAGAGTATCATGGTCAGAGATACACAACGGAATGAGCCACCACCTTGGCTGCAGTATGGTGTAGGAGAACAGAATTAAGAAGACAGAAAGAAAAAAACTAAGAGAGGATAATATGTAAGGTCTTATAGGAAGGAGGTGATAAAGTCCAGGCCAGAAAGGGACAGTGGAGTGAAGAAATAGAGTCATCAAGATGGTTAAGAGATACTCTTCAGAGACTGCTATGATGTTACCATGGAGAAAGCCACTTATTGTCTACCAAAGACCTTTGCAAGAAACCACAGTGTCAGCATGGATTTTCCTCTTTACTGTGAGATGGCCAGATACAGTTGGAGATACCCACTTTTGGAGAGAAACGGACTCTTGGTTAAATGCAAGGGCTAGGGTTTTCAGGGTCCCTTTCTGCATATACTTTATCAGTTCAGAAGCACATATACTGTCATCATCATCATCACCACCACCACCATCATCATCACTTAAAGTTCTGATCTCACTATGAAACAGCACAGAAATAATGCAACGTTTGAAATAAATTTAAAAAGAGTGGCTAATAAGCTGCTTGGTACTCAGTGAAGATTCTAACTAGAGCATTTGTGAAATGAGTTGCTTATAGCCCAATGTGAAATGAAATTTCAAAATTTGCTTCCTGGAATTGCTTATTCCAGGTCAGCATACCCACTCACGGTGAGCAAGAGTGCCCTCCGTATCTGCTTTCATCAGCATTGATCCTTGTCTTTCTAAAAAGTCTGTGTCAGCATGATAAAAATAAAACCAATGTCATTAGATTAAGCTTTATTTCCCTACCTGTGGCGTGCTTGGAAGTTCCCATTCTCACTTCATGGATGAAGAAACTTTATGGACTAGTAACATACTATAGTATGGATGTGGTAAGTGGTTGATAGGAGACATTGCAAGGAGTCAGTTCACAAGACTCCTTGGCTGATGATCTTCTGAGTGTATTTGGTGCCAAGAGATGCTTCCACTTTCTCTAAATTGACAACCTTAAGCTTGTTCCTTGTTTCTTTTAACTGACACTGGATTCACTCGCTCACTGTCAAGGCTAAACTATACTTAGAGAAGACTTCTTCAGTTCACAGGGGACCAGAAGTGGGGGCAGTCAGACACTGTTCTACATGGAGACCATAGACATGATTGAAATTGGGTGCCTGGTCATTACCACAGAATCCTTACATAGTAAATAGCCTCGATAATTAAACCTAATGCTCTTTCTATAATGAGAGCATGGTCTTCAATCCTCTACTGAAACTCTATGGTTCCCTTAACTGATTTGGGGATCTAGCTGAAACTCTGACACTGGAGCCACAAGGACCTGGCCTGGTCTATTGCTTCCAGAGACTCACGCCATGTCCTCTTATTCCAGAATCACTACATTATGTTACTTATTTTGAATTGCCTCTCATCCTTCGCCTTCAGTGCCACCAGGCCATCCCCCCTACCACCACCCTCCAAATCCTCTTCTAAGAAGGGTGGTCTTCCCATGTTAAGGAAAGAGGACAGATTTTCCTCATCCTGACGGTGGGTGCCTGCACAGCACTTATCAGTAAGTTGTAATATACGGAGACTGATAGATGTTGATAGCCCCACAGAAACCTACAGGATTCCATTTGAGGTTTGCGAGATCATTCACTCATAAAAAAGAGATTTATTTATTTTTATGTGCATTGATTTTTTTTTGCCTGTGTGCATGTCTCTGTGAGGGTACCAGATCCCCTGGAACTGGAATTGTGGACAATTGCGAGCTGCCATGTAGGTGCTAGGAATTGAAGCCAGGTCCTCTGGAAGACATTCAACAAACACTGAGTCTATCTTCAACCCCCAGCTTTACAACTAACAAGTAAAGGAACAGACTATCAAAGCTCTACACTTGAAGCCTTTGCTAGAGGATTAAAAAAAAACTACCAAAGGGCAAATATTAAGATGAAGGCTGTTTTCTAAGTTCCTGGGATGAGAACATAGGTATGCTCCTGAGCCCTGTTTAATATTTGGTATCTGTAATTTAGACAAGATAGATAAAGTTTGCTTATCGCAGCTGTGGCTGACACACAGCTGGGAGGGATAGAAAATGATTGATGACAAAAATCAAACCTCTAAATGATCTCAGTTGGTTGGAATCATGAGCCAAACCCTGCAAGATGAAGTGCAGCAGGGGTCCTTGGGAGACTCTGTGTTTCCATGCAAACCATCCACTGCTGTGAGTAGGACAGGGCGCCTGGCTTGGCCCTCAGCCACTAAGAAGAACAGGGATACTACCATCAGGCCTCAAATCTAACTGACATCAAGTGAGCAAATTAAAGGTCTAACTCCTCTAACAGCAAGAGCTTGTGGTGAGACTATATTCAAGTGATGGATCACATCTAATGGGCCGCTTTATGCAATCTCCTGAAGGTGATTTAATGAGACATTCTATGAATCTCCTTGAAGGTGCAGTAATGGCAGAGGGACAGTATCTTTAGATGGAGGTGGAAGCTGTGGATTACATCCTCCAGGAGATGATCTGCGTGCATGAGCCAGGTATTGGACAGCATACACCATGGGCGTGGGATATCCTGGTACCTTGTAGAAGCTTCACTTAAACTCTGCTACTTTCTAGCTGTGTCTCCTGGTGTTTAGAGAAACAGACCAGTTACTCCATTCTCACAAAGCCTTTGTGTCATGAATGAGCTCATATTCATAGAATGATAAGGATGGGATTTGGTCAGAAGTAGGTATGTAATGGGACATACTCTGGCCCTACAGGAAAATTAAAGGACATTAAAAACAGATAGCAGGACCCACGGATCAGGATTCAAGGTCAGATTTCAGTTTTCTGAAAACTTCGTCTCTTTTGAAAAAATAAAAATGGACCAGTTTTGTTTTTCCTTCTGTATATATGCTCTGTGTATAAAAGAGAAACTTAGATCTTAAGAAACCACCCAGCCTTATAATGCTTGGGCTATTAATCAAAGGGACAGTTACACCCTACAAGACTGGCACTCCAAGTAAAAATAGGATACCAGTATAAATGAAGTAGGTCATAGTGCC
This sequence comes from Rattus norvegicus, assembly GCF_021556685.1. Taxonomy (NCBI): domain Eukaryota; kingdom Metazoa; phylum Chordata; class Mammalia; order Rodentia; family Muridae; genus Rattus; species Rattus norvegicus. The sequence goes on from NC_141538.1 coordinate 75,895,684, forward strand.
CAAATTAAGACCAAATGGTAGGTCTAAGGAGGTAAGCAGAACGACATGGAGCTGACTGCGGAAATTATGGCCTGAGATTCCTTTTTCCCACCTTATATCAGGTAATATTGAACTTTGGGCCTCTGTATCTCAGAATCTGCATCTGAAAAAATGTATAGTGTAGACCAGATTTAGAGAGAGAGAGAGAGAGAGAGAGAGAGAGAGAGAGAGAGAGAGAGAGCCTGTATTGAAGTCCAATCTATGATATCCTGTTTAGACAAATTCTTGACTGTTCTATGTTGGAGTTCTATGGAAATGAATCTCCACCTTTAATCATAAAAAATTTGAACAGTGATGGCTGCTTCCCTGTTACCTCCCTAGCCAGATTTTTGGGCCACCTTCACATTCACTCTTGTTCCTGTCAGTTGTAGAGGAAGTGAGGTAGAGCTGCTGGAGGCGACAGTGACTTTGCATTACACATCCACTTCTCTGAGCACTCTAGAAAAATATCAACTGAATGAAGTAGCAGGAGTCCTTGCTTCCCATTTTCACGTGTGAATTTCTGAAATTTAATTTTTGATGACAGCATTGATAATGATGTGACAAAACTCTCTGCAAAGTCAACTTCACTACAGAGTGTAGTGCAGACTGGGAGCTGGGGACTCAGAAAGTAAAGTCCTGCATTGTTTATTGTTTTTGCTTAATATTTTTTGTCTTCCCTTTTCTCTTTCTTCTGGCTTTCTTGTGTGTGTGTGTGTGTGTGTGTGTGTGTGTGTGTGTGTGTGTGAGAGAGAGAGAGAGACAGAGAGAGAGAGAGACAGAGAGAGAGAGACACACACAGAGAGACACACAGAGAGACACACAGAGAGACAGAGACAGAGAGAGGCAGAGAGAGACAGAGAGAGACAGAGAGAGAGACAGAGAGACAGAGAGATGGAGGGAGACAGAGATGGAGGGAGACAGAGATAGAAAGAGACAAAGGTGGAGAGAGACAGAAACACACAGAGAGTGAAAGAGAAGTAGAGAGACTGACAGATGGACAGAGAGCATTCATGCGTGTGAATTCACAGCACATGCATATGTGCAGAAGACATGTTCTGTGCAACCTTGTCTTCCACCTTATTTGAATAGGGCCACATTGTTGATTTTCTGCTAGGTTTTCCAGACCTAGCTGACCTGCAAGTTTTGGAGCATTCTCTTGTCTGTGTCTTTGAGAGTTGATTTCTTAGAAAGAACGTAAGTCATGGTAATAAGAAGTGGGCTAGGAAGATAGGGCATCGGTTCTAATCCTGTTAAAGTTATGAGATCATGATGGCTGTAAATGCTATCTGAGATAACTTTAATGAAAGTAATGCATGATGAAAATATCTTGGATTTCTACTGTGCAGAGTCAACGAGCTCCTGGGGTGTGTTGTCTACTTTCATACATGAAGGAGATTCTAGTCTGAAATGACAGATCAATGAGAACTTTATTTACCTTTAAATACATAGTCCCTGAGTTTTATCAACTGCTCTCTTCAGAGGTCTACACATCTCCCTTTAAGAATCATGTCATTCCAGTTTACCACAGTCTTTCTAAATGTTCTCATGTGTTATTACTCCTGTTGCATTTCCTTCATATGGAATGTCTGCTTTATACAGATCCAAATTTTTCCTTCTCATGTCACTTCTATAAGATACTTCAAGACACTTCTCTTTGTCTTTTCCTGTGAATAATAATATTGCTGCCATGTAAGCTTCATGACTTTCTACTGTCCTCTCATTTAGCCCATGTTGGCTGTCTATTGCATGATGGCAATTCAAGTCGTAATTATCTCAGTGCTCTTGCTTTATCGACATCTCTGGGCTGTAAATTTAACATTACATCTCCTTTTGATTTCTCTCTATTTCTCTTGGCATGTTTTCAAAACCAGGTTTTGGTCCTGAATCTAAAGTCTATGTATTCAGGGTCAATTGGGATTTCTTTCCTTCAATATAGAGCTCATAAAATGTCACCGGACTATCCAAAATAGCTTGTGTCAAACATGGGTACCCTCTGCTCCCTTGATCTACCCTTCCATTCTGAGATTTCCTGCATTTTTCACTTATCTGACTTTGTTTCTTCCATCAGAATGTGAAAAGCTTGCGTGTTAAAAGCTTACATATTTTGAAAGAGCCGTTTCAAATGTCACTTTCACAGCCTGCAAACATTTACTATCCCTTTCCCAATTAAGTGTGACCACAAGTTTCCCATTTTCTAGTACTTTCAATTCTTGTTATAATGCTTTACCTTAATGTCCACTTATAGCCACATTTCTATTTTTATTTGATAGAACAACAACTGTAGGAGTACTACAGGTTTGACTATATTGTCCCTCAGAAAAAAATAGGGAATGAGTTAAATAGAATTGAGCATTTCTCCCTAATTCACTTGACTCAAACAACCCACACCAAATTTCTTGGTCTTAAATTTGAGCAGAAAACCTCAAAAAAAATCAAATGTCATCTTTTACTTCCTGTCTTCTTTCTTTGGACTGAGAAAAAGCTTAACATGAGCTACTCTGAAATTATTTTCTTTGGCTGAAACTATGACAAGACCTAAGGTGTGGTTAAGAGTAAAAAAAAATACAGAGTTTTCAGATCTGAAATACAATAGGAAATGTTGGTGTGGGTTTTTCTGGGGTTTGCAATAAAGACATGTTTGCCCTCATTTTAGCTAAACATGGCTTGACTCTGAATGATTCCCCCATAGGCTCATGTTTTAAACATCCAGTTCCTAGCTTATGGGGGTGTTTTATAAACAGTGGCCTGGCTAGTGGAAGTGAGTTGCTAGGAATAGGCCTTGGACAGTTTTGCCTATTAATTTCTTTTCTTGTTGCTGTGAAAAGTATCTGAAGAAACACCTTATGGAAAGATGAACTTTGGTTCTGCCCACATTTACTGAGTCTTCAGATCTCAAGGAGCTCAACACAGAAATGTCCTCACAGAAGTCCGTCTCTTAGGTAATGCTCATTCTGTCAAGTCAGCACTACTCAATATCTTGATCTGCATCTGGTTCTGGCCTAGTCTTTGCTTTTTTGGTCTATGCCACATGAAGAGCTGTTGGTGCTGTAACATATACATACATACATACATACATACATACATACATACATATGTGTGTCTATACATATACACATTCACATATGTATATATGTATGTGTGTATGTATACATACATATGTATAATTATATGCTACAAATGTTGCTCCTACTTCCATACCTTTCCAGTCATGTTTTCTCCAACATGACAAACTCAAATCTCCAAAATCATGAGTCTGAATAAAACTGTCAGTTGTTCCAGTGAGGCATTTTTGTCACAGCAATACAAAGATAACTAACACAGTCACAAAACTTCTATGTTAATACAACTCAGAGTGCGGATGCAGGACCCTGGGTCTGGACAAGGTGGTGTCCTTGCGTGCTAATTAGACACTTGCTGCTTAGCTCAGTACTCAAAGTTCGTTGCCTCTTGTTACAATCCATTTCTTCCTCTTCAACTCACAGTGCTTGGTCCAGTGCAACCCAGAAGTTTGCATATGGCACTTGGAAAGGCTTTGTTAATACCAGAATGGCAAGGACTCAGACCATTCTTTTCAGGAGGACATATTTGTGGGTTCTTCAGAAGAACTGACAGTATTCAAGCAGGAAGAAGAAACGGCTGGAATAGGTGAGATTACATTGTACTCCAGAAAAGAGTGAAGCTTCAAACAGAATTGGCCTTGATGTTTGTAGGGCACATAAAAGCAAAACACATATTAAAAATAAATGTGAGGTAAGGAGATGGATCAGTAAGTAAAAGTACTTGCTGTTCAAGTATAAGACATGAATTCAAATCCCCAGTACCCACATAAAGACTGGATTTGGCAGTTTGAGTCTAGCGCCTGCACTGTGAGGGCAGAAGCAAGTGGATCCCAGAGGCTATCCGACCAGTCTAGCATATACAACATACTCCAGGGTCAATGAGAAATCCTCTCTCAAACCATCAAAAGCAATAGAAGAAGGGAGCCAGTAATAACTTCTGGCCTAAGGAAACACAAACACATACACACAGAGACACACACACACATACATAGACAGACACACACTCAGGCATATGTGTGCATGGTCACAAACACACACAAACACATGCATGCAAGTGTATCTGCACAAACATGTACAAACATTCATACGTAACACACACACAACATAATAAATGCAAGAATGAATAAACAAATAAAATGAAGGAATGAATGAACTTGTATTTATTTTCCTGTGAAGATAACCACATTTTATACAACCGTAGTTGTGTTTTATGTAAACTTTAGTCTAATTACTTAATGTCACCAAGCCACAGATTATCCATATTTGAAACACAAGCAAGCATGCATAATAGCTATTTCCAAAAGTGTTTTCATCATCAGTGAATTAAACAGGTTTGGAAAATGGTCAGATCTGATTTTGTTTTAGCAGCTTTCTGCTTCAGCGCATAAGGCAGTGTTAGTATGTAGGGGAAACGGTTCTCAAAGCAGCTACCTTTTCTAACTCCCATCCACACATAGGTGACCTTACAGAGGTCATTTTATTTTTTTCTATCTCTTCTTCCTGATTCAGAACAGGGAAGACTATACTCCACCTTGTGTCTGCGTCCTCCAAAGATCGAGAGCACAATTTAGATCTCCAGTGAGCATGTGTGGAGAAGAGAAGGCAGGATGATGACAAATATTAATATCTTTATTGTCATTCCTTCCAATTCTCTCCTGGCTTTATCATTGTTTCGAAGTTTTAACTTTGCCATAATCAGATTTTCATAATATTTCTTTTCAAAGATTGGTGATATCTTCAGCTTGGAGAACAAGGGTGGTTGATTCTTAGGATAGCCTGGCTTCTATTTTCAACTTGGGAAAACTTAATACCCTAAAGATTAAAGAAATCCTACTTCATTTGTTACCATGTCAGTCCCTGGCAGATCAGCATGGAGGAAACCTTAGGATGGCTGTCAGGGTGCCTGGGTTGATATATTTGTTCTGTTCTTTATTAGCAAGTTAACACAGAGAAACAAATTGCTTTCTCTGATTTCCAATTTTCTTATACATAAAGTAATAACAGCAACAGCTACTTTATAGAATTTCTTGCTTATGCTATACAACTGGGACTAATGCTCATTATTTTGCCTTTGATAGAGCTTATGCATTTAGAAAATGTCTCATGGAAGGCTCCTTAAGCTTCGTGAATCTCATCAGTGCCCAATGGAAGTCATGCCCCCTCCTTTATAGCTCCCTCCTTGCCATGCGGTTCTCCTAGTAGTTCATAGCCTTAAATACCACTCAGACATTTATGATTTCCAGTCACTAAACACTCTTAATTTCTGTTTGAATGACTGATGCATATCCTGGACTTGGTACGCACATGCCTGGATCCCCATACTCCTCTCCCCATCCTGCTTCATCTACAACTATTTCCACTTCTGAGCAGTAACTTCTTTGGTTCTAACCCTTAGATTCTTTCTTCCCCGGCCCTCCTGAAATGCCCATGCAAACCATCAACAAAAGGCCAGCTCTCCTTTCCTGATAGAATCCACAAACCCATAAGGACTCACCTTTTCTGATAGTGCCCGATACACTTCCCTCACTGGATTCCCACAACTGTTCCACTCCCTGCAGGTTCTGTAAAAGTTCGTGCAGAAACCCACTCAGCATCAGAGCACAGATCGATCTGATCTTGTCATGCACCTCTTCATAACCTTCCTAAGACTTTCCAGTTAGTCTGGAGTTTGAGTTCTTGCTGTAGCCCCAGACCCATGGAGCTTGCTGCCAACTTCTTTCACTCCAGTCTCCCCAGTCTTTTTTCTGTCTCTGCTCCTCCCTTCATTCCCACTGCCTCCTTCCTGATTACGACTTTGGTTCTAGTGTTACCCAAATATGCGCTTAATAAATATTTACTGAATAGATAAATGAATGAACAAATGGAACAGTTTACTAAATAGAAGAAACATTGTCCATACAAATACTCTTCACAATAATTATTGATTATATTATTTTTGCTTTTATGAACTAATAATGTCTTCTCATATTCATTTGGTAATATTTAATGTGACATTAGGATAATATACATTTTTCAAATACAGATTTTTTTCTATTATAAAAGTAAAGCATGACACATGCATGAAAGCATTAAATACATGTTTAATTAAAAAACTTAAATGTCTAGCCTTACCTCTATTCACTTGGGCTCCTTCTCTGTACCGACATGGGCAAGTAGAAGATTCTATGCCTAGGACACATCCTAGGCAGATCTGTGCATATCCTGAGCTATACCTCAGTATTCTCAAAGCGTTCTTCTTAAGCATCCCCCTGCCCCCAATCCTGACTGACACAAGAGCATGTGGGAGCATATGCTTGCAGAGGTCAGGCTTCATGCAAACATCTGTACTGTCGGCGAGGCCCTGGCATTATGTCTCCTATCCCTAAATCCTTCCCCACAGCCAGGCAGGCTCCTAGCCCCTCCTCCCACACAGCTTTGTCTTGTCTTCTTGCTCTTAGCTTTTCGTTGCATCTGGCCACAGAAGCTGTGTGGACTGTTTTTACTGACAGCAGCCACCAGCCCATACGGTTCCCATTACCACAAACTGTTACCTTCATTGAGACCAGTTTGCAAATGAGGGGGTTGTAGATAATACAGATGTCAAGTCCAAGATGCCACTCCCAAGGCTCCCAGGATTTGCCTTGGCAGGTATGTTGGTCTCAATGAATGTCTTCCAAAACCAAATTGGACTGGACAAACCTCTGATTATTTGGCTCAGGTGTTTTGGTTTTTCAGTTTGTTGTTTGTTCGCTTCCATGTTAAGCTCTGTAGAGTTCCAGGAGCATCAGGCCAGTTGCTTTATATGGGGAGGGAAATTTGAGTTGTTTCTTTTCTGTATCCAAGCTCATGCTATCATGATTCTGTCATGTTAACTGTTTAGGACAATACCATGACTCTCAAAGCAGAGGACATGTATGTATGCTGGCAGGAAGCAGTTCCTCATACCCTATCCACCTCTGGAAAGATGGTCAGTGACTTCCAGGCTTTCACTATGTGGATAACATCTCTTTCTGCATGTAAAATACTTTGTCATTCATAGACTACCTTAAACACAAAAATATTGGTGGGGGTCTCAAAGTGTTGGGCTTTTACTTTTTAAAAATGTGGGGGGAGAGGTTGCATATTCACAGCTGTGTATATGTGTGCATGTGCATATGTGTGTATATGCCCATGGAGACCAGAGGTTAGCCTTGGGTGTTGCTCCTTAGGAGCCATTCACCTTGAATTTTTAGACGAGAGAATTCTTTTTCTCTGACCACTAAGTAGGCTAGACTAGCTAGCCAGCAAGCCCCACGAATCAGCTTGTTTCTACATCTACAGCAAAAGAATCATCAGATAATCACTACCATTTCTGGCTTTCATGGGTGCTGGGGATCAAACTTAGGTCCTCAAGATTGCATGACAGGCAATTTATTGATTAAACTAATCCTCCACCAAGTCCCATCCATTTTCTTCTCTCTCTCTCTCTCTCTCTCTCTCTCTCTCTCTCTCTCTCTTGTATTGGACATTTTTTATTTACATTTCAAATGTTATTCCCTTTCCCAATTTCCTGGTCATAAGCCCCTTATCCCATTCCCCTTCCCTTCTTCTATAAGGTATTCCCCTTTCTTAACCATCCCCCATTCCCACCCCTTGACATTCCCCCTACACTGCGGGGGAGGGGTGCAACCTTGGTAGGGCCAAGGGCTTCTCCTCCCATTGTTGCCCAACAAGGCCATCCCCTGCTACATATGCAGCAGGAGCCATGGGTCTGTCCATGTGTACTCTTTGGGTAGTTGTTTAGTCTCTGGGAGCTCTAGTTGGTGGTGAGAAAACTTTCAATTGGCAAACTGACTTGACTGACATAGCATGCCCCAGAAGAGCCCCATGTTGGGACTTTACCTCAGCCCCGTGGACTGTAGGCACAGTAGATCTCATACTCCAACACCATAGCTGCCCCAGTGACTTAGAACAATACTGGGCAGGGCTCACTCAAGAACATAAGCTACCAGCTTACAATGGGCCTGATGGGACATGTTGCATCGAAACTAGAAGTTGGCGTTAAGACCCACATTCCCTGTGTCACAGCAAAGCTAGATGACATTGAAATGGTTGTGAACACGGATTTTCTTCTTTTGGTGGCTAAGGCCTCACTGCCAAGGCTTAGGGATATTATAGCAACTGAGAAGAAACCTTCCAAAGCAGTGGACAGGTGAAAGAATTCTGAGTTGAGGATGAGATCGGAGGCAAGGATGAGTGTTTCTGAGACTACCTGTACTATTTCTGGTTCCTTGCCCAGGAGAAAATGGCAGATAGAGGAGTAAAGAGTGGCAGAAGGATTCCATGTTCCTTGGAGAGAACCACTGGGTAGAAGGAGCTGAAGCAGGTTAGCCTGCTGCCTGCCCAGATGGATGATGCATGACAGATTGTCTTCTTTCACCCTTGTCACAGCACTATGACATACACAGTATATTATTTCCAGGCTATGACTGAAGAAATTGAGGCTTAGAAAAGTAATTTATCCTCAATCATGGACCCCATAAGTGACGGAGTGAACATTCAACAATAGTCTCCCCGTCTTCGTTCCCACATAGTTTTTGCCTTCTACTTTTCTGCTCTTGATACTTTGCTGACAAGTATTATCTTCAGTGCTCTTTTGGAACAGTGGGAAGATTCCTTTAAAACAAAATTATGCTTGCTTTTTGTAGCCAACATTATGGATATCTCACATAGTTCTTAGGCCAAATGAATGAAAGAATGTGCTAGAATACCTATGCTGCTCACGACAGGGAAGCCATGCTGATAGGCAATATGTTCCACACTCTAGCTATGCTCTACACTTGATTATATTTTGCCCTGTTACTGTCTTACCTCTGTGTGGAGCTTCAAAACAAGGCTCGGTTTTCTTTTACCTTCATCATTCTAAGCTCTAGTGGGGCTGGAACAGACATGTGCTGCCCCACCATTTTCTACCCATCAGCTGGTTCCTTCCAGTGCTCTGTTACTGTCTGTTTTGTAAGCACCAGAGGCTGGAATGAGACAGGTCCTCTGTTCCAGAGATGATGCATCTTTTGAAGACAGGCTTTAGTTTCTCCATCAGTAGTAGTTGAAAGTTCACTGTCCTCCATAAGAAGCCATGCTACTTTCTCTGAAAAGAAGTTCAGGGTGAATTGGCCAAAATCAGATTAGGTATGCTGGTGTGGTGGGTGTTCCAGACACCCTCAATTCTCTGTTTCTTTACTCTGGAAAATACTATTTGTATACACACGCCCAACACACATGTGTACATGCACATGCATGCACGTACACACACGCACACACAAGCACACAGTATAGCTATGACATTCGTGATAGTTACAGTTGTGGGTATTCTGTGTTTATTCTGTGCTATGTATTGAGCTAAGGATTTTATTTATATTATTATATTTTTATTGCATTTCTCTTTTCATGTGGGGGGTACGATGTGACATGTCAAGCGTGTGAATGCCTGAGGAAGAAAGAGAATCTGCTTTCTTTTCCCATCATGTGTGTCCCATGTTGTCACACTTAGTGGCAAGCGCTTTATCCACTGAGCCATCTCACCAGTCCCAGATTATTGTATTTTAATCCTCCCCCTGGAACCTATGAATCTACATTTCAATACATGTGTGAACACACAGAATCAAACAGGGCATACACGTCAGTCTACGTACAAGAATTGAGTGCTTTTTTACCAGTCAAAGTAGGTCCTGCATATTTCTGAGCAAATCTACATGGGGGTTCTGTCCATAAAACGACATGCAGAGTAGAGTGTGGATGATTTCAGAACAGGTTCCTTGGAGTCAGGGTGGAGTTTTACTGTTTGTACTGTTGGATTCACGTAAGAAGCATGCACTGTTTTTGTTCAGTTCAGTAAAATTCTAATTGTTTTCTCATTGGCCAGTCATTTATCATTGGGAAATAAAAGTCATTAAAACAAGAGCCACCAAAGAGAAGCTGGAGGGCAATTTTCTTGGCATTCTTTCTTGCACCTAGTAGGTCTAATTCAATGTTACATTACACCGACTAACCTATCCACAGGTTCTTACTTTAATCTTTTGACTCCCTGCACAAATGAAAAGTCAGACAGACTGGCACATATTGTTCATAAAGCTTCCTTGGCATAGACACAGGTTGGCACCAATGTGGCCATTGCTCAGGCAGGAAAGGGAAGCTCATAACCTGGGATCACACAATTCTTTAAGCCTTTTACTCGCGCCTCATAACTCGTGGGCAATGGACTGCCATGGCCCTGCTCTAGCTTTAACAATTATCATTATTAAGACAAACATAATGGGGGTGTGGTGTTCTAGGCTACAAATGCCAATTTTATTAGAAACACTTAATTTCCTTGGAATCCAAAAAAAAATAATCCTGGAAATAGATCAATACGTACCTTTCCACAGTAGCGCCATGCGTTGAATTCTGGAAACAGAATGTGTGTGCCTAATGAAAGAGATGGCTGAAGTGCCGGCTGCTGCATAGTCCACCACACTAATGGGAGATGGTGTCACCTTTTAAGTGAGAAACATCGGGATAACAGAGCAGCATCACTATGCTAAACAATGCATGGCTATGTAGAAAGCAAGAGCATAAGGAATGATGTCGGAATCATTCAAGTTTTCTTTCTCGTTCCTTTATTCTTTTCCTCTTCCACATCTTCCATAAGAAGATTTTGTTAGCAGGAGCTACTCCATAGGAAAAGCCTCACTCTTGCCAGACCTCTAGTCCCTTAATTGCAACTGCCTCTATACACACACACACACACACACACACACACACACACACACACAAATCTAACTCAGCCTGTGTTCAACACAAGACTTGGACCATGAACAACAAGGCAGGACAGGCAAGGTCACTTGCCTTCCAGACTCACTGTGGTAGGTTGACATATTCTCTGCTTTCCTCCCAATATTCATGTGTGGTTATTAATACCTGTTCATTCCCTTTCACACATTTCTGCTGTGACTATGATGGCGTGTAGAAGTGCCAAAACAGATTCATTTTTTATGCCAATTAAGGAATTGAAAGGCAGGAAAGAGCATTACTGGGAACTTTCGGGGATTCCTACTTGGACCGTTCCATGATACCTGAAAAATTGGGGTCCCATTTTGGGGTTATTAGCATCATTAATAAAAGAATTTATGTATGGATACCAACATGAACAAGCGTAAACAGAAGCACCCAGGACAGTTTATTTAGAAGGAAAAGCCTACCATGCACAAGCTATAAGGAAGCTCAAAGAACTAGTCAGGGAGTTTAAAAGCATACTTCAGTTTTGTCAGCATCTGAAAGAAAGAAGTCCACAGAGAAGAAAAAGACGCAGTAAGGCTTCTAGGTGAGCAGACCCAGATGAACATGGAAGCCAGTTCTATGTACGGCATTAGAGGATGGGAATTCTGGGAAGAAGTACATTGTCTTAAAGGAAACCCTGGGGTATGGGACTACTTCCATATTGGAGGGGATGCCACTATGTCATTACTAAAATAGACACTTAACTAGTCATGGGTTTGTCTTCTCTGCACATAATGCTTCTACTAAAACCACCATCCCGGGACTTACCGACATGCAATTCTACATAGCACTGCAGAAGACCAGGGAATCCTCCTCCTAGCTAAGGAAGTGTGGCACTGATATTACCATGTCCCCTGAGTTGAGTTTGGCTGCTGTTTTATCACAGCAATAGAAAACTAATCAGAACAGGGTGAAACTTGCCCCACCGGATTAACCCTTAAGGGATGAGACAAAGGCAAGTAGAGGTACAGCACATTCTTTATAATAAATTATGTGTTCACTTTAAATATGAGGGAAAGGTAGGGCTTTCAGCTCTGAAAAGCTGCCTGGCAACCAGTTCTTCAGGCTTTGGTGCCCTCTCCTACATGAAGAACCACTTCACTTAGTTGGGGTCAGAAGCAAGAACTAGGCTTCACTTTTGCAAAGTGCCAAGATAGAGCTTCGTGTCTGATAGGCAGAAGCCAATGGCCAGTCATTTCCCTTCACAAAGACTATGATGAATATTTAGGAGTGTATATTCAATCCAGTAACTTAATACTGATAATTCATTTGCTCAACTTAATCCCACAGGTATTTCTAAGCTCACCTTGGAGGAGTAAAATAGTAGATAGGCATGTTGGCATCAAAGTCAAGGAACAAAAAGAAACAGAGGGGTGAGTGTCATAATCATGGCTGATTTATATACAAGGCCATGCATGGGAGAATGTGGGAGGAATTAGTGAAGGAATTAAGTAGCTTTAAAACACGGGTGTCATTTCTATCACTCGGCAGTTCCCAGGCAAGTGGGCACTCTGCCAGGGGGTTCTGACATACACTTGGCAGCTATTCGAGGCTCTTTTTAGAAAAGATCCAGAAAAAGATCCTGATTATTCAAAAGTCCTTTGTAAAACGTAACCTGCTACAAATCTATGAGGAGTAAAGGGGCCGAGCTGACAGATCGCAGCTCCAGACTCTAGACCTGGAACCCCAGGCCCTGAGGATAACCTCAGTAGACACATAGGTCATAGAGCCACGTGCTTGTGAAATGCCTTAGTCTTACTCCGTTTTCACATTTCTTTGTATAGACTTTTCTTCTAGTTAGCCAAGAGGCTCCATTTCTCTGAGGATGAAGTTTTAAAAAGCAAGCAACAAGTCACTGAGGAAATCAGCCTCTGTATTCAAATTTTGACATCTCTGCCTGAACATTGCCACCCAAAAATATTAGAAGCTCGTTTTGATCATGAAAAGAATAAGGTTTGTTCGCTTTTCTTCTTTCTATTCTCATTGTTTGAGAGCTTCGTCTATGTATGTAATGTGTTTTAATGAGATTCTCCCCCACTCTGCTCTACTCCTCCTCTATGACCCTCCGCTTCTCACGTAGCTAGCATCACGTGCTTTGCGATTGATGTCTTTTTAAAGCCTCACATCCCTTGGTGATGTCTGTACATATGTAGGTTTAGGTTCATCTGTTTGGGCAAGATAACATTTCAGGTCCCAGATTCCTGAAGAAAACTGACTTTCCTTCCACTTGCAGCTATCAACTGCCAATTGCTTTCCAGTGTTGTTAAAGAAAGCAATTGCAATAGATTCTTTTTTTTTGTTCCAATTTTTTTTAATTAACTTGAGTATTTCTTATTTACATTTTGAATGTTATTCCCTTTCCCAGTTTCCGGGCAAACATCCCCCTAATCCCTCCCCCTCCCCTTCTTTATGGGTGTTCCCCTCCCCACCCTCCCCCCATTGCCGCCCTCCCCCCACCAGTCTAGTTCACTGGGGGTTCAGTCTTAGCAGGACCCAGGGCTTCCCCTTCCACTGGTGCTCTTACTAGGATATTCATTGCTATCTATGAGGTCAGAGTCCAGGGTCAGTCCATGTATAGTCCTTAGGTAGTGGCTTAGTCCCTGGAAGCTCTGGTTGCTTGGCATTGTTGTACATATGGGGTCTCGAGCCCCTTCAAGCTCTTGCAGTTCTTTCTCTGATTCCTTCAACGGGGGTCCTATTCTCAGTTCAGTGGTTTGCTGCTGAATTGCAATAGATTCTTAGTACGTGAAGAATGATTTAGAATCCCTGACTTAAGCATCAAGACCCATTGCTTCTTGGTCGCAGTATGAGTTTACACCTATTGGGAGTAAGATGGCTCAGGTCCCATTTAAGATGCTTTCCAAATAAGGGGCTAAGGATGGAGTTCTGTGGTGAAAGTGTCCTGGTATGCATCCTGATTTTCATCAGCACCTCTAAGTGAAAATCAGATATCTTATTTAGATAAAAAAAAAACAGTGTCACATTATTATTTTCCTTACTTTACATGTCAAGAGACAGTAAAAAAAATCTAGATTGTTTAATAATCCACACAACTAGCCAGAACCAACACAAGATTTGAGCCCAAGAAGTGTAGGTCTGAGCCCCTGGTAATGATGCTGGTCCTCAAGATTCTGTGCACCAGAAAAGGTATTTATGAGCTAGCCACTGGGTTCTGATGAAGGGAGGAGGAGCCCACTGACCACCCACTAGTATCCATAGGTAACTGCCCTAGGAAAGCCTTGAGACCACTCTGCAGATAGAATTTATCTCTACCCAATTCCTGCGGTGAACATAACAACTGAAATACCAAGAGGACAGTAACCACCTCCATCTCTTTTCTATCCTCACCAAGGCTCACCCAGAGTGCCACAAATGCTGTCGCCTTCTCCAACTTTATGAAGCCCCACCTTGAGTAAGAAAGGAAATGTACCCACTCTATTACTTCTCTAACCTTACCATGGACACTATCCATCCCATTCTGATGTTCATCCTCATCAGATGTCACCTGAAGTGGCAGGGTGACTGTACCCATCCTATCCTGTTGTGTATCTTTATCAATCCTCCCCTGCAGTGATTGACAGAGCTGCCTCCATTCGCATCCCCTCCTCTATCCTCACCAAGAATCACCTGGATTAAAGCAGGGACTATGCCTATCCCACTTCTTCCTTATACTCATCAAAGGATGATAGAATAACAGAAGAAAGCACTCTCCTCCCATCTCTTCTTTATTATATTCAAGGTTATTTAACACTCACAGAACAGACTCCCAAATGGTCCCTTGTTGCTGTTTTCTACCCACCCCCATAGCCCATATTTCCTACTGCCATTCTTTTTTCTTTTAACTTTACTTGCTGTAAGCATTCAACTGTCTAGATCAATGCTGTTCAGTGGAATATAAGGGATGTATGAAATGGCCTGCATCTACTCTGCCCAATAGGACAGACAATATACAAGCACAGCTTTAAACATTCAAACTGTTACTTGTGCTGTTGTAGATCTTGACTTGAATTACTTAAATGACTCCTGTGGCCATTGGCTACAATATTGGGCCTTGGAAATCTGCTGGACAGGTCTTCCTGATGATGATACGTATTCAGATTACAGTGTATTATAACGCTTCTTTACCTGATCCTGCAGCCGGGTGCTGTCTGTGATCCAGCTAGCCTATAGCATGATTCCTTGCTTTTATACACATTCTCAACAAATGAAGTAGCAAGGTCAGTGCATGCAACAAGGTGCTCGCTCTCCGCTGCATTCTTCTGTGCTGTCTAGAAAGCTCCGCCTCAATGCATTTTTTTTAACAGGGGGCCTTTCAGGCCCTGCCAAGAGGTGAATGCCTCCTGAGAATCATCCTGAGCCTCCCCCAAATATTGTCACTTCCCCTATCTGCTTTCCAAGCTTCTCCGACACTCTTTCGTGCATCCCTGATGATCTTAGTACTGAGGCTGCTCCTTAACCAAATACAAATGGAATGACTACATCAAGTTCTCCTGGACAAAAGAGCTCTTCCATTCACCTGGCTTGACCCATAAGACACTCCCCTCAGAATCTCAGATGTGTTTTAATTTGGAGTTAGGGGTGAGATTCAGGACCACAGCAAAACAAAGGGAGGAGAGGAGCATTCGTGCTTTAATTCTGAATTTTCTTCCTAGTCCAGTAACCTTCCCTAGAAGGTTCTCCAACCTCTTGATACCCCATCTCTTCACGTTCTCTCCGCTCTCCAACCTCCCTCCAACGTGGTCTTGTGGCACTGTGCTCTGGAAACGTTGGATTCTATCCCACCACCTCCTACTCTAGTAGGTAATTGGATGCTGCTGGTCTTGGCAGAGACCTTGAGGCTACACTTGTTCTATCAGCCCTAATTAGCTATTAAATAAACAGCAAGAGAGCCTCAGGATAGGCCTCATGCAGGACTCTCAGACTGTGTGGAAAATGTCAAGTTGTAATGAAACGTCTCTGAATCACGTCTGGAAAAATGAAATGCCGCAGAGAGCCAAGTCTTGAAACACATGAGGAAAAGAGGAGAATGGAGCACAGTTCTCCGTGGAGTCTCCACATCTCTGAGAAAGCAAGATGAGGGAGTCTTCTCTGATGGGCAGCCCTGGATGACTAGCTGAGCCTACCTTTGCTCTGGGTTAAGCTTTGTAGATAATCAATGGATGCACTGTGTTGACTGAACTTGTATTGACTGAACTCATTATCTATAGACCGTCTGTAGAGGCAGAAGGGTTGAAGACAGACAGCTCTAAAATGTGGGGTGCCAAAAGCTGGACAGGAAACTACAGCTCAGTGAATCACTTGAGAAAGCCACTGTAATACATTCACTCACAGTCTCAGTCACTGAGGTCAGAGAGAGGAAAGAGCTTTGTTGAGCACACAGAACGTTATTGTAATAGTGGAGGCTCACCATGATGCAGTCTCCCTACCTTTCAAACCTAGTCTGCTATAGCTCAGCAACAGGGAGCAAAGGAGGTAGAGACCAGAGGGAGCCTCTTCCTTCGTTATTACCCATTTTGTCATTCTGTATGCCTCTTTTGACAAGAGGGAGGCCAGAGAATCTGGTGATGGGCTCTGGGGGCTCCAGTCTTCTTGGTGGGGTAGAAGCAGGAGGAAACAAGATCTTAAAGACAGGCCATGTTGAGTCAAGTCCTGATTCTATTTTTGGTCCTCTTGTGGCTAGAGGCACTTCTCTTTTCTTAATTTGCATAACATGCTGATCTTAGGCCCCCCTCCCTCCTCTCCTCCCAGCCCCACCCTTACAAATCCCTCCCCGCCATTGCCCCTCCCCCTCTTCCTCAGAGAGACGGGGTCTCCCTTGGAATATTTCTTTCCTTTGTCTTCTCTCATCTATGGAGTGGTCCTCACAAGCCTGATCCTGTAGGGGGAGATCAATGAGATATTGGATACAAGGGAGCATTTCCCAAATGAGGTAGCTATCCTGTGCTAGCCACCCACACCCAGCAAACAGTGGGCATCTCTGAGAATTACAAGTCCTGGGATGGGATTATGATACCAGTGAAGGTGGGCCTATTAACCTCGGACATTTAAAGACAAAATGTGATTTTTTTCTCTACTTGTGTCTTCTGTTATAACCCCATTACAGGCTGGACTGAGCTTTTATTGGCACTGAGCCACTCCCACTACATCCTCCTCTCCTTTTCTTGGCTCGTCCTGCTGTCCCCCCTGCCCCCAAGACCACTGGAGTATCTGAGTCAAGCACCAATGAGATAATGTGTTTATTTGCTCCGATTGTTTTTTGTTTATAAAACTGGGCTCCTGGGAGAAGCCAGTTCCAAATGTGGGTCTGAGACATGAAGGTAGGTTCTGAGGCAGACCACAGGACCATGGGGCTTCTGTCCAGCTGGGGAAAATACTAGGCTACTGCCCCAAAATGGGCCTCTTTCCACTACTCTGCCCTGCTTTGACTATTACAAGTGTTGCTGCTTTATGCATGCTTTTGGCCCAAAAGCCAGCAAGGCTACCTGCCCTTGAGGTCACAGGGGCTCTGAAAAGGAAACAATGTTATCAAGTCACAGGAACAGCAATCACAGGCACACCCACTGCTAAATTCCGTGTCCTAAGTCCTCAAGAAAAGCTCTTACTCTTCTAAAACAGAAAATATCAATGCTTTCAAAGCAGCAAGAATTCTCCAAGCCCAGGTTTAATGGCTGAGGCATTAGGTAGGGAGACAAGGGAAGGTGCAGGCTGAGATGGGCCTTTCCCCTTATAGGTTTATACGTCCTCATTACTTGTGCCAGAATTTTCCTCTGCCTATTCTATTCTATGCTAGAATTCATCCTCAATAGTGTCCTGTGGAAGTTATTGAGAAATGTAAGACTCAACCATTGAATTCAAATGCTCCTAGGTCTTCTTAGGAGACAGGCAGAATTCCACAATTGAGTTGCATGAACACTTAATAGGCTCCTTGTCTGGACAGCCTATTGTCCTTGTCTGGAACTGCATCACTGATACATATCTACACACAGTCTTATGAAGCTAGACCATGTGAAGCAGCTAGCAGAGACCTAGCCTTCTGCAAAAGCTCAGTAAACATTAGTGTGAAAATAAATGATGACTGACATGGTATTGTCATAAACAACAAAAATAGGAGGCAGCTGAGGTGTGGTGAGGTTAGAGGAGCTCATGGAGGTGCCATATGGAAGGAGGCATCCATGTTGGAATACAGTAGCTGAGTAAAATGCCATCATGTTGTGAGGCCCGTGTGGAAAGAAGTTGACAAGTCAGTACAGGATGGTCTTGCTTAGAAAACAATGAAAACCTAAAGAATCTGTGTGAAGGCTGTTTCTTCTAAAGCATCTATAGATTATTGGAAGGGTAAAGGTATTCCTCATGGCCTTAAAGAACCTTGAACACCAGGATGAGGGCTACACATTTTGTCTAGAAGGCTAAAGCCTGCCTCGCTTCCTTCCCTTTTTTTTTCCCATCCTCCCATTTCAACCCTTTTGTTGGTGGTTCCTTTTGCCTGAAAGCAACATTAAACAGTCTTCAATATAGAGAACAGACAGAGGTGGGATTCTCTGTTCAAAAGACAGCCATGGAGCTCTTCAAACAGATCTAGGTTCCTCTAGGAAGCACAGTCTGAGAATAATATACAGGCACATGCTTGCTTTGGGGACTATAACCTCTGTGGGTAACAATCAGAAGGCTAGATTACAGGAAAGGACAAAGACCATATAGGGTGCCATACATAGCTGACCATCACTATGGACTCTTGCTCTGGACTATTGTCCTCCAGGCATAACATGCTATCACCTGAAATCAGGCTAGCTGTGGTCATCCCAGTAAACTGGGAACAGAAAGCCTATGAACATTTTCTCATACTAGGAATTGGGGAAAGAAAACCATTAGATCCTCATCTGAAATTATAGTCAGTGGCTCCTCCCCTCACAGCTACATATATATATCCTGATCATCTGCCCATGTCTGTGCATTTACTAGACTGCATAGAAGGTGGAGTTAACTGAAGGAAGGACTTCATCTCTGTGTTTTGGTGAGGTTATCACTCAAGCTTGGATGCTGCTGGTTTGGGCCCCATTCTCACTCACCTATAGTCTCGTATGCCTAGAAAACCCACTGGATGACCAAGCTGGTCTTGAAACTATCTCTTTGGTCTTCTTGGAGAGTGTGGACATTTGTTTACACCTCCCTGGGAGCAGAAGCACAATATCATTCAGTAGAGGTTGGGTGATAGTTAATGTTGCTTGTCAGTCTTAATGGATCTGGAATCAACTAAGACATGGCACTGGGTGGGTCTGTGAGGAAAATTCCAGGAAGGAACTTAGCTGAGGGAAGAATGCCCTTCTCCACAGTGGGCAGCACCTTCTGGTAGCATCCCAGATATAAAGAGCTCAGAGGGAAAAGCAGTGCTGCTTTGCCTGTCCACATTCCCTTCTTGATGGTTAGTGCATCTATCCATCTTTGGCTGCTGTTGTCACCATCCTTGCCTGACCTTGGAACACAACTTTTTCTGGCCTCTGAGCATAGATCTTAGCTTTCCAGTACATCAGTGCCTGATAGGAACTCCTACATATAGCTTCCTACACTAAGTAGCTACTAGGCGCCCAGCCTTTACACTGTGCAGATAGTAATTGTTCAACTACCCAGCTCCTATCATAAAAGCTAATCTCATACATTCTCTTTTATTATACATAGGCATGTTGTTGCTTCTGTTTCTCTAGAAAACTCTAATGCAGGTCTCTCTGCAGAGAAAAAATGGGACCACTAACTCATGTGCTGAGCACAAGTCCCCAGTGAAGGTGTTGGAGAAGATTGGGTAGCCTCAGCCAGTGTCTCAGATGCTCTCAGTGTCCCTTACAATAAAAAGATTAGGAAGGAGGGAAGGACACAATCAGGCAAACATGATCAAAGAAGATCTCCTAGACATTATGGACGTGTTGGGGGAAGGGAGAAGATGTAAGAAGTCATTGAGATAGATCAGGGAATGTCATGATGGAAAACCAAAATGAACACTTAAGAAGTAAAACCATTTTAAGGGTTGCTAGGAAAAAATGATCATCACCAGGGTCAATTACTGGAGTGTCCCCTCCTATACTAGCTATAGGTTCATAGTGCCGTTCACTAAACAGGGACTTCAGAAGATGTCTTGGAATTTTATTTTTATCTTGACTTGAATAGAAATATTTTTCTTTTCTAGGTGGAGGGGAAAAGAGTCCTCAGTTCTCATGAAAGCTAAATAAATGCACTGTATAAAACAGAAGGATATGCCAAAGTCATATAAACAGGGCTTTGGCAAGGAGGGTGCTATGTTCAGGGGATTTGTGATTATTTTCTGTTCCATGAGCTCCACAGAGTTCCTTGGTGTTCTTGTAGCTTCAGGAAATACAATCCTAGGCACTCGATGTATCTTGCATCTGTTTTGAAGGCAAAGGTAATTCTGGTGAAGTGATAGAAGGATGAGATGATAGACCTCTAAGGAAGAATGAATCTGGGAGGATGAGGCAATGAACCCAAGGATCAAGTGCTGGGCCTCTAAGGATGAGCTGACAGATCAAAGAAGATGAAGTGATGGTCTCAAGGAAAAATATCCTTCATCGAAATGTGACTCTTCACTGAAACCTACACACAGCTCTTAGTGCTCCATCTTTCCCTTAACTCCCCTTTCTCGCTTACCACCAGCTTTCTCATCTTAAAGATGTCCAGGGAATGTTCTATGGAATTCTTTCATCATCCTCTGTTCAAACAATCACAAAACATTGCCTCCAAATCTCCCATGACCTTGCTTAAGCATCACATCTCTTTGCTTCTGCTTAGCATGAAACACAAATGCAGATGGACTCTAGATCTCCTGGACAGTCAAAAGTGACTGTAACTCCTGAAACCAGGTTTCTGAACTGATGCTCTTTCTAATATGGGACTGGTATCATGCCCCCAACCCACTCCTTACTGCAAAGTAGCAATCATAAACACTAGTATATACCAGATATCCATTTGTTATTTCCTCTTCCTCCCAACTGGTCTAGTCTCTTCCCATCCTACTATCCTGTTTCTCTCATAGTTCACCTGGATTTCCTGAAGGTTCCAAAATTGCATGCTCCTGTCTTAGGACAAGAACAGCACAGATACCCTCTTCTGGAACACTTCACAACCCTTTGAGCCTACCAATCATGTCACTTAGTTTTTAAGCCTGGCATCAAGCCCTCTGTGTGGATCTTGGCTCTTCTGGTTCCACATGCTTCCAGAAGCTACCCTAGCTATGTTGGGAAGAGTTCCGTGTCTTGACAGGGACAGCTCTCCAGTGAGTGGATTGGTTGCTGTGTTGAGCATGCCCACTGCCATATTGGAGAATTGTACACAATTTAGACCAGTCTTCCTGAGAGTCCCACAGACATTTCTCAATTCTCATTCTCTGAGAATTCATGTAAAGACTTCCTAACACTCAGTTGGTAGTTACTGAACCACATACAACTTTGAGTTGATGCAAAAAGCTAGGATACCTGTTTTTAATGACCTTGCAGAGTTACTATAATAAAGATACACGACGTGTGTAAAAGAGGCACTGGAAGAGGTTCCAAGAGATTGTGGAATATTCACACAAGTTTATAAAACCACCTTGAAAGGGATGGAGGAACATCTCCATTTTCTTTACGAAAGGAACTGTGTTCAAACTCTAACTAGGGTTTGGCATAGAAACACATTCAGATCATCTTCATGTTATTCACGGAACATCTCAAGCCAGAAGGCAATCTGCCATTCTGTTCAGTGGGACACCAGAAAATCCCAAAAGGCTCATGTTGACCTTAACCCCTTAACTTCTCTCATATGAGGCTCATTTTTCTCAAGTGTAAAGGGAGACATCACGATGATTCCTACTCTGATTGTAAGGATTATGAAGATTTAGAAGATAGGGGGCTGGGTTTCTGCCCCAAGTAGATGTTAAGTAACGGGCAGTGATGCCACTGATGATAATGATATTGACAGGCAGGTGAGAGATGCTTTCCAGATCTCTGCTTGAGACATAGGTCAGCCTAAGTGATGCTTCTTTAGAACAAATAAAGCCAGACCCTCCAGGAGAATTGGATCTGGCAAGATGAGTAGACATGTGGAATGAATTATTGGGAAAGCAATTAAAGCCAAAGCTAAGCTCAGGAGAAATGTGATGTGTTTCTTCTAAAGTGATAGATAAAAAAATACGCTGTTAAGTAAACAAAGGGCTTGATGAACCAAGAAGAAATATCAACAGATATGAAAAAAAAGTCCAAGTTATTTCTTCTGGGTCTTAGCATTGGTTCTCAACACAAGCAGGGAATGGCTTTGTATGGCATGAGTTCCCCCCTAGACTGCAAAGATGGCTGGCTGCATGCCTGACAAGAGGGTGAGAGGAGGCTGCTTCTCAATGGACTCCTATATATGAATGGAAGGTACCTCTCGCACAGGTGAGAGGGCTCATAGGTCGTCTGTGCACTATGCCTGCTTGCTCTGGTGACAGATGACTGTATGAGATATTCACTTTCTTCCTGGAAACTTAACATAGGTAATAGGCAGTATTTTATTATACAGTATAGTTTGAGAATCTCTTCTAAGGGATGTACTACTGTAGTATATTCAATAACGATCTATTAGGATCTGTTCTTCATAAATGAACCCGAATCAGTATCTCCTACTTCAAGAAACATGGTAGACTCTGGGCTTATCTGGTTTAGGAAATACTTTATACATTGCCAAAGGATTTGGAGCTGGAAGAGAATTCAATTCTCAATGGTTATTTGAAAGATATATCCTTAGCATATACCCAGGAAGTGATATTGGACAAGGCAGTTGTGCAGGCTAATGATGAAACTTGGGTCATGAGTGTGGGGAAAGTTTGTACTATCAGATGGTACCCCTTATTCCAGAAGAGGGTATACTCTGAGCAAGGAGGCACATATCTGTTTATGGATGTACCCAGCCTGAGCAGACTAGCTATTGAAAGAAGTGATTAGTAATGAACTATTGTTCTCTAACACAAGCTGATGTCTAATCATACTCATGTATTACAAACTCCACCGCTGCTTCTGTGATGTGGGCTAGACTCATTCATTTCACCTTAGTTTGAGAAAGAGCCATGCTGAGCCCAGAACGGGTATTGGCAGACAAGAGGTACTTGGGTCAAGGCAAAAGACAGGACAGAGAGACACAGTGAACTTTAGTCACTATAATGGCCTTCATTATTGCTCTTCCTGTCTAAGCCCAGGTCTCCAAGAAAGGACTTGCTACTCCCACATCACTACTACCTCTGTTGAGGGAAACTAAGGAAATGAAGCTTTTGAGATAATTGGGTCTGGGGAGAGCAGAAGTAGGTGCCTACTGATTTTTTTGCATGTTTTGCATTTTTGTGCACACACTGGCTATAAATATTCTCTGCTACATCCCAAGCTATGGTCTTGGCAATGACCACATATCTATCTTCATCTGCCAGGAAGAATGGATTTCAGAATACAACATGGGGCTTGTTCATGAGACATTTTTTCAACCTTTGAATAAGCATCAAAGCTGGGGAACGTTCATGTACTAGTTGGGAAGGGGCTTTGTTGTCCTAAACTACACTGTCTCAGGTGACCATGGGAAGAATTAATTCATATGCATCAAACCTCAACAGAGGTAGTAGTGACATGGGAGTAGCAAGTCCTTTCTTAGAGACCTGGGCTTAGGTGAGAAGATCAATAATGAAGGCCATTATAGTGACTAAAGTTCACTGTATCTCTCTGTACTGCCTTTTGTCTTGACCCATGCACCTCTTGCCTGCCACTACCCATTCTGGGCTTAGCATGGCTCACAAGCCCCAAGCTTGTGAATCTGTCACTGAAGGCACTTCAGGAAGAGAGGCACCTGTAGAGGGTAGGAATCAAAAGTGTCAGTTGCCTGACATTTCCAGCAGTAAAGGAAGGGCTTTCTAGTTAGCCAGGGCTTTGAGCTTATGCAAGTGTCACTTGAGTTAGAAATGCAGATTTAGGCTTGCCAACTATATATTAACTAAGGCAGAGATGATGGATATAAATAGTTCATGCAATCAAACAATGACAGATCACTGTGGCTTCTTTGTAACTTCCCTGAGAGGAATGACATCAGACAACAGCTGTAGAAAACACAGAGGCTCACGTGGAGGACTGCTTGAAGGCTACAGGCTGATGCAACAGTGAGGAAAGAACAGAAGAAGAGCCATGTTGTCTGACTGCAGTCAATTCCTGGCTCTCCCCAGCCATGCTGTAGCCTTGGGTGGTAGACATTACTGCCTCTTCTTCAGTGGAATAGAAAGTGATATTAAGGATTGAGAAGTAACCCAAAAGTAACTGTCCAAAATATACTATCTACTCTATCATACTACCCAGGAGCCTTTGGGGTTCATAAATTACATTTTCGTGTAACTTTTATCACCTTATTCTAGAAAAAGTCAGAAAATATTCTAGATTTCTGTTACATACCACTTCTCAGTTTGGTAAGCCCCATAACAGACTACATGCTCAATCTGTGACTTTATGAAAAGACTGAGTTTTTCTTAATTATCACCAAAGCAGGAAATTGTACTAGTCTCTCTCTCCATGTGGTTGCCTCTCCTGCTTCCAGCTACAGCCTAATGTCACAGCCTCAGCTCTTCTCCCCTTCAGAGAGTCTCTGTCCATTATCCAAAGAGGGAGTCAAAGAGATATTCCCAGGGTCTCACTCTACTGAGTTCCACAGCTTGGCTCCCATAACTAGAAGGACTAACAGTGATGACCAAGAATATCACAGGTCAGTGACATGGCATCTGGCTAATCCACATTCTCTTATTTTTCCCATTTTGTGTGACCCAAAGTTATGAATAATTACTCCTGTGTGTTCTTCTAAGAGTTATTTACAGCTAGATCTTTGTAAATTTAGAAGATTTTTAACATATGCTGCTATGAAATTTGCTTTTATAAAGCTCAGCACATTTGACCGGTGTAATGAATTCACTCCCTTATTAACATCCCAATTACCTAGTGTAACTATGTGAGGTAGTTACTGATTTTTACATATTCATTGTAACATTTCTGAAGTCTAACAAGTTTTTCTTCCTCTATTAAGAAACAGAAAATAGTGAGCCCCCTTTAAAAGCTCTATCCATTTGCACTTTATTTCACTGACTTAAATTTATAGAGTATTTAATAGTAACAACTGGTAGGGGGCATTTGTATGTGTCATATACCTGGTGCTTACTTGAACTTCATTTTGTATATTCAATACCGTGTTAAAAACTATCCTTTTATATTATTTCTTATTTCATGAATGCCATGATAAGTTTAACTGTGGTCACCTTCTATGTCTTTTTTCTTAAACCATGTAATACAATCTGGATAGCAACGTGTTTGTGTATCTAACCATCCCTGCCTTTCTGGCACGAAGACTGTGGAAGCAGAGTGCATTGTGCTCTTGTAGTACTATTAGTTTGAGAATATTAACCTTATATTGTCACATATTAAAGGATTAAAAATTGCAAAACTATATTTAGGATATTTTTGTATTTCGTAAAGTCTGCCATTGTCTACACAACTAAGTATTTGTATCAGTGTTTTATACCCCGAGGCTTTGCCTTGTTTTGACATTTTGACAAAGCATAGAAGTACTGAAGTGTCATGAGATAGTCCTAGTAACGTGGATCTGCAAAGACCATGTCTTTATTATACCATTTGGGTATTCACAAAATAACATTGTCCCTGACACACACACACACACACACACATATATAAATATATATATATAATTTATCTTTCTCCCATTTCTTATTCTTGGCAAGAAAATATATTGGGATTGTAATTTGTCTCCCCTATGTCAAGAGTTTGAAAAAAATGCATCTGGAGCATTTGTTTCCTTCCCTTGAGGGACTAATAATGGCTTTTATGATACCTCCCTGAAAAGAAGAGGCAACTGGAAAGCACCCCATTGCTACTGCCATCCTGGAGCCTCTGTTGGAGGAACTTCTTGAGCGAGGCTGGTATTGGGGTGGAGAAGGAGACAGAACTGGCCCTACAAGGTAAGAGACAGTTGTCATTCTGTCCGAGAGCCTAGGGTGAAGGGGCATGCTGTGGCAGGTCCCATTCAGTGTACAAAAGGTGCCAAGATCTTTGATGTGGTGGTACAGGGTGTGGCAGATCTGAACACCAAAAGCCTTTGCAAAACAGCCCAGTATTCATGCTTAGCACGATGGCAACCATTCTCTGTGAGTGCAACATTTCCACATTGGGTTTTTGTCAGTAGCTCTGAGTTTCAGAATGCAGTCAAATCTTCCACATCTTGTGTGTCCCAGAAACCCTTGTATGAAGCTTGGAAAGGTTGGGGAAGTTCCCTGTCTCCCACCTTGCAAAGGTATTAGTTTGTTTCTTGCATTTCCTTATTGTATATTGGTTAAACTTTTATAGTATTTTCAGCATAGATTTAAACATTGTTTCAGTTTTCCCATGAGAAACTGATTGCCAGAGAAGGTAAGTACCTGGTCCAGTGTTAAGATACTATCTCAAGTTAGCTGATCTTGTTTTAGACTCCATAGTTGCACTATTACACAATGATACTTTACATAGAAGAAAAGTATATTTCTTACAAAGGGACTACTTTATGTCACACACACACACACACATACACACACATATGTCATGTGCATATATTGTCTCTCTGTGTGACATTTGTGTGTGTGTGTGTGTGTGTGTGTGTAGCCCAACCCTTACAAAGAATTTCCAAGTCATGTCTTCTCTAGTTGTAAACTAACTCCAATCTCGCAACGATATGCTGTAGTGTATACCTCAGCAACACGAGTATTTCCCTCTTAATATTAATTTGTCTTTTGTCATTATCATGGTTACTAAGCAAGTTTCTGGAAACAGTAAGATCTTGCAAACTGTAAAAAGATGTCCTTATTCCCACCCTGCTACTGAGATTGCAATCTGCACTGGTCACCTCAACAGAAAGCCTCCCTCCAGCAGTTGCCAGGATACTGAACCATACATTATAATGCAGAAGGGATAGGGACACCAGGACTTGGACAGTGGCCTTGGAAACTGATTGTTGACATTTGTTTGTGGTCTTCTTGAAGTGGAAATTAGATCATAGTTCTCC
Organism: Rattus norvegicus; assembly: GCF_021556685.1. Classification (NCBI taxonomy): domain Eukaryota; kingdom Metazoa; phylum Chordata; class Mammalia; order Rodentia; family Muridae; genus Rattus; species Rattus norvegicus. The sequence continues at coordinate 75,922,620 of NC_141538.1, forward strand.
TGGACCTGGCAGTGTCAACTGGCAACTGTTAAAGGCCAGCCATCTCACCCAATTCCTTGTCTCAGTCTTTCTGTGTGTTCAGAAAAGCCAAGCAAGATGTGCTTCAGTCAACACTCTGAGGACTTTCAATTTGTTGGCTTTTGCAGGCAGCAGAAGCACTGTGAGGTCCCTCATAGGACCGATGGAAAGCCTGTCATTCCATCATTACTCCAGAGAGACTTGTGAAGGGTTCTGTATTTGAGATGACATCAGGCACCTGCCACTGCTCTGAGGTCACACTACGGCATTAGCTCACGATGAAATGTTAACCCAAGCTAGTGAAGGAGAGGGATGAAGTATTAGTCAAGGTGTCACTTTAGTACAGCCTCATTGAGTTCACAGCTCTAAAACCTTAAAATAAAAAGAGAGAGTAAATCCAAGACAAGGAAATATTTAGAGAAAAGATAGCAGGAAACCTTTAAAATTTTAAGATGGATTCTTGTCCTGTAAACATTGGAGAAGTATGTATGGGGAAGAAAGAAGGTGTTTTGAGGGCTTTGCAGAGAATATGAGAGTGGAGACTTGCTTTTAACTCTGTTCTTGTCCTGTAGACATGTCTCTCTAGCACACTCATACATATTCCCAATATACCAGTTGTGGAACATTGCTAGGATATTTTATGCTTTACCTATTGGAAGCCAAAGTTTGTGCTAACCTCCATGTTTTCCTGTATTATAATGCCAGGTATAAAGGGACAAGTCACACTGTCCTATTCTGGGTTCAGGGGTTTGGGGCTCTGCTCTCGACCAGTTCTGAACTACAAGTTTTAAATTTTGCTGTTTCCTTTATATTTTTGTCATTGATTTAGTTACTTATTCACTTTATATCCTGATCACAGCCCCCTCTCTCCTCTCCTTCCAGTCCCACCCTCACACATCCCTCCCCGCTCCAGTAACTTCTTCTCAGAGAAGGGGAAGCCCCTTCCTGGAGCATCAAGTCTCAGCAAGATTAAGCACTTCCTTTTCTACTGAGTCCCTACCAGGCAGTCCAGCAAGGGGGAGGGGATCCAGTGGCAGGGAACAGAGTCAGAAGACAGTCCCATCTCCAATGGTTAGGGGACCCACATGAAGACCAAGCTTCATAGCTGCTACAAATATGAGGGGGCCTAGAGGCAACTTCTGCATGTTTTTGGTTGGTAGTTCAATCTCTGTGAGCCTCCACGGGCCCAGGTTACTTGACTCTATAGGTCCTCTTTTGTATGGCCTTGGAGAAGTCACAGGAGACTGTCAGACTCCCTCCCTGAGAATCAGTGATGACCTACCCGTCAGGTGACTTTTTTCATAATCCAGTGTAAAAACTGAGATCTGCTATATGTTTTATCTGGGAGGTTGCAACTGAGTGAGAAAATACACTCTACCATCAGAGTATCTTCAGTCCTGAAGCTGTGGCTTGGTGTGCTGAGTGTCCTTGGGCTAAGTGTCTCTCAGTCTATGTCCTCATTTATGAAGATTTGTGAAAATGGATGGAGCTGAAACTTATTAAGATACTGAGTTAAACAAAGTGATCCAAACTCAGAAAGCCAACAGCCAAACAACCATATGTTTTCTCTACTATGTAGACCTTAATTTGATTATATATATATTATATATATATTTGATTATATACATATACATATATATATATTCATAAATGAGTACAGAGTTCTTAGATTATCCAGGGCTTCTGCGTGTCAGGTTTGTCACTTGATTTATGACTCACTGTCAGCAAGACGTTGAAGATGGCCAGCAAGGCTATTACTAGGAAGTGTTCCTCAGAGCAAAGCTCTTCTGATCCTTCTGCTGTAAAAGGTTCTCCTCTGCCCAGCTCAGCGGCTCACCCATACTGCTCAGAAAGCTCATGATGGCATCTAGTTCTCTCCTCTGCCCGCCCGTTTGAAATTGCAGTATTTTCACATTCTTCTTTAGCCACAGCTCATGCCCCTCATTACTAGTTTCAAAGTCATATTTCAGTCCCCTCCTCCTTTCTCACAATCTTGTGACTGGCAACTAGCATCCCATAGGAATGTGGGGACTTGCGTGGTCTGGCTTTATATCTCCCCTTTGTCACGTTCCCTTGTTTTCTGCATGTTTTAACACACAGGAAGTTTTAATGAATCTCCTGGTTAGAAATTAAAGACGAAGTAGAAAGAAGAGCGCCCAGAACCAGAGCAGATTATTTTCTTGGTCAGTTTGTGCTTAAAACCAAGAAGACACAGGTCACCAGGCTCCCTAGAGGCAAGGCTGTTGCCAAGCATCGGTGCCCATGTTGGACCCCCTGGTTGGGCCAGATGCCATTCTGTGACTAATTTTACACTTTCACAGCCCAGTGAGGTTAAGAATGGTTTTCTTGTTTTCCAGGTTAGAGAACATGGGCTCATGGAGATGAAGTAACCTCCGTCTGAAATCATTCAGTTAGTAAGTAGCAGAGCTGGAGTTCAGGCCTAAGCCTGCTGGGTGCACAACTCCGCAGTTTTCTTTGAGGTTTTTAGGCGTTATCACCGCAGCATGCTAATCAAGGCACATTTGCAGGCTGAATCTCGGAAATATCTTTCCTTGGTAGTAGAGAAACATTTTGAATAGGAAGAGGATTTGAATGTTTGGTTTCTCACGGACCTCGAGCCTGGGAGGACTGGAGTGTTCGTGCTCGCAATAATGGCAATGGCAATCGCATCAGCTGAACGGCTTCTCGCCTCAGAGACCTGGAGGTGAGTTCCGATATTACATCAGCAGCTTCACAAAGCCAGCTTAGGAATCTCGAAACCATGTGAGTGTGACTCACACGTCATTGTTATAGCTGTCGGAAATACACTAGCGTGACTTTGAAGAGCACTCAATGAAAAGTGGGGTTTCTAGAAACTAGTTTCTCAATATGCTTAAAGCACATGGTTTAAGCCTTTCTCCTCCTGACAGTGTCCATGAATGAGGCCCTACATTATGTGACCAAACAGCTTAACAAGGCTGTATCTGCTTTTATAGACTCCGTGTCTCAACACATTCCAGTGAACTTATAGCAGATGACTAATGAGGATTTCGCCACCAGGACATTTTGCGTTGCAAGCTATAGGAACTGTCATTTGGTGGGACAATGAATTAAACATGTTTTCATGCGATTGGATTACAAAATAATCCTTTAGAAATCATAAACAAGAGCTCTTTCAGTCTAACTCATGACTGAGAACAATGCCAGTTGGTTTCTTACAAATATTTTCAAATATAGGAAGAGGTATGTCTTTATGTCCAAGTATTTGCTAGCTGATGGAGATGGGAGGGTTTGTCCTCCTCGGAGTTAGATCATCTACTTAGAGGCTTAAAATCATTTTTAAAATAGTAGATTTATTTGTCTTATTTTGTGACTATAGGTGTTTTGGCTACATGTACTATATGTGTGCCTGGTAACCACAGAGCAAAGTAAAAGATGGTTGTGGGTTACCGTGTAGGTGCTGGGAATCAAACCATTTCCTCTACAAAGAAACTACTATTGAGACATCTGTCAGGTCCCTCAAAACTACTTGACATCATATGATATTGCTATGGGAGCTGAAGATCCAAAGGGTATTCTAAGGAATAGAAACTGGGTAGAAGTCATCAGACTTAGGACTCAGAATGAACTCAGCACCGCCTTGTGATGTACCCATGGCTGTCCACCTTGTAAGATATGTTGACTAACTCAGTTTTCTTGGGGCTCTGATTACACTTTCCAGGGTACTCTGTAGGGACTCAAGTAAGATGACGCAAAGACGGTGATTGGTACCATTGTGAAAACACAAAAATATATTTCTCTGTGTGTATGTATGCACATGCATTCACAAGAACAGTGTACAACCAGATAGACAGTTGAAACAAATGGTGGAGGGGCCTGGAATGATAGGACAGAGGAATACATTTGATAGAATGAGGCCTGTTGAAAAGAAGGGGACAAATAACTTAGGAGCACACCCCTACCAAATGTCTACCTCGACCTGAGATCATCAATACAGGGGACAAGGGAAGCAGGACCGACTCATATCTACTTACACAAGGCCAATATGTTAAGAGTCCTGTTTTCTAGAGTTTTTTTCTCTCTCCCTGTGTGTGTGTGTGTGTGTGTGTGTGTGTGTGTGTGTGTGTGTGTGTGTGCGTGCGCACACACACATAAATATGTATGCACATGTATGTAAAGCCAGAGGACAACTTGAAATGTCACTCCTCAGGTATTATTATTATCATTATTACTATTATTATTTTCACTTTTGATGCAGGGTCTCTCATTGGCCTGAAGCTCCCAGAGAAAGCTAGTTATTGGACAGCAAGTCTCAAGTATGTGCATGTTTGCTTATAGAAATTTTTGTCTTCTTTGGGGAGGGGATTGGTCTGAATCGTATGGTTAGCAGTGGGTCCCCACTGCTGAGACTCCAGTGTGCCATCATGCCTAGCTTGGCATTTTATAAGTTCTGAGAATCAAATTTAGGTCCTGGTCCATTTTATAGATTGAGCCAAGTCCCTAGCCTTCTTTTCTGTTTGTTGGTTTGTTTGTTTGTTCTTGTTTTATTTGTGATTTGAGGAGAAGAATGGAATAGATGCTTTTATAAAAGAGAGGGACTGGGGAGAGGAAAAACAGCTTCACACTGACCACTAAAAATCTGATAAAATTAAAACAGCAGCATCTTGGGATTTTCTTATCCTCCCCAGGGCTCCTGGTCATAAAGTGATGGAGCACTGGGAGTCTAGATGTTATTATTGAAAATTAAACAGAAACATACCCATAAAGATAAAGAGGTGATTTAGTGCTCTGCTGCATTTTGGTTTGTTTACTGTAAGGAAGTTGGGACCAGTTTTATTCAAATTTCTATTTGTCTTGATTGAGGAGTTGCCTGTGTGTGATTTAACTTACAGGAATATATCTGCCTTCGGAAAGGTAAACCAGAGTCAGCAGAGCTGAGCGCTGGGTTCCAGGATCACTCATAGAAATCCATCTTTTTGGGAGGGGGATTTGACTGAACTTGATGGTCAGCTGGATAGAAAATTCCAGTAAAGGAAGGGATGTGACCAAGCTCATGTTCACAAGGAGACTCACCAAACAGGATTTCATCGCAGTTTCTATGAAGTGCTTTTTAAAGATTTCTTTGAATAGTACCATCAAACTATGAATGCCATGTTGATGTATCTACTCTGTGGAACCTGAGATGTGGCAGGACTTTCCTAATCCCGCCCACTTGGGGATTATTTAAGTACTATTGAAGAATGGTAGGCTGTTTCTTACCATTCAGAGACCAAGTTATGGGGTAAAAAAGCTAACAGCAGTCATTATTTGGAAGTGACATGGCAGAATGAAGAGACATGTTGATGTCCTATACAGATTCTTTTAGATCTATTTACATTTGTGCATATCTCTTCTCTGCCTGCAGGAGATCTCTGTCTCTAACAGATGGTATTATGAGACTATTGTAGACACTATGCCCAACTCTTCAGATAATTCTAAAAACCAGGAATATTTTGTTGTTGTTGTTGTTTGTTTTGTCCAAGGACTGCTGTCAGGAGTGAAAAAGAAAACAGAGTCCTTGGTTCCATATACCCAAATCTGGATCAATTCTAGGGTGTACTAAATCCTCCCTTTGGAATCAGATTAAGGTTGTATATTGTCTGAAGTCACATCCTAACTTGGTTTGTTCCCCCTTTGCTCTCCTGGTTCCCCTAGTCCTTTAGTTCTCATGAAAACATGTCTTCATACATCACTTGCTCTTAAATGTCACCTCCAAAGTTGTTTCTGAGAAACTGACCAAGTCAACCACTTATCCCAAATGCTTCATATAAAATTGTTCTTGCATGCTGTGTGTCTGTCTGTCTGTCTCTCTCTCTCCCAGTGTGTGTGTGTGTGTGTGTGTGTGTGTGTGTGTGTGTGTGTATACGTGCAGTTTTTAGTCTTGTGATCTTGCTCTAATGATCTGGAGAAATCCAGTGTGATAGGGGGATTTTGTAGTCCTCCTTGAAGAAATAAAGTAATCCTTTCTATGTGTGTTAGGAATAAGGTAGGGGTCTCTTATATGGCCTCAGTTTGGAGGTCAAGCTCTTCAGCTCTGCCAGACTGTGGAGGGGATGTATAGACCTACAGTGTCAGGGTAGAGTGAGAAGGTGCTCCAGTCAGATCTAATATCACTTGGGGTTGAGGTAAAGTGATTAGATTCCTCTGCAGCAGCAGTTATTTTGAGTTTTGGCTCCTGGGTGTGAATACAACCAGCCACCTTTACAAATATGCAGAAGAGAGATTGTCTTTCCCACTTGAGGATTCCTGAGAAATCCAACAGATCCTTGGTTTCAACAAGAGAATAAATTCCAGGATCCCCTGCAGATAGCAAAATCCACAGATGCTAAATCTTTGCATAAAATGGCAAGGTATTTGAATGTGTTCCATTAATATCCTCTTATACACTCCACATAAGCTCTAGGGTACTTACAGTGCCTGGTACAATATGAAGGGGTTATTCATAGTCATGGGCTCTATTTTAAGGGACTGATGACCATATGAAAGAAGAACTGTCCATGTCCAGTACAGATGCAACTTTTCAGAATAGTATTAATCCAGAGTGGTTAAATGCATACCTATGGAATCCATAGGTAAGTGGGGGGGGGGACTATAACAGCATCATGACAACTCAATATTTTCAAGAGAAGGCTTCCAATTCAGTAGGCACTAAGAACTCCCTGTCGCACAATTCTAATAATCCAAACTGACCAAGAATATGTGTAGGCTTATAGACTAGGTGTCCTGTGGGTATTGGCAGCCCATCACTAGTAGGAACATTCCATAAAGGAGACGGGAGGCATACAGCATGGTACCTGCTTTCTGGATTTCCATTGAGGACTGAAAAGGAATTCAATGGTGATCCTTTCAACTCCTCAGACATTTGTAATTCTTCAAAATATTCCCTCTAATTATGCTGTTGAATCCCTCTGCAGATTTGCAGGAATTGAAGTTGGGCCAGACAAAAATCCAGAATTCTTCGACTTACCAGGCAGGCAGGAAAGTGACTCCCTCTTTCGTCAGCAGAGAGAGTTTCATCATTTACCTGATCCACCCAACTTCTAACACGGCTTTTATTGCACACAGCTGAGTGTACTTGCAGGTTTGGGACACATCACAGGCAGGCTTGATTCTACCTCGTGTTCACACCAGGCAGCTATTTGTCACTCTGTCCACCCGTCCAGTCTTTACAATGGCACCTCACAATGGCCCACTGAACTCTTCTACTTGTCACCTGACCAGGCTGACTTCAGCAGCCATGCCTCCCCTTGTTCCTGCCATTTGCATGCATTTCACCATGGGGATGCTGTGAGGCTGAGTGTGTGCTCACTGGAGGGTGTAGAAAAGTTATCGCACATACAGAGAAAGTAAAAGGATGAGTTTTACAAAACGAAACTGACGCTGGATTTGGATGAGCCTCATCACCTCAACATCTTACTGTCTTAATTTTCATTGCATCCTTGAATGCATAAAGTCAAGTTCAGAGCTCATTCATGTGAGCTCAACTTCAAGTTTGTAATATGAGTTTGCTTAGATGCAAATGCTTACTTCTGGCTTTGAGATGGGGCATCCATTGGCCCCTCATGGCATGGAGGCAGAAGCAGGTCACTTCCCTTGGAAATTACTAAAGGAGCTAAAAGTTTTGGAAAGAATAGGAACTGGGAAAAACAATTCCTGGGAGAAGGAAAAATAGGAATATGAGGGTCTGCCTTCCTTGTGGGGAGAAAAAGAGGGACACAAAGGTCTACTTACCTATCAGGGAAGAAAGAGCCATGGGGCTTGTCCCTTTGGGGAGAGTAACAACAACATGGGGGTCCACCTCCTTTGTGACTGGAAAAGCAGGGGCACAAAATATACCTTCCCTATGAGAGGAGGGGCAGGAGCAAGAGGTCTGTCTTCCCTCTGAGGAGATAAACAGGAGAGTGCCTTCTCTGTGAGGAAGTTATAGGATCTGAGACTATCAAGGTCCAAAGAGGAAAACTACCAATGGGCATCACCAAATGGGCTCAGCAGAGAGATGAAGGCATTTCATTGAAAATACCAAGCTGTAGGTCATTCCCTTGTTCACCCTCAGAGACAACGGCCATTTTGGAGAAGAGAGGTTTACTGTCCACAGAGGACTTACCATTCACTTGAAGCCCACTGGGATATTCTAATCTCCTTGGAGCACACTGCATTATCTGCACTTTTAGCACGGCTTCACGTTTCAGATGACAGACTTGTGGAGAAAACTGATTGTTTTATGGGCCCAGCCAAGAGAGGAGCTCCAATTCCTTTCTCTTGGCCAGGTGCCCTCTTACAGGCAGAAGACCTGCAGTGTGCAGAGAGACCCACCAAATACTTAAAGATTTCAGAGACTTCAAAGGTGGAGGAGGAGCCAGAAACAATAAAAGGAAAAATGATAAACATTTCAGCTCAAAGACAGGCTGGGTTAAAATCCCTGAAAAATCACTCCCAAGCAGAGTGAGGGGCCGATTCTCAGAGGCCTGTGGCAATGTTCCATGTAGCCACACAATAAACCAAGAAGCAATTATTAGCTTTTTTGTTTATTCTGATTAATATATTAATGACTCAAGGACTTGAAGAAACAGAGGGAGTGGAAACCAAGGAAAGGGTATCTGTTCTAACTCAGAATCTCCAAGGAACATAACCAACCCATCCCACTTTCCAATGATAGGGATGAACTCTGTAAATTCAATCATGGAGATATTTTATAAAGAAAAACAAATGTTTAGAAAAGTAAGGAAAATCTTGTGTAGAAGGGTTCATCACTTTTCTGTGGCAAATTCTATGTCTGGACTCTGTCCTCCCTAGAGATCTATCTATGCAAAAGATCCCATAATGTGTAGTCGAAGTGTTTAGCAACTGAATATTGGAAGCTCTCAGTCGGGCTATTTGGGAGGACTTAATCCCTCATTCAATATAGTGTAATCAATAGACCAATGCAATCCAACAACAGTTTGTGAGCCTCCACTACCTGCCCCACACTCTTTGAGAAACATGGGGTGCCATTTATGATAGCTAGCATTCACTGTCAGCTTTGTCTTTGATGTACATACGTAAAGGCTGGTGAGTGTCATGGTGACAACTTCCTGGGGATGAAGCTCAGGTCACCAGGCCTTTTCCTTAAGCACTCTTGACCTGCTGAGCCATCTTGATGGGACACATTTATTATGATGATAACATTTGCTTTTACTAGATTGAGAATCACCTCTGGATGAATCTGTGAGGATGTATGCAGAGCCATGGGATGGGATCCTGGGCTGAAGGAAAGAGAGAAAAGTGCAAGGAGGCCAATTGAGCAGATGCGTCCATCTTTCTTCTTTGTGACTGTAAAATACAATAAGACAGGTTAGCTCCCTTCCTGCTGCCATGCCTAACCACCATGATGGGGTGTATACCTTCAAACAATGAACCCAAACAAATTCCACCTTCCTTAAGCTACTTTTGTTGGTCTCTTACCATAGACATGAGACAGTAACAATGGTATCAGTGAGTCACAGATTCTGATCTGCCACAGAACTTCGATTCGAGAAATGAAAGTCAGGTCCTAAATGAAAGTCCCAGCACTAAGCTGCAAGTTGATCAGTGCCCTGGAAGGAAAATGCAAAACACGGGAAAAAGTGACGGGAGTTCGGGGGCACTTTGGGAGGAGCTAGTGGAATTTAACAAAGGACAGATTTAGCTTCCTTGAGATGACCGGAATCCCCAAAACAGACTGAGTAAAAATAAAATAATAAGATAAAGCAAGAAAGAAGAGGATGCTACTAGCCGATGGAGAAGAACAATCCAGAAAGAGGAAGAATATTCCCTCAGGTGTGCATACCATGGGTGTCAGAACATCGAGGAAGGAAATGGGGCTACGGAAAAGTGAGAAATGAGATCTAAGGACAGAAATGTCAGGATGCTGAGAAGAGCTGGTGGAATCTTTGAGCCACTATGACCTTCTCAGAGACAGACATGGAAAACCCTGAGTGTGAAATCTCGAGACTTGAACAGATCTGAAAATATATAGTCAGTGCGTGAGTGCCTTCATGAGCATGTGTGCAAATACACACGTGTGTGTGCCTGTGTGGTGTGTGTTTATCCAGTCTTGCCTTGAATCACACAGCCCAGTGGGAGAGAGGGATAAATAAACATATAATCAGAATTGTCCTGTGATGAGCAGATGCTTCAGTAGACAAAGACTGTGCCTTAAAGACACGGAGGAGGATCCATTATCCTGTTAATAAAAACAGGAGAGGTTCCAGAGAGGAAGACTCTAGGCCTGTGGGTTATAGTGAAGGGTACACTTACCAGGCATTTATTTTAGAGATTTTCTCACGGGTACACTGAGACTCCAAGGATGTGGATTTGTCCTGAGTTTACTGTACCAACACCAAAAAGGGACTCTCTTTCCTATTCGAGTGATTACTTTGTAGATCACGTGTGTGGTGAACCCAGCTATTTTGCATCTTTCTCTACGGACCATCAAACAGGAGACCATGGCCACCAATAAGGGCATCTCGGGAAACTCAAGAGCTCCTTGTGCTCCTGATGTCACTGCCTGCCCTCTGTTGGAATATTTCTTGATCGAGAACTCTCCTTCAATAAAATCTAGAGTGAGCATTATAAAGACAGCTCTAGGCAAATGAATTCTTCATGCAAAGCAAGAAGACCTCCACTCAGAAAGCGCATGGGCAATGGGTGTGAACCACTGACACCTGAAGCTGACACAGAAGCCACCCAAAGCACTGAAATGGACTCTCCCTGAAAGAAGAAAGTTTGCAAAAATTAGGTTCAGCCAGGTTTGGTTTGAGGTCTGGGGACATTCATTTACAAGCTGTGTGATCACACGTCTGCTTTCCTACTGATAATGGGATCAAGCACTTGTCTTTTCAAATCCTAGGATTGTTTTGAAAACTGAGTATGAGGAGGTGCGTGGTGGCTTAGAAAATACTACAATTACACTATATGCTTTCATTTTTCAGGGTGATACTTAAAACAAAATCATTGGTTGCACCATCAGTGGTTATTGGAGGGTGATTCACAATACTTAAGTTAGCAGAGCCCACCTAGGTGTCTGCTAACAGAGGGGAGAGTAAAGACCTGCAGTGTATACGCATAATACATTTTTCTTCATCCGTAAATAAGAACCCTGCATATTAATCTTTAATAAAATAAAAATAAATATCACTGGTTTCTTTGGTCAATAGACAGACTTTCCCAGTGCTTCAAATCCATCTTGGTATCAAATGCTATAAAACCCAGAGGAATTCCTATCTGAAATCAGCCTTCGTGTTGTAAGTGTATAGACAGATAGATATATGGACAGATATTTAGATATACAGATATATGGCAAGAATTTTACCATGGCATATGTAAGACTCACAGAGCAAATTCACAGCAAAGCAGGTCCCAGGTCCCCTGACTCATCTTTCCGTGCCTTCAACTAAATGACAGTGTGCAACTAGCAGAGCATGTGAGTTACGCAGATTCTTCCTGCTTTGGTCTGAGTCAGAGACAGGAAGTACAGCTTCCTCCTGGATTCTTCCACGCCACCATTGCATGTCCTGCCTTAACAAGGACTCACTCAGTTCATCTCCTTCAGAGAAGTTCATTTGCAAGCACCTGTTTGCTGCCAGGCTGACGTAGTTGCTTCCATTTAAACCACCCTCTTCAATCGTTCTTAACCCGGTGCATTATTGGTAAGCCCATGCTGCAGATGAGGAAACCAAGGTTGTGGAAGCTGAAAGCAAAAGGCTGGGAGACAGCAAAGCTGGAGAGCTCATGTTGAAAGGCATAGTGCCTGTGTTACCTTCCAGCACACTGTGTACGCCACCTTCAGAAGGTAAGGCTCCATCAGAAATAATCTTTCAAAACAGCAGCTCAAAAAGTAGAATCAGTCTTCACCCATAAACCTGGTGGGCGTAATTAGGATCACAAGCTAGACTTCTGGGGTGGCAGGACTTTTTTGTTTAAAAAAAAAAAAAACCAAGATTGCAAGAAAGAAAAAAAATGGCAGTAATATTTCCCACATACTCAGTGACTCTTCTCCAGAGCAGTTTCACAAATTCAATGGAGATGAATCACAGGTAGGATTTACGAGTGTGTCCAACATACAGCAGTGTGGGAGGCCCTATTACAGACAATGTCTATGTAATGACAGAAGCGCTGAAACCAGGCTGCTTAAATCACAGACGCTTGGCAGATAGGATGGATTCATTACGGTTGTGTAAGAGGACAGGAAGAGAAGAGTAAGTGGTAAGCCTGGCTTACTCTAGAAGCAGCTATTCATAACAATGCAGGATTTCTCTCCTTTCTTGTCCTTGGACATGACTAAAAAATATTCTTCCAGAATTAGACCATGTAAATATGTCTATTCTGCCCTCGTGATTCCTCTTCATGGTGGTATTTTCATGTGACTGGTATCAGAACCCATTATATGCATGCGTGGTATTCTTAAAGAGTTACTGAAGATACTATATTGCAATGATATTATATTCCATGATATAAGTTGTTCCTTTAAAATAGTATTTGGCAGATAGAAATATTTCTAGTATGGGAATAAAAGAAAAAAAATAAGGAAGAAGCATGCCAAGAGGCGAAATTGAAATGCAAAAGAAAGGAATGGAGACGGGAGGAGTCCTGTGAGATACAGAACACCTCATACCCATGAGACTCCAGTCTCCTCAGTACCAGTTAGCTTTTTCATGGCATTGTTTGGTTGGCTCTTAAACCTACTGTGAGTCCTTCTGCAGGGCTGGGAAGCCTTGTCTGGAAAGGGCCAGGCAGTACATTGCTCAGACTTTGCCAGAATTATGATGTCTGAGGGAAATATTCAACTCTACCCTTGGAGAACCAAATGAAACAGAGACAACGGGCAAACCAACATGCCTTCCCTTTCCAATAATATTCACTTGGCACAAACATAGCAAGGATGGGATTTCTCCCACCCCAGGGTGGGTTCTTTTATCAGTTGTCATCTGGACGACTCTGTAATAGTCTCCAAATATCTGCTTGTGGAGTTTTTGTCTTTGCCCTCAATCACCTGAGAGAGATTTGAAAATTGTTACAAAGAAGTCACCAAGATACATACAATGTGCTGGGGCAGCAGAGAGAAGGAAGCCAGTTGCTATGTATCAGACAGTGGGGCAGCCTGGTAATCGGAGAGATATCTAGCCTGAATTCTCATAATTAAGCAGGACTTCACCTATATGGGCCTATGATCTGTAGTGTTTCTTCTCCCAGATGACTTAAGCGTGTCTCCATGGAAACTCAAATCTTGGCTTCACACAGAGCAGTAAAATTTCCCAAGAAACTTGTGGGCCCTTTCCAGGGCAGACATTACCAAATCATCACCGTGGCGTATTTAGCAGCCCTGTTTGATCACTGTGCTAAAGCAGCAAACACGGTTCTTCTTTGAAGTCTTCTGTGTTGAGTTTATTTGCTGTGTGCATATATGTCATACAAGGCACTAAAGATGAAATCTCAGGGAGTTGTTTCAAGATACAAATTCCACCCACAGCTCTGGGCTGTGGGGCAACCAATGCCTCCATTAAATCCCATAAGGAATGCCTACTGTGTGCAAAAGGCAGTTTTCCTGGGCTGCTGTCCAAGATAATTATCAGCCCTCCTTTTCAAACACCACCCCCACGGGAGCTACAGAATAATTGTCAGGGAGAGGAAGGTTTTCCTTAGGATGCTCAGGTGCGGAAGAAGCAAAGAAGAGGAAAGAAGGATTATTTGGTAATGATGATCTCTGTCTCTTAGCAGGAGTCCAGCTAGCCTGTGCAACGATGACTCTGATTCCATTTTTGTTAAGAGTGATGAGGCTCTCCAATAATTACTGAACCAACTATGCTAACAAAGCCCACAATATAATCCATACATCTGTATGTTTTCTTCCAGCTCTTCCTAAACCATTGGTTAGGAAATAGATGAGAGGGACTGGAGAGATGGTCCATGAGCTAATTGACCTTGCAGAGGATGAAGGTTCGGTTCCCAGACATGGCAAATTACAACAGCCCATAAGTCCAGTTCCAGGAGATTAGATTCTGTCTTCTGGCCTCAGCAAGCACTAGGTATGCACATGGTCTACTACACACATGCAGGCCAACACACATATACTTAAAACAAAAATAAATCTTTAAATGGAAGAAACACAGAGCAGTTGGGATTAGCTTCTCCTTTAGAGCAGGGGCATGGGAAAGATAAGAAGTGGGGGAAAGGTGCCAGACTGTGGGTCTGCTCCTCACTTAGGGGCTGAGAGCCTTTACAATTTTGTGTATGTTTAAAATAGGAAAAGAGATTCAGTGCTATGTCTTAGGCTTGAAGATGAGGGAACACCAGAATTTTTAAAGCATCTAAACACTAAACATATAACAAGAAGTTAAGAAAGAGATTCTGAGAAGTGGAGGAGACAAAGATCTGTAGAAGAGATAAAAAATAAATGATGATTTCCATAGACAAGATTGGTGTGGGTGTGGATGTAGGTGGGGGAGACAGAGAAGAATGAATCGACTCTCAGGACAAAAAGGAAGAACAAGAAAGGAGAAAACATCAGAAGGGAAAGGCGCATCTGAAAAAACGTACTCCTAAAATCTTTCTGGGCTCCCTGTTTACCCATCTTCCCACTCAGAGACTAGTAGGATGACTACAGCCAATTCCACCAGAAGGGCTTATTTTGCATACACGTAGCATTCCCAGGCACAACACCATCCCAAGGGTTTACAAACCAAGCCGGCTGTTGATAGGTGTTGGACAAGCATTCGGGATCACTGGTTTTCAGGTCAGAACCCCGTATGTGCTTTTCCTGAAAAAGGAGCAAAACCCTGGGCATTCTAAGGCATTTTAGAGTGAAGATGAATATCTCCCCTTATAATAAAAAGAAGTATAGTAGGGTCAACAAATATTTATTGAGCAACTACCACAGACCTAGCACCATCCTTAACTCTCTTCATCTCTCCCACTCTTCAGAACAATCCTGAGAGGTGTCATTACTTTTAACACTCTTAGCAGGGAGACTGGAGTTCGGCATTCTATGTCCTTTATTCAAGGAACCTGCTAGAGATAATGTTTACTTAGTGGGCAGCTCTCAGTGTTTTCCATCACAACCATCCTTCTAACCAACTAACCAACCAAGGCAGAGAACCTGGCAAAAATGCCCACCAGACTTGACGGGACACTCTCAGAGCATTAGTAATGCCTAGAGATATTTTTGGTTGTCACAACTGACTGAAGGATGCTATTAGTATCTAGTTGATAGATACCAGGGGCCTTTCTAAACATCCAGACACAAGATAATCCTCCTAATAAGGAATGTTTTGGCCCAGAAGTTTAATCAGGTTAAGAAATCCTGCTTGAGATGGAAGACCTATTCCGACTGATTATTACACGGATTTATACAACACCGGGCCCTAGCCCAGTAGCACACATTTTAATATGTTGGATGCATAAAGGTGTCCTGGGAGAAGGAAGGGAGTCAGCTTTTCTCTTCTATTTGTTGTTTAAATATGGACTTTAAGCTTTGCAAATTCCAATCAGTTCCTTTTAATATGGTAAATTGGAAAGAAATAGAAAAGGCTGATCATGATTTAGATTGGTTCGTTGTTGTTGTTGTTCTGTTCTGTTTTGTTTTGTTTTCTGCTGGGTTTAGACATTTTTATCTCCTACCTAGAACCCTGGCAATGGTGACTGGGTTCTCCTCTTTATCCATTTTCCTGTTTTTGCTTTAAGTTCACTGTCCCTATCACTTTTTCAATTCTAAGGAGTATTCATCAGACTCCCAAGAAGTCTGGCTTCAGGGGATCACTCATATACCAAGGTCTGCAGAAGCACAAGTCCCTTGTACACAATGCCATAGTGTTTGTGTGTGGCACATATGCACTTCATATACTGCGAGTGCATGCGTGCAGCACAGGACTTTCTGTGCTTATATTTTGAGACAAGATCTCTCACTGACTCAAATTCTCCTGATTTAGCTAGACTGGCTGGCAAGTGTGTCCCAAGGATCCTCCAGTACTGGGATTAGAGGTGTGTGCACTGCTAGAGATCAACCTGAGTTCTTCACACTTGATTGACAAACTCTTATTGGCAGAGCTATCTCGTCCCATCCCCTTCTCATATTCCTCAATTAATCTACAGTTCCCTCAGGATACAGATACAATGTAAATACTACGTAAATTCTAAATGCTTTCTATACGATTTTGTTTAAAGGATAATAATAGAATAATGTTTGTACTAGCCCAGAATAGATTAATTTTTCTCAGAACATTTTAAAGCTGTGGTTGTCTAAATTTATGAATATAAAACATGCAGATGCAGAAGGCTGACTGCAGCTAAAACCACACCACTGATAAACTTCCCAGAAGTCCTTACTACCCCCTCTGTGGAGATGCTTCATCGTTCCCAGGCTTCCTGTGATCTTCACCAAGTATTATTCTCCCAACTTTATATCCAACAGTCTCCTTTCCAAACACTCCTTATGTTCCCATGAAGGTACTGGATAAGAGCAAATCTAGCACTGTCTTATCTATGTTACTAGAACAGTAATGTTTCCTTGGAATGCCTTTGATTGTCAACTCATGACTAAATCCTTCCCCAAAGAACGGCTCAACAATATCTCCTCATCACTAAATTCTCTGATTTCCCAAATTACAAAGAAATCTTTCTGATGCTGAAATCTTATACAACTATCTCAATACCTTCAAACTTGAGTAACTGCATGAGCAGGCAGACTATATTTGAAATATATCAAAAGCGATTCATACAAAAATATATCATATTGCTATAGAATATCATAGTATAGGAATCATTGGTATAGGAATTAGAATAGTATTTTGTTTTGATTCAAGAAAGGGTGGAGATCTGAGGAGAGCATAGAGACTCTACCAATGGATGTGGATCTACAAGTTGGCATGATTTTAGTATGTAAGAAAAGGAGCATTTTAAAATAAGCAACTGTTTTTCCATTAAATACATACAAAATTTTGGTACATTTAAAAGTAAGTGTAACTGTACTAAAATCTAGAATATAAAAAGATTTATTAAATTATTATAAGAATATATATTCTTGACATAGTTAATTCTTAAATGATACACACACAAAAATTAAAAGAAAAATTACAGTGTTTAATGTTTTAGGAACATTATTTGAAAAAACTAAACAAAACACGATTTAAAGAAGAGGCACACAACAAAAATATTTGTGGTGCAGAATTCAAAGGACTGTTATGAAAAATATTTTAGGAGCTCCAATAAGTTAATAAGTAAAAAGTGGACGAGTTATATAATGGGTAATTGATGTGTGGAAGCTCATAGCTTTGCCAACTACCAAATGCAGACCTGCACTTTTTACAAAATAGATAGTAGGCTTCATTATAGTTAGGAAAGTGTGATACCATATGTCGCTCTGAATAATGCAGTTTACATTAAACAGGATAATACCACATCACAGCTGCATGTAAAAACGTAGCTACTTTCATGTCCTGTGGGTTTGAGTACAATTGATTACAGTTCTACTAAAAATGGTTTGTTGAGATTTTCTAAGTGAAATGTGCTAATTGTTTGACCTAAAAATTCCACTTTCTCAACTATTTCTACATGTACCACATAGGGAAAACCATCTAAACACTTGCCTATTGTGGCGACAAAAGGTCTACTAAATGGTAGCATATAGGGGTGTGTGTGTGTGTGTGTGTGTGTGTGTGTGTGTGCGCACGCGCGTGCACGTGCGTGCTGTAATTTATGCGGCCACTAAAAGGCATAGAACATAAACACAAACATTGACATGAAAATTTGTTCCATTAATATTTTATACTGAAGAAAAGATGAAAATATGCAATTGATGTTCAAATAGACAAGTGCTTTCTGGATGAGGGATCATCAGAGATTAGTTTGAAAAGGGACGTGAAATTGAGTAATGACAAAGACTTTATTTTTCATTTAGGGTTTTCAATCTTCTTATCTTTTTACAAAATGAGTTACAAGTGCAACCTTGATAATTTTGAAAACTGAAGAAATTAAACTCCACAAAGATTATCACAAAGATTATTATGTGTTAAAAACTTAGCTTACAAAATGTCATAAAATATTTCATTGCAAACAGAGGTGCCAAGCTTGTGCTCTTAGCTTCTCTATAAAGAATGGGGGTTGGTACTCGGAAGATGTGTGTCAGTGGTGCCTGGGTTTTTATTATTCATTCCCTTCTTAGATATGTCTGACTCTCTCTGCATAAAAATCCAGAATCCATAAACCCCACAGTCAAGGCAAAAATCACTTCATTGAAGCTAATGGAAGCAATGACATTTCCACTCCATCATGAGTGGGAGCAGGAAAATGCTTCTAGAACAGATGACACTTTTACCAAGTCAAGAAGCAGACTCATATCCCAGCCAGAATAGCAGTCCCCAAGAACAGAAACAATAATAAATACTTGTGAGGATATAGACAAAAGAGAATGCTCATACACTGCTGGAGGAGGGGTAAACTAGTCTCGTCACTACAAGAATCAATATGGAGGGTCCTCAAAATCTAAAATTAGATTTACCATATGACCAGACCAGAACAATGCTGGGTGCTCACTCCAAGAATTCTATCAACAAATAAAAGAATTTGCACCTCACTCTTTTTGATTGAATGATTTTTAATTAAAATATAATTATATCATATCCTCTCCCTTTCCTCCCTCCAACTCCTCCCATGTTTCTTCTTCACTTCCTCTCAAATATATACAATATATAGTATATATTATAAACATATATATATATTACCCACAGAGACACACATAAGTGTACATATAGTATATTATATATAATATATACATATTATACACACACACACAAAACAGCTGAATCTGTTTATGTGGCTTATTTGTAAATGACCTCAGGGCTGACCCTTTTTTATTGAACAATGAACTAAAGGGCTCAACAATGACCAGCATAGTAAGATTATAGCAAATGTGTAATATCTTGAGTAACCAACAGCTGCACATCCATTCTTATTACAGAACTATTCAAAACAGCTAAGTTTTGGAACTAATCTATGTGTCCTCAACAGAGGAATGAGTAAATAAAATAATGATGTGTGTATGCAATACAAATTTCCCACCCATCAGAAACTATTCATTGCAGGAAGTGGATGCAATGGGAAATAATCACATTAAATGGATGAAGTGGATTTCAGAAAGACATATGTACTGATTAGGTTTTTTAATTTCTTTGTTTTCTCCTTTCATTTCCATCCCATCTCCCTGCTCTGACATTCCCCTAGTCTCTTAGTCAGGGTTTGTATTCCTACACAAAACATCATGATCAAGAAGCAAGTTGGGGAGGAAAGGGTTTATTCAACTTACACTTCCACATTGCTGTTCATCACCAAAGGAAGTCAGGACTGGAACTCAAGCAGATCAGGAAGCAGGAGCTGATACAGAGGCCATGGAGGGATGCTTATTTCCCCTGGCTTGCTTCCCCTGGCTTACTCAGCTTACTCTCTTATAGAACCCAAGGCTACCAGCCCAAGGACTGTACCATCCACAATGGGTTGGGTCCTGCCCTCTTGATCAGTAGTTGAGAAAATGCCTTACAGCTGGGTGTCAGGGAGGCACTTCCTCAACTGAGGCTCCTTTCTCTGTGATAACTTCAGCTTGAGTCAAATTGACACACAAAACCAGTCAGTACACCTACACTGGGACATCAAGGCTTGACAGGACCAAAGCATCTCCTCCCATTGATGCTGGACAATGCCATCCTCTGCTATAGATGCAGCTGGAGCCATGGGTCACTCCATGCATACTCTTTGGTTTGGTTCAGTCCCTAGGAGCTCTGGGGTCCTGATTAGTTGATATTGTTGCTCTTCATATGGAGTTGCAAACCCCTTCAGCTCCTTCAGTCCTTTCTCTAACTCCTCCATTGGGGACTCTGTTCTCAGTTTAATGGTTGGCTGCAAGCATCCGCCTCTGTATTTGTCAGGCTCTCTCAGAGCCTCTCAGGAGACAGCTATATCATGCTCCTGTCAGCAGGTACTTCTTGGCATCTGCAATATTGTCTGGGTTTGGTGTCTGTATATGGGATGGATCCCCCAGGTGGGGCAGTCTTTGGATGGTCTTTCCTTCAGTCTTTGTTCCACATTTTATTTCTATATTTCCTCCTGTGAGTATTTTTGTTCCTCCTTCTAAAACGGTATGAATCATCTACACTTTGGTCTTCCTTCTTCTTGAGCTTCATGTGGTTTGTGAATTGTATCTTAGGTATTCCGAGCTTTTGGGCTAATATCTGCTTATCAGTGAGTGCATACCATGTGTATTCTTTTGTGACTGGATTACCTCACTCAGAATGATATTTTCTAAATAATTCATTAATTAATCGAGTAATTAATTTTTACACTCCAGATTTTATTCTTCTCCCGGTCCACAACCCCCAGTTCCACATTCCATACCTCCTTCCTGCCTCCCCCGTGTCTTTCTCCCCTTCACCCATGTCTCCACAAGGATGTCCCTACCCCATCCACCCCACCAGACCTCTAAACTTCCTGGGATCTCCAGTTTCCTAAGGGTTAGATGCATCTTCTCTGACTGAACCCAGACTCCAGACTTGGGAGTTTTCTGCTATATATGTGTTGGAGGCCTCATCTCAGCTGGTGTATACTGCCTGGTTGGTGATCCAGTGTCTGAGAGATCTTGGGGGTCCAAGGCTAATTGAGATGACTGGTCCTCCTACAGGTTTGCCCTCCTCCTCAGCTTCCTCCAGCTTTTCTCTAATTCAACCAGAGGGGTCAGCATCTTCTGTTTATTGTTTGGGTGCACATATCTGCATCTGACTCTTTCAGCTGCTTGTTTGGTCTTTTGGAGGGCAGTCATGATAGGTCTCTTTTTGTGAATGCACTATAGCCTCAGTAATGGTGTCAGGTCTTGGGGCCTCCCTTTGAACTTAATCCCACTTTGGGCTTGTTGTTAAACCTTCTTTTTCTCAGGGTCTTCTCCATTTCCATACCTGCATTTCTTTCAGACAGGAAGAATTATGGGTCAGAGCTTTGACTATGGGATAGCAACCCCATCCCTCACTTGATGCCCTGTCTTTCTGCTGGAGGTGGGTTCAATAAGTTCCCTCTCCCCACTGTAGGGCATTTGATCTAGGCCACCCTCCCATTTTGAGTCCTGAAAGTCTCTCACCTCCCAGGTCTCTGGTACATTCTAGAGGGTCCTCCCAACCTCCTTCCTCCCAAGGACGCCTGTTTCTATTCTTTCTGCTGGACCTCAGAGCTTCAGTCCTATTCCCCCACCAAATATATGTTCTTGTTCCATCCATTTGCCTAAGAATTTCATGAAATCATTGTTTTTAATAGCTGAGTAGTATTTCATAATGTAAATGTACCATATTTTGTGTATCCATTCCTCTGTTGAAGGCATCTGGGTTCTTTCCAGCTTTTGGCTATTATAAATACTTGTTATGAACATAGTGGAGCATGTGTTCTTGTTATTTGTTGGAGCATCTTTTAGCCCAGGAATGGTATAGCTGGATCCTCAGGTAGTACTATGTGCAATTTTCTGAGGGACAACCAGACTGATTTCCAGAGTTGTTGTACCAGTTTGCAATCCCACCAACAATGGAGGAGTATTCCTTGATACAAGCTAGAATCACCTGTGAAGAGGAAAGCTCAGTTGAAAAAAAATGCTTCCATCACAAGATTCCATAGGCAAGATTGTGGGAGCATTTTCTTGATTAATAATTGATACAGGATGGCCCAGCCCACCATTAATAGTGCCACTATTGAGCCAGGGTGTCAGGGGGATGTATAAGAAATCAGACTGTGCAAAGCCACAAAAAACAATCCAATAAGCAGCACTTCTCCGTGGGCTCTGCTTCAGTTCTTGTCTTCAGGTTCCTGCCTTGAATTCCTGCCCTGATGTCTCTTCATAAGGGACTGTGACCAGTGTTTGTAAGCTTCCCTAATACTCATCCTTTCCAAGTTACTTTGGGTCATAGTGTTTGTCATAGCCACAGAAAGCAAACTAAGACAGCAATTTTTATATGATTTTTTTTTTACATGTGTGGTTCTTACATCTGTTCCTGAATACTTAAAACTATCTTAAAATGACATGAATGTGGTGGTGAAGCTGTCTATGGAACAATGGGATTGACAGGATGAAGAAGGAGCTAGAAAACAAAGTTTCAGGAGATGGCAAATACACTAAGTATACACTATATACATGTAGTGTTGCTACCCAGTACCATATATGGTGCATACATGCCAAAAAGATTTATAAAGAAAAATACACAAACCAGACCAGTATCTCTGCCTACTTTTGTAGCCCAGTACTACTTCCATTTAAGAGATCATTTTATCAGTTCCTCAATGCCATTCAATTGGAGTTCCTAAAAGCACTGGTGGAATAAAAAGGACTTCAACATATTTTTATAGGAAAGTGTAGGAAGCAGACATTTAAGAAAATGTCTGCTGGGGAGAGTGTGAGATATATATATATATATATATATATATATATATATATATATATATATATATATATATTGTGTGTGTGTGTGTGTGTGTGTGTGTGTGTATTCAGGAATAAATCCCTGGAATCCATCCCAAGCCTGACTTAGTGATGCAGAAGTTACTGTAATTGCATACATTTTTATTACAAAGATAATTGAATCATAAAACATAAAGTACACTGGTAAAAACCAGATAGGACCTAAATGCATCACAGGAGGAGTTTTGTCCCAGTGGGGTGGAGAGGAGTGAATTATCTCCCTGTCTTCATAGTTACTGTTGTCTGTGTTTGTCGGCCTCATTAATTATGACTTTTAGCTCCTGAAATCGCACGATGTAGTAGAGGATGCATGGGAGACTGCTGGTGTTTACACAGACACTCATTAACAGCAAGCAGGACTCCTGGCAGACCGTGAGCAGAATGATGTTAGACTAGAATGTACTTTAATTCAGCAAGCATGTGTTAAGTGTTCCTTATCATACTGTATTGCTGGAACCAGGGGGGGAAAAGGATAGAAAAGACATGTCTGCCTTTGCCAAACTCTCAGTGAGGAAGACAGGTTCAAAAAAATTAAGGTGGTGAGTTGAGCTTAGCACTAAGAGAATATAAGAATTACAGTAACACTCCACTGCGCCTGACAGGATGGTTTCATAGAGGAAGTACGTCTTTGAGAAGAGTCTTCAAGGGGGCTGGGGATGCTGTCTGGTTGGTAGAGTGCTTGATTAGTCCACAGGAAGCCATAGGTTCCATCCCTAGGTGACATAAACTGGGCATAACAATGCATGTCTGTAAATCCAGGACCCAGGATGAGAGGAAGAAAGGTCAGAAGTTCAAGGTCATCTTGGGCAGCAGATCTAGCTGGGGCCCAGCCTAGACTACACGGAATACTGTAAACAGTGTAAACAGTGTAGATGAAACATTAAAAACAAAGAGGATATGGATGGGATAACTTAGCACACTGAATGGACTTATGCAGAGAGAGAGGGGAGGGGGCACAGTGAGGGCTTCCTATTGCATTGCCCTTTATTTTAGGATTCAACTTGTGGTCATCCCTGGGAGCAACCCTGGGACAATTCCAGTGTTTCCTTTTTTCCATTTAGCACACCACACCCTCCCCTGGCAATGCCTATGAACCTTGTGTCTTGCAAAAACTATCCTTTTAATGAGTCTGGTCTGTATACGTCATGACATGTAATTCTTTACACCGTCTGGGGCCCAGTTATGACTTTTTGTAGTGCACACCCAGGTGAACATCAAGCTTCTCTGTTTTGGGGAAGGGTGGCTGCTGGATCGTTGTCGTAAAACATCAGCTCTCTGAGGACCATTGACCTGGAATTTTATGTCATAGACAGTGACTGAAGACGTTCAAGTGATCAGCAGATGAACAAGAGCAATTGTTAAGATGGTGCTTAAGAGATATTTTCAATGGCCACAGAAAGGGGCAGCTTCCAAACGAAACCATATTAAAATGCCCGGATAATGTTATACAGATTTATGCATGTCCATCTAATTCAAGCTCATCTATTCCCTGGAAAGGCAGATTTTGGCATTTTGAACCAGACATTCATTATGATCCAAGCCCACTGTGCCATAACTTGCCCCTTGATGACTTATCACAGGGTCTTGTACTGTGGACACTCCAGTACACTTGAACTTCCTCCCTGGACAAATGTGTATAATTCACAGACTAAATGACCAGTGTATACAATTGCTCCATGTTAACGCTGGTTTAAGTGCAAAGGTTTTCATGTTGACCCTGTGTCCCTGGTTAAATATCTCATGTTCATAGCACTGCTTTTCTGCCTAATTTGATATGCCTTACAATTTAGAATGTTCTAGGAAGGCCCTCCCTTTCCTTGGCCAATGACAGTTTTGTGAATGACTGTAACTGGGGCTTTCACTGCTGTGAGATTCCACTTTCTCAATTGATAACCAGCAACTTATTACTGTCTGACTGTAATAAAGATGAAAACAATGGGTGGGAGCCTGTGGAGACTTAGATGAAAATTTAGTGCCAACATGTGATGCTGTCACTAGATATTAAATCAGATTTACCTCAAATCGGAATTCTCTTTCAATGCATGCATGTGTGCATGTGTGTGCATGCATGCAAGCCTGAGAATGAAACTCAGAGCCTTGAACAGGCAAGACCAGTGCTCTACTCTCAAACCATTTCCCAAGTGTTACATAGTATTTTCGTGGACTAGAGACCCTGGTTCTTCATGTTTCACTTATTTAATACAGAGAATGGGGCTCATATGAGGCAATAGGTATTTTTTGTTGGTCTGTTTGTTTTGTTTTTGTGAAACTCAGACTCGGCTTACGGCCTCCATGAAGTCATCAATTACATAAGCCAATGACTCTAAAATAATTTGGCAAGGCCAACAAGTGGAGTGTTGGCAAAACACAAAGAGGACAGGACAAGTGTTCTTTGCTCTGCTGAGGAACCGGAAGAGGCTCAAGAAAAATAATATTTGAGATGAGCCTTGGAGGACAGCAAAAACAAGTGAAAGATGCAGAATAAGACTGTCCCCAAAGATGACTGTTCCACTCCCTGCAGTTTGTGAGTACGGTTGGTACTTCCCAAGTGTGCTCAAGAATAATGAACTTGGGGCCGTTCACAAATGTTTGTCACCCCAGTTTCAGTGGATCGGACACCCTCTTCTAACCTCTGAGGGCAGAAGGTACACACATGGTATACATACATGCATATAGGTACACAATCATATATATAAAATAAAACAATAAAAACTTCAGAGGAGAGAGTGCCATGAATAAACCAGGTGACTGATCTCAATTGAGTCCTCAACCAAACAGACCCTCCCCCAACCACTTGTGTATCTTTAACTAGAGAATGATCATAAGGACGATCCAGTGTGAGGATTCAAACGGTTGTCTCTAACATTGAAGAGGGAGGAAAGAACTATGAGCCGAGGAATGCCGGGCTCCCGAAGGAGCTGGGCAAGGCTAGGAAACAGATCCTCTCCACGAGCACCAGAAGGAGGGGTATCCTTGATCACTGGGCTTTTAACCAATGAGACCCACATTGGACTTCCACGTTCCAGAACTTCAAGATAGTCAGTTTGTGCTAATATGCCACAGTATTAAGAGTATGCTCAACGTGAGGAAGACTTAGAGTGGACAGAAAGCAAGGGAAAAGGCCAGAGGCATGAGAGAGAAAGATGGCACGATGATGTCCTGCAATTCCATGTTTCTGAAATGCAAATCATTCACAAAGAGGAAGAGACGGACAGAGGGCTGCAGACAGCCAGACCCCTAAGAACAGTAGCAATGGCAATGGTAGCCACATCTCCTAACACTGAATGCATTCATATGCTGGAGCATTTTACAAACATTGACTGTCACTCAAGGGCATGCTGCAAAGACTCTGACAACCTCCTCCACTGGTGCAGAGAAGAATCAAGGGGCAGAGGAGACAGAGGAAGCTGCTCGAGTTAAAGAAGTGGGTGTGTGAGCAAATGAATGACTAAGAAGGACACAGGGAACAGTGGTATTGGGAAAATGAATTTAAAAATCAGAGAGATAGTGTCAAGATGGTTCTAGTTGCACATGCTGCTTCTGTTTCACAACTCTGGCCTTTCCTCCCTGTGAATGGGAATCTGGCATCGCTTACCTGTTCACAGTCTCTGTCCACATTCCCTGCCACCACCTGTCCATGTGTGTGTGTGTGTGTGTGTGTGTGTGTGTGTGTGTGTGTGTGTGTGTGTGAGAGAGAGAGAGAGAGAGAGAGAGAGAATTTCTTTAAATTTTTTAAAATTAGCATAGTAATGGAATAGGCTTCACCACGGCATTTTCAAATATGAGAGATTCATGAAATGTTAACAATATTTGAGCTAAATCTTGACGCATGGAGAAAAAAAAGTGAAGCTGAAGTGACCAGAACTTAAAATTGTTATTGGGTGTGTGAGTGCACACACACACAGGTAAACATTCCTAAAGGATAGAATGTGTTCAGGTACAAACAGCAGGCCTCCTGGGGTCCCTTGTGGAGGTAAATCTGCTGGTGGTTTCCTGGATACAGTCAGATCTTACTCTACAGTCGAAGCTCTCCCAGCTCTCTGCTCCTGTGTTTGTAGGGAAGAATGAATGGGAGCATGAGTGAATTCTGCTGGCAGTGGAGTTTATGCCAGCTTAAGATCAATGGAGTATTCCTCTGACTTCTCTGAAACTAAACATAAGAAAACGGGGGGGTCTTAGAGAAACATCTGGGGGATTTCACACTGCACCCAACATGGAACTCACTCATTCTGTAGCTAAGAAGACAAGATCACAAGGGATGGGGTTTCTTATGTGTGGCTTTTAAAAATGCTCTGCTCTTCAGATGAGTAGCATGCACTTCCACAATTGTGAGCAACCACCCTAAACTGTAAGTCCTCTGTCACCGTCATGGAGAAGAAACCGTGTGAATTTGTATTTCTGGAGTCAGAAATGCAAACCAGATTTTATCTTTTCTTTTAATAGTTTCTAGAGATTGTCTCATCTTTCTGTTCTTTGCTCACAGAGATTGGAGGTTGTTTTGTTTGGCTCTTGATTTTTGTCTGAGACCGGGTCTAGCCCAGGCTAGCCCCAAGCCTCTGCTCTTTCTACCTCTACCTCCAAGGTGCTAAGGTCACTGGATGGGCCATTATTTTCTACACACTCTTAAGAATTTTTATTTATTTATTTATTTAGTTGCTGTTTTGGTTTTTTTTTAATTTTTTGTTTGTTTTTGTTTGTTTGTTTTTGTTTTTGGCATGGGGGAGTAAGAGGGTTAAGTTACATTAAATACGTGAAGCAGCTAGCTAACATAGCTTGACCCAAGTTGGGACTTGGTAAGTTGTAATTACTGTCTCCTTTTCCCTCCTGCCTCTTCATAAATCCACAGAGGGCTTGCACTATATATAAATAAACAATGGTTGTTCTCTCATAATCTCAGGGTCTTCTTCCTGCTGGATGATATAATCCTGGCTTTGGTCCAGGTTCCACTTGCTCTTCCCAGCACTGGCTGGCACCTCTGCTGGACAGCTGATGCCCAAACTCAACCTCACTGCCTCCAGCACACATGACTGCGCTCATCCCTCTTGCCCTTATGAAGGGAGGGAACGATATGGCTCATCTTCTAAAAGTTAATTCTACCGTGTGCTTACCTTCCATTACTCAGCCTGCTGCCCTGCTGCCTGGGAACACCAGCCTTGTATCCGGGGATGCTAGCTGGTGGCTGAACAAACTTCTTACCTGCCACAATTTTCTCAAGATCTAACCAGGAGCCATCATTCCCCTGCCTCTGCTACAACCAAGAGTTCTAAGGAACAATCACCTGGCTGCTCTCACTGCCCCCCTGTCCCCCCTTTTCAGGAGATCATGCAGGATAATCTCCCAGTTGACCTGCATGGAGAATGTTCTGAGAGTGCTCCTGTGCCACCAGAGGAGGACAAAACAGGAGTGCTCGCCCCCCATGACTTAGACAGGTCACACCACATTGGGACATCCTCCAACTGGCTTGTCTGTGGTCTTCACACGTGTAATAGTTTAGAGATGTTTTGACTTTCACAGTCCAACTTCCTGTGATTCTCACCCCAAACCACACTTGGGAAAATGGAGCACCACCAAACCAAACCAAACCAAACCAAATGAACTAACCAACCAAACATACAAATACCCCAAACCCAAACAAACACAACACAACAAAACAAAACATCTCTGAATCTCAGAGGCAGACTCCAAAAGTAAGTTTTCCCTCAGAAAAACATACAAAATGACAGAAATATACCTCAAGTGTTAGGGAACAGATTGGGTTTATAGCATACAGGCTGTTATTGCTAAATGGTTCAACTGGGACACGTGTCATTACTGCTTTTGAAAAGTGATCAATGCTACAACCTAGACTGAAGCAGCTGGACAGTGACTAAAGTGAGGTGGGCCACACCCTCTTGCTCTGAACCCAACCACAATATAGACATTCTAGGTGTGGGCTTTCTGACAGGGTCTAGAGAACTGATAAATGCCATCACTCCTTTGTTGGCTGACAGACAGAATCTCTCCTCCACAACTATTTCTCCTCTGGCTTGGATTTGTGGATGAAAATCACTCCCCATTTGGAGATGCCCAGTGCTTTCTTAGAATGTCTCCCTGTTTGGCAGGGACTAAATCAAGACTCTTTCCTGGAGCTTCAACCCTAGCCTGAAACCACACACTTTTTTTTAAAGTAACTCAAATGAGTAGCAATCCTAGGGTGCTGAAAAGCACAATACTTCCCTAGCTCTGACAACTGATGGGTTTAGGTTAGATCTGGGGAACATGCGCGCGCGCGCGCGCGCACGCACACACACACACACACACACACACAGACAGAGAGAGAGAGAGAGAGGGAGAGAAAGAGAGAGAGGAAGAGAGAGAGAGAGAGAGAGAGAGAGAGAGAGAGAGAGAGAGACTCATTGCTTCTGAAAGCGCTAAGCTGCCTTATTCATCTCCTGGTGACAGTCAACAGATCAACAGAACTTTCAAGGTCCCTTTGGGGTCTCAGCTTTTCTGTGTCCCAGTGGAACACAGGGTCTAGCGAATGTGAGAACTGACATGCTCTAGACATGCTGACATGATTTCTGAGGAAAGAATGTGCTAGGTGATTGCTGATGAGGGAGGCAGTGGCTTGACAATGGGACTAGATAGTCACCGAGAACCCCAACTGATCCAGCAGACCCAGGTACAAGAGGAAGCTGAAGCGAAGAGTGAGGACCATCACTAACTGCAGAGACACCCCGAGGCCACCCCTGAGGTCACATGACATCATAGCAGTCTCTGAAGGAGGCCATGGTTTCCTCATCTCACAAACAGAGGCAAGGTTTGAAAATCAAAGGATACACTCGGGCACAGCCTCGAACAGCTCCGAGTGCAGCCTTGCGTGTCTAAACTCCATCAAAGGCTGAAACACTGGAATGACTCCAATTTCATCCCTGCAGCAGGTAGCAGGTAAGAAGAACCCTTGTGGGAGTTGGGGATTTAGCTCAGTGGTAGAGCGCTTGCCTAGGAAGCACAAGGCCCTGGGTTCGGTCCCCAGCTCCGAAAAAAAAGAAAAAAAAAAAAAGAACCAAAAAAAAAAAAAAAAAAAGAACCCTTGTAGCCTTTATTTCCAGCAATAGTGAGAGAAAACTCAGTACTACTGTGCTCCTGAGTTCAGAGTTAAGGGCATCCTCTGGCAACCTTGGAGCTGCTCAAGACTGGTTCAAAACCAGTCAGCAATCTCTCTTCCCCTTGAGAAAGCAGCGATAGTTAAAGCAAAAGCTTCTTGGAGAGCACACGCTCATCATCACTGCCATCACTTGCTAAAGCATGCACACTGCAACTTTACCCTGTCACCTTTTTGCTGATTCTAGAGTGTTTCCATGCCTACTTGCCCATGAGGAAGCACACAGTAGGGGGAAAGCATAAGCATTCTTACTGAATTGTCATTTGAGATGGCTGTGAGTATCAGTGGGCCGATGACGGGTATAATTGTGACCAAACCCCAGGAGGATCTCCACAGGCTACTGGTTAGCAGAAACTACATTCCTTTCTTGGAATACTAGGATGTTTTCTCTGAGGCTCCTAGCCTGGGCAAGCATATTCTATTTTATTATTTTATTTTGCAAGTATATTTTATGATAGAATGCTTTTAAGGATTTTCTCCACTAGAACCCTGGGGGGAGAAACAATAAAAAAGTACAGATTGCTAAAGTGTGGATCCAGGAGAAGGTGGAAGATGAAAAGAAGTAGGGGATGAAGTTAAGCTGGAGGGATGAGAAAATGGGAAATACAAATACAGGGACCCTCTGTGTCTGATATGAGGCAGTCAAGTGAGTCGGTGTGAACTTCAGTCTGGTGGACTCATTCTTCCACACTGGTGAGCAAGGATCTAATAGCCCTTCCCTGGAGAAGGTACTAGGTCAGCCTCTACCTCTCCCCACGATAATTGGGTAAATGGCCATACGTTTCCCAGGCAAGCGGTGTTAGAAGAGACATGCAGAGTCACCATTTCTGTTTTCTCAGTCCGTATTGGGACTCTGAAGTTCATTAAGAGGAGAAAATGACCAAAATACCAGATAGCTGGGTGTGCTTAATCTGGCCTCCTGGTTTCAAAAATGTCCATCGTGATTGAAAGGGAGGCATGAGGGGTGGCTCATCTGTGGTGGCAGGAGCATGTATGTGATGGAGGTAGAGAGAGCAAGAGGGAAACTAAAGTAGGCATAACTTTCAAAGATCGAACTCTACTGGAATTCTTCAGCCAGGACTTGCCTCTTACAGGTTCTATGTCCTCCAACAACAACAACAGTGCAAGAAGCTGGGAGCACATGGGCCAGTGGGAAGCATTTTTGTTTCACACCTAACCAACTAACAGACGGCCCTTTTTCATTATAGTTTAAAATAAGATCTCTCTCTCTCTCTCTCTCTCTCTCTCTCTCTCTCTCTCTCTCTCTCTCTCTCTCACACACACACACACATACACACACAGAGTTTAGTCTCATAGGGACTTTACTCACCAGTTGACATCCTGCTCTAACATTGCAGTTGGCCACTACTGGTGGTTCCTCCACCAGCACAAACTTCTCTCCTTTTTCTCATTGATAGGCAGCTATTACTTATCTATCAGCACCCCAGTGACTTAAAATTGCATTCAGTGCATTCTCATGTGGGAGCCTTGATTTGTTTGTGTTTTCCAGACAACCACTCTTTCCCCTTCCTCCTTCAATGTGTTTTTCAATGCTGCTCCTCTACCCTTCACGCCTGTGGGCTGTGTGCCTCTAGAGAAAGGCTCCTGCTGTGTTGGGGGAGCAAATCAGTAAGCTATGCTTTGTGCAGAACCCGGATGTTGTTTTGCTCTGGCACACTTTACTGAGAAAGACTGAGTTGCTACTCTACAGTTTGTAGACTGGAGAAGCAGTTTGGAGTGGCTCTGTGGGAAAGACGAGTAAGGACAGGGGTAGGACCCAGGGCCCTCCCCTACCATCTTGCTGCTCTGAAAGTCACAAAAACACCACCAGACCAAACAGCCAGGGCAGACCGTAGCCAGCCTGGAGTTGCTGAACTCCAGGGAGAGCAGAACGGGCTTTTATGTGGTTTGAGGCTACATTCTATGATTCTTTATGTAGAAGCAAATTGTCCTTTTAATTATTGTGTGGGCTGTACTGAAATAGACGAGCATTCCTTGAGCCACTAGCAGCAGCCAGAGTAGCCCAGGTGTTCAGCCTGAAGACCGGCCAAGTTGCAAGCTCGATGCTTGCGAATTGGAGCAGAGTGTGGTTTCAAAACAAAATGTTTTGTTGATTTTTTTTCAAACTCAGCCTTTGGAATATTATAAAAGGAAATCACAATAGAAACACAAGCCATTCATGGCAGATTCCCTTTATGAGAAAGAGTTGGGGACATGTTCTAGTGGGTCCTGTGTGTGCTCTGGAGGTTAAAACCCAGTGACCCATCTCAGCTTTGCAAAGTTTATGAATGCGGTTCATCTGATTGAGTAGCTGGGACTGTCCTGTTCTGAAAATCCTTTTATATATTCTTTTGTAATTCAGCACAGGAAGGAACATTGGCCTGCCTAAAACTGGAGCTTAGAAAAGAAATCAGCAAGGAAAAAACAAGCAATCGGAATGTCAATTATACGTTCTTTATTCTTCTGCATGAGCCAAGTATTGATCATGGGTTCTGCAGGGACTCTCTACAGACAGTGCAATCCCCACCTTCTCTATTTCCAGCCTGGCTCAGTGGATTATGAGCACACATTGCTTTGCTGCCTGGTAAGGGCTTTCCACAGATAAAGACCCAAAATCATGTCTCTTTTTTTGTCCTAGGCACCCTTGAGGGTTTTCTGAATCCCCACTTTACACTCTTGCCATGAGACAACTTGAAAAGGAGGCACAGAGGAGTGAGAAAACTCTATGACAATTTTTCTATTACTCTTCTGTGGGACACAGCTGGAACCAGGGAGTTAACACAACACCCAGGGCTGCCCTTCACTACCCCGTCCATCCTGAGAATAACTCCCTTCAAGTTACTTTCTAGAGAAGTTCTCTTCTATCAGGTGGGCTGTCTTTGTAAGGCTTCGAGTCACTCTTAGTAGGATGTTTACTTAAGAGGGACACCAGACCCTGGTAATATGACTCAGTTTCTCTCGCATGAACCTTAAGCCTGAGTTGGAATATTCACAGGACTCACTCAGCCCCTGTTAAAGGTCAAACGCCTATGCCCAGGGGCTTACCACCTCCGTCTATGCCACTGTCTGGTTGGAATAACCAAGTCACACAGCTATGGATACAAAGTCAGAGACTCCAGGAAGAACTGAGACCCATACTGCTTGGTTGCCTGTCTGAGGAGAAGCTGATTGCCTGAGATACTAAAAGGCAGCCACTTTCCCCTGTTCAGGAGTGAGACTGAGGGAGAGACTGCTCAAAAAATCAGCCCCTCTCTTTTCGTGTTTCAGAAGAGCTACATTTCTCCTGGCCTCCCAAGAAGAACAGCCCCCAGCACCTGAGAACCCAAGACCACACAGTAAACGTCCCTGGCACCTGCTTTCCTCATAGCCCCTGTTACTTCTGCAGACCAGGACACACACAGCAGGAAACTGCTTAGCAACTGCACGTAGGAAACTAGGATTCCAAACTATTCCTGTGGGCTCCCCGTCTCCTGCCCCCATGCTTTTGTTCTCCTGTTTTGTTTCCAGCCCTTCGTGATTCAGTCATTGTTCCCTCACACAGCCACTAACCGGTTCTGCAAGCCCTAGGATCTCAATTGGGATGGGCCTGGGGCTGTCTGGGAGCCTGGGGATTACACGCAAAGGCCCCATGGAGCCTGCCTGGGGTGCACCACAGAGGCGCAGGCTCCTTGGGCAGCCCCTGTGGAAGCTCTTAGGAACCATCTCTTTGGGAGTGACTGTTTTCTTTCTCTGTTTTGTTGTGCCTCTGTCTCTGCCTTCACCCTTACGTCTGCCAACTCTCAGGGTTTGCTTCTGCCGTTTCCTCTCCGAAGAAGAGGCCAATGTGTAAATTCTATGTCCCACTGTATGTTTTGAAATTCCTGTTGTATTAAGAGAATCCACATTATGGATCCTCCCAGCCAGTCAGCCTCTGAACATGCCTATGAGGCTACGCTTTCTCTTCATCTCTGTAAATCTTTCTCTGTGTCTCTTTTCCTGTCTCCATTTGTCCCAGTCATTTTCTTTTGTTTTCCCTCTCTCTCTTCCTGCTTCTTTTTATGCCTGAGGATGCATCCATAGGTGTCATTCTGTCGTTAGAAGTTTCTTTTTACCTTAATTCGCTCATGTGCGGGCATACATATGCATATGCTGTGCGCCTGTGTACCGATATACATAGACATTTATGCTCAATATTCAGCGTCTTCTCCAATCAATTTCCACCTTATTTTGAGATATGGTCTCACTGAACCTGGAGCCCACCGATTGGCTAGATGGCTGACCAGCAAGCTGCAGGGATCTACCTCTCGCCTCCCCAGCCCTGTGGTTACAAATGCAGAACAACCATGCCCAGTCCCAGGAAAGATTCTACCTCTCTTATTTACCTCCAGGCTTCTCATTTCTTTCTTTCTCTGCTTGCTCTCTACTCCCACCCCACAACTTCCTTTTTCTACCCTTGTATTCTCATGTTTTTTCTTAAGCCTGGTGACTTTGCCCAGGTCTCAATAAGATATGATCAGTTTGCAAGGTAGCTAATTTTGTAAACCAAGGGATGATTTTCCCTCATCCCTAGCAACTTGCCGTCTGTCTCAGAATTCCTGAGTCTCTCCAGAAACACTTCCTAGAAACAGGCCCACGTGCCAGGAAAGAACCACCCAGCTGCACTGCAACCCTGGGCACTCCAGAGGAGACAGATTGACAACTGCGACCCACAGCTAGCTGGGATTGCTCTGGCAGCGTTCCAACTAGTCAGAGGCAATTCATATGAAATCAATAGGCCAAATCGACATTTTCAGAAGTTAACTCAAAAAAAATCCCTGAAGATTAACCAGCCTGCGGCCTTTGCTATGAAATTGTTACCACACCACTTTCTTTTCTTTTGAAAATCCAGATGGGCAGATAAATCCAAAATGGATCAGCCACATCTGCCATTCCTCCACACAAATTATACCCCTCCCAGCACTCCCCTGTCTAACAGGCAGCAGTCCTCAGAGGCTGGATGAGCCAATACGTCATGCTAGGTTGTATGTTTCAAATTCCTGTTGCATGAAGAGAAGCTGCATTGTGACCCCCACTGAGGCAGAGATGACAAACTGACACTTGTCCTACCGAAAAAGTAAGAACCACAGCAGGAGAATGGCTGCTGTCCTCGGGCTCACGTGTGTCAACAGTAGCACCCAGCCCATCAGCGCCATTCTCCAAGGGACTGAATCCCTGTTCAAATAAAAATCCAGCTTTTCATTTACCCAGCCCTCCACCCTCCACATTTGCTGAGTCTAACAGTATCACTATCATGGCCAATGTAGAGCTGAAGGCCTTTGTTGCAAGGACATAGGAAGGGGAGGAGGAAGGAGATAGGTAGTATGGTGATGGGGCCTCTGAGATCAGCACTTTGGATGTAGAGTGGCTGAGATTATAGGAATCAGAGTAGCCCCTGGTGTTTTGATCCAAAAATCAAAAGTCAAGGCTGTGATTCAGAATGTCTCTATGAGATAAGGCTCTCAAACAAGAAAACAGACACAGACATTAAAGTCCTAGAGAGAGCAAAATTAAAAGATCTTTGGGAATGCAGCATAAGAAATGTTTGATAAATTGAAATTGGCTCTTGTCTGCTTCTTAGATGGGGTACATGGGGCCTTAGAAGGCCGGGGTGTTAGTGTAAAGTGATGGGTATGCGAAGAACCTTGGTATTATCATTATTCAATCAAATATCTCTTTGTACTTCATGAATATGTCTATCAAAACTCACCTTTTTACAAAGGTAAACAGACTCTAAAACAAAGTCAAGAGACTTTTCTGGCCCAGATTGTCTCATCATAAAAAACTCATATATTTTAAGTAAAAGAGTATTTCCAAAGGTTTCTTCATGAGAAGCCTTGTATTTTGAGACAGCGAGCAAGACGAAGCATTGAGTTTCCTGTCAGTTCCATAAAGAGAATATAGGAAATCATGTTTGGTGTAGGCTGGGGCTTGCTGAAGAATGGATACTAGACATGAAACTTCACCACAGCATTCTAGACCTGGGGGAGCAGTAGAGGCCAATTCACCACGGTGATGGGAAAGGTGATGATGCAGGTCAGGAGGTGGAGTCCTCAACAGAAGGTCTTACAGCAACTGCTTCCTCCAGCTGACACTGTATGGCCATCAAATGCATGTAGCAGTTCTTAGTACCATTCTCAGACGGCCGGGAAGCAGAAATGCTTTGTCTGCACAGAGAAGTACTCCTTTGGGCGTTATGACATGAAAACCCGGTTTGGAAGTTTGAGTGAGGGTAAACCAGAAAAGTGCCTTGGGCTTCACAGTTGTGTTAGAGTAAGGCAGGAGATCTGGACTACCTGAGGCCCAGGGTCAGCATGCTGTCAGGCTTCTGACCAGAGAACGGCTTTGGGATTGCCTCTTCTGGAAGCTCACTTGCTGACTGACCTCCATGTCGATCCCGGCATGCTCAGGCTGTGTGTCAGCAGCTCACGTGGCCCCATAGGCTTTACCAAATCTATCTTCTCCTTGCCTTGGTTAATTCAAAAGCACCACTGCCTGACCCTCACCTTGGCAGCTTCTTTAAACCAAACAATCTTGTCAGAGTTCCTGTCCCAGGTTCAAGGTTGGACAATGGAGAGGCTACGTTGATGTTTAGAGTCAGACTCTTCTATGTGACGTACATCACCTTAAGAGACTGAGAGAGTGTCTAGACCATTGCCCCTCTCACTGCTGCAACTCCCCCTGCCCTGCAGCGGTGAGCACACACCTTTGCACATATTTTACAGGTTAGGTTAGATTTCCCTAACGTCCAGCTCCTCTCATACTTGCTCCAAGTGCACTGTGACAAAGGGACACACTTCCACTGAAGGTGGAAACTTCGTCCTAGCAAAATCCCTTTCCATTTTCAGTTCTAGCGAAGGTAAGAGGTTATAGTTTCCGACCCTGACATTCTACAGACGTATACTTACTTCCAGTCTCGGTGCTAGGTGATATCAGCTCAGCAGCCAAGCCTGGACCAGACCATTTCCTATGGCTGCAAAGTCACTAGAACACAAAATAGTTTTGGAAAATATTCACTGTTGTACAACCGGGATCCACCAAGGGCTTCCTGGTTCTATCTCCCCTTTTCAGCATTTTGTGTGTACTAATTTACGGAATCTTCTCAATGGCTCCGTGAGGTACTAAGCATGAAGTATTTAAAGCAGAGGAGGAGAGTGATAACCACACAGGTTAAGCTGCCTGGGATTGCACTGCTGTGAAACAGAAGAACTGGGGTTCAATCCAGACTACCTGGCTCTGGATTCACACTTTTATGTGCTATGTTGGGCTGTCAAAAACACTTTGGCAGCCAAAGAAACTGTCCAAATCAAATATAATTAGGTTTGAGACTTCTGGACAGCATTTGCATGGTCTCTTTTGGCCTCGCATACAGCTCAGATCTCAAGCAGGATATGTGAGACACGAAAAGGAATGTGTCATTAATGGTAGATAGCAGAATCAGAATTTGAGCCCAGTCCAAATTAAGTATCATTTCTTCCTTTTCACTTACATAAGGGGAAACACAGGCAGATGAGATGTGCCCTTCTCTTTGCAGCAAGTCCAGCCCAACCCTCTGCACAGGATAGGTGCTGAATGTATATGAATTTCTCCTGAGTCAGACCATGTCATCAAGCTGACTTCAAGGCTCCAAATCCATAGTTAAATTCACAAGAGTCTGGATTTTCTTTCATACTCATGTGAAGGGGAACTTTTCTCAGATTCTGCCAGCTACCATTGGAGAATAAGACAGGAATCAGGTACAGGGAGGCAGCCCACGGCTCTTCTCTGAGGATTCAGGCTTCAGTCTTTTGAGACAGAGCATCATTGCAGACCCTTGTCTGCAAGACCCTGGAGGAAGACATAACACTGACAAAGTCAAGCAGCGTGGATCGCTCAGTCTCGGTTAGTCAGTCTGGAGTCTCACTTGCTTCATTTATAAAGTAAGGTCCAAAATGCTACTGATATACTAAATTATTCAGCAATTAAATAGTATGATAAGGCATTTCTCACTGGTGACACACAACGGCCCATACAAACTTATACTTATTCACCACCTCCTTATTAAAATATGTTCTGGGTAAAGGTCTAAAGAAGAAATCAATAGAACTTTTTTCCTTGTAAGGATGAGCCCAGTGGTAATTGTTAACGGCATGCTATATTAGGGGTTTTCAACTGCCTTGTGTAATCAACAGTTAGATAGCAATTTGCTAACCTAGATAGTAAACAGTGTGTCCCGGTGCTTACTTAAGGCAGGTGAACAAAATTATCCTCATCGGCTGGGTGTCTTGAAATAATCCAAGTGAGTTTTGTCACAGTTTTGGAGGCCAGAAGTTCAAAGGCCACAGGAAGGTAGCCTTGAGTTCTTTTTAGAGGCTCTGAGAGACAATCTATTCTCTGCTTTTCTCTGAGTCTTGTTCCCTCCTGGCCCCCTTTAGCTTAAAGTCTCATCACTCTGACTTTTGGCCACCTTTACACACCAGTTTTTATTGTGTATCTGAGATGACTGTTCTTGGATTTAAGTTCTACTCTCATCTAAGACAGTCTCATGATTGGACTCTTGCCTTAGGTCTATCTGCAGAGGACCCTGAAAAGTTACATTCTAAGGTTCTGGTGAACATTAATTTGGAACAGGCCACTACTATTCAACCCACCGCAGATATATTTCTCAGAATAAGGGGACATGTGATAAGCGGGACAAAATGACCGCGGAACCTGCGTTACTCAGTACTCAAGTGTGAGGACTCAGAGGCCATCAATTTCCTCCCCAGATTTCGTAAAACAGAGTCCCTGTACCTCACAGGTCTTGCCAAACTGGAATCTAGATTACACCTTGACTAGGTCACTCTACCTGTTTGGAACTTACGTTTCAGGCTTCAGCAAGCAGACCCCACTGCCTGTTTATCCATGGTCCCTAGTACGCATGCCTAGATTATATAACTGCATGGGTGACCGGCCACCTTACTTGGCCAGTGTGACCTGAAACCTATTCTCTGTGACCTGCCTGCAGGTTCTCTGTCTGTATAGCAATGGCAACATTGCACGAGTTCCAGATGTTTATCTCCTAATTATGAGTTTCTGATGTGCCAATTACGGTAATGCACTTATTCCATGCTAATATTGTCTCTTCTCCCAGAGGGAGCTGCCAGGGTGGATTTGATGAAAGAGAGACAGAGTGTCTACAGTGTATTTAATTAGTCAGTGGCACCCTGGCCATGGTGAGTGCCAGGTGCCAAAGCTATTGTGAGGCATAAAGACCCAATAATCATCCCCTGGTGTCTATTCTGACAGAAACGAGGGAGTCTGGACTTTCAAGGGACCCTCAGCTTTCAAGGACATGTGACAGGCAGGGAACTGCTAATCAGCACATAAGGGAATCTGTGCACTATTTTTTTACTTTTTAAAAAGTTGGCTTCGTTGCTTTTTCAGTACTATTACATTTTGTGTTTAAAGATTGCGCAATAAATTTTTTAAAATTAGTTTTCTGAGAGTTTTGTAGAACATATTTTAGTGATATTGTACATTTTTTTCCTCATCTCCTCCCAGATTCCAAATCTTCCCTACTTATCTTTGTGTTTTCTTTCGAGGGGGAGGGGGAGGTAAACCTATTTTATAGAACAGCGTGTGGTTGGGAAGTTGGAATTATACTGGAGGCTTCATGTCTAGCTGGGCATATCCAGGCAGCTATACGAAATTTGCAGGGCAGTGTAACTACATTGTTGCAGAGCAGAACAGAGTCTGAGCAAAGGGACTGAGGTGTAAAAAGCAGTGAAGTGTTTGTTATATAGTTGGTGACTGGGCATTATGGATGTAGTGTGGAAAGTTGAGGTCAGAAATTCAGGCCTGGAGCAGACCCTATAGCATCACAAAAGCTAGGTCAAGGAGTTGATTCTGTACAAGTAGATTGTAGCATGGATTGCAGAGGGGAAAACCATTTACTGTCTTCCAAAGGCCCAATGAAAGGAAGTCAAGGGGAAGAGAGAAGAAGAAGAAGAAGAAGAAGAAGAAGAAGAAGAAGAAGAAGAAGAAGAAGAAGAAGAAGAAGAAGAAGAAGAAGAGGAGGAGGAGGAGGAGGAGGAGGAGGAGGAGGAGGAGGAGGAGGAGGAGGAGGAAGAGGAGGAGGAGGAGGAGGAGGAGGAAGAGGAGGAGGAGGAAGAGGAGGAGGAGGAAGAGGAGGAGGAAGAGGAGGAGGGGGGGAGGAGGGGGAGGAAGAGGAGGAGGAGGAGGAAGAGGAGGAGGAGGAGGAGGAAAGAGGAGGAGGAGGAGGGGGAGGAGGAGGGGAGGAGGGGGGGAGGAGGAGGAGGGGGAGGAGGAGGGGGAGGAGGGGGGGAGGAGGGGGAAGAGGAGGAGGAGGAGGAGGAAGAGGAGGAGGAGGAGGAGGAAGAGGAGGAGGAGGAGGTGGAAGAGGAGGTGGAAGAGGAAGAGGAGGTGGAAGAGGAAGAGGAGGGGGAGGAGGAGGAAGAGGAGGGGAGGAGGAGGGGGGGATGAGGGGGAGGAAGAGGAGGAAGAGGAGGAAGAGGAGGAGGAGGAGGGGGAGGAGGGGGAGGAGGGGGGGGAGGAGGGGGAGGAAGAGGAGGAGGAGGAGGAAGAGGAGGAGGAGGAAGAGGAAGAGGAAGAGGAAGAGGAAGAAGCATTCTTCCAGTACTTCAAAGCAACTAGATTGGGGCTGAACAGAACAGTTGAGAAGATGGATGTGCTTTGAGGAGAGGACACAGAGGTGAAGAACGGAGGATATTTCTGCATTCTCATCTAAGGTGATGTAGGACATCCTCAATGAAATGAGGATAGCAAGAGGAGGTACCAGTCTGGGTAGAAGGATACAACAATGAAGATGACATGGAGTCATGAGCCTTCATGCTGGGTGTGACGGTTGTGTTAGGTGCCCAAGGGAACATCAAAAGCCCAATCTGATATCCCTGTAAAAAGTACTCCCGATATTTGTCTTAGTTATTTTTCCTGTTGCAGTGGTAAAATACCCAAAAAAGGCAACTGTATTAGTTACCTCCTTGTTGTTTGGGTAAAATGCCATGACCCAAAGTGACATGTGAAGGAAAGTTTACTTACGGTTTCACAGGGATGAGAGACCATCGAGGCAGGGAGGCATAATAGCAGGCAAGCATGGTGGCAAGTAAACAAGGTAGCAGGCAGACATGCCAGCCCACAAGCAAGGTAAAAGGCAGGCACCGCAGCAAGGGGGCACAGTGGCAGGACAAGAACGATAAACAGGAGCAGACAGGAAGTGAAAGTGTTGTGGGATGTTAAGCTCTCAAAGCTCCCTCCAATTTACATGTTTACTCCAGCAAGGGGCACTTCTCCACAACCTCTCCAATATGGACATCACCTGGGACCAAGTGTTCAAATGCCCGAGGCTGTGGGGAGCTTATTCAGAACACCCCAGCAACATAACGAAGGAAGGATTTATTTTGTCTTACAGTCCCAGTGTTCAATGGAGCAAAGCAGAGAAGTCGTGACAACAGGAGCTTCAGACACCTGGTCATTTCACGGTGGCATTCCGGAAGCAGGGCTTGATACTCACTTGTCCTCAGTTTGATTCCTCTTTTGTATACTGTTCACGGGTAAGGCCCTTATGAAGGTACCATAATTTTTTGGGAGGGGGAATCTTTCCATCTTAGTTAACCTAATCAAGAGCATCCCTCAATTGTATGCCTGGAGTCTTGCCTTTGAGGTGATTTCAGACCTTGTCAAGTTAACCATAAACTCTAATTTTGTAGGATTCTAATCTGTAGCCATCACTCTCTCCACTTCTGCCCAGGAATTATGGAAGCTCCCTGCCTAGCTCTAGACTCCTGACTTCAGATCTCAGCCTCTAGTCTCCCCACACCCATAGGCAGCAATTCTCTCAGCTTGTTCAGAGCACACCACCACCTCAGCAGTCTCTGCCTCCTACATCCCCTGCCCAGTGCTTTGCTGGGTTTGCATGAGACAGGGATTCCCAAATCTTTCTCTTTTGGGGTCCATCATTAGGGTTGAGTGAATGCTAGAGGAGTCATGGACTGGAAGGTAGAAGTACACAGTCTTCCCCTTTTCTTCTTCTAATCTTTGCCATTCCTCTTGCTATATTTATGCATCTGTATATTTGCTAATAAGACTTTATGGTTAGAGAAATATGCAAGTTAAGATTTGTGGCGAGAAAATGAAAATGTTTGATGTGTCTGAGTCATTCTGGAGCCTTTAAAGACTGGTCCCATCATGAGAGGTGGCTCTCTAGTGAATTGCCTTAGACCTGCAAGTCTTTTCTCCCTGCTATCACTCAGTTCTTCAGTTCTCTTTTCCCTTCTTCCTTCATTCTTTCAGTGAGTAATCAATGGGGGAAGTAAGAAAACAGTGGCTGGAGCCTTGGACTGGGGAGGCAGTCTCTCAGAAGAGCCAGAAGTTATGGCAGGAGAGACGGCTGACATAGGTCCTCCAGGACACCAGATTCTACCTATTCTCCATCACCTTTCTTGGTCTTCCCTCCTCCTCCTTTCTCTTGCATTTAAATGCCAACAAGATATTAGTAGATGTGTTGACATAGTCTATAATACTTTGCATATATTATTTTTACAGAATGCTGCTTATGATATAAAGCCAATCTTGACAATTATTTCCACTCAGAAAATTTTGGTGACCTACGGTGGCAGGTGAGTCTCTGACCTTGGGATTAGATAACAAATGATTTCCTTTTACTGAATAATCTACCTGTTTAACAGTTGTAAGAAGTCATTCACGTCTCTTTGCCTCTGAGTAGATCAATGTCTTCTGTGATTAGATGATAAAATTGTGTGAATGGAATCAGAAATGACCAAATAAGAAGTCAGAAGACTCCCTGGTATCTTTCCATCAGAACTGGAGAAGCGGATATGCTTCTTCTTTGCTTCCTGTGTCCTGCATGTCTGGGACTTTCCTCCAAACACAACCAAGATGACCAGCAGGGCCACCCAGAGCCTTGCCATCCTTTGTGCACAGTTGCTTGGAGATCATTTTTAGCTTAGTAGTCTAATTATGAGTAGTAAATTCTCCACAGTTTTAACAAGAAACCCTGCATTTTCCTTCTACCTCGGGCATCACAGATATCTAACCAGTTCTTCCCAGGAAACTGGCATTTTGGCCATTCCCCTTCTCAAAGTCACTTTCCAGCTGCCTCCCCTCCCAATGCTCTATTGCCTGTTCCCCTACGGCCCAGACCTTTCCTTTGATCTGAGACATGGCTGGTTCCTGGGTCCACAACAAACAGCAGGATGATGGTGTCCAGCACCAGATGCAATTACTCAAATCATTTCCTCCTGTGACCAGGACCTGCTTTAATACTCCCCAGGTACCAGGTGTTACCCCAAATATCTGCATGTGGAAGGATTTGCTTGCTCTATTCTTTTCTGTCTTGGTAAGGCAATTAGGTCATTTAGAATAGGAAAAGCTTTGAAACCATGAAAATATTTTATTTGAAGTGGAGAAAGGACTTTGATGGGAAAAGGCAGACATTTCCAGTTTAAACAAAGAGAGAGGAGACTTCCGTAAGACAGTCATCACTCAGACTCCTTTGTCTACTGGGTGAAGGCCTTAAGGAGTCATTCTAGTGAAGTGGATTAGCCTCAGCAGGTAGAAGTTGCAGAAAGAAATCTTTGAACTCAGGATAATGAAGAACTCCCAGAATTCAGAAACATCTAGAACCAACTCCATAAGTAAATTTAGAAGTTGTCTTTTATTCTGGCGCCTTGTGTTGGATGATTATAGTGATTCTGGGATAGCTGGGTTTTTGTTTGTTTGATCTTTTCTAGTCAAATGATTCTATAATTTTTTTTTCTGTTCATGTCTAAAAGCTAGGGTCACCAACTGTCTGTTGGTATTGTGAAGGAGCTAAATAATGATGTATAAATAAGCAAAAAGATACTGATTACTTTTAATTTACATCATAAATCAATGATCTTGCTTGGTGGCCCTCTTCAAATAGAAGGAAGAATGAATAGAGGAAGCAGGGAACTGAGAAATTTATCACAGACTCTTCTTCCAAAATGTACACTGTTTAGAAGGTAGACTGTGGCTGCTGTTTTCCCTAGGATGTAGCGTCCAGTAGTTCTACCAAGCTCTTCTGATCTCGCTGCTGAGGATCTAGCTGGTCATAGGGGAGCTCC
Source organism: Rattus norvegicus (assembly GCF_021556685.1). NCBI lineage: Eukaryota > Metazoa > Chordata > Mammalia > Rodentia > Muridae > Rattus > Rattus norvegicus. The sequence continues at coordinate 75,966,409 of NC_141538.1, forward strand.
AGTCCACTATGCAGAGTGAAGCTCAAAGCATTAGCTACATCATGGGATGTGTGTGGAAAAGTCACAGAAATACCCATGACCTTTCAGCATCACAGTGTTCCCAGCATTTCCTGAGGCAGAAACCACATCCTGGAAACAAGTCCCACACAGGTACACGAAGACCCAGCTGCAAATGCCTCTGTTCATCTCCATGGAGGCAGGGACACAGGCCTGGAAGTCAGGAGGCCTGGATGCTCTGGTTCTGCCTCTAAACGCTCAAGTAGATTTGGCCAATTTCCATCTCCTCCCAGGGACTCTCAGTTTTCCTATTTTAAAAGATGTTCCCATAATATTAAAACCATTCTATGGCCACACACACACACACACACACACACACACACACCCATACACACACACACCCATACACACACACACACACATACACACACACACACACACACACACACACACACTCACATACATGCACATACACATGCACATATACTAATCTTACAACAGCCGCTCCATTCTCAGCAATTCCACTTAAGAAATCTGATGCTTGGGTTAAAAGTATTGTGCGTATGGTCCTATCCCTAGCCACTGACCCACTTCCCTACTGCCAGGGCTCCATCTGTTATGAGGTCATTCCCAATAAGGTGATATTTTTATTTTTGCTGGATTTGTCACTTGGCCAGATAAAGCTAGATGCAGGAAAGGTGTGCTTTCAAGCTGATCACTGACTCTTGCTGATGTGAATAGCTATTAAAAGTCTCGGCATTTTCCTTGGTGTGAAACAGGACCTTGATCAACTCCAGCTTTGAAACCTCAGACTCACAGGGTGTCCTTTATATCATCAACATAGCAGCAGTTCTAAATACATTGCAAGCTTCACAGAATAAATGCTGGGTACCATTGGTCCAATTGTCTCTATTTAAATAGGGGATTTTTAGCATCATAGAGTCTTCCAACATGCTAGGAAGCCAGCACCATCACCCTCCCTTTCTCTTATATGTAATCTATCAACAATCCTGTCTGAAAGGAGATTTCTAATGGGCTGTTTGATATGCCTGAGTGACTCTACTATATAGGGTAGTACCATGCTAACTTCCTAACCTTGCTCCCTTCATACCATGCCAACCTTGTCTCTAACCTTCATTCTCCTCCCATGGACCAGACTCTGCAGCATCCCAGAATCCCTGCAGCTGTGGAGAACACCACAAGCTGTCCCCAGCCCTGTTCTCCACTAGGTCCTGAGGGGGAACATGTGATCTTCTTCCTCTCCTGTCAACTGAAGCGCCATCCCTGTCCTGACTCTGAGTCTCGCCTTGTCCTGATCTCAGGAACCACATCTTCTCTGGTTTGTTTGTTTCATTTATTGTTCATTTGTTCATTCCTTTTTATCACTTTTTAAAAGTTATTATTATTGTGTATTGTGTACATACATGTGTGTGTGCATGCACATTGGCTATGTGGGTGCAAATGGCACCCCATCTATGCCACCATGCCTGTGCCACAGGTGTGCATAAAGGATAATTTTGTGGCGTTGGTGCTCTTCTCTGCTTTTATGAGTTCTCTCACCACAAGCCTTTATGCCTTTACCGCCAAGCCACTTGCTGACTCTCACTTCTTCCATTCTTAAATGAAAAATGACCCACAACTCGGTTTTTAGAAAAGTTCTCACTGCTCCTTGTATTTTTCTCGAACTGCACACAGCCAGCCTTGCTCATTCCCTCCCTCCCGCTGACTCCTCAGCCTATCAGAATCTGATCTTTCTATTCTACTGACATCATTCCTTTGTTCCTGTGGACCCATTCCTTGGAACTTTAAACTTCAATCGCTCCCCAGGCATTTTTAAATTGGGTTCTCAAGAGTCGTTGACTCTATCAATTACACTCACACCTTCAACAACCCTCTTCCTTAGACCAAAAGAGACCAATACCTCTCTAGGCATTGCCGTCTCTCCTGCAAACTTGTCTTCCTCTGGCTTCCTCCACACTTGTATGTAGGCTTCATTAATCTGAGTGAGTGATGTTAGGCTATATTGGCACTCAGATTTGCTTTTTGTTTGTTCATGCTCCCTATCCAGAGCAAGGGAATTGTAGGTCACCTCTGAGAGCCACGGGTCATCACTCCTTGACATGAGCAAAGTTAAACACTAATGAAAGAAATTCTATTTTTTTCTTCTGAATTTCAGAATGGTTCTGGTGACAACTATTTGATAAGAGCGTCTATAGCAGTTACTCTGTGCATGTTTCATCATTGTGTATGGGGAGTGGAGGGGTGGGAATCATTGCCTATTCACTTAACAGGAATTGAGGTTGAGTGAATCTGTGTTCGATTGGCTACACTAACGGACACACACTCAGTAACACTAACACCTAAATTTGATTCTTATGGCAAGATTCGGGACTTCACATTGACTGACTAGAATAAGACTTTTGGGAACCTTGGAGACACATGAGTGTGTTTTGCATGTGTAAGGGCTGGGAACCATCAAGGGCTGAGGTCAGACTCATAGCTACCCTTTAAACAGCTCTCAATGATCTCAGTCTGTGGCATTCACATCCTTGTACAGACTTCCCCAATATTAAACAGAGCAGGCCAGCAGGCCTGGACTACCAGTAAGCTATTTCAGAAATGACAATGTGACTTTCGAGGCTAGGTTGTGAAAAACAAACTGATTTCTTTCTTGTTGACCTTCTGTGGGATTGTTCACAGGGAGGAAGCCAGATGTGATGTCAGTTGAGCTTTGGGTAGCAGTAGGGAGAGTTCCACATGGCACCAAATGGAGACCTCCTGCCAATAGCCAAGCAAGTCTGTCATTTTAGAAGCATACCCTCCAATCCCAGAGGCAGCCCTTGTGGACTCTCTGAGAAACCCTGAGTTATAGCCTCCAGAGAAGCTCTTCCTGGATTCCTAACCCCCAACACAGAGATGCATGTTTCTTAGTAAGCTTCATTGTCCTTAGTTTGGCCAAGTCATGTGCACTTGTACCTGAATCATGGCAGCTACGTTCCTATCTCTTCCTTTCTCCAAATCACCTTTCTTCATTGGAATCTGAGCAAATGGAAGAGCATAAACCTGCTTAGACTCCATATGGATTTCCCATTCTTCTCGGGACAAAACCCAGATCTGACTAGACCTGAACAATATGACCTCTGCTGACCTTCTTAAACTTTTCTTTCATGACTTTTAACTCCAAGTTCAGACCAACCATCAAGTATTCTTTAATTGTATAGTGAGCCTTTTTTCCTATTCCTTGGAGTGGCTTTTCACACAGGCTTCTTTCTTCATGGAACACTCCTCTGGCCTTTTCTCCTCAATCTGTTATTCATTTCTCTTTGGCCATCGTATCTGTAAGGAACCCATTCTGATCTCCCCTTCCCATGATTGGAGGTGACCCTTTCTTTTTTGTGTGTGCTGTGTCAATTCATTCCCTATTTTATATTAGTTACTCTTTCCATCACTGTGACAAAACACCTGACATAAGCAAGGAATAGGGTAGAAGATGCTTATTTTGACCACAATTTCAATATGACGGAGAAGCTTTTGACTGTGGTGATGGGAACACGTAACTGCTGCATCTTCCTATGACAGTAGACAGGAAGTAAAGAGCTGCAGGTAACTAGGGTGGCTACAACCTTCAAGGACTGACTCCTTGTGATCCATCCCCTCTAGCTTAGCCTCAAACATAAAGTTCCTACTATCTCTCAAAGCAGTCTCACCAGGAGAGGACCCACTGTTCAAACACACGATCCTGGGGGGGACATTTAAAAACCAAACCATCCGTTGCCTTCACCACTGTACCAAGCATCCTGTGATGTGTTTGGCTTGTTACTGACAGTGGCAATATTAATAATTTCTTATAATTGAAGCTCTCTGGATCTCCTGGTAAATGTGCTATGAAGACACTTCCTGTACTTAGGATTTCTACAACTTGGCTTTGATCTCCAGACTTATCTGATTTTACCCTTGTACCTACCTCATCTCTGAGATGTGCTGGACAACGAACGTGTCTTGGAGTACGAGTAGGTTTGAGCCTCCCGTGAGCACAGGAATTCTCTCTACATGAACACACCCTTAATTTATCTTTTTATCTTTCCCACTTTCCCTTCTAACCCCCACTTAGAGCGTCATATATCCTTCTCAAACAACTTTCACAATGTTCCTTCTGAGGATCTGACTCTGCCCCAAGTTGTAGTCATTTTGTTAGCATTTACTATGAGTTGGTGGTCAGGCCAAGCTTTTTGTTTGGATTAAATATATTAATTCTCTTAGCAACACAATGAGATAGGTACTAATCCATAAGAGTGAGGTAATAGTGCTTAGTCATAGGATTGTTATGAGGATTAAGTGGGATAACATGGATAAAGAGCTTAGTGTGTGTGTAGTAAGACTGGGGGGAGAAGACGGGCATGAAGGGCTTAGTGAAAGCCTCAGTGCTGGTCTCTATGACCAATCAATTGCCCAAGATCACTTAAATGTTAAGTATTGGATTTTTACTGAGTCCTGGTAGATTCTGGAGTGTTCATTCACTATTTGATAAAGGTATTTCAGTTATAATCTATGAATTTTTTTTTCACAGCAGATGAAGGTATTTAAGGGCAAGAACTACACTTAATATATTCGGCTTTATCCCCAGAATCTAGCATTCAGCTGATGGAAAGAAACTTGTATTGAAAAACATCTATCTTTTGGCTCCTGATACACATTCAGTTTGTATTACTCATTCTTGTAAAAATTTTCTGTGATCCATTAAAATAAACCTAAAATTCCTATCTGAAAACAGTATGTTTTTTTCCCCTATTCAGGATAGCTTTTTTGATTTGCAGACAGAAGTACCTGGCTTGATGTTTTTCTCACACATAAAAGAAGCAAAGATCACATTCCCTACCATTGCTATCAACTGTTGCACAGCAAATCACCTTAAAATTGAATAGCTAAAGACAACACACACTTATGAACTCATGTGGTTTCTGAATTCACATAGCTGTTGCATGAATCTGGCGTGTTCAGCTGGGGGTGGGAGCAAGCAATGGCCAAGTTGTCTCCCTGGGTTGCCTTTAGGTTTGACTGAGACTGAAGGTTCATTTCTAAGTTATTCATACCATTGCTGATAGTGACTCTCAGCTTCTTCTCAAGAAAATCTACCATAAAATGGTAGTTCCCTTTTCTGAGGGAAAAGGAGAAGGACAGGGACAGAGATGCCCAAGATTGAAGTCATAGAACTCTTGTGACTTAGTCTCAGAAGAGACATGTGATCACTTTGACCATGTTTGAGGATGGTCAGAAAAGTCTATAAACAATTGTTTTGTATGATTGTTAAACTTTGGTTATCTATGATTGACCAACCCTGGTGCAAGAGGAAGAAGCCAAAGAAGACTATGAACATGAGTGGACAAGCTCTCAGGAGAGTATCTTGGAGAATGGGTGCAATATCTCACATACTGAGGCACGACAAGGGTTTTATGTGTCTAAAATTCGGTCTTTCTTCAAATGAATTAATTCTGTTTCATGGGCTCAAGACTAGATCACTGAGCTTTGGAACCTAAAGAACATAGTTTGCCAGCCAAGGTTTAACAGTCATTCCAAGACGATTGTCCCTAAATAAATATGCCTATTGAAATCCACATCCTGCTGAAGACTGAGCCAGCAATACTGGGGACAGCCATGTGCAGAGCACTCTATTTTATTTTCTGGTTTGAATAATAGCTTACTGTGTATTTTATTAATCTCAATAGTTCCGTGGCATATACACTTCCTAAATGAGAACAATGAACTTTACAAATGTAATTTGTTAAAGGACATAAAACCTACCTGTGATGAAATCAAGACTCAATCCTGGAACTCAAAACTTCAAAACCAATTTTTTAAAAATTATCTTTAACTACTGAGTGGCACGTTACTCATGTTATTAACAAAAATAATAAGAATTATTGGTATTGTTGTTGTTGTTTTTTGTGATGACCTCTATATCCACAGACAACAGTTTCCTTGGAATCTTCCAGTTGTGCATGTTATAGGCGGTATGTATGTAGATACAAGTGTCTATGGATACACATGCTATTGCATACTTATATAGAGGTCAGAGAGTGACGAAGAACTCTTACTCTATTGGTCTCAACCTCATTTGTTGCTGTTGTTTTGCTCTTTTAAGACAGGATTTATCATGTAGCCTAGACCTTGATATTTAGACCAGGCTGGCCTAGAACCCATTTTTGAGGTAAGATATCTCACTGAATCTAGAACTCACTGATTGGCTAGACTACCTAGTCAAAAGAATTCCAGGGATCTGCCTGTCTCTGCTGCCTCAGTGAGGGCTTGCTCATGCTGTACTCCATTTTCCAACATTGGTACTAGGGATTCAAACTCAATTCCTCAAGTTTGTATATCAGGTTTTGTTACTCAGTGATTTATCTTCTAACTTTTCCTCCTGGTTCTTTTGCATGTAACTCAACAAACTCTATGAGGTCTGCCACCTCATAGAGTATGTCTAGTCACTACAGAGTCAGAAGGCCCTGATGTTGTAATGGTAAGTTATTTGAATTTTAAAGCACAGAAAGCCATGCTTGTCTATACTACCTGGTCCCTTTACAAAGATGATAAGATGAATGGGTCATAGAAAACAGATTCCATGTAGTCCATGGTATAAATGTCAGGCAAGACCTGTATTGTCTTCTAGCCAGCAAGGAATGCAGACAAAATCAGCACTAAGTCCCGAGAATCCATAGTAACAGAGTTGGCACTTATTCCAGAGACTGGGGCTGCAATGTTCATGAGCCATAATGAAAGTTTGATGTTGCCATATAGAGAGGGAGAAGACCATGGATGCCCAGGATCCTAGATAGGCCAGGGAAGGTACAATGCCTACACCATTGTAGCCAGCTTCTGTCGCATTCTGACTTGTTGTCATCATAGCTTTCACCTGCAACCTACTACAGTGGTATGGGAGGGGCAACCTTTATCCCCATCTGACAGATGAGGATACTGTGACTCAGAGAGGTGAATGATGTGACCAAAGTCTAACAGCAAAAGTAACCACGGTGTGCTGATTTCTAAGCTATTAATTAACTTCCTAACTGTTTGCTCATAAGGAAATGCTTTCTGAGGTTAGAACCCATTCCTAAGTCTCTACCCACCACTCACCTAAGGGTACTCTGCACAGCCATCCTCTGGAGTCTGCTCATTCTTTGAAGCTTGCCCTCTTCTTCTCTTAAGCAAAGGGGAGGTCTTTCCAGGATTGCAACTCATCCATGGTGGCTGAAAGGGGTCTGGTAATCCTTAAAGAATGTGATGTGTCAGAGCCATGGGATAGTGTGGAAGGACTAACTTAGGGAAGAGAGGGTTGAAAACTGGATTGTAGCAGCCAGTTGTCCTTCCCCAATTCTCTTCTGCTGAACCATTCTTTACACTGGTTCTCAAAGAATCTAAAAGAGATCCTTGCTGGAAGGAAGTCCTTTGTGTCCTAGAAGCAACAAGGAAGGACACCCTGGTCTGGAGAGCAGACATTTCAGGCTTGGCACACTAAGATAGATGCCCACTGGGGACTAGGTCTCCAGATCTCCCTTAAAATATCATTATAGGTTCAGGCATGATTATCTCGAATAACAAGAATTTGCAGGCCCAAATAAATAGTGGGGAATTAACTAGTATAAAAGAAAGTCAATACTTAAAATATACAAAGCAGAATTATAAATGGGGCAAGAAATTAAAATATAAGTCAACATGCTCAGGAATCAATGGATATTGGTAATAAGCAATGCAAGGACAAAGTAAAAGCCAATGAAGCAGTCATTTTAATAAAATGAATGCAATACTTAAAAAATAGAAGATACAGGGCAAAATGTCTGGAAAAAAATGGGCCTGAAAACAGCAGGAGAAACATTCAAAGGGCTTTAGGATCAGGTTCCTTCCTACAGACATCATTTTAAAAAAAGGAGGAAAAATATAAAGAAAACAATAAGGACATGGAGAAATAGAATGGCCCGAGTTGAATGACAGTAGTTAGAGATGATTTTCTAGTATCCTTGTACTGCTCACTTCCTGGTAGGTCACAGTGCACTGGGTCCTAGGCTTTAGAATCACAGTCTCAACTCTGACATTTGGATGAATTCATTTCCACAAGTGGATCACAATGCTGAATTTCAGCCTTCCCCTTCCTCTACCCTGGGTTGCTTTGCTCTGGAGCTTTCTATGGAATGAAGGGCTTAGTTCAGTTTCCTTTTCTTTGACTTGTGGTTCCATAGCTGCCTTCTATCCCAGGTCTTACTGTCGGTCTCCTGTTGGTTTTGATCCACTTGAGGTCTCTGAATGAAGAGGAAGAAGGAGAGAAAACAAGACATATGTAAGAAACAGACTACATCATACATTGGCTGTGTGTTCTCTAGATATGCAAATGCCTAGAGCCAAGCTTTTTCTTCTTGAGTTTTTTGGAGGTTGCTTCTAGGCCCATCCAACCTGGAGTTTTGAATATGGATATCATTATATATATCATTATACTGGCTGGTGCCTCTCAGCTCTTCCCCCAGTCATAAGGGTTCAGCATCCCTTGCTTCTCCATCTACCACCAGTTTCCTTTACCACCTCAAGATGATACCACTAAATAGATTAACAGACCTACTCTACTTACCACATCTAACACCCCCTCCCCCCCACAGAGAGGCTGTCTCCTCCCAAGAAATCATAGAACCACAACGGAGCCATATAAATAGGAAGTTGCTGTTCTAGCAACTGGGGAAAGCAGATGGATGTCAAAGCAAACACATTCTGCTGGCTCTGTCCCAGAACTCTTGCTGTGTCAGCCTCTGGATTTCCTGGAATGGGCTACATCAAGCCCAACAGCAACTGAAGTTAGGGAACTTGTTTCAAAGCTTTCCCAACAGTTCCAGTGATGCTCTCATCATTGTTGTGAGTGGAAAAGAACTTAGCCCCAGAACAGTTCCCTCTTCATAAACTCATCCCTCTCTTTATTCATGAGAGGTTGAGAGAGTCAATTGACAGATTACAGCTTGTGCTCTCCATGACTGATTCTGAACACTCATGCCTCATGGTTTTGGATGAGCTCTGGTCTTCTCTGTCTTGGTTTCATTATTTGTAAAATGTAAATAGGTCTTAGCCATAAAATTAATAAAAAGATTAAGTAAGATAACACATGGAGAGCATTTACAAATATACTGAGGGTCCCAGCTGTTGCTCTTATAATGTAAAATCCCCATGTAAACAGTGGATGCTAGCATTAAAGCAGAATGACCCATAGGTTCCACATTATGATTAACGAATAGGAGTTTACAAATTTTCCTGAATCCATGAGCTTAAGTATGAATAAATATGTATCAGTTTGAAGAAAAGACCTAGATAATGTTATTATTATCTCTACATAATTTGCTGAAAAATTACACATGGTTGTCAAAGTTTCAGATTGCAAGGATGACATGTCTAGAGAAGATGACAAGGGGTTCTGTCCTTACCTCATCTGAATGATCTTCCTGGCTCTTGGGAACCACAATGATTGGGGCATTGTACTTTGGAAACTAACAACTAAAAAAATCCAGTAAAATGCAGGTAAGTAGCATCATGTTGGTAAGCAGACATCTGCCAAACATCTCTGAATGGGGCTGGGTTTGTGCTTCCTTAAGAATCCAGTAGAATTTTATGTAGTCCTCATTTATGTTCCAGGGTATCTGTTTTCTGCCTGTCCATGACCCTCCCTTGGATTGCATTTTTGTTCTTAGTTTTAAGTGTGACATTAGCTTTGGGTGTTCTTCAGACATTCATTTCAAACATGGCTAGTGGCATCTTGAGGCCGTAAATTCTTGTTTTATCTTTTCATCTTGGTAATTTAATGTTGGCTTTCAGTTTTCTCTCTCTACATAATTCTGAAAACGTGCCTTATCCTTGCCCCTAATGGGCCTTTCGAAACTAAATGAAGGCAGAATTGAGAGCTAAGATAACATATAAAAAGGAACACTTACACTTCAAAGTAGAGAGGAAACAGAGCAGCAGAAGGCAGGGAATCCAAGAGCTAAGGCTCAGAGGTGGAGGTATTTTCTGGCAAAGATGTACATTTAACATTTAAGTGTATTGAAACACATACAAGAACACCGCAAAGCACAAAGACACTGGCAATGCTGTTGTGGACTGTAAACACAGCTGATATATGGGATGCAGGATGAGAGGATGCTAAAAAGTAACCCTGAGAAGACATGAGTCAGTGAAGCCTTAAGTGATCCTAGTGTTGTCACTGATACACTTTGAAGGCACATTCTTATTAAATGAGGGAGGGGAGGGAGACATAGTGGGGAGAGATATTTCAAAGACATCACTGTTTACCAATAGCTAGGCACCGTGAGGAGGGCACATATCATGTCAGGTACCTTCCTGAAATGGTGAGCTCCTCTGTCTGTTATGGTGCAAAGAATGTCTACCACACCCGTGCCCTGGTCCACTACGCTATGGCTGAGTAAATCTTTGGAATTCAGATCTGTTAGAAAAAGTCTTTCTGGAGTGTGTACAAGCAGAGGCTAGGGAATTACTGAGGGTGGCAGGAAGATGGAGTAGGATGTTTGCCCCAGTGATTACTAGAGATTGAAAACTTTCAGATCTGTGGGACTTGCTTGAATGAAGACAAGATTAGTGCTGTGAAGAAATGGCCTAAGGTGACCAGAAACAGTGAAAGGATCAAGAATAAGGAACCAGAGTGATAGCCACATGCTATCTTAAATTTTGGAGGAAGGAATTAAAACTACACTTGACCAGTCTGCTTGTTTATTTTCATCTTGACTCCTCTCTTGATCTTCTTATCCTTTACATAAAGAAATGCCATCACTCAGGCATGGACCTTTTGCTGCCCAGAACCCTCTGTTCTTGGTTCAAGACCATGGCTCCAGTCTAGCCTTTTTGGTTAGATGTGGTAGCTGCTTAGAAGAGATTGCTTAAAACCTGGGGGGGGAAAAAACTAGACTGAGGCTTTCTACATTTTTTATTTCTTCCTATGGCTTAAACCTCATAAAAAATTTGCACAGAGTCAAATCCAGATATGAAGTTCAAAAATTGCTTGTTTTTAAGTTAATACTGTGTTTTGTTTCCAGGTTCAAAAGTAAGTACAACTAAGACCTGATCTTAAGAATTGTAAATTAATTCTGATGTCTCCAGAGTAAAGGAATTACCAGAAAGCACTTCATCAGTATGGAATCATAACTGTGGCTCCGGGTCATTAGGGATAATAAATCAGTGTGGCATAGCAGCTTCAGACACAGCATTTCCAAGAGAACTGACAGGATTATCAGAAAAGCTCCTAATGACTGGTATCTCAGGCGGAATCTTAATTACCACAGAATTCACAGGAAGCACCTGATAGCTCTCCAGATGATTTGATTAGAAACCACATTTTAAAATCTCTCCCCATGAATCACTGATCGCCCATTAGGGAGCCAATTCTGTGTGCAAAGTCTCGTGCACATAGTAAATCTCAATGAGGAAGGAAAACAACATGGTTTAAAAATTTCCATCTTTAATTTCTACCCTGAAAAAAATGACTTTGATTTTTCCTCAGGAGAACCTGATTGCCTAAGACTATGTTAAAGGTGAAATGGCTTTCTAGTTGGTCTTTTTTTTATCGTTTATGAGGCATTATAGCTCGCTGTTGTTCATCCCATGCTGCCAGATACTTGATTCTACAGAGGAAGAAGCAAAGCTTTTTCTTCAGGTGTTTATTTGGTGACAAGTAGACATTGAGCCCTGTGGATGGCTATGTGATAAGTACTTTATTGTATGCTAATGAAACAATAAGAGTGAACAAAAATGACCATGATATTTTGCTTTTTTCATCTTGTAATTTACAAGAGCAGATAGAGTAAAGTCAAAAATTAACCAAGTAAACATAAAGGAACAGATACTGGTGAGCTCAAACAGATTACATGTGGTATCAAGTGCCTTGATCAGGGAAACTAGCTTTCTGAGAAATAATCACCAGGCTGAAGGCTGGAGGAAGAATCAGGATGACTTAGTGTGCTACTTAGACACAAAAAGTCACCTAGGAAGACAGAACTACAATTGGGGAGTTGCCTTTGTCACATTGGCCTGTTGGCATGTCTCTGAGGCCATTTTCTTGATTAACAATTGATAAGGGAAGGCCCAGCCTACACTTGGTGGTGCCATTCCTGAGCAGGTGGTCCTGGGCTGTATAAGAAAATGGACTAGCAAGCCATTAAAATTAAGCCAATAAGCAGCATCCCTCCATGGTCCCTGCTTCAGTTCCTACCTTGAGTTCATGTCCTGACTTCCCTTGATGAAGGACTAATAAAGCTGTAAGCTGAAATAAAACCTTTCCTCCCCAGGTTGCTTTTAGTCAGTGTTTTCTCATTGCAACAAAAAGCAAATTAGGGCTTTAGTGAAAGGCAGATGAGAGAAAAGATGGGCAGTGGGGAATGAAGCCAGGAAGTGTATTGCAGGTGCAGAGAGAGATGGTACAGTGGCCCAAGATCAATAAGAAAGTGAAAGACGGAGGGGTTGGAGAAGCAAGAGAAGTATGTATTGCTATGGAAAACAGAAGCTGAAGTGACTGTGTGGGCTATGCAACCAGATAACAGAGGTAGACAGTCAATGGCAACAATGAAACAAAATCATTCACAAAGGCATATAGCCTGGATGGTAAGAAATGTGTGCTTTGTAGAAAGGTGACAGCTATTGGATGTTAGAGCACCAGAAGAATATCCATGAGTACTGTGTCGAATTGTTAGTTATAAGTGTTAAAGGGAGTCATGAGAATCAGATAGAGCAAAGTGCTAGAGCATGGCACAGACCATACCTGTTGAGAAGAGTCCCATGAGTTCATTTGCAGAAGATAAGTCAGGGGAAGTGTGTGAAGGCTACAAAATAAGAAGCCTTGACTGTTGATCAGTGACCTTTCCACTGCAAGAAGCCAAGAGACAATGGTAGGCATCAGTTTGAAAGTACTGAGACTGGAAATGACCTGCCTGTCCAGATAGGCTCTTCAGAACATGTATATCACAGAGATGAGTACTCAGAATCATGACAAGCTACCTTCTTCTCACCTTAAACTAGAGAATGGGCCTCATGAGGATGAATGGATGAGTGGAGTTTGCTTGGAAAGGAGAGGGAGTATACACTCGTGTGTGTGTGTGTGTGTGTGTGTGTGTGTGTGTGTGTTCTGTATGTGTGTGCACATGAATACCAAGCACCTAGAAAGGAAAGGAAGCCTAAGAAATAGCTTCAGGCATGTGGGAGCCTCTGGATCTAGCATGAATGTACCCTTTCAAATCCCTTCAGTAGCCAGGAGAATATTACCCAAGTCTATTTCTGTGTTAGTTACTTTTCTCAATGCCCTGAGAAAATACCTGATAAAGTCAACTCAAGGGAGAAGGTGCTGTGGCAATGAAGTAAGGTGAATGGTCACGCTGTGTCCACAGCGGAAAGGCAATGGGACAGGGAAGGTGTTGCTCAGCTTGCTTTCTCCTTTTCAATTAACCTAAGGCCCTAGTCCATGAAATACTGCTACACACTCCACATCAACTCACCCAGTCAAGCCACTCCCCTCAGACATTCCCAGAAGGTTGTGTCCCAGGTAATATGAGACCCTATCAAGTTGACAGTCAATGCTAACTGTCACGATCCTCTTTATCCTCACTCTTTACCACCCTCTCCATGCATTCATTTATCACTCAGTTCATAGCAGACCATCTGCCATCTTATATGTCTTTCCACATCCGGTTTGGGAATCTACCAGGGATCATGTGGGGCCAGCTCTTCAGATCCTTGCAAGTGCTGCTTGGAATGTCCTCTCCAGGAGACTTCCAGATTCCCTATTGGGAAGAATCTCTTTCTCTTTGAGCTAGCATAGTAATTGCAATCCATTCTGCAGTGTGGTTCAGGACAATGTCTGACAGACAACACCCGAACAAGGTCAGCAGATGGTCAGAACATAGTTTTAAGTGAAGATATATGAGAAAACTCATCAAATGTTGCTGCCCTATCTTCATCTTTCCTTCCTTCTTGCAGTGTCTTTTCTCTGTAGCCATTGAGGACAAGAGAAAGAGACACTGAGTTCCCAATCTATTTCCGACCAAGATCAGATTTGCTCAGCTCATTGACTAGCTCTCAATTGCAGATTGGTCAATGCTACTGGAGATAGGTGTTTGTAAATGCACAAGGCATGTCTGCTCCATTCATTGGCTACTGGAAGCTCTCCCTGGATTGGGTGGCAGTCAAAAATGAAAAGAATACTTACAAATCAAAGGAGCTCCACCTGAAAACGTATTATTACACCCCAAATGCCACTGCAATATTTAGAGAGTTAGTTCCTGGTCTGGAACATGTTAAAAAAACCTAGAAAATGTTTTAAGAAAGCTATTAACCCTTCTCTTTCAGGGAAATGAAAAGAATATAGGAAACCATTGCCCCACAATATTGTCCAGTCCTGAGATACTGAAATCCTGGGAAATATAAAATCAGGGTCAATGCTCCAAACTGCTGACTCAGCCACTATTTCCCAGGGGGGCAGCCTTAGCTGTGATTCTTGCTATCATAGAGAAAAACTCAGGGTAACCTGGCCATGTGAAAAGCTGTTCTCCCATGAATTTGAATGTTGGAGGAACAACCTTGAGTAAATACAACTGACACATGGGGTTTGCTACAGGGCATGCTAGCAGCTCACCCAAGAATTGGTTTTTCCATGTTTTATTTTTTCTTAACTAAGCAAATAGCATGACTACAACTCTAAGGAGGAAGACATAGAAAATGGAAGGTAATTGTGATGCTTATCAGAAAGTGGCAGAACTTCTAATAAGGCAGGCCTGTCTGGCCCCTGTGAAACATTATTCCCACTTTGCCAGTATGCCACTAACATTGCCTACACTAATATATTCATGTTTGTACAAATAAAAATTGGTATAAACATTAAGAATAGCATATAATTATGACTATATTAATAAAATGTAATGAGTTTCTATTCACAGTCACCCATTATTTCATTATGAGAAGTGGTGTTGTCTTAACTATATTATAAAAATATGGGCAAGAATGGACATAGTGGTTAGGCTTATAACTCCCTTACTTAGGAAGTGGAAGTAGAATTGCAAGACCAACACCATCCACTTTGTCTTACCCTCTTCCCAAATAAAGTTGTATGCATAATGTTGAAAATACCTACAGTGTCAATGTACTATTAATATTTATTGCCACGATTATAAAAATATGAATTCATTGTTATCCATAATAATTTTTACTTTCTATAACCGTGAAAACAGTGAGAACATTTCATTCATTTCTAAGATCCCAGTCCCTAGAATATCTGTCACCTTTCTTTCTTATGCTTCTTATTCATCTCTTTATTTCTCAGAAGATAGGGTTTAAATTTTATGTCCTCACACAAGTGGTAGCACAGTCTTGAGAGCAGAGACAAACAATGTTATGCTGACATCCGTGTCCTACAGAGCAAGCAGAGTTCCTGTGCTCTGAAAAGGCTCGGAAACTGTTGCTGGGAGACCATCAAGCTAGAAGGTGAGAATAGAATAAAGGGACTATTGAGACTGCTAATGGGACACTTTGGGCACACCCTCTGTTGTCATTGAAAGAGTATTTTAAGAAAAGGGACTCTTGAATTCAATAGAAGACCTCCAACAGACATGCCAGGAGATGAGTTGAGCTACCTTGAAGGGAATGGAGTTCTCCCTTAGAAAGGTGCTGAAACCAGGAGTGGAAGCTAGGGCAGAAGAGAGCACTGATCCATCAACGCAGAGAATGGAAGCAGTTGTGCTAAGAACCTGTCAGAACTATTCCAGATCAACACAACAGAGAAGGTGAGGATAATTAGAGGGAGACAAAGTATTTCCCCTGACCGACAATGACTCCTAAGACCACCTTTTCCCCTTGCTTGAAAACACAGGGCACTTATTCCCAACCTCTGTAGATATGGATTGCTCTCTCTTAAAATCAAGAGCTTCTGGAATAGTGGAGTATGCTACCGTTGATTTCTTCAATGCATCATTTTTAAAAGGAGTGGGGGTTCAGTTTCTTGAAGGAAACATAGAGAAGAATGATTATTCTAAAGTAAGAAAGGCCCATTAAATATCATTCACTTTCCCTTCACCTTAAAAGAATGCTTTCATAATGGGTAATTGCCAAGGGTGTCTGAGAAAAGTTAGTATTTTTCTACTCAGTGCTTTAACAACCAAGCCCTCCTTCTGAAGTATGGAGTGTATAAATCATCTGGGTTGATTGCTCTCAGTCAACGTGGAGCGAGAAAATGTCTGCCAAGAAAGAAACCTCTCCTAATTCTCCTCCTCCCGGTGGCCTAGATTTTCCTTCCTGAGACCTCAGAAGTTGAGGTGGTCTTTTCCCGGTTCCTATTCTGAGTAAAGGAAGCAGCCAGTGAGTATACATGCTAGACAGCCATTCCATCAGACCACAGTGGGCAAGTTTACAGAATTGCTTTGCTGATTGGTGTGTCTACACCACGCTGCCCATCACTCTTGGGGATTCCATTAATTATGGCTATTCATCTGTTTTGACTTACTCCCTAAACAGCAACAGCCATCAATAATGATAATGTCATTAGTGGTTTCATGATACCAATAATGATTATGATCAGTACTCAGATATAAGTATGTTCCATAGAAAGAACTGTCATATTGCTTTTAGTAGATTTCTATGGCTGCTTCTGAGTCTTGTGTGTCAACAACTATGCCGTGCAAACTTGTGAAAAGAGCTTACTATGCCAAGTCTCCAGTAGTTTAGTTTCTCTTCTGGTTATTCACATTTCCTGTAAAAGTACAGCCAGACTCATATTATTTTATCTGCCAAAAGCAGAAACCTAATGCAGATTAGACAGGCATTTGGTCAAAGACTAGTTCATCTAAAACACTTACTAGAACTTCTGAGTACTCTGCTCTGGTCATGACATCATTAGTAATTGACAAATACAATGGCCACCAAAATGGCATATAGAATATCCAAGTAAACCATTCACACCACTTCTGGGTATATAATGGAAAGCAAGTAATGTCAGCTCACTCTAGAGATACCAACATATCCACCCTTATTGTTGAACTCCTCCTGACAGTCAGGTTGTAGAGTCAGCGGGGATGCTCTTCAGCAGATGGATGGATAAAGAAAATAAAGTGTACATATACAATGAGATGCTATTCAGCCACAAATACGACTAAATTCTGAAATTTGCAGGGACGTGGGTAGAGATGGAGATTCCTGCTAGGTAAAAATAAGCCAGACACATAGTGAGTCTTTTCTTGTTTCCCTCACATTTCAGTTGTAGAGAGGTCACAACGACATCAGAGTAAAACCATTATGGGTATGAGTGAAGGGGAAGATCAAGAAGGGAGGAGAAAACAAGAAAAGAATGCTTTGACTTTAGGATGCAGGTATGGAAATGTCAAGATGAAACTTCCCTCTGTATAATTAATATACACCAATAAAATGGCAAAGAAAAAATCACTCTAAAAAGGCACTGGTTGAACAAATACTCTATTCTAGACATTAGAAGACTTTGTAAGTATTTTCACATTGCCATTCAAATTATGTCCATTTTGTAGATGAGAAGACTGAAGCTGAGAAAAGTGACCTGCCCAAGGCATCATCTACCTCCTACTTATAGAGTGAGGATTTGAAGTGTGGAGTCTGTGTTCTTCATTTCTCTCTCTGAATGCCTTCACTTGTATTTGTTGCATCTATGTAAGGGACCTTTCCCAGGATGGACTGTCACCGTTCATTCTCCCACCCCAGTTTTCAAACTCCTTATTTTGCTAATCTCCTAATCTCTGTATATATTGCATATTACATGACCATCCAGGGAGACTCAGCAGACACTTTTGTCTGCATACTGGAATGAATGTGTGGATCATGAAAGAATGCATAAATGAAATACACAATGAAAATATCTATAACAAACAGTTACTTCTGTTTATTTTTATAGCCTTCCTCTAGTTTATCTTCTCTCAAATATGATGGAACCTCACGCATCATACAATTTGGGAAACCTTTGCAGAATAGAATTCGAGGATGGTCCTTTGGATTCAACCCCAAGAGAAGGCCAAACTGATTGAGATGCTCACTAAAGAGAATGCAAGGGTTGGGGATTTAGCTCAGTGGTAGAGCGTTTGCCTAGCAAGCGCAAGGCCCTGGGTTCGGTCCTTGGCTCCAGAAAAAAAAAAAAAAGAAAGAAAAGAGAATGCAAAAGCACCACCACTCAGCCATAATTGTGACAAGTCTAAAAGCAACTTCACAAATGGCTAACTGAGGGCCTATTAGCAAACTAGCATACATGCTGGTCTCCAAGCTCTCTCAGCAGCACAAGTGCCTGTGATGGAGTCCACACTGGCATCCAAGCTACTCTCACTCTGCTCTCTAAAATTCTCCAGCTCAGGGATTCCATTTCCCTGGCTTCCCATTTCTACATAACCCTACCATTCTAGCTATGCACTCTCGTGGTCTTCGTTTGTCTTCCTCTCTATATGCTCTGCCTTTTGCCATCCTTCCTTTCTCTACTGCTCTCACTCTCCCCAACTCTCTTCACTCTCCATGGTGGCTCTGCTGACCACGCTATCACTTAGCACTTTCTCGTGTGCTACTTTCTCGTTCCTCCCTGGCCTCTACTAGACGCCACTTTTTGTGCCCTCCTCTATAGCTACAACAAAAACCTTTCCCTTTACCATATCTTAAAGCAGCCAATCCTCACTTTATATAAGTTTTGTGTGTACCAAACATGTTTGAGTGACGAATTGACATGAGTGAGACCATGAATAAGAAGTTTTTACCAAGTCAGCAGTTCTTTGAACCACCTGGGAGAAGAATGGAAATTTCAGAAAATTAGTGTTTCCCCACTGGGCAATTTTCTACTTATCCTAGTGAGTTTCTGCTATAGGATGTTGAACGTCTTGACAGCAAGAAGTGTTAATATTGAGACTGACCTAGGATAAAAAGAGTCTATCTCATGACCATCTTTTCTGGAATGACATAGTACGCTTCCATTCCAAGGAGAAACCACCTATGTTGTCACACAGTGTCCTCAGTAACTTCCCCTGCTGAGAATCCCAGCCCTTCCTCTGTTCCACGGTGCATGGAAGTCATTTGTTTACCTTAAGCAGAGATTCTAATCAGAGAGGGAGGAGACAGTGAGATACATCTCGTCATCAAATCTGCCACTGCCTTTCAGAGGCATCCAGTATTATGTTATAACCATGGGACCCAGACACTTGGAGCAAAACAGCCCTGTGGGTTGGCCATAAAATCCTGTTCCAAACTTCAGTCGCTATGGGCAGGGAAGGGGCCAAACAAGATACTCATTTGTTTAAGACCCAGTGACATGATAAAACAGAGGCAAGCAGAGGCAGGGAGACTTCACAGAGCTCAGGCTGTTGGGAGTTTGCCCACATGCCTGGAGTCAGTGGAGAAACATGAAGACAGACTCTGAGCCTTTATCCTTATGACAACACTGGATGCAGATTTCTCTATGAACTTCTACCAAATCCTTGCATTACCTTGGTGAATGCAACTTCTGCTCTCTTGATACTTTAAGAGCCCCAGGATAGCTGTGATTTCCTTCTGCACACTGTCAGCCTGTACCCCAATTTCTGCCTCCATTATCTTTTGCTCAGAGGGTGACAACATCCTCTGTTTCCTGTGCCTCTGCTTTTACCTACCTGAAATCCATTCCACACAACACAAGCAAACTGATCTATGAACTTTCCCTTGAAACTTGTCAGCCATTCTGCATCAGATTCCTTCAGTACGGGAATTATGGGGAATTATTCTTTAGAAGCAGGCTTTACCAACTTTACTGTATATTGTAGGAGAAACAGTGCAATCATTCCTCCTTTCTGTGCTTAGGTGCAGATTGTAGATAACAGTAGAAGAAGGGCTGTAGAAAGATCAAATAAGAAAATACATATAAAACACAGTGCAGAGATCACTTCAATAAATAGTACGTGAACACACACACACACACACACACACACACACACACACACACCAGTGCACACATACATTACCTACCCCTCCATCTCTTGAGTAAAGAGTACTAGGTTCTTCAGTTGTAATAACTCTCTTGCTGTGACCTGGAGGCACAAGCAGATGACCCATAGCTAGAGCTCAGCTAAGCCTTGTCTCAGACTTTAGCATTTTCCATTTGTGTCATTCGTTAAGTCCAAAGGACAGTAGGATATGAGGCAATTCAGGCCGAGAAGATGGATTCTAGGTGAGAGATTCCTTGGGAGGCAGATAGACATGGAGAGGGGCCATGGTTAAGTAATAAAGTCGACGAATTTCCAAAATGGTTAGATTCTTCCTTAACTTTCCAATTTGAAGCAGCTTTTTTTTTCTTCCACAATCTAGCCACCTGTCAATGGACTGGTTCAACAAGTTCTGGATCAGTATATGTCACAGACAGTTGTGAACCAAGCAACCACCCTAGCTTTCTTCAAGTTGACCAAGCCTAAATAACTGAAGGGAGATTATTCAAAAGTGTTAAACCCCCAAATTCTCTAGATACACACACACACACACACGCACACACACACACACACACACGCACACACACACACACACACACACACACACACACACACACACACACACACACACACATGCAATGCAGAGCATCTTTTTCTCTGTACTTCTGTTCCAGTAAACACCTTCTCTCTGCAGTGCTTGGATTTCTCTGCTGCTAATTGTGGTGCTCTGGATTTTTCCTGCATTTTAATTCTTTAGAATTAAACCTAGTGAAGAAAATAAACCTAAGAAAATAAACCTAGTGAAGACCCCTAGACTGTATCATTTCATTTCTAGAATGTGTCACAGTCTTGAAGACTGTCCAAAACAGGATCCTAACGTGGCCAAGTTGGCTTTCACTTGTGTTTATCACGAAGCTAAGCTGCAAGGATGATTAGCGCTAACAAAGCTGTTGCTTGGAGCCTCTCTTTATCTCCCATCTTGATGGAAAATACATGCTAGGTCTCAAAGTCCCAAGCCTTTGTAGAATGAGAAAGAGGCAAGTCCCAAGGGCTCAGTACAGAACACTGTTGATTCATTGAAGGGACAAGTGCTCAAGGGTCCATCCTATTACAATACAATCACTTTCTCACTACCCCTACTACAATTCCATCCTCACCTATAATTTACTTGTTCTTCTGTCTTCAAGGGTATCAGACCTACTGACAGTCTGTCCATGACCTGACCTAACTCCACAGGAGACATTGCTAATGACTTTAAAGGGTTAAAAGAAGTTTCCCCTTCTCTCACTACAAGTTCTGTTTAATCTCAGTGATCCCCCTCGCTTCTTTGCTGAGGAAGGCTAATACTACAGAGGGACTGTGTAAGGAGCCCGTACTGTGAATGTGAAGAGTAGAGAAAGGAGTTCTCCCTTGATTTGCAATTCATAAGAAAGGAAGGGTCACGATCTGTTGGACTGATGCATAGAAACCAGTGTAGTGAGGCAGCAAGGTTCCAAGGGCCCCAGGCATCCAGTCAAATATGAGGCATAATTAGATCAATTGAATAATATTAGTCCTGTTCATAAGCCTTTTTCACTTATACTTCTCCACCCCCACCCCCCACCCCCCGGAGCTGAGGACCGAACCCAGGGCCTTGCACTTGCTAGGCAAGTGCTCTACCACTGAGCTAAATCCCCAACCACTTCACTTATATTTCTGAACCCTTGAAAATTCCTTCCTTAGTCAAACCTCTGTGGTTCTCTATTTTGGCTTTGATATGCCATATCCCCCTACAGTCTCATGTCTGAACACTTGGTATTCAGCATTGGGTTATAGAATACTCTGGATAGGAGGCATGGCTAAAGAAGGTGGACTACTGAGGGCGGGACTTAAGGGTTATAACTCCTCCTCAGTAATAACTGCCACATGTTCCCACCTCCACCAAGTTCTTTTTCATCTCTACCACAATTGACTGTACTCTGTAGAACAGCGTTTCTCAACCTTCCTAACACTGCAACCCTTTAATATAGTTCCCCACGTTGTGGTAAACCCCAACTATCCAATTATTTTTGGTGCCACTTCATAACTGTAATATTTCTACTGTTATGAATCATGTAACTATCTGTGTTTTCTGATGGTCTTAGGCAACCCCCATGAAAAGGTCATTTAACACCTCCCCTCCAAACAGGTAGCAATCCATGGGTTGAAAATCTCTGCTCTTAGACTCTGAACTGAAACACATCCTTTCTCCCTTATGTTTCTTCCATCCAGTGTGACAAGTGACCAGTTCAGATGCCATGTAACTTGATGAGATTGAGGTCAGTGCGAATCAAGCTTGGTTCCCTCAGTCCTTAGGGCATGCCATCTGTGTTCTTCATTCCATAAGGAACTTAGCTGTGATAGACCTGTATGGAAGGAAGGTGCCTCAGTGATAAAAGGTTAGTAATAAAAACACACAGGCTTATGATAGGTAGTCATATTTTTACATTGCAAGTATTCTGGCTAATTTAATGAAAATAAAGCAATTCAGTTGTGCCTCTGTGTGTGTACACCAAAAGACATGTCCTTGTGGTTTATCTTTACTTTTCAGCTGTTTACTTTGGTAGCATTTAGTCACTGTACATATTTCAGAAAGACTAAGAATTTAAGAGCAAATGTAAATGTCTGAGTAAGCATTAAATTATCTAATTATTCATTCTGCAGCCACTTTCCAGCATCGGTTTCTGAGCATGAACTCTATAATGCTTAATGCCATGCCCTGAAGAAGAGAACATAGAAAAGTCAGTAAAACGGTATATATATTGCTTCCCTATATAAGAGATCTAACAAACTTTGAGCCATAAATTCTATTCCTAGAAATGGGCAGGATGGCTTCCCAAGGAGCTTGCTATCCTCCCAGCCATAAATTCATAAGCTCATCAAAAAATACAGAAAAAGAGAGGAAGCAGTGAGAGAAGGCAGGAATGAGCAAACGTTTCCAGTTCTCAAAGAGATAATAACTAAAACTTATTCTTATTTGATTAAAAACATCACCAAATATTTTTTGTTGAAAAAATATAAAGGAGACTGGGCAGATAGCTCAGAGGGTAGAAGAGTATTCCATCCAAATGTGAGGATTCTGGTTCAAATCCACAGGATCCATGTAAACACTAAGGACATATTATGGGCATCTGTAGCCCCAGTGTTCCAGAGGAGATAGGAGGTGAAAATAAGTGAGTGCCCAGAAACTCATAGGGCAGCTAGACTGGCATATGCAGTGGGTAAGCTACTGAGAGACTCTGTTGTAAATAAGATAGAAGGCAAAGACTGACGCCAAGGACCTCCATCCTCAACTTGTGTGCCATGGCACTCACACATCTCAGCCCCACCCACCCCACCCCACAATTTGAAAATAGAAACAATAGAAACTTTTGCCTATATTAAAAAATTATGGGAGTCAGTTTATAGTAAGGGCCAATCATATTGGAAATTCACCAAGAAATAGTAAAGTCGAAATATAGGAACTAGAAAAACAAACAAAAGAAAGACAGAAAGAAAGAAAGGAAGGAAGGAAGAAAGAAAGAAAGAAAGAAAGAAAGAAAGAAAGAAAGAAAGAAAGAAAGAAAGAGAAAGGAAGGAAGGAAGAAAGAAAGAAAGAAAGAGAGAGAGAGAAAGGAAGGAAGGAAGGAAGGAAGAAAGAAAGAAAGAAAGAAAGGAAGGAAGGAAGAAAGAAGAGAGAGGGAGGGAGGAAGGAAGAAGGAAGGAGGGAATAAAGAAAGAAAGAAAGAAAGAAAGAAAGAAAGAGAGAGAGAGGGAGGGAGGGAGGAAGGAAGGGAGGAAGAAAAGAAAGAAAGGAAGAAAGAAAGAGAGAGGGAGGGAGGGAGGGAGGAAGGAAGGAAGGAAGGAAAAGAAAAGAAAAGAAAGAATCAGAACACCAGTGGATGATGCAGCTCTTAGTCCTGTTGGAGCACCACATTGGGCTGCATTTTTAGAAATGCTATGAATATCTGTGGTTCTTACTATCTGAGCAGTGGAAACTTAGAGGTTGCTACATGAATACAGGAACCTCTGTCCTGAGAGGGGGAATAATACAGGAACCTCTGCTATGGGAGGACTAAGTTTCATTCTACTTGGCAGTGGTTTTCTTTTTTTTCCTTTGCTTTGTGGCTTCATTTTGGAATTAAAAGTTAAGTTGGGAATATCCATAAGGAACCCTTAATGAACAGAGAAGCCTCAGAGCGTTCCCTTGGAGTGCGATCTTGCTGCAGATGGACCACTCCATCATCCTTCATTGATGCCTAGAATCCAGAGACTGCAACTGAGTAGAAGCTCAACAAGTAATTACTGGGTGAATGAGTGAGTCAGTGCATCCAGACTTGCAGACTGCAGTCTCACACCAAATGCAAAGCAAACTTCAGACCATGGATGTTAGGAACAACAGTTATAAAACTCTCAGCATCCATTTAGCATATGGATGAAGGTCCACAGTAAGTTCAAATTTCTCTATTCGTCTTGCTCTGAGTGAACAAAGAATAGACTTCAGCACAAAGGGATACCATCCCTTAGCTTGAGCAGATAACAAGAGCCACCCCACTGGCTTGAGTTAGAGCCCACTGCAATTAGTTGATGGATGGTCAATATTGCAAAATTAGGAAGGAAGCATTGTACCGGTCTTGCTTCAACACTTTTTCCTTCATTAAAAATTAAACAATGGGGCTAGAGAAATGGTTCAGCATTTAAGAGCAATTGTTTATCTTGAAGAAGACGGGAGTTCAGTTCTCAGCAGACTATATGACAACTTACAACTGTGTGTAAATAACTCCAGTTTCAGGGGATCCAATGCCATTTTCTGACCTCTGCAAGGTATCAGAGACACATGTGGAACAAGCCCATACATTTAGGTAAAACTCATACACATAAAATAAGATACATCTCTTTATAAATTAAATGCTACTAGTCACTTTGACTGATACTCTAGTATTACCGTAAGACTTTCCAATATGAAATGCACTGACAAATGGGAAGGGTGCTGTGTTTGCTCAACTGGTCTGTTCTCAAAGAAGCTTGTGTTATCTTGGATGTCAAAGGATAAGAACATTTCAGATTACCCTGGAATCAGAGTAAACAAACTTAGCTGAATATTCCAGACAATTGGTAAGACTACTGATTTTTCCTTGCTAATTTCCAGAATAAATTTTTAGACATAAAGATCAGAATCCAGGGGGAACCTGCGAAGATACCCTCTTCTTTGTGGCTTCATTACTTTGAGGGCCATAATTTTTGAAAAGTGCACAGAAGATTACGTAAGATCCAGGCCTGACTCTTAAGGCAATCATATGTATCAGTAAGAAAAGGCCTACGCACCCAAACTTCTAGATTTGGAAACAGTAGTGAAGAGCGGAGAGTCCCCTGAGGTCAGGTGATCTTATCTCTGACTTTCTGGGTAAGAAAAACAGGAGTAGAAGTTATGGTTGAGCTTTTCTCAAAAAAGGGGTGAAGCCATAAAATCTTTTTAGAAGTCTTTCATGGATTAATTCATTGCAAGCACATGACCACACTCCCGAAACACGGGATGGTCTTGAGATGCAGGGTGCTGCTGGATTTTATCCAAGACTTCATATGCTGAGAGCATTGGCTATTATCCTTGCCAGACAGGCTTGTCCATCTTCCCATCAGTTGCAAGACATTTAATAAAAACAGGCTGCGTTCATTCATGCTTGTTTTATGGACTGCTCCACAGGCCCTCCACTGGGTAAGCCTGGAAGACCAAGCCGTGCATGGCTAATGGCTAAGCAGATGGTTTCAGTTTAGATACTGGCTGTCAATGGTTTGGTGTGAACAGCTCTTGCAAACCAGCATGAAGTGAACAGATTGCATGGTGGCTGGGAGAAGCATATGTAATTGGAAACAGTAGCCACTTACAATAGGGGTACATTTTAAATCTTTATCTGAGTGGCTCCAGTTTGGGAAAAGAGAGTTGATTAACCAAATGCGTTCCCGCCTGTGAAAAATCCAATATTTGGAAAGCTTGGGTAGCATCTGAGGGGGTGGGGATGCTGGACTGGGCATGGCTGGTTTGTGGCATTCAACAAGGTTGTCTGACTCTCAGAACTAAGCCTGTTTCCTCAGGGAGGAAAGGCACTGGGGGTGGGGGGGAGGAACAAGGAGTGCACTCTGAAGAGCCCCAGAGGTAACCTGGAAATAGAAGTAGTTGAAGTTATATGGGCCAGGAAAGCTACAGGCATGAGCACGAAGGATAAGAAAGGGGAGATATCAGCCCATATCAACAAGGGTTCTAGGTGGAAAGTATAAACACATAGCTTGGGGGTCCCTAACTGACAGAAATGTGAAACTCTGCAGTGCATGGCCTGGTCAGGGCTGGTAGGGACATCACATAGGCAAGACAAGGACACCTCTCATAATAAGTGGTACAAATATTACCTGCATCTGAGACAGGCAAGATGGACTAAACTGTGACATAACCAGCAGCCCCAGAGTCGACTTTGAGAAAATGTGGCTTTGGGTACAGCCACCTTCACGTATATGTTTGTCAAATAGTCACCATGTCTGAGGCCTGACAATCAGCTAATGATGCTGGCATCAGGAAGGCACAGCTGATCTTCCTTAACTGTCTTTGTCTGTGCCTCCTCCTGTCCCTTGGGCCCCATTACCATCTCCCTAAAGAGTTCTCTATGTTTGCAATCCCTGCTGAGTGCAGTTAGCTGCTGCTCTGGGCACACGCTTTAAGTTTTCACATATTAGATGATGGCTTGGCGAACTCTTTCACTAGACTGTGTATGCCCTGACACTAGGGACACTTTCTCTCTCTCTCTCTCTCTCTCTCTCTCTCTCTCTCTCTCTCTCTCTCTTTCTCTCTCTCTCTTTCTCTCTCTCTCTTTCTCTCTCTCTCTCCCTTTCTCTCTCTCCCTTTCTTTCTCTCTGCCCCTCCCTGTCTTTCTCTATCTCTGTCTCCCACTGTCTCTGTCTCTGTCTCTGTCTCTGTCTCTCTCTTTCTGTGTTTGTGTAGGTGCTCACACATCACAGCATGTGCATAGAGATCAGACGACAGCTCTTGGGAGTTCATTCTTTCTTGTCACCCTAAAGGATCCAGGGATCAAACTCCAGGTGTCCAAACCCCTTCCCATTGAGCCACTGTGTGGGCCCTTCTCTTCTCTTGACCCCCCCAATGTATTTTGTGTCTCAGAGAAAAAGATCTTGAAGGTGTTGAGGTGTTGGTCTAATTCGTGCACAAGTTCTACATGCTCAGATTTAGGAAACAGTGTGGGAATTTGGCGGAGAAGGAAGATTCTGGCTCAGGTCAGACCACAGGAAATCAGGGACTGTGACCTGTAGGTGGTGGCTCCCTAACTGAGCATGGAAACCTAAGGTGAAGTTGGTCTAGAAAAGAAGCTAGGGGCTTTGACATAGCTCCCGAGATGCGCAGAGGACACACAGAGCCTTTCTGCCTGTATCTCCCTGTTCCTGGGGGAGTAGTAAGAAGGATGGCCTAGTGTTAGGATTCCCCTGAACAGCAATTGCCATGGAAGACATGGGGTGGAGGGACAGAGGATGGCCTGCTCTGGAAAGAACACCACCTTTGTGAGTGACATAATCTCTTCTTGAGGAAAATATTGCTGTTACGTGTCACAGGAGCTAAGAAGTGGCAGAGCCTGATGTCAACTTCTGGCATGTCTGGAGGTCACCAGACCCTCAGAAGTCCTGGATCTACTTCTGGTTTGCCTTCCCACAGTGTCTTGCCCTGGACCTGGCCTGATGCACAGATGTCCGTGCATCTCAGGAAGGCCTCTGATTCGGTGGAGCTATTGGTAGGAAGGGTTGAAATGCTGGCCTACCTGGCATTCTCCAATACACCACTCCTATCTCTTGGAGGCACTTTCATCTGGTGATAGCACTTACCCTGCACAGACACCCGTGTGAAAGTGCCATTCTTCCCCAGCCCATTTCCACAGCCTAGCTCAGTTGGATCATTTGGCAATGTTTGGCTGCTGATGTGCCAAGGTCACTGAGGAGATGTGAGCCACATGTACAGCCTGGGTGAAATCAAAGGAGGAAGCTTGATGCCATCTGGCCCAACATGCTCACTTCATAGTTGAGTAAAGTGAGGCTCAAGGACAGGGAATGAGAAGTCCAAGGTCCTCCCCTGCAACATTGCCAACAGAGCAGTGAGAGCCAGACATGTTTGAGACTTGTCCTTGAGGTGCTGGGTCACCAAAAGAAATGCGCAATAAAAAAAATCCACCCCAGTGTCACAGAGTAGAGCAGCCCTAACCAAATGCAATGTACTGTAGAGATGATGCCTTTGTTTCCTCCTCCCTCAAAGGTTCCTGGATCCTGGGAGACAAGTTACTTTCCCTCTCTGAATTTGCACTTCAGGGATAAAAATGACTAACTGTAATTCGCACACTGTCCCTGACCTCGAAGCATTCAGTTAGTTAAGAAAAAAAATATACGTATGTAAGACAGAGAGCTAAGTAAAAAACCAAGAGTTTTTCTCAGAGGAAGCAGTGACAGATGCTGAGAATACAGCGTGAACCTAGGGTGTAGTAAGAATCTCCCTATCTAGGACTATGCGCTGGGGCAAGAAATGGACAGGGGCTAAGACACAGAGCTGAACCAAGAGTCAGATCTTAACGCTGCAATTGAAAACGAGCACTGAACTTCACCAAGTTAACACAGCGTGTCTCCGCAACCCTTGGATACCCAAATTTAATGGTTCATTTTTCAAAACATCACACATGATTACACCTAATGCCATCTATTTGAATCATATCACTTTGCAGTTGGAGTCTCACGGTTTCAAGATACAAGCGTATGGAGTTTATGGCTACTTTTATATCTTGTTTAAACCCACTTAGTCAAACTCTGTGAAGATTTGTGGAGGTTGCCATGAAATACTGAGTTCTGGGGCCTGGGAAGGAGTGAAGGTGAGCTAGGAGGATGTTCCAAATGCTCAGAAGAAAAATCATTGTATAAGTTCCTGACTGAAATATTCCACTACCTAAAGATAGCCAGTTCTGATTTACCTTGAACAAGTAAAGTCACTTCTCAAAATCTGCTTTGCCTTCTATAACAGATAATAATACAAAAGATTAAATCACTAAATGATAACAATCACTAATGATCCATAGAGGGCTTAGCACAGAAGCTGGATAAAGCAAGTGTTCAGTAACAATGGAATTAAGGATTCACAGTAAGAAATGTCAACAAAGTACAGGGCAAAGATGAGGGGAGCATGACAGTTCCTTGTGCTCCTTCTCTTTCCCTCCCCCTCTCTGTGTTCTCTCTCTCTCTCTCTCTCTCTCTCTCTCTCTCTCTCTCTCTCTCTCTGTGTGTGGTGTGTGTGTGTGTGTGTGTGTGTGTGTGTGTGTGTGTGTGTAAAGAACAAGGAGGCATGTCACATATCCAAGGATGATCTTGAACTTCTGATGTAGCTGAGGATGACTCTTAACTTCCAAACTTTCTAAAGTCCCAAGTCCCATGTGTTACTATTATATGCATGTACCATCCCACACTGTTTTTGCATGCTAGGCGAACAATCTTATCAAATGAGACATATCCTAAGCCCCATCCTTGCTACATACATTAGGAGTAAAATGTAGGAGTTAGGAATTTTGAGGTAGCACCTCCAGCCTCCAAAAGCCTGTACCTGACTCTGTCTGGGCCTATGATGGCTAATCTCGATTGTCAACTGGACTGGATCTGAAATTAACCAAAAAGGCAACCCACTGGGCACTCCTGGGAGAGATTTCCTTGATCAGATCATTTGAATTGGGAAGTTCTACCCTAAATGTGGCACCTTCCGGTGGTAGCCCAGATCAAAGGACATGGAAGCAAGAAACGGTCTTTACCTGCTTGTCCTCACTCTCACTGACAAGTTCACCTGTCCAGCATTCCTTTGCTGATATCAGAAATACCTTCTTCAGGCATTCAATATAGACAAGACTCCAACACCAACATCCAGCAGTGAAACATCAATGTCACACATGGAACAACTATCAGATTTTCTGCCTCTACAGTGTGAGGTCCCCATTGTTCAACTGTTCAACTACAATATTGTCTGGGTCAATCTAACCTTTCTCTCCTCTCTCTCTCTCTCTCTCTCTCTCTCTCTCTCTCTCTCTCTCTGTGTGTGTGTGTGTGTGTGTGTGTGTGTGTGTGTGTGTGTGTGTGTGTCCCTATACTTCTGTTCCTTTAGAAGAGTCTAATTAATACAGAATCCTCTGTAGACTGCTCCGTCTGCCTGTGGGGATGAGGAAGGGACATAAGATGACATCAGTGTGAAAATGTTGCCTTCTCATCTGCAATTGGCTTCTCCTCAAAGCATCGCTGACTGGCTACTGGAAAGTACACCCTGAATGGGAGGGTCACCAGCCTTGTGTTGAAATAACAGGCCAGCTAAGAGTAAACATGGCACAGGCAATGTGCTCCTCAGAGCTAGATGTTCCTAAGTCACATTCCTACCATTTAGGACGTTGTTCAGCCTGGGACCTGGCATCATTCCCTCCGACCTGTACCACAAAGTAAATTCTATTGAAAACAGAATGGTAAGTGGAGATTTCTTTCCCAGTCCATTTTTCCAGGGGAAAGAAGCTCTCCAAGATTGCACACCAATGTCTTTCCCACTGCTCACTAATGTGCAAGTGGGAAACAAAAGAGGTTCCATTCCAAGAGTGTTTATCAACGATATGAGTCTTCTCAGAAGAACTGGAATCACAGTTCCGTGCACTTCTAACCATGTGATCTGGGCAAAAGACTTGAACTTTGGAGCCTCGGTCTACTCCCCTGTAGGTGTCAAGGAGCAGAGTGAAGATTACAGGAGGAGCCTCGGTCTACTCCCCTGTAGGTGTCAAGGAGCAGAGTGAAGATTACAGGAGGTGCCGTGGCAATGCACCAGCACCAGAATGAGAACAGAATGCAAAACATCTCAGCCAATCTCTCTCTTCTGTCTTCACTCTTTGGGGGTTGTCAATCCTCCAAGCCCCCCCCCCCCAAAATAAGTTTTTTTTCAAAGTTATCTGTTTGGAAATTACAAAGGTGAGAATTGCATTACATGTTTGGACTGATAACGCCAGTACAAAAGTATTATTTTTCTTTCTGAAAATCCCTCTGGCCTAGATCAGTGTTTCTTAGATTGTGGGTCATGACCTCTTTGGGACTTATATACTAGGTATCCAGCATGACAGTTATTTACATTACGATTCATCACAGTAGCAAAATTACAGTTATGAAGAAGTAACAAAATAACTTTACGGTTAGGCCCCCACCACAACATGAGGTGGTGAGTATTAAAAGGCCACACACAGCATTAGGAAAGTTTAGAACTACTGACCTAGACCCTAGGACCACTTGTTCCCTCTTGCCTTTCAGTATGATAAAAGGCTACAAGAGGAGACTGAAATTTTGAGAAGCATTGATCAGAGGCCTCACTAAAAAATGGGTGATTGCATTTTTCTTTCAGTACCTGACTCACAGTTTTTAATGTGAAATTTACCAGTGAAATGTGAGTCCTTCAAGGTCAGGCAAACATCTCATCTCCTTCATACTTCTTGGCACAGGATAAGACAGCTACAGAACAATGCAGAATAACAATGGAGACAACTGCAGCAGAAAGGGAGCAAGAAGGGACACGCATTTCCCATACATAGGCCTGCCTATGAATCACATCATTCTGACTTTTACAACTAAAGGGAAAGCATATTCTACCGAGATTTACACGTTCCAAAAGTTGGAGATGGCAGTGAATTTGGAGACAAAACTAAATGTAGGAGATAAGTCACCCAAGGTATCCAGACTAGACATTTGAAAATGGGGTTCAAACCCAGAACTGAGCACAGTTCTACCCAGCACATACAAGACACAAGCTCACCAAGACACCCTCTTTCACTAAATGGAAACAACAGCAGCAACAAAACTATAAGCAGAGGCAGAGACAATGTCTTAGTTGGCTCGTCCTCTCTAACAGCATCCAGGATGAAGTATCTAGGCCTATACCTTGAGGTAGGAGGCTTTAAAAAAGGCTTCTCTGGGGGATGTGGTCGTTCCAAGAGACAAGAGTGTGCAAGTAGTGGTGAGAAGGCATGTGATGATCAGACTGGGTAACTCTAGTCTCATGGTGAGCCCCACCACGTATACAGATTTTCAGTATCTCACACTTAACTATACGACATCTGTGGAAAACAATTCAGAGCACAGAAATCAAGACGAGTAAACACTTGAGGAAGGCATTCAGAAATTGAGATTTGATATTAACTTTAAAAAGCTGATTTTATTATTTCCTAAGAGGTGAAAAAAGAATTTGGATCCATTAAAAAGAGCAGGATTTTAGACAGAGGAAGTATTACACAAAAGGTTTGCTATGAAGCTTGAAATAAAAACACTGAATAGAAATCTCTCAAGGTAAATTTGAAGAAATGACATAAAAAAAGAGAAGGTATCAAAGATAGGAAAATGTAAAAAATAGAAGCATTTCAGAAATTATAGCATCTAGAAAAAAATAAATTCAGGAGAGAAAAATATTAAATGAAGGCTGAATGACTAAAGAAATAATTCGATAAATCCATTTCAGAATTTCAAAAGTTTTTAGGTTGAAACAAAATTATGCTGCCATTATCGCGATCACAATTATACTATGACACATCCCTATAACACTGACATTATCACAAACATACCATCATACAATTTTGTACCATTGAACATTAAGCAAAGCTCTATAATTCTTCAGAAATGCGGAAAGATGTGTTTTTAATGTAAACAAACAAAAGCCAAATGGTAATAATCTGTTCGTGGCATGCTTTTTTTTCCCTATGGAAATTGAATTCTTATACAAAGTATTTCAGTTACAGTCTCCCCTTGCCCAACTCCTCCACAACTTCCCTTGCACCCAAATCCTTATTCGTTCTTTCTCTCTCTCTAAAATATAAAAATAAAAACAAACAAACAAACCAGAACAACATTCTTAATGTAATCATAATTGCTTTTTTAACCATGTTGGACCCAGTCAAATGAATAAGATAATAAAATAAATACCTTTCAACTTAAAAGGTCTCTGGCATTGGAAGCCAGTTCAGTGAGTAAAGGACCTGAGTTTGGGGCCTGAACCATTCATTTAAAGCGAGACGTGATTCTACTGGAGATTGGAGACAGAGACAGGAGAAGCCTCTGACATTCCTAGGCCAACTACCTTGGTGTACATCAGTGAACCACAGAGACCCTGACTCAAACTAGCTGGAAAGCGAAAACAATTGTCCAATGTTGTCCTTAGAAGTGCACATGCCTGCCATGGCACATATGTGTGTGCACACACACGCACACACCCCCAAAACAATTCTCAGAAAGTTACTAGTTCCATACTGTGATTTATGAAACTATTTGAGATCATCCACCACAACACGTAGAAAACTAAGACTGAAGTGGGATCCAGGAAGAGCCTGTGTGTAGACCCACACAATATGGAGTGCTCTCAAAGACATCCCAGAAGTGATCCTTTCAGAAGGCACTGGGGTGCTTCCTCATTAAATGCCGGTTCTGTTTGACTATGCAAAGAGGAGATTATTTTCAGAGTTGGGGAACAATTGTGGAACAAACTGGTAATATATGCTATAAAACCTACACAAAAGCAGACTCTGGAAATCAGAGTTACTCTGCCAGAAAGGAAATACACCTTATGATAAACGATGGCCAGCACTTATGTAATCTTGTTAACACAAATATTGAAAGCGGAGTGAGCCACAGTTAACATACAGATAGCTTGTGCCAACAGGGGAACAGTATGGCTGGATTAAGTGGGGCAAAGGATGAAAGATCTGAATTCTCACCTCCCATAGCAGATGGTAACCTGAAACGAGTACTCACTCGTATAGCACAGAACGTAGAAACTCTTGAGATAACAAACACTAGATTACAAATTAATTTGCCAAATCGTACAGAAATTAAGGCAGGAAGCTTCACACACCCTTGTTTCTTGGGAAGTGTTCATTTCTAAACACTGGCACTCATCAGTGCTCCTTTCTGTTTGTCAAGGATTAAGGGAGTCCCTGGAACAATATCACAATAGGGTTTGTGTTTGTTTGTTTGTTTGTGTCCTTGAAGGTGAGAAGCTTATATCTTGAGAGTAAACTTGCTGAATCTGGCAGCCATGATGCTGTTTGCCTAAGCGAATTAGGTTACACTTGCAGAGCAAAGCGCTGCCTCGCTATTCTGCCTTCCTGTTTACTCAGGCAGGTACCATTTTGTGGCAAAGCAGATAAGATTGGTTCCCAGGCCTCTGAAGGGTGACAAGTATATTACTTGAACTTGTGGGAAAATTATTGAAAATGCAAAATGCACACACTTGTCAATAGCCCCACTACTGGATTTAAACAGGAACTGAAAGAATGGCCGTCTGTCGTTATGTCCTTTGTGAGTATTCCTCAAAGATCCACAGAGGACAGGGGGGACAGAAGCTGACAGGGCTTGAGAATTTACCCAGGCAGATGCAAGGAAAACAAACACTTCCATTTAGCACATGCGAAGAAAGTTGAAGCACAATGTCCGGTTGAGTCTTTTAGCCTAGCTTATTGGGTTCACAGAGAAGAGAAAGGCGAAGCAACTCGTGAAGGGAAAGAGCTGGAAATCAAGTGTATTTCTATGTCATGTAGAACACAGTATCAACATTTGCACTGGCTAGGTGAATGTCTTGACATCTTGTCGCTACATTGAGCTTTCAAATGTACACACATTGTTAGAGGAGGGAAATTTTTAGAATCCTTAGAATAGTCTAGACTTTAATTTTGATCTGTCACTCGATGGTCCTTTATGAGTCCTGAGGTAAATGTACTGAAGTTAAAGCCATACCTAGGTGTGTTCTCCATAACTCATCTGCTTTGGTCTTGCGTAGCTACACGGTCCCTGGTAAGGGAGGCTGAAGGACTGTTAATGCCTATTACCTGGCTGGAGACACAGACTGTTGCATGCCCTCCCCTGGCCAGTTGACTAGCTGGAGGTTTGCTGGAAAGGGTTGCAGAAGCTTGTAAGAGCCAATGGTTATGCTCTAAGGTGTTTTACTGGCCCACTGAGATCGAACTTGGTAGCACGAAATGAGCCATAGTGGAGAAATTCTGCCACAGATGTCAACAAATGCTACAAATTAGGAGTCCACTTTCTTTCCTTTCATTGTTGCTACGCATTTACAGGCCCAGCATTGCTTATAAGGTTCCCAGACTCCATGAATCTCATTATTTCCTCTGTAAGATTTTGGTACCTGTCCACACATGTGCTTTGATCACTTTTACCTCCTGTTAACTTCTCTCTCCTCTCTTCGCTCTTCCGGTTTTCACTTTCTGTCCTCAAATAGCTTCTGTTTCCACACCATTTTTGAGACAAAGTACACAACACTGGTTTTTCTGGGTCTAGCTGATATCCTTGAACATAGTGCTATCCAGGTCCACCCCCTGTCCCGTAAACGCCACAGTTTCCTCTTCTTTTCTCTCCTTTTTTCATTGCATACACATCACTTTTTCTTCAGTCATTCATCTGCTTGTGCACTATAGACTGGCTCTCTCAGCTGTTATGAACAGCAGGGGCAAGCATGGTCCTGTGGGTAGCTCCACTCTAGGTTCACAGAGCCCTGCATGTATACCCAGGAGTGATATAGATGCATCATATAGAATCTAGTTTTAGTATCTTGAGAAACATTCATATCGACTTCCATATGGTTAGGGAATATTTCATCCCACAACAGTGTGTGAAAGTGTTTTCTTTCTTCTCCATTGTTACTAGCTATTTTCTTCGGTCCATTGTTGTCTAGATGGTACTCACTGTGACAGGGGTTGGATGAAATCTCAATGTAGTTTTCATTTGTACTTCCCTGATTGCTAAAGTTTAACATGCTTCATGATCTTTCTATGTAACTTAAGCTAGTCTTGAACTCACAGTCTTCCGGCCTCAGCCTTCCAAGCGCTGCAATGCCAGGCCTGTGACCCTATGCCTGGCTAATACTGTTCCAGTGTAGTAGAAAATCCAGGCCCAGAAAATCAAGTCTAGACCAGAATTGATGTGGGTCTTCTGGGCTAGGCTTTCTTAGGACAGGTCATTGAGTGCTTCTGACCTTTTCTAATTCTGTTAAACTCAGGTGGAGAGAAGCAGGCAGTAAAAGAGAAAAGACAAGAGGCAAGAATGGCTGGACTGCTTTCCAGAGAACAACCTCTCTCTACTTCCTCTTGCCTCATCACCTGATTCTACGTTGAGCTGCTACTCCTCTGATTCTTTTGTTAAAAGGGTCTGCTCTCAAACAGGGTGACCCAAACACTGAAAGTGTCCCCACTTCACTCCACTGAATAGGAGCTTCAGCTTTCCCAGAGCTTTAGCAATTCACTGTAAAATTAAAAGCAAATCACGTCACTTATTGAAGCCATGGCTTTGTTTGCAATGAAACAGAGCTTTTAACACCACCCTCTCAAGGATGTTGAGAAGAACAAATGTCAAGCAAGACAAACAAAAAGATTTGTTATTGTTTTTGTTTTTGTCAATATTATGATTATGGATCAGGGTACTTCTGTCAGAGAAGATATTTGGAAATTCAAACACATGTAATTGGAATTAGGCCACCTAGCATGGTGGCTGAGCAGTCTCACATTTGTTGAATCTTATAATTGTCAGCAGGCTCAGAAAAACATCAAAACGTGCTGCACTGGAGAAAATTAGTCCTCTCTTCTGTCTGAAACACTATAAAAGGGGTATCCTCCACTCAGACCCAGGCTTTGTGAACTTCCTATCTAAGATGTCCTTGAGACATACACTGAAGCATAAGTGTATTAACAAGCTTTTCCGTCGCATTTGCTTAGTCAGAATATTTTCTGGAGTTAATTTTTAACCCATAGTCCCTGGATTCTTGATCCATTTATCTTCTGTGAATACAGCACAGATTTGTGGGTTTACAGGAACACCACCCTCACCACAGGTTTCAGACAGAAGTAGCTCTCCAGCTCTTTACCTCAGGAAGCCGAATGCTGAGGATTGGCAGGAGAGACATCATAATGAGTTTGTTCAGAGACTAGAGGCACTGCCAATAGGTTCCCATGTCCTTTCAGAAGACAGTGAGTGCTCCATGGGATGGGTGGGAGTGGGAGTGGCTAAATGTAAGACCTTCCAAGTTGGTGCAAGTGAACACAAAGAAGAGATCAGAACAGTGTGCTAGCTGCATAGAGGTAGGTGTCTAATAGAGGTAGGTGTCTAAAAAATCTTTGTCCTTTATGATCAGACTCCCTCCTCCAACACACACACACACACACACACACACACACACACACACACACACAGAAATTCTGGAGCAGCCACTTATGGAAGCCATCACTAACCAAAGAACTGTCACAAAATGAAGCAGGCTAATGTTTTAAAATTCAGTAAATGGGCAGAAGTTCAAAAAAAAACACAAAAACTGCTATAGTTTTGCTAAGGCAGAACTTAGAGAGCTGGGCTACTGTGGGCGTACACACACCAAATGCTGAGTGTGGATAGAAAGCAGCTTCACATTTTACCAGGCACACCTAAATACATTTGGAAAGTTCTACTTAGGAGGGAATCTTCAAGAATGGAAATTTTCTTTAGGAAGTTAAAGGGGACTTATTTTAAATTTCTATTTGAGAGATTTTGCTCTTGCTAGACCTGAGCATGAACTGCCCATCACCTCTGCTTCCTGTAACCAGTCACCGTCCTTGAATGCTCTGTCAATAGTTCAGTGTCCTCATATTTGTATCATGAGTGGTTTTATGGTTCTGTTGACAATAATGTTTGTTGGATTAGTGTACTCTGAATCTCTGTGTATGTGTGTGTGTCTTTGACTTTTTTCTATCTGTCTGTCTATCTCCTCCCCATCTATGTGTGTGTGTGTCTGTGTGTGTGTGTGTTTGTGTGTGTGTCTGTGTCCGTGTGTGTGTGTGTGTGTGTGTGTGTGTGTGTGTGTGTAAGTACATAAAGGTGAATGCCACAGTTATTTTACTGCTTGGGAAATTGTGTTTCTGCCTGCACTATGAAAGCTGTTCCTCTTTTTTAGACAACATCAGGTTAACATCAGGGTTACATTCTTTTTCCTTTCTGGCCTTGGATCAATCTGGATCTTATGGTTCTTACCTGAAGAAATGGTAGATTATTGTAGAAGATATCCTCCCCTCTAACTTCTCTGAGAAGAAACTGGAGTAGTAAAAGTCACATTGACAATTGAATGATCAAGTAAAATACACAGGTAAAATCATAAATTTGCCTCTTAGATGTTTGATTTAAGTGTGTGTGTGTGTGTTCCAAGTTTAAAGCAGGATGATTTGCATGGTTTTTTTTTCTTATTATAGCTACTAGAAAAGGTAGAGAAAGTGGCATTGAAATTTACCATGTTTTAGTTTTCTCATGAGTAAAATGGGACAGTGTGTTATCCTTAGTGTGCAAAAACATTACAGAATTCCTAGGTTTGTGTTCTCAAATTTCAGTTCTCACCTTTGTTGTACATTTTACTTCTACAGCACTAAGAATAAACATCCCTGATTCCTGAGAAAAACAGCGTAGACATTTTTATGATGAACAACAAACATGTCAAGTAACAGTCGATTTACACATCATAGTCTTGACTGTGGACATGAAATTTTGCAAGGCCGGATATGAATTTTACAGTAGCTTTGTGAAAAAAGTTGGGTGTCACTTTGGTTAAACAAGTCTACCTGTGTACTAAAACATTCTTTGTTTGATAAGCCTTTTGTCACCAACACATCTTGATTAAATTATCGTCATGCAAAACATGGACTTGGCAGTGCCAGGGCCAATATTTATACTGACCTCACCTTGGCCACCTAGTACAGAAGAACTTTTTTCTTTTATTTAACTTGCTACTTTGGTTCCTAAGCACGGTCTTGTACATATTGACTCTCCCACTCTCTGGTGCCTCGTCCCCACACATGCATGGAATAAATGGACTCTCACACTCCTTATGTCATCCAGCTCTGACAAGTTTTTATTGACAATGTGTGGCATCCATATAAACAATTCTCACAGATTACTGACTTCACAGTTATGCAAAAATTAATTTTCAAAATCACTGCCTATGACTTACATGAGGGATTCTAAGAACGAGAGTTTGATTGGGTATGAATAACACTGACCAGACAATTCACATGCCAGATACATCTGTAGGTTTTTTTCTATTACATTGACAATGAAATAATGTGGGTTAAACTCACATCTATTAATAAGTTGAAAAGGGGATAGTCTTGTTCAGGTTATTTGATTTTCTTTCAAATAATTAATATCAAGTTAAATATCAACACTATGCTTGTAATTTAAATTTAGAGCAGTTGTGTGTACAGGTGAACATGTCCTCAGTACAAGATTTTATTGTATCAGTTCCAGGATTGACTTTCAGGATCCAACTAGCCAGAGTATTAAATACCAATTGTTAAGCCTGGTACCAAGCTTGATTCCTAAGCCTTGGAGTGTTAGAGTGATTTTGTAGAAGCCATAAAGTAGAAGGCAAATGGAGTACAGATGTCCCTACTAGACTCTTGCTAGGGGAGACCACAGTGAGACACACACTTCCAGCATCAATCTTTTGCCAATATAACAATAAAGGGATGAATTGATACTGAATGGCCTTGAATCTAGAAATCCTTGGAGAGAGAGAGCATCCCATTATCTCAAGTATCTATAAACTGTTGTATCTACTATGCTATCAGAAAGTTGATCAATGAGAATGAGTGGAAAGTGTATAGTGTTTGATAGGAGTTCAATGTCCTTTATTTTCCTCTCTTGATTTAAAGCCAATAAGCCTTGACAGTCTTAGCCTTGAAAGAGACGGAAATTCTCCTCTTTCAAACGATCTTAGTGTGAAAGGGCCTAGGCAAGATGGTTAAGAAGCTAGGCTCTGGTTTTAGACCCTAACCCCTATGAGAATTTGGTCATCTCATTTCTTTCTTTGAATGTTTTCTGCCATCCACAAAACATGGCCTTCACAATTGGACTTGTCTGCTTAGGTAGGTTACTCTAAGAAATTCTAGGTCACTGGGAGTCCTCCCTGCTTCCCTGTCATGGAAAATTTGCTATTGAAGAGGATAGCCTCCCATGGACTCCTTATTAGAGTCATTTACTACAGGAAGGTTTGCTGTTCACATTTTGTTATTCCTTTGTTTCATATATATATATATATATATATATATATATATATATATACACATATATATATATGTATATGTATAATGTGTGTGTGTGGGTTGGCACATGCTTACTGAAGTGTGCATGTGGCTGCCACAAGAAAACTTTCAGCAATCAGTTCTCACCATCTACCTTGTTGAATCAGGGTCTCTTTCACATCTGCTCTTTTGCTGCCCATTCCAGGCTGGCTGCACTACGAGCTCTCAGTCAACTCTTCTGTCTCCAGCCGCTACCCCTTTATAGGAGAACTGGGATTGTAGATGCTTGCTATCACATCTGTCTTATAAAATAGTGCGCAGGGACAGAACCCAGGGAGGCAAACTGGTACAGTTAGCACCTTTACCTGTGCTACCTCTCCAGTCCCTCAGAATGCTTTCTTCGGAATACCTTTTGATTGAAATAGAAGAAGCTTGTGGTCAGGATAGCAGAGCCAAGTGGTAAAGATCTACTATCTGCTTAGATCTTTCATACATTCCTGCTTATTTTCTCCTTGAGACGTTGACTCTATTCCTTGCCTTCATGATTAAACTCTGAAAGACATCATAAAGGAAGCTGTTCCTCCTTTTCCCTTCCCTGTGACCATTAATATTCCTTTTTCATCTTCGCTTCCTGTGTCTGATCCTTAGTAAGAATTTTTCATATGTATTTGTTTACTAAATGAGTTGTATAGTTGATTCTATTTTAAAATTAGCCAAAATGATCATGATTGCATTTATTTATAGTATCTGTCCTGTAGAATTTCGGGTAACCCTCAGAATGATAGATTCCTTCCACTTATGGCTCCGTCATTTCTCAGGGCTTCAGAGTTTTCTGTTAAATTTTCTGATGCAGAAAAGCAAGGATTATTGAGTAAATGAAATTGGAATTGGAATCAGTTACCTCTGCTGATGTTTCTTTGATCCTAAATGTGCATAGACCTACAACTTTCTTGCAAAGGATTCTGGGCAATGTAGTTCCCCTTTGTACCCAAGAAGAAACAGAGCTGAAGACCACACACAGTCCTGGTAGAAATCGTATGCACACTGCACTGTAATTTTGTGTTTATGCATTTATTTCTCTTCTTGAATAACAGCTTCTTGAGATGAGAAGAGTGGCTTGTCCACAGTCGTGTCTCCATCGTCAAACATTGGGTAGGTGCTTGAGGCATGTTTGCTGAGCTGAAGGCTATTCTAGGAGCCCATTTCCTTAAATATCATCTACTCAGTGGACCGTGCATAATTACCATTCTCCAACACTGCAATCATATCCTGTGATTTGCACATGATTTAGAGATAGCTGGCTTCTTCCGCCATGCAGACACAATGCAAGTCAATTCAACCAGCACTTAAGGTACATTTACTACGAGCTAAGCTCTCTGCTATTAGTGATGAGAAAACACTGAATTATTGCCTGAGATTTCAGTTCTCAACTGCTATAGAAAACCACAGGAAATGTAGATTAACTGCTCTATCCACACTGTGGGTGGTGAGACAACCCATGCTTTAAAGCCTGAGTAGGAGTTTAACTTATAGAAAAGGGGACTGATACATATTCAACCCAATAGAGTCAAATGTACAAGCCCCAGCTAATGTGAGAGTAAATACACAGAATTTTCACCAATACTAAGTCCAGGGGTATAAACTAACTTAAAAGCACTGTTACAAAAGGACCTTCTTCAAGCTAATCAGAGACAATATACAAGGTCTTGTATGCAAGTAGTTTGGAACCAATCACATTGTCCTTCAGTGCTTAATGGCAGTTTTCAGTGTTGGTCTCATAATATCACAATAGAGATAAACAATTACTATTGATTACTAATGTATTAGATGTTATAATATTACAATGTCACCGCACAGAGTGTTATATGTCAATGTGTTGGTGTTGATGTTGGTCTGAACAATTGTACTGCCCTGGTCATCAAATATACATTGTAGCACATTAAATGATTTGCTAGGCAAAATGGTAGTGAGAAAAATTAACTATTACTCATCTATATTTTCTTTGTTACTTTTTTATTTCCTTATTTCCTTTCTTTTCCTTTCCCCCCAAGATTTATATTAGTATTTCAATTGTGAGTGTACGTGTGTGTTTGAATGTGGATATGTGCACATGAGTTCAGGTGTTTATGGAGGCTGAAAGTATCAGATCCCCTGACACTAAAGTTATAGATACTTATAAGCCTCATGGCATGGATCCTGAGACCAGAACTTAGGTCTTCTGCAATATATGTATGTGATCCACTGAGTCACACTTCTAGCCCTATTATATACACTTGAATATTCTTTTAATTGTTATCTTAGAGTGACCCAAAACAATTTTAAGTAGCTATTTTGAACAAAAGTGTTTTAAACAACTGAGGCAGGCCATTTAGCAAGTCCTGTAGAAGACACTGTTCAGGGAGATGGCTCCATCTGGACAACAGCTCCCAAGACCTTCCGGACACACAAGTGGAACCCAAGGATAGTGATGGTCCTAACTTTGTGTAGGCCTAGGCTAATAAGTGTTTGTGTCTTCATCTTAACAAATATGTTTTAAGTTTAAAAAGAAAGGTTAAAAAATTAGTAGAAAAAATATAAGGACACAGAGAGACCATTTTTTGTTTACTTGGTACATTGAGTTTATAGTTTATGCTGTCTTTACAAAATTCAGAAAGTTTAAAAGAATTTAAGTGTATGTGGTGAATTTTACCATAAGCTACTGTTGAGCTTTTAGCAAAGAAACACAAACAGAAAATATAGCCTGTGTGGGCAGGGTTTACAGTCCCCAGCCTCTCCTGATGATGGATTTCTCAGTACTGCCTCAGTCACTCAGAGTGACTTTTGATCCTGCAAACTGGTAAATGGTTGTACCATTTTGAGTTTTTAAATCATATTGTTCACTGTGCCCTTTCTCTATTTAGGTACATGCCATCTCATGACCAGTGCCAATAGCCTTCAGTACACTGGTGTGTTGTATGGGTTGAATCCTTGGGGTAGTAGGGCCGAGCAGATAACCTATAGACATGCCATAGGCATGACAATCCATGTCTGTGCAGTTAATCTGAGTGATTGAAATCTCCTAACACATTTCTCAGTGCATAATTCTGCAGTCCAAAGACATGGTTGTTCCTTCACAGGAAGGGATGCATTCATTAATTCAGCAAGTATTCATTGAGTTCCTATTTTCTCCAGGCACAAAGCTGGAGGTCAAAAAACATATGACAAGAGAAAAAAGTAATCCAACTCCCATTCTATGAGAAACACAACACCCGATAGAGTTAGAGAAGTTTTGTAGGAAAATTCACATTCAGTAGAGCAAGGACAACTGCCACACCCCTCCACCCACAAGTATAAATTACTGATAGTTGTAGGAGTGGGGAGAGGGCCTCATAGGCCCACCCTCAATCATGATGGAGCGTTGATGGGGCCAATCTTGTGTAGATAATCACAGCTGCAGAGTGTTCACAAGTACAATGCCATGTTTAGAGGACATTTTGTTTTCTCATCCTTAGTTCTTTACATTTTTTTTCGACTTTACCTTCTTCGGTGTTGTCTAAGGTTTGAAGAGGGTGTTGTAGCCTTCCCAGCTAGGGCCAGGAACTTTCCTATTATTGATTCTTGGCACTTTGGCCAATTAAAAGTCTCTGGTCCTAATCAGTTCATTCTTTATAGCATATTAATTACCTAGCTTTCTTACTGTTGTAAAACAATTGGAACAAGTTAAATATCTAACACAAGAATTCAATTAATTAGAAAAATTTTCTTCAATGCTATTTTGAATGTGTCATGTGACTTTCAAATGAATGTTTCTGTTTGCCCCATAAATCTTTGAACGACATACCTAGAATAGCATTGTTTCACTTCAATTAAATTGGAGGTCACAAACTCATCCTTAATAAATTCACTGTCTGAAAATAAAAGTAATTTACTGTGACTCAGGTCAACATAGCCATTGGCTGTTTCTCTACAGTACAGAGAGTGAATCAATTTATTACAGAAAGAATATTTACACCATTGTTCGCTGAAATTTTATAATGTATTATATGTTAAATTTATAAAAAGAAAGTTCATGATTTAATAAAAATGTAAAATTCCACAATATGTGCTTAAGAGGCCTAGACTCACTGAGTCAGTGGTTCTTGGTGGGGACTGGGAGGGCAAAATCCGTTTATAAAAAT
This sequence comes from Rattus norvegicus, assembly GCF_021556685.1. Taxonomy (NCBI): domain Eukaryota; kingdom Metazoa; phylum Chordata; class Mammalia; order Rodentia; family Muridae; genus Rattus; species Rattus norvegicus. Next base: position 76,010,647 of record NC_141538.1, read on the forward strand.
GGCTTTGGTGCTGATGCTGTGGAAAGTGAGGTGACTGAGCAACATGGACTGGGCATCTTTCACGTATGCACCTTTTAGAGTCTGACAAGAGCTGAGCTGATGCTGTGTCCCTGAGAACCTGAGAACCTGGCATTTCCTCTAAAGGCATGAAAGCTTTCATTTACTCCATTGTAAATCACACAGACACTGAACGCTGCTTTTCCTTGCTGTCACTCTCAGAGTACAGCCACAACCACTGATCTTGTCCAAAATTCCAACAGCTCCCTTCAGTAGCTCTCCAAAGTCCCCCCAAATGAGCTTCACTGGAGTTGCATTCTCCAGACTGCATCTAAACCACAATATTTTACCCAAAGCATCTCTAGGTAGCCAGCATGTCACAATGGACATCACTGTGCATTACAGGAAGGTCTCTAAGCACACACCAGGACTTGAAATCCCCAACTGATTTTCTTAGGAAGAAATAAGAGGGTCCATATTAGTTTCAATATTTGAAACATAAAGAAGCCATGTAAAATGATACTTGACTTCAGCCTTGCCCTGTAGCTTCCATATTACTCAGGAGTCCATTGCCTTCTTCTGGGTTGTATTTTTGTTGTTGTGTTGGTTTCTTGTTGTTGTTGTTTTGTTTGTTTGTTTGGTTGGTAGTGTGTGTGTGTGTGTGTGTGTGTGCGTGTGTTGTTGTTGTTGTTGTTGTGGCTGTTGTTACTGTATTTGGCTGTTATTTGTTTGGGTTCTTTTGGGTTTTTTGTTGTTGTTTTTTGTTTTGGAGTGTGTGTGTGTGTGTGTGTGTGTGTGTGTGTGTGTGTGTGTGTGTGTGTGTTATTGTTGTTATTGTTCTTTTTGATGATTGGTTGATTAGGTAGTTTTTTGTTGTTATTGTTCATTTTTGTTTTGATGTTTGTTGGCTCTGCCCAGGAGATGTTGGAGAGATCAGGATACCCCACCAAGAATTCACTTCAAATGCTGAAAACTCAGGCCACAGATAAATAAAGAGGAAAACTAAATGAATGTTCATTCTACTGTAGATTAGTAGATTAACTGAGGAAATTTAATAAACTAAGTGCTCGTTTGTTATATGTTTCTGTTTCAGTGGATCTTATTCTTGATCAACCACTGTAGATGCACAATCACATAGGAATGTCTCCTGTCTTAGTACTTCTAGAACTCCCAAAGATTACTTATAGGTTCAAATAAAAAGCCAATACTTACAGTATCTTATAGTATGAGATGGCATTTGTCAAGTTGCAGTCCGTCTTTTGTTCTTTTCTATATTGGATGGAAACTACCTGCTCTTTCAATATCCTTACCCATACTTATTAGAAATTACTAAATTAGAGGTCTATCCAGATAGAATCAATCATAGACGTGGAAGTGCTTGAGTTGGCCTGGAGGAGAAAGTAAGAAATCATAGAGATGTGACACAAACACAAAGGACTTTCCAAGGGAGGTAAGTGGACCTGCTCAATCAGTGACCAGCCACACAGAGAGAAGCCGATCTTGGGCTGGGAAAGACAATGCTGTATACAAAGTACAACAGGAAGCATAATGTGATTCAAGCAAGACCTCTAGGGGAAGTGTGAAGTTAGCCAAGTGGTCAGAACTGCATGTAATAGTGTTATTGAAATTGGATAGCTTACACTAGGTAGTATAATAATTTCTATGCTTTAGAAGGATCATTCAGGTGTCAGAGTTGAACAATCATGTAACCGACTATCTGCCCAGCATTCTGTTAAAAAGGCCAGCATCTTCGCTCTAGAATGGAACCATTCCTGAGGAGACAAGAACAAATGTCTATCCACTCAGTAACAAAAAAGTAACAATCTCATCAAAGTCCAGCTTTGGAAACTAATTAGTTTACTAGGCTTTTTTATAAGTGACTAGGGGAATGATGATTTACATGTAAGAAAAGACTCAAAGACAGTTATATTGTCAAAAGTTCACTCCAACTTGAGTAATAGCTCATGAAAGCTGGCAGCCAGGAGCACACTATACATTTAGGCAGCTGGACAGGTTGAGGAGTGTGTTTTCTAGGCAGTCAAGCTGATCTGAATCTCTTCTAAGCCGCTCTGCTTACCTATAGAGTATCTTCTAAAAGTTCTCACCAGTTACAGATATTTGGGGAAGGAGTGGCCTAGTGAATCTGGTCTGTTTTAGGAACTTCCTAAAGCTTTTGTTTTTCATTTCCTGAGTTTAAGAAGCTTCCCTCCAGGTTGGAATGTTTCACCTCTCTTTAGTACTGCCTGCATCTTAAGCTTTCTTCCAAGACAGAAGCTTTTTATCTCTAAATTAATTGCCGCATAACAGAAGTCTATTGTTATAAGGCAGTACGTGCGCTCAGACAAGGTAGGAAAGGACACTAATAAAGACAAAGTCTACAAATCACCATCTTCTCCCTGTCTTCAGAAATGAAACTCACTTTCTGAGAAATCTTATCAGCAAATAAAGCCTGCTGTTGTAGTGTTCAAGGTATCTGCTTAACTTGGAACACATTGCTTAAATGAAAAGTCTAGGTGTAAGAGATATAACAAGGAAATCTGTTCTCACCTATTCCAGGCTATATCCTGTATTCATTTCTTAGACTATGTGTTGCTCATGAGAGAGAATTTGATCGATTAGGAGTAACTTGGACTTTGTCTTCCCGAACAGTTGAGTTTTAGTTTGGGACCTGACAATACTGAGAAGTGTACTCTTAAAGCAATCAGCAAACCTTCCTGAGGCTTAGTCCAATCACTTACTTGGAAGCAGGAACAATGAGAAATATGGCATAGGATAAGCAACAGAATACAGTGATCTAAAGATTTTGAAGTGATTAGGAATGTGAAAAGGTTGCTGTCATCGTGTTCTCATTGTTTCACGGAGAATTGGCACAGTATTGTGCAAAGGGTGAGATTCATCACTCACCCTAGCCTAGATACAAAGATGTCTGACATGGCTTCTGGGGTCAGTTCTTCAGATATAAAGTTCCAATCTCATCAGTCTACCTCAAATTAACTGAACACAGATAGGCTGACTACAATAGTCAAAAATCATAAAATATGTCTAAAGACAGAGAGCCTTCTGGGAGCGGCAATCTTATTTCTGCTTTTCCAGAGACCCATAAGCCTGGTTTTCACTCAGAATAAATATTGTATGTCTTATCCACATTTATCTAAAATGTGGGACTTTCATCCACCTAAACAAAACCTCGGGGAGACTGAAGCCAACATTCTTACCCTGCGTTCTATCCAGCAACAATGCTTGTTAGGTTGTAGATGCCTCTCGACACATGTATTTGGTAAAATAAGATTGGCTACTATAAAAGCAATCCTTATAAAGTCTGAAGATGAATACAATCAAAATCTGTGTCTGAGTCCCACTACTGCCTGTGTAATTTCAGCACTGCAGTTCTGTGGTTCTTCTGTAAATGACTGGTCTGGTGTCCTTCTTCCTGGAGCATGGGAATCCTAAAAGACTTCTCATGGTCAAGTCTAGAAATGTCCTACAATCCTCTGTCTATATTGGCTTGGTTTACCCATAGACACAGGGCTCTGAAGAAACCCTGAGACAGGCTTTCCCTGTGGTTGCAAGAACAGAAAATGGGATTCGTCATCAACTAGTCAGATTCAGTTTGAGACATAAAGCAGGTGATCCTCACATCAAATATTCCTTTTAATTTTGTTTGAGATAGGTTTCATATAGCCCAAGCTATCTATGCGTTTGAGGATCACATAGAACTTTTTATCCTCTTGCCTTCATTACTTGGGTGTTCGGGATCATAGGTATGTATCACCATACCTGATTTACATGGAATTAAGGATCACACCCAAAGTTTTGTGCGTGATAGGTAATTATACTACGAACTGAAATGGGTCTTCAGCTAAATACCCCATTCTTAGCTTCTAGAAGCCTATCACTGGTTGAGTGTACCACTGCTTAGACTGCCAAAAGAAATTCTGTTGAGAAAAGTGGAGCTGAAGTTAGCCACAGACTATGGAAACCTAGATTGCTTGACCTTCACATTACAACTTTTAACCCTTCCTTTTCCTGATAATAGAATTTTTTAAAGAGTAGCTTCTTTTTAGTCCACTTTTTTTTGGGGGGGGGGATGCTGGTTTTATTATTTCTCTTTTGGATTTTTTCCATTTTTTATTGAGTATTTTCTTTATCTACATTTCAAATATTATCTCTCTTCCTGGTTTGTCTTCCAGAAACCCTCTATCCCATCCCCCTTGCCTGCTTCCATGAGGGTGCTTCCCCACCCACCCATTCACTCACTCCCACCTCCCTGCCCTGGCATTCCTCTACACTGGGGCATTGAGCCTTCACAGGACCAAGGGCCTCTCCTCCCATTGACGCCTGACGAAGTCCATCCTCTGCTACATATGCTGCTGGAGCCATGGTTTGCTCAATGTGTACTCTTTGGTTGGTGGTTTAGTCCCTGGGAGCTCTGGTGTGTCTGTTTCGTTGGTATTGTTGTTTTTCCTATGGGGTTGCAAACCCCCTCAGCTACCTCAGTCCTTTCTCTAACTCCTCCATTGGGGACCCCATTCTCAGTTCAATGGTTGGCTGTGAGTATCTGTCTCTGTATTTGTCAGGTTGTGGCAGAGCCTCTTAAGAGACAGCTATATCAGGCTCCTGTCAGCATGTACTTCTTGGCATTAGCAATAGTGACTGGGTTTGATGACTGCATGTGGAATGAATACCTATGTGAAACAGTCTCTGGATGGCCTTTCCTTCAGTGTCTGCTCCATGCTTTGTCTCCATATTTCCTCCTGTGAGTATTTTGTTCCCCCTTCTAAAAAGTACTGAAGTGTCCACATTTTGCCTTTCCTCTTCTTGTGCTTCATGTGGTCTGTAAATTCTATCGGGTATTTTGAGCTTTTGGGCTAATATCCACTTATAAGTGAGTGCATATCATGTGTCTTCTTATGTGATTGGGTTACCTCACTCAGGAGGATATTTTCTATTTTCATCCATTTGCCTAAGTATTTCATGAAGTCATTGTTTTTAATAGCTGAGCAGTAAGTACTCCATTGTGTAAGTGTACCACAATTTCTGTATCCATTCCTCTGTTGAAGGACATCTGTGTTCTTTCCAGCTTTTGACTATTATAAATAAGGCTGCTGTGGAGCATGTATCTTTGTTATATGTTGGAGGATTTTTTTGGGTATATACCAGGAGAGGTATAGCTGGGTCCTCAGGTAGTTCTATGTCTAATTTTCTGAGGAACTGCCAGACTGATTTCCACAGTAGTTGTACTAGCTTGTAATCTCGCCAACAATGGGGAAGTTTTCCGATTTCTCCACATCCTCCCCAGCATCTACTATGACCTGTTTTTGATCTTAGCCATTCTGACTACTGTGAGATGGAATCTCAGAGTTCTTTTGATTTGCATTTCCCTGATGATCAAGAATGTTGAACATTTCTCTAGGTGCTTCACAGGCATTTGGTATTCCTCAGTTGAGAATTCTTTGTTTAGCTTTGTACCCCATTTTTAATAGGGTTTTTCGATTCTCTGGAGTCTAACTTCTTGAGTTCTTTATAAACATTGTATATTAGCCCTCTGTCTGACATAAGATTGGTAAAGATCTTTTCCAAATCTGTTGGTTGCCATTTTGTCCTATTAAAATTGTCATTAGCCTTATAGAAGCTTTGTAATTTTGTGAGATCCCATTTGTCTAACGTTGATCTTAGTGTATAAGCCATTGGTGTTTTGTTCAGGAAATTTCCCCCTTGTGCCCATGTGTTCAAAGTTCTTCCCTACCTTCTCTTCTATTAGATTCAGTGCATCTGGTTTTATGTGGAGGTCCTTGACCCACTTGGACTTGAGCTTTGTATAGGACAATAAGAATGGATCGATTTGCATTCTTCTACATGCTGACCACCAGTTTAACCAGCACCATTTGTTGAAAATGCTGTCTTTTTTCCCACTGGTTAGTTTTAGCTCCTTTGTCAAAGATCAAGTGACCATAAGTGTATGGGTTCCTTTCTAGATCTTCTATTCCACTGACTTACCTGCCTGTCTATGTACCAATACTGTACAGTTTTTATCACTATCGCTCTGTGATACAGCTTGAGGTTAAGGATGGTGATTGTCCCAGAATTTCTTTTATTGTTGGGAATAGTTTTCACTATCCTGGGTTTTTTGTTATTCCAAATGAATTTGCAAACTTCTCTTTCTAACTCTATGAAGAATTGAGTTGAAATGTTTGTGGTGATTACATTGAATCTGTAGATCGCTTTCAGTAAGATGGCCATTTTTGCTATATTAATCCTACCAATCCTTGAGCATGATAGGTCTTTCCATCTTCTGAAATTTTCTTCAATTTTTTTCTTCAGAGACTTGAAGATCTTGTCATACAGATCTTTCACTTGCTTAAAGGTTTGTACCAGTCATCTTTCCCATACTGTGATGAAATGCATGGAATAATCAAGGTACAAGAAAAAAAGAAAGTTTCATTTGAGTTTGCAGTCTCAAAGGTTTTGGTCTGTAGATAGGTGGATGAATTGCTTTGGAGCTAGGAGAGAGACAGAACCTCAGGCCTAGGACCATGTGGTCAAGCCAAGTTGGTAACCTCATGACAGCTGATTGAGAGAAAAAAAAGAGAGAAGAGGGTATCAATAATGCCCTTAGGAAACTCTCAATGGCCTTACTTCCTTACTAAGGTCCCACTTCCTAAAGATCACCACAATAACACCTCTGTCTGGTCACCAAACCTTAGCATATGGATCTTCAGAGGAACACCTAAAATTCAAGCGCCACCAAGAATCTTGTCTCTAAATTTTGGAACTGTCTTATGCTGCTCTCCATAGTCTAACACATTTCTTCTGGTAACCATCTCCTCTTTTAGAAGGCTTTTTGTTAGTCCATACATTACAGTAAAACCCATTCTGCTTATGTCCTTTTCTTCTTGTACCCACTGCTACAACATCTCTCACATTGATTAGCCATTCGACATCTTTAATGTCTTTGTTTTTCAGACAGACAAGAGATTGGACCACGTCTTCAACATGCATTTCTTTCTTTATCCTTGGCAGCTAATATACTTTCTAAATTGTTAAATGCTCGAGTGTGTTTATTTATTTGTCTAATTTTTCAGTCTGTTGGATGCCAAGGACATGAGTGTTGAATAAATGGAGAAGACACAGAGAGATTTTATAGATGTCATCCCCCGTGCTTTAGAATGTTCAGGCTAGCTTTGGAATTCAGAAGAAAGGAGAGAAATAGTGCGTGTTGTATGCTATTGGTTCTCTGCCATGAGTTTCAGGATGAATCTTTTAGTTACCAATTGCTATTTTATAAATGAAAACACTTTAGGTCAAGGCCATGCTTTGAGTTAACAGAAGAATTGACATTCCAATGTAAACCTCTCAGATGCTCGCCAAAGCTCTTTCCGCTCCCAAGGCCAAGCTGCCTCCTTACTCTGAAGGCAACAGCAACAGCACCTCATCTTCTTGTCCAAGGCATTTCACAGCCAGCACCTCCTTGGTGCTGGCATGGCAGTTGTCTCACGGGGGATGAGTTGAGCCCTCTGCTTTGTGACAGAGCCAGCTGCAGAAAGCACAGCCAACAGCTTCCAATCAAAGGAAATCCTGCAAAAACAGCTTCAGCGATCTCCTGGGGACTCTCCCCTTCACAGACCCTGGCAATAAATAACACACAAAAGCCATCTGCCCATTGCCAAGGTGGACTTCAAAAGGGGTGGGGCAACAGTATTAGAACCTTCCATTTGGCATGTGCACTGTCAGCCCATTCCAGAAATTAGTTCACAGGGAGTAGATGAAGGGAATGCCCACTTCCCCGGCAGCTGACTCGTGGGAACTCTGAGCTTGAATTAGCAGGAGGAAAAAGCAGCTTGCTAGTCTTCAAAGACCATTTTCCCAGCTAAGCCTTGGACGGCTGCTTTGACATGTGTTCAGAGCTACTCCCAAACAAGCACAAACACAGCAGACTCCACTGATCAGAGCTGCAGGACGGAAGGATGGAATCTAAAGCATGAGCTCCGAGAACAGAAAGTCCCAGCACAGGCTCCACGCAAGCTCCTCTAAGCTCCAGGCCTGCATCCTGTAGCCAAGGATGGGTGGCCCCGGAGCAGGAAACTCTTGGCAGCCTGCACTGCGTGCTTTGCCTGCTGACAAGAGCACACCCTGGCCTTGGTTATTGCCCTTATAAAACAGCTCGAGGAGAATGCAAGCCAAACGTTTTCAATGTGCTTGGAAGAAGAATGTTAACTATGATTGCGCAGTCGAACAGTACAGTACTGCAACAACACTCAGCGTTGCTCGGGGGAGGGGCCAGAAGATGTGGCTCAGGCTTCCCGTGGCTTCCCTGCCCTGCTCCTTCCTGCCCTCAACAGCAATGCTTCCCCCACCGCTGCCCTGGCAAGGCCCTCCCAGAAGAGTCCAAGCTTTGGGGATTTTATGGCTGTAATTAAGAGTCAGAATCCTTTCCAGCTAGAAGCTAATAATCTCATTTGCATTAATTTGATTTTTTTATTTTTAAAAAGTCTCTTTATTCTAATTAATTCACAAATAAAAAAATAATGGGGATAGTTTTAGGAAGTCACTCAAACATTTGCCGATATCCAAACTTTAGACATCCAAGTGAACCAACGTGAGAGTAGCTATGCTCAAGATATGGAGGGTTTTTTGTTTTGTTTTTTTCTTTTTGTGAAGGGGGGCAGGTTACACATTCACTATTAACTACACATTCTGTTCATATTTACAACTTTTCTTCACGATTTGACAATGAAGTCGTTTGTGATAAAAGAGAAGCAGAAAGTGAAGGCTGTAGAGATCGTCGTGAAGGATGACATTAACATTCACCCTGTAGAAGGAACCTGGTACGGTGCATGCCAAATATCCCCACAGTCACAGTCGTGCTTCGTGGAGTCTTTCCTCATATCTTAATAAATCACCAAATTGGGAAATTGTCACTCACGAGCTGAAGAAAAATAAACACATAGGATATTCCACCAGGAACACACCACTCGGTCTGCATGCTCCTCACTCAGGAATCAGGGCATGTTTATTGTACTAAAATCCACTCAGATAGCGCGCACACACACACACACACACACACACACACACACACACACACACACCATCAGTTTTAGTTCTGGGTTATTTATCTATTCATTTATTTTTAATTGAACATATTTTTAATTTACATATCAAATGTTATTCCCTTTCTCAGTTTCCTGTCCATAATCCTCCTATTCCCCCTAATCCCTCCCCCTCCGCCATAAGGGTGTTCCCCCTATCCAACCCCCCTCACCACCACCACCACCCCCTGACATTCCCCTGCACTGGGGGTCCAACCTTGGCAGAACCAAGGGCTTCTCCTTCCATGGGTGCCCAACAAGGCCATCTTCTGCTACATATGCAGTTGGAGCCCAGGGTCCGTCCATGTATAGTTTTTCGGTAGTGGTTTAGTCCCTGGGAGCTCTGGTTGATTGGCATTGTTGTTTTTATGGGGTTGCAAGCTCCTTCAGCTCTTTCAATCTTTTCTCTAATTCCTCCAATGGGGGTCCTGTTCTCAGTTCAGTGGTTTGCTGCTAGCGTTCACCTCTGTATTTGACATGGTTCTGGGTTATTGATGTGTATTTTTTTCTAATAATTTTAATGAGATTTAAAGAGAGTAATAAAAACATGTATTTGTCCCTCAAAATGAAAAATAAAACACCATGATGAGTTATCAGAAGGATTTCAACCTAAGGAAAAGGACAGGTAATGTTACTGTTTGTTTCTCTGAAACTTTGGACCATAAAATAAAATAAATTAAAAACTAAGGGAACAATAGAAAACTTTTTGATGACTACTTAGATAAGTAAAGAGTAACAGTTGTCAGCACTATTAGGAATCTGGCTGAAGAAATGACCCAACTACTGCTTTTTCTGAGGACTGGGGTTCACTTCCCATAACTCACAGCGTGTAGCTACTTAAATGACACTGAACTGTAGGGGATTCAAGGAGAAGTTCAGAAAATCCAGAGAAATTTTAAGTTCCTGGTTGAGATGACCAGACAAGGATGCTGATCTTCCTAAAATAACATGTAAGTATAAAGGTAACAAAATAGAACTACTTTTTTACATTATGGAAATTGTTTCTCCTGAGAATAATGGAGTGGGCAAATAGCCAAGCCAATGTTTAAAACAATGGGAATGTGGAGGAATTTGCCAAAAAAATTCTATTTCACATTGTGATCACTGATGACATTGTTAGAAAACTGGGTGCTTACACTAGTAGAACCAAACAGAACTTCTAAAGTTAGCCATAAACACCATAGAACTTCACAATAATACTGAAAATAGAAAATTCACTGTGGAGTCTGGAGAGGCATCTTGGCGGTTCAGAGTGCTTGGTGTTCTACAGAGGATCTGAGTTTAGTTCCCAGAGCCCACATCAGTGGCTCACCAACACCTATAACTCCAGCCCTGGGGAACCCAGTGCCACTTCTGATGGTCATGGGCACTGCACGTCTGTGCACAAACCCACACTTTTGCATACATACATACATACATACATACATACATACATACACACACACACAATTAAAAACTAGTATTTTTTAAGCTCAAAGTGGAAAAGGTTCAAAACTGATCAAATGATCTTGGCAAACAATTCTAAAAATTATCAGAGATAAAAATTTTTTTGATCTTCATCTCAGGTATTGACAAATTCAAATTCCATATACTTTATAGATTCATGTGACACCAAACATAATTATTATTGAAAGACTCACATTGCAGTCAATGTCTCAATTACCTTGAAAATAGAGCGTAACTTCTAAATATAAAATAAGTGGGAAATGAAAGATAATGGCTCATTAATCACAAAACCTAGATTATTTTAAAAATACAACATGTGGGCTAGTTTTCTGTTCAATTTGACACAAGGTAGAGTCATATGGGAAGAAGGAATCTCAACTGAGAAAGTATCACCCATAGGCTTGGCCTGTGGGCAAGCCTGTGGGGTATATTTTCTTGCTTGATGATTGATAGGGGAGGGCCCAGCCCATTATGGGTAGTATCACCCCTAGGCTGCAGATGTGGTCTGGACTGCTATAAGGAAGCAGTGTGAGCAAGCGATGGGAATCAAGCCTATAGAAGCACCATCTATGGCCTCTGATTTTTTTATTCCTGCCTCCGAGTTTCTGCCCCGGACAGGGTATGATAGCTCATATATGTGAAACGCATTTGCATCACTTGCATAATTCATAAAAACTCATTAACAGCAACTGAGCTCAATATTAAGATAAAAATGCATCAGCCCATTTTAACCAACTGCTAATGTTCACAGTAGGATTGGTTATTGGTATACATAAAGGACAAATAATGAGAGTCATCGTAGTGATTTTCACAATGCCATATATCTTGTAGGCATACATGCATGTGTGTATGTATGCGAAAACCCTGGAAGTGACCCAAAGAAGTGAGCTCCAGTTCTGAAATTAAGTGTTTGCCTCATAAAAAAATGTGGTAGCTCTTTAGTTTCCTAGAAACCTGCCTCATTAGGTGGATTCCACATAGTTCATGGAGTCAAACAATTTGTGAATTCTTTCTGGAAGGGAATTTGGAAAAATGACTGGAAAATCTTCAAAAATATTCCTGCCAGTAGTATATCTTGGTATTGACCATAAGGAGATGCTAACAAACCCATATAGATTTTACAGTCAAATACTTACATACCACGATTAGCATATTGAAATAAAAAATTGAATATAAAGTTGGGTAACTATAGTTATGGTGGTCAAATACTGCCTCTCCCCCCAGGACATCCAAGTTCTCTGACCTATGAATGAGTACACAGCATTGTGTGATAGTCAGAACTTAGCAGCTATGGTAAAATTATAGATCAATACCACGCAGCTGGGGAAATCATCATATATTATCAGAGTGGGCAAAATGTAACCACACAGGTCCTTATAAAATGTAGGGAAAGGGTCACAGTCTAAGCAGCTGATATAGCAACAGAATTAGGAGAAGTGACAGACACTTAGAGGATGGTTGTGTGGGAGCACAAGCCAAAGGATGTGTGGCAGTTGGACAAGTCACACAGATCGAGCACTTGGTATGGGCGTACATACCAGCAATCCTAGCAATGAGGATGATGATGTGGAAGGACTGCAAGTTCGAAGTCAGCCTGGACTACATAGCAATATCCAGGCCAGCCTGAATGACAGCAAAATCCAACTTCATCAAAGAAAAATGAAATAAAAATGAAGAATGTATCAGAGAGGGGGAAGGAAAGGAGTCACGAAGCCTTGAGGAAGGTTGCAGCCTCTGATATGTACTCGGTACTCCCCATCCCCAGAACTGCCAGATAATTAATTCGCAAATGAATACAATATGCTCCAAACACCCTTAATATCACATTTTTAAAAATAATATTGGGGTATCATTTTCACGGTGAATATTACTTGAAATCATGCTTATAAACTCTGGCACAGAAGTTAAACTGCAGGTTTTAACCATCACCTAGAGTGGGCAGATAATGAAATCCCCAAATGAGGTACAAGAGAGATACAAATTTCTGGGGATAAAAAGTGGTTATAAGTGCTTGTGTGCATGTGTGTGTGTGTGTGCGTGTGCAAGCACACGCATGAGTGTGTGTTCAGGATCATGGTACAACTAAAACCATTGCATATCTGCTGAGGAGAGTTTGAACGAAATGACACAAAGCCCTGGCATATGCCTAATGGAAATACTGAGCTCAACAGCAGGAGCATCTAGGCTATTCCTGCAGTACGCACCCGCGGAGGAGATGCTTGTGGGAGTCAGCAAGCACATCTCTAGGACAGAAGGATGTTTCTCGCAAAGAAAGTACCAAGAAGGAGCGAGGGAGAACCAGTGTAGGGCTTGACCCCTGTCCAGAAAGCCTCCTGGAAGGTAGTGGGTCTCTACCAGAGAGGAGCCAAGGGGTAGCACTAGGTGACAAAGATGAACAAAGAGCTGAGCCCAGTAAACCCACCAAGTCAGGCGGCCCTCAGAGCATTTTCCTAGGAGGGAAGTGTCTTGAAGACTCACAAAAGCCAATGGGAAAGAATACTAATTGGGTGAATCTCTCTGGTCCTGAGTAGAAGCCTGCAGGGTCTGTGTCTGGCTCCTCCCCCAATTCTAACCATGGAGGGTTCAGAAAGGGAAAGTCAGAGAGAAGACTAAACACAGGATGGAAGACAGCCATATCCGGCTGCCTTCTTCAGGCTTTCCATGGCAACCCGCCTAACCAAGGAAGTGGAAAAGGCCATCTGAGATCAAAATCACAGTTCCCATTACGATAAGGAACCGGGAAGGGTAAGTTCTGAATTGAGACCGAATATATTGGGGAAAGGACCTCCCTCTGAGCTCATATCACTTTAGGGGATATTCTGAGAGTCAGGAGTCTGTCCAGTGTTTCACTAAAAGACAGAGAAGAGCTGTATCCCTAATGTACTTTAAAAACACAGAGCGAGAGAGGGAGCGCATTTGCTTTGTGATTGTCTTCTAGTTGCTCTTGGCTAAGATAATAGTGGATTAGGCTTTTTGTCTAAGCAGGAGAACGAAAAGACTTAGTGGGGGAGGGGGGGGAAAGGAGACTGGGTGGGATGGGGGAGGAGCAGGAGAAGGGAAAGGAGGAAAGCAGAGGAAGGCTGAGAGCAAAATAGATAAAAAAAGGAATTGAATCATCAAAACTTGAGTTCTGTTATTTGTAGCTGTACAGCAGCTTTTATTTACTATTATGATCTCTCCGAATACTCTTATGTAACTTACTTTTAAGTCAGACAGCTAAATTTGACATACTTTTACCCCCTTTGTGGAAAAAAAAAACAGTGATTGTCTTATGAGAAAGCACATGGATTTATTAAATAAAAATTTAAAAGAATGCGTGAAAGAGATAAAAATGGCGAAGGGATTTTTCAGTTCAGAGTAACCTTTCTACCTGTAGTTGTTGACTCCTTAGATGACATCCTGCATCCCTGGAGAAAGGACTCACAGTGGGCAGGAAGGAGTTAAACAGTAAACTGCTAGGGGCAAAGAAACAAATAGTAGAGGTGGATTTTTTAACCTTGGTTCATAAAGGCAGAGTGGTACTTGTTAATGAGACTCAGAGAACATCCAAAGAGATTCGAGTGATGAAGACAATGAAGAACAAGTCTTCTCAGCCAGTCGGAGTGTTGGAGGAGCCATTTCCATTAACCTTCTGCAGCCACAGACATCCCTCTAAAGCATTGATGTCAGGCAACATGGGCAGTCATTAACTGCCTCCTGAAGGGCTTTGGGGATGGTGAGATACATTAGGCTTCTCAAAGGCAGAGTCAGTCTTATTGTGGACTTTTCATTTTCTTCCCAAGTCCCCTCCTGCTCCCCAGCCCCCTACACAAGCTTGTGGGCACTTCATTGGTGTGGTTTGGCACCAGATGTCTCCTCATCTCTGCCTTCTTGATTCCATTTCAGACTCCTGGGTGAATCGCCATGCCTGATTCGGTTGATTTCAAAGCCAACTTTAGACGATGTGAGTAATTGAAATCCTGAAACCCAAACTCTCGATGAAATACTTTTGAGTCCTGTACTGAGAGAAAACTTGAACACTGAATTGGACAAGGGAGGGCGAACCATAGCCAAATGAAAGGGCTAGCATCTTAGGTACTGCAGTCAGTTAAACATAGCAAGCTGAAAGGCAGCAACGTTAATCTTGTATCTAAGCCAGGGAGAAAATAAACAGGCAAACACAAGCTCTCTGACTCAATGTGTGATTCACCTAGGTGTGGTGGGGGTCAGCTCAGGTTGGTGGGGGTCAGCGCACTCAGTGAGAAAATCCCAACCAGGTGATGGACCAAATGCCTTCTAAGGCTGTGGAAGAAACGAACATTTGAAGGCTCCATAGTGTCTTTAAATACAAGTAAATTAAAGGTCTTTGGGAAGACCCAGAATAGTTTGTGTAGGGTTCTGTGGTTTCCTAGTGCCTGTACCCTTTAATTCTGCAAAAAGCATGTGCTGAAAACTTAGCAGAGATTCTTTCCTATTAGGCATCTGGCTCTTGTGGGATCTGAGAGCTCCTTCCACACAACCAGCACATCCACAAGAAGAATACACACATGCTTATCCACACAGACACACCTGCCCAGAGACCGGCAGCTTTACTCCAGCCATGCATCGGAACACCGGCGCATGCGTCCATGCTGGCATTAGACACATTTGCCACACATTTCACATTGCATGAAAATCAGCAGGGAAGAATGGGAATGTAACACTAAGTATAAAAGCCAAGAACTTTATAAAGGGGCTAAAAATGTGATTTGAGGAAAAACCTGATTGGAGTCTTAAGTGTTTCCCCATGCATTAGTTCAATTAATTTTTGAAATAATTAGCACAGTGGCCTTTGTCAAAACTACAAAAATCCAAACATGTGCACTGTAAGGCTATCTTTCTAGAAACACAACTAATATATGTGCGTTAGAATAGGTTCAGAGGGATAAGAAGGGCTTTCCGTATCCATTAACATCTAGATTATCTATTAAGTAGTCACCGCTTTCTGGCCCCTCTAACAAAAGTATACAAGTCATGGAGGAAGTTCATTATCTCCAGTGGCTAGGAAAGAGCCAAGTAGAAAATCTTAACATAGCTTTCAACCATTTTCTTTGGGGCAGTCAGTGTCTGATGCACGGTCAGGACATTGGAAGGCATTTGCTCAATATCCCAAGTGGCTGTTTCTGTGGACACTGGTTCAGATGCAGACTTTGCTCCTGGAGGTCCCGTCCATGTGCCTGCCCTCTCCCTACTCCAAGATTTGCATCTGTGGGAAAGAGAGAGAGAGAGAGAGAGAGAGAGAGAGAGAGAGAGAGAGAGAGAGAGAGAGAGAGAGAGAGAGATTGCTGTATCCCTCCCTAGCTGCCAAAAGAGGAAACAGAAGTGAGTCATTCTGGAAATGAGAGGTTTCACAGGCATGCTGGAACAAGTCTGAAAACTCAGAGAGTGCATTGTCCTTGCAACGACTGCATTTAACCCCTGCACAGAACAATTCCCAAGCCAGCTTACAAAGTGCATCCATTGCAAACCTAGACTTAACTCTAAAGACAGTAAAATTTTATAAATCTAGGACCAACATTTAGCTTTCTCCTCTTCATCAATGAATATAAGCTTCTCTTTGTCTGAGTTTACAAAACTTCAGAGCAACCCTGGACAGGAGGAACCTTCTGTTTTTGGATAATGTTGTTATTCTGTGAAGCACACAGGTGGTGGGAGGATTCTGCCTGGGCTTTGGGTTCCAGGGATTTCCCCCAACCCACACTCTCAAAGAGGCCAATGCACTGCGCACACACACACACACACACACACACACACACACACACACACGCCCAAGTCTTTCCCATGCACTTACCTGGAACATTATCAAACACTACTGACTCACTGCTCAGCCAGGCCACATATACTTCCTATCACCATGAGATCTTTATTTCAGATGCTCAACTGTCATGGGCTTTCAACACAGCCAACAAAGCCGAAGCTTGACTGCAATCTACCATATCTATGTTAGGTCATATTTTCATTCCTGAGATCTAGCCTTGTAGCTACACATTTTGGCTAAACATCTTTGACTGGCATGTTCTTCAGGCACTGTAACATCAGCATGTTAAAGAACTGAAGCTGTATGCCTCCATTCCCTACCTTAATTTTTATAGTCTACAAAGCAAGATTCAGCTGACAATGAGACAAGCAGCCCTTTCCTCTCCTCTCTCTTATTTTTTCTTTTTGTCATTGAAGGCCATATGGTCTTTGTCACAACTAGCCAACCCTACTATTAAGAGGTAAAAGAAGAATAGACAATATGTCAATGAATGTGTATGGCTGCATTCCAATAAAACTTTATTTACAAAAATACACAGATTAGATTCATCCTGTGGGCTGTGAACCAACTATTCCTACTCTAGCTAGAAACTCCTGAGTCATTGCAGACTCATACCATAATCATCACACCCTCCAACTCCCTAAGTTTTAGAAGCTTTTACTTCTTACATACATCTCAAGAATCTTTCTTTCTATTCTGCCATCCTTCCCTTTATCTCAATGCTATCAACTTGTGATATTACTTTTGTATTTATTGAGCAAATACAACTGTACTCAGAGAGCCAAAAGAAAGCATACCACATAGCTGTGTCCTGTGGTCTCCTTTGCTTTTTTCTTTCATTAACCCAGCACATTCTTGTAGGTACAGTTTATAAAGCACATGTACTGTACTGCTGAGGCATCGGTTAGGAAAAGGAAATGCATAGTCCTTCTCCACACAGCTTCTGTAGCAGAAAAGACATAGTATTTTAAAACCTATAAACATCACAGTCCCCAAAAGTGAGTTGGTTTTTTCTACTTACAAAGAAGAACTCCTATGTTGAAGGGGTCTATGACACCCCACTCTTCTCTGAAGTACTACTGGCAGTTCTTAGTTGCTGAAGCAGCCAGGGTCATTTTCTTATAGTAGTGTAGTCACTGGTTGGTGCCCATGCTCACTAAGAAGCTCTCTCCAATTCAATGCCCATGGTTCTCTAGGGAGTCCAAATTAAACTCAGTGGATAGACAAAAAAGACGTGAAAGTAAAAGGGGAACATGTTGCAAAGGAGAAGGGAGTCAAGCAGGAGCAGAACATAATTAGAAAGGGCGATGGTGGTGAATATTACCCACATACATTATATACACTGTGAGATCATCAAAGAACGAACTATGCAGCTTTCAAGGTTACTCCAAAAATTTAAAACAAATTAACAAAATATGCCAAAGTGAAATTACATACATTCATATATAGTATATTTGAATGTAAGAAAGTTGTTTTAATAATATGTGCTAAGACAAAATCATCTTACCTATAAGAAATATCATACTTGCTGTAATTGCTTCTGAGACATGTATTTAGGGATTTGAGCAATTCTTACTTTACCTTTCGAAATTTCTGAGCATTCTAAATATTGATAACTTTGTATTAAGAAAAAGGTTAAGTTATTTAAGCTTGTACATAAAGGATCAGGATACCATACTAATTCTGAAATGTA
The DNA here is from genome assembly GCF_021556685.1 of Rattus norvegicus. Classification (NCBI taxonomy): domain Eukaryota; kingdom Metazoa; phylum Chordata; class Mammalia; order Rodentia; family Muridae; genus Rattus; species Rattus norvegicus. Next base: position 76,028,645 of record NC_141538.1, read on the forward strand.
TTCCTATTGTGTCAATTATGATGGCCATAAAAAGGAAGAGAGGAAAAGAGCCTCCTTTTTTAATTAAAGGGACCAGAGTGTACATTTGTAGCTAAGTGCACAGGGTGCTTTGACACATAAAATCATATCATGTTAGGAAGAAACTGGGTCTTTTGAGTCTAAAGAAGTTAAAACCTTTCACTAAAATATAAAATTAAAGGAAATATAATTTAAAGGACATTTGTGTCCTTATATTTGACAGATAATACATAATATACTTGTAAATATTCTGTATTACCATAAGCATGATACAAACAGACTGTACATAGCATATGTAAATACATGTGTATATATATATACACATATGTATATATAGCTAGAATATGCTCTGGTACATTCAATACTTATTATTATTCTATTTTGTTTTCTTTCTTTGTTATACAGGCAAAACATTGCCTTTATGTCAAGTACCCAAGAATAAAAGTTGTGGAAGAGACTCAGTTCAAGGATGGCTCTCCCTGATAAAGCTGAGAGCAGCCTTCCTGGGCGGATGTGAGACACAGACATGAGAGGCTAGCTACACGGCCTCCTGGCATGATTCCATCATGAGTCTATCAGCACTGACAGGAGTTGGCTTTGCCTTCCTCCCAAGGCCTGATTCTCTAAGAGTCTATGATGAATTTATAGAAACAGCTATGACAGAAGTGACAGTGGGGTGAAAGTGTGGCTCATTCTTTTATTTAAACAGCAGTGGACCACAATCTGTTGCCAACAGAGAGGAAGGATTTGAAAACACTGTGAACTGCAAACTGCTTGCCCTGGGATGTAGGACTGAGCACTTGACCCCCATCATGACATTTTACAGCAGCACAAAAGCCACTCTAAGGTTGGCCTGTATTTCCCAGTATCCACTACATCACCAGTGAAGTAGGTTAGTCAACTGAATGGGCTCTGGAGCTATCCTGAATTCAGATCCTTTCTCCAAAATCTACTTGCTTTGAGTAAGTTATGACAAGTGATGAATTATATTCTTCAGTTTGTACTGAGTCTTCCCAGTGGGAGACTCATCTATCTTCTTCATGTCAGAATGGCCAGAAATTTGCTTTGGGCAGTGAATTTCAGAGGAAGTAGTTAGCACACTTTTTAATTTGTTTATCAAAGTTCCATTTGTTCTACTTAAAGTAGTTATGTATCTACCAAGTCAAAGCAAGTCCAGAAATAAGGACAGCCTTTTCAATATGGGTTCCAGAAAAAAGAACCAATACAAATTCAATGCAATTCTCATCAAAATTCTAATTCATTTTTTACAGACTTTGAAAGAATAATTTGCACCTTCATATGGAAAAATAAAAAAATCCCAGGACATCTAAAACAATCCTGTACAATAAAAAAAAACTTCTGGAGGTATTACCTACCATCTCTGATTTCAATCTTTAGTACAGATCAATGGTAATAAAAAAACATATGGTACTGTCATAAAAACAGGCAGGTTGATCAATGGGGTAGAATCAAAGACCCAGAAATAAACTCGCACACATCCATGGATACTTGCTTTTTGACAAAAAGACCAAATCATATGATGGAAAAGGGAGTGCATCTTCAACAAATGGTGCTGGTCTAACTGGCTTTCTGCATGTAGAAGAATGCAAATACATCCATATTTATCACCAAACACAAAACTCAAATCCAAATAGATCAAGGACCTCAATATAAAACTGGTTATGCTAAATCTAATAAAAGAGAAAGTGGAATATAGCCTTGAACACACTGGTACAGGAGACAACTTCCTGAATAGAATACCAACAGCTCAGCCACTAAGCTCAACGATGATAAAAGGAATCTCAAGAAACTGAAAAGGTTTTGTAAGGCAAAGGACACCATCAGTAGGACAAAATGGCAGTCTACAGAACTCATAAAATTAAAAACCATAAAACCTAATAACCCCGTTAAAAATGGGGTACAGAGTGAAACAGAGATTTCTCACATAGGAATTTCTAATGACAGAGAAGTACTTAAAGAAATGTTCAATGCCCTTAGTCATCAGGGAAATGCAAATCAAAACGACTCTAAGAGTCCACCTTACACCTATCAGAATGGCTAAGATCAAAAACTCTGGTGACAGCAGATGCTGGCAGAAGATGTGGAGTAAGCACACTCCTCCATTGCTGGTGGAGTCCAAACTTGTACAACCACTTTCGAAATAAATTTGGAGGGTTTCTCAGAAAATGGAAGACTAGTTCTTCCTCAAGATATAGTTATACTGTATATACCCCAAAGATGCTCCAACATCCCACAAGGACACTTGCTCCACTATGCTTATAACAATTTCATTAGTAATAGCCAGAGTTTGGGGAGTCTTGTAAAAGAGTGGGGGGAAAGATTAAAGGGGCAAGGGAGATTAAGGATACCACAGGAAGACCTACAGAGTCAACTAACCTGGGCCCATGAGGTCTCACAGAGACTGAAGCATAAAACAAACATGCTTAGGCTGGATCTATACCTCCTACAAATATGTAGCAGATATGCTGCTTGGTCATCATGTGGGTCCCCTAACAATTGAAGCAGGAACTGTTTCTGAGTCTGTTGCCTACCTTTGCATCCCTTTCCTCTAGCTGGGCTGCCTTGTTTGGCTTCAGTGGGAAAAGATACACTTAGTCCTGCTACAACTTGATGTGCCAGGGTGGGTGGCTACCTATGGTGCTTTCCCTGTGCTGAGGAGAAAAGGGTGTGTGAGAGAGGGTTGAACTGGGAAGAGAAGGGGAGGGGTGCTGTGATCGGTGACTACTGAATGGATGGATGGATGGATGGATGGATGGATGAATGGATGGATGGTTAGATGAATAGAATCCCAACACAACAATTAAAAAAGAATCAACCTTCACCTGTGCTACATCACACAAGAGGGAGATGAAGCTTTATTATAATGAGTCAGACATACTTGGGCTTGTTTGTTTCTTCAGCATAGCTTATCCTATATTGTTTTATACATTGATTACAAAGCAGTGTTTGGTTTATGTCCTTGCAATATAAGGATAAGGAGAAAAGATGTTTTAGAAAACTGTTAGAGTTTGGCCCAAGGTTAGTCTTAGTAACTGAACTAGGCAGAAATGATGAAATCAATGCTCACAATTGCTCAATACACATGTTTTGATTATTTACTGACACAAGAGAAACCCTTATCAATAACAAGGAACAACACACAAAGCGGTTCCAACCAGCTCCCACAAAATATATCTAATCCCTAAAATAACATGCAAAGCAGAGAGGCACTCCACATGCTGGGAGTAAGGAAACTGAGGTATCAATGCCCGCCAGCACCCGGCATGCTTCAGTTTCTATGTCTTTACCGACGAGTGTTACACTAGATGAATTTTGATGCTTTGGCAATTTGTACATCAACGTCATTCTAGTGGAATACATTTCAGCTTCACAAATGATACATTCAAAGAATGAAACAGTAGAAGGCTGCCTGGGAGTGAATTTATTTATTCTATTCCAGCAGTGGGAAAATTTGAATTCCAGGTGTCCAAGCAAAGTTCTGGAACCCAGAAGGAGCCCTTCTATAGAATACCCAGGAGATGTCCTTCTCTCCCGGGCTCCCAGGCCTGGCAGGGGATGGCAGGCAACCATCCAGGCCTTTGAATTCCAGCTTGGTCCACAATCTGTGGCTAAGTCTTCTGGGAACTCTGAATGACATGTTTGACAAACATATTCCACTCATTCATGTCCCCAGAGCACTGGTGTCTGGGTAACAGTCCAACACCTGCCACAGAGGACAGATCGAGCTGAAAAGACCCCTGACGTCCCTAATTTTATTCCTGACTTCATAGGCAGCCCCTGAGAGGCTACACAATAGCTGGCTGGTGGTTTGGAGCCACACGTCCTCCCAATTAGAGGATTCCTCTTTTTAAGAATTTCGATTTAAAAGAAATAAACACAGCACATTGCCAAGTTTATAGTGAAAAAATGGCTCAGGAAAAAAAAACAGTAGTTACATTAGCATAGATTAATAATGACTTAGGAAAACAGCTTGGAAAATCTACCAACAACAGAAAATAATCCATCTATTAGAACAAACTCCAGGATTATTTTCAGGAGATATTTCTTTAAGAGGTTAAGGATTAGGTGGAAGCAATTAAATTTATCATCTTTCACCATAGGAGAAAAAGATAGAGACAACTTTCAAACAAGTCCAATAAATTGTGGGTAGTTCCTCTGCTGAATTAAAACATGACACACCCATAGAAGAATGCCTATTATGAAAATATGTAGAAGACAATTTATTAAAATCCCAAATGTCCCCTTCCTTAGGTGAATTATTTCTCTCATGATAACACCATCAAATATTGAAAAATAATTTTATAGGAGAAAACTTCTGACAGGAGGTCACATTTCCCTACTCTTACATTCAGATTTTGTTTTATCTTTATTTTTTCTCACCCTCAAGCCTACATTATATATTCTGCCTGGAGGTAAAAGAATATTTAGCTTAATGTATAGAATCTTATAGACCTTTTGGAATTTTTAATGTGTGTGGTGTTTTAGGATGAGATCAGGCACCAATGTCTATGAATTTATTTATTCTTCAGTGCAGTTTGAGTAGTTTGCCAAGGCCAAGTGAATATTCTTTGCAGAGTATGGAGCACTAGTTTTCCCTTTTAATTTTTGCTACTGAAGTTAACACACGCACAAGAAGCCTGGGCAATATCTGACAAGCAGAGAGAGAGAGAACAGGAAAAGACAAAGTGGGCCATATTATCCTGGAGTCTCCACTATGATGGCCATTGTGTCCCAATGCAATGCCACAGCCCCAAGACCATGACATTCTCCCAGGCCATTCTTTCGCCTCGCTCAAGCTAGTGACTGTCTAATCAATTCAAGGTCCTCTCTTTCTGCTGTCTGCCATATCCCACATCCTGCCACATCCCAGTCTGAAGCTATGGTTCCTGTCTCACTGGCAGAAAGGCTGCTAGAAACTCCTTTCTGTTTGGTTAACGGAAACACGTTTATTTTGAAATGATTTTAATTTAGAATTAGAAAACCTCTTAGAAGGAAGAAAGGGGCATTAGAAATACAAAGTATGCAGACAAATTTATGATTCATGGGCTTCTCCTAGGTTTGTTTTCCACAAGTTTCCATGATGAGAAAGTGCTGTCATCCACAATACCATTATCAATAGGGTGTGGATCAGTTTGACCAAAAAATAAATAAAAATAAAAGCCAATTGATCTCACAGCAACAAATCCTATTTTGTGGCCAAAGAAATCTTCTAGAATTCTTTTCAATTGGGTTTGTGACTCTTTAGCCAGCTGAATCAACTCCTTCATGAACTGTTGACTTGTCTCTATTAACTAAAGACCTGATGGTTAGAAGGACTGCAGTTTGAGAAGGCAGAAACGCATGGCAACCTCACTTTTGTCCTTGAAGGAAGGTGTCCCTACTGGGAGCTTGCAAGCATCAGGAAAACAACATCTCAGGTCTACACAAATGAGGAGGCTGTGATCTGCTGTGGGTGGGGAGCAGGTGTGAAGACCTTAGTTTTGTCCATGGTTCGGTTCGAAAACTTGGCGAAAGTCACTGATGGTCTCTGCGCCTTGGTTTCCTCCTTCATCGAAGGATGATAAGGAATCTCCTTTCAGCCAAGTTGTCAACTGAATGAGTGAGCTAACTTCTGCAAAGTAACTGACACATAGCAGACAGTAAATTCTATTATTATCATCTCAAGTGTTTCACTCAGCAAACAAAGCCATTGCAATCTGCCTCTTAATGTGAGAACTGGCTCAGGGGATGAAAAAAGTTGTCAGTCACAACATCAATCCATTTGCATTTTTCTCCCTCAGCTTCCAGTGACTTAACTCTTAATGTAACGTTAGAGCAAATCTGCAAAACACAGTGTTTAACAGCAGCGGAAGGCAATGGTCAGACACTGCAGTAGTGTCCAGCTGTGGCTTTTTATTTTTTGATGAGGTCTTACTTTGTAGTCCTGGGTACTGGATAGAGATCCCCTCTTCCCTGCCTTCCAAGTGCTGAGATTAAAGGTGTGCCATTTGCCCAGTCCCTACGTGCAAGTATTGCTTGTCTGTTTTTCCAACCTCATCAAATTTTATCCAGTATTCAAACCTACTTCTTCAGGCTTTCATGAGTTCTGGAGATTTCTCTTTTTCCTTTAATTCACTAAAAACTGTTACTTACAACCAAGAAGTCTGGTTGGAATGCCATTTTTCTTTCTTTTGGTGGGGCCATTTCTAATGTTCTGTGTCTTCACTCTTTGTTGATTCATATTTTTATTATACTGCTCTCTCTCTCTCTCTCTCTCTCTTGCTCTCTCTTTCTCCCTCTCTCTCTCTCTCTCTCTCTCTCTCTCTCTCTGTGTGTGTGTGTGTGTGTGTGTTTGAAATATACACCTATGTATAACATTTTTAGCATTTTTATTCTCATTGGTACTTGTTTCTGAAGACCAAACATTCAGGACCATGCATAGGGAGGGTTGGAGGAGTCAAACAAAATGATGTAAATTTCAGGGTAGGCAAGATATTGGTAATGGTATTTGCTGCCAAGCCTGACTTGGGCTTGACCCCGGGGACCCATAGGGTGGACGGAGAGAACTGACTCCTGCAAGTTGTCTTCTGACCTCTATAACATGTGCAGTACCATGTGCCCCCCCCCACACACATATACACTTAAATAAATACAATGTAGTAGAAAAATTTCAATGATGGATTTTGTATATTGGTGTCTAACAATGTTTGGGCTTTCTAAAGACCTAATAAACTGCCCCTGTGTCTCATCACTGACTGGCCTTGCTGTGTTTTGCCCTGTTCATATGCTTATGATTCCTAATTTATACTTGTACACATCATGCCTAATGTACACCAGTGTTTATTTTCCACATTAGGACTAATGCCAAGTTCTTCTAGGGCATTTGATACATAACTTTATCATCCGCTTGTAGAAACAGCTCTTGCAGGTTTGGGGATGGTTCTGTTTAATATTTTTTTTCCAAATTCAACTGTCATGTGGTACACACTGAGTAGGGTCAACCTGCCAGAAATGAACTGCAAACTTTCCTGATAAATATACAAAAATCCACAATTTAAACTCTCTGAGTGGCATGGAGATCCAGGCAGAACTTTCTAGCAATGCCTGTTTAACACACAGAGATTCTTGTTTCTGAGTTTTGTCCCCTGCTCTATCACTTGGGAGTTGTCGTCCACCCACTCCAAGTGTAAAGGACTATGTGATATGCGATTCTATACTGCCTCTTAACTCTGGCCCCAGTGAGTAGATAAGGTTTCTTTTTTATATAAATAATTATTTTATTTATTTGCATCCCCAAATGTTGCCCACCTCCCAGTATCCCCTCCCAGAATTCTTTAGCCTCTTACCCTCTCCCTCCCCTCACCAGTAATTTCCCTTCTCTGGGGCATCAAATCCTCTCATTAGGCTCATCCTCTCCCACTGTGGTCCAACAAGGCAGTCAGTCCTCTGCTACATATGTGGTAGAGCCTCAGACCAGCCCATGTATGCTCTTTGGTTGGTGGCTTAGCCTCTGGGAACTCCCCAGGGTCCAGGTTTATTGAAACTGTTGGTCTTCATGTTGGATTGCCATCCCCTTCAGTTTCTTTAATCTTTCCCCTAACTCTTCCTTAGGTTTCCCAGACCTCAGTCAATGGTTGGATGTGATATCTGCATCTGTCTCAGTCAGTTGCCAGGAGAGCCTTGCAGAGGACAGCCATGCTAGGCTCCTGTCTGCAAGCACAAAATGGCATCAGTAATAATGTCAATGCTCTACTATGTTCATAGCAACTTTATTAGTAATAGCCAGAAACTGGAAACAACACAGATGTCTCTCAATTAAAAAATAAGGTTCATTATACAATGGAATACTATTCAGCTATTAAAAATGAAGACATAATGAATTTTGCAGACAAGTGAATGGAACTAGAAAATATCACCCTGAGTGAGGTAACCCAGACCCAAAAGGACATATATGGTATGTTCTCACTGATAAGTGGATATTAGCCAAAAAATACAGAATAACCATGATACACCCCACAGATCATAAGAAGTTAAACAAGAAGGAAGGCTCAAGTAAGGATGCTTCAGTTCCACTTAGAAGGGGGAAGAAGATAATCATAGGAGACAGAAGGAAGGAGGGAGGGAGAGAGGGAGGGAGGGAGGGAGGGAGGAAGGGAGGGAGGGAGGTACCTGGGTGGGAGAGAGAAAGCAGAGGGGAAAGGGGGTGCAGGATCAAATATGGGAGGAGACAGGAGAGAAGTCCAAAGGGCCAGGAGAATTAATGGAAATATGTGGTACCCTGGAATGAGCAGTGTGGGGTAGAGGGTCGGGAAAACTCTAGAAAATCCCAGAGACCTGGGATGTGAGAGGCTCCAGGACTCAATGGGGATGACCTTAGCCAAAAAGCACAACAGTGGGAACATTGAAGCTGAAGTGCCCAGCTGCAGTAGTTAGACAGGGCTCCCAGTGGAGAGATGGGAACAGCAACCCATCTTCAAATATTTTGACCCAAAATTGTTCATGTCTAAAAAACATACAGGGACAAAAGTAGACCTAGACGGAATGGCTATTCAGAAAATGCCCTGGCTTGGTATTCATCCCATTGGAAGGCACTAAACCCTGACACTATTACTGATGCTATGCTGTGCTTGCAGTCAGGAGCATAGCATGGCTGTCCTCTGAGAGGCTATACCAAGGTTTCTTTAAATAGTCTCCCGTTTTATGGGTGGGGGGAGAGGGAAGGAGAGAAGGGGAGGGAACATTTGCATCTTCTTGCAAGTGAAAGTATACCTGTGAGAGAGCCAAAAGGCAGATTTATCTGGAGACCCAAGTCTCCAGTTTTACTCAGGCCTTTTAGGTGAGATGCAGTTCCCATTAACTAACCTGGCTTGCTGTGTCAGCTAACTGACTCACTATGCTAGAACAGCTCATCCAAAGTCTAGATCGAGGAACAAAAAGGAGGAAGCCAGTGTAAGCCACATGCACACATGCAGCATTCCTAGAATTAGTATTTTGCTGTACCCATCTTTGCTTCAGCTGATTCCAAACAGGATGCACATGTATATGTGTGCATACGTGTCCTGGGCAGAGGTTTAAAAGAGGTACGGTACTCTGATTATGTTGGCAACATACCAAACTGACCAAACAACAATAAATGGACACAAGCACCTCCCTTTCTTGTCGAAAGTTTCACTGTCTTTTACCACCACTTGGGGAATAAGTGAGTTTCTATCATGTGATAAGCACACATTGTGTGACCTTCACACCACACCTACAGTATAGCTATTTCTGAGGCTGACAGGAGAGTGATCCCTCAGAACAGGAAACAAACATGAAAACTAAGAGAAAGATTAGGCCAAGAGAGAACAGCCATATAAAGAAGAACCCTACCTATAACATCAAGGCTGTGACATGTGGCACAGCCTAAGATTTACCCTCAGAATTATGAGACTTCACAAATGTTACTTAGGAGCCAGTCAGTGTGAGGGAGAAGTCAAATATCATTCTCAGTGTCGTCAATTCCAAGTGGCCTCCACTCCACATACAGTGGTGTGCTGCATAAAAATTCTTCTGAGGATGGTTCTAAAGTCCAGGCTCATGTTTTTATGATAACATTTCTTATGATCTGTAACAGTACCACCTATTAACAGTATAGCTACAGAAATAAAACCTTCCTACAAGGAGCCACTCTCTCAACAGTCACTTCAGATATGACAATGCGAAACTTCATGTGCATCTCCAAATTCCAAGAAAGAACATAGTTCTGTATTCTCTTTGAATTGGCTTAAACATGACTCAGAGCTGTCATCCAACCAGGCTTTCAAGATGACCATTCTCAGAAGTGAAAGGGTGTGCTCTCTCCTCCAGACCATGTTAAGATCCAGATGCCTCCCTGGGTGCTTCCCAGGGAGGTGGGCACTCAGATATCCCATCCTTCACAGTCAGCATGAGCATGGTCACCAAACCAGAAGAAGCCAAATTCCAGCTGTTTGCATGCCATCCTTGGGAACACAGAACACTCTACTTCAGCACCTGGAATCGCACAGTCCTTTCTCCTCATTCTTTACTTCCTTTCTTCCCCTTGCTGGTTCTCTTCCTTCCTCAAGCAGTCTCCACTTCTGCTTTCATGACGTGTATTCCAATACCCTCTCTCTTTCTGTCCTCCTTCATTTCCTCAAACTCCCCTCCCTCACAGTCTCCTTTCCACTTTCATTTCATTTAAACATTTATTTAAATCTAGATTCTACAGATGCGGTCAAAAGTTAAATCCACACATGGTATTTGTCTGTTTCTGACTTGTTTTGCTTAACATAATGATCCCCAGTTCTACCAAGCTTTTTCCACAAATGTCATAATTTTCTTTTTCTGTATATCCGAGCATTTTGTGTGTGTGTGTGTGTGTGTGTGTGTGTGTGTGTGTGTGTGTGTGTGTGTGTGTGTGTTTATCACATTTTCTTTATCACTGCATCTGTTGATGGGAATCTAAGCTGCTTCCACAGCTTGGCTGCTGGATACGGTGAAGCACTAAGTATAGATTGGCAAGTATCTCTGTTGTGCTGAGAGTCTTTTAGGTTTGTACCTAAGCATGGTAAACTGGATCATAGGGTAGTTTTATTCATTGTTTTGACAGAAACTTCCTTACTATACCTTCTGTGTAGCATGTAGCCAAATTCTCTCGGGTTTGGTCATTTCCCCAGGGAACAGAACCCTAATCTGAGCTCATCAGTGGTCTCGCCGTCCTCTTATTCTCGGGAGGGTTGCAGCTACTACTGACCCCCATTTTCCATCTTTTCCCCCCACTGAAGACTTCTGCCAAGCCTTTGCTGAGGCTTCAGCAAAAGTCAAAACAACAACCCAAAGACTAGTGATCCACTAGTCACTGCCATTTATCAGTAAAAGATGTGCTAAGGCATGAAATCAATTAGAACACCTGTCTGTCGATTAGGGAATGAGGGAAACTGTTAAGGACAAGATCACGCCCATAGCAATCATGTCATGGGGGCCCTGGTGGGACATGGCAGGACAAGATGACAGTGGTCTTGCTAAAGCAAAATGCTCTTCCTGGATGAAGAGAAAAGAGATGCTCTCAGCCATTAGACTGAGACTCCAAAGACTTGATACCTTTTCTCTTTTTTAAAAAAGTAGAGATTAAGCTGAACCTCCGAAGGACAGCCTTCACAGCCACTGACCTGGAGGAAGGAAAGCAAAGAATTGTGTGTGAGAGTCCAATGTGAGGCAAGAGACTCCTCTGGTCTTGACAGGGCTCCAGGAAAACTTCTTAGACCAGATGGCTCTAAAGTCCAATATTTTTGGTGAGGATTCTGCCAGCTGATACCTGTGTCTTCTGAACTAGCTGCAATTGGCATCTGGACAAAAGGGTAGGTTGAAATGGTCCCTCTGCAAAAATGGGAAGCCAAGAAATACTCAAGAGTTCAGTTAAGGAACCAAACCTAAGCTGGGTGTGGTATTGGGACACACCTGTGAATCCAGAACTTGGAATGTAGATTCAAGAGCACTAAGAGTTGACGGTCATCCTTGGCTAATTATTTAGAGGCTAGCCTGGACTACCCGAAACCTCTCAAAAAGCCAAAGTGAATTAACTTATGAAGTCATAAAAACAAAAACAAAATGCAAATATAAATTTGGAATAAGGAGAAAACAAATCACTTACCAAAAGCACCAAACTGGGTCCTGCCAGAGTGGGTTGTCTTAGAACATTGCCTGTCTTTCTGACCAAAGGAGCAGATTGTCACTTCAGATACTGTTCAGGCTGTCGGTACAGAGTACATCCTTTAAATTTTGAGCCCCTAGGTTTAATACTCAGAGCCTCAAACTGGGAGCAATGATACCTTCCTAGAACCCCAGAATTTGGGAGATAGAAGGAGGATAAATGTGTTCAAAGTCATCCTTGACTACTCAGTGAGTTCTAGGCCAGCTATGTTGCACATGAAGCTCTCTCAAATAATACTATTCTGTGTATAACTTATCAGGATGAAGGACTGTAAATATACTGATACTTGAAAGAATACATGTTTACTTAGAAACATAAAGGACTCACTTTCATTAATGTGCATCTTACATTCATTGTCTCATGAGATCCTTAAAATGCATCTGCAAAGCAGGCATTCTCTCTCCTTTATAAATAAGATGGGTGAGTCACATTAAGGCTACCTTCAGCAAATGACAGAGTGTTGAAGGGACATCACTATCCTTCCTCCCAACCAAGTGGTCAGATTGAACACCGTGTCTGGGGATCTGAAGCTTATTTTGATGTCTGCATTCAGGTGTGCTGGTGAGAAGCAATCTGTTATCCTGATTTGTAGTTACCCAATATAGAAATGTCCTCATTATAGCCAACGTCCTGGGAACCACGTGGACCAAGTACCAATCATCAAATCAAAACAGGAGCTTATTATGCCTCTCCCAAGGAAGGAGAGAGTGTGATTATATGGCTGCCTATTTAGTCCTCAAACCCCATTCTGAAAATTGTATTTGAAATTGGCTTGCAGAGTACTTTTAGAAAAACCCCAAAGTGCCGCAGCCTTCTCTGAGGTTTCCAGTAGGGTACAGACAGGCATCAGGACACAAAAGGTCCATGCGCAGCCTTCTCACTGGCAGAGCTTGTGCTAAGCAGTCCATTCATGGTCTGCTGAAGGAGCGGTGACTCACGATGTAATTGCATTATTTCAACTGCGGGAACCACAGGGACACAAGGTTTCAGAATAGAAAAGGCCTAGAGACTAACAGAGGAGGGGGAAAAGAGAGGGAGAGGGAGAAGGAGAAGGAGGAGAGAGGGACTGGAGGGGCAGGGGAGTTTTAAGGGGAGAGGGAGACAAACACAGAGAAACAGAGACACAGACACACGCACACACACAGACACAGAGACAAACAGAGAAACACACACGGAGAGAATCAGAGAAAGGCAGAGAGACAGAGAGTTCTTTGAAACAGATAAACTCTGGTTGATATTCAATCAAGGATACCCAGGAAGTTAGGTAACCTCTGGGAAAGGTGTCAGTCACATCTCACCCAGGGGCTTATAGCATCTTCATGTTATTTCATACCATTTTGGAGATGGGAGCTACTGAAGACTGGGAAAACTTTTCTTTCACTCATCCATTTGTTCATTCATTCATCCGTTTGTTCCTTCGTTCATTCATGCATTTGTTAATCCTATGGGTCCAGAGAACTAGTTTGTACTAACTTCTAGGAAAACAGGGGTTGTAAGGAATAATGCTGGTGAGGAATAGCATACTTTTTACCCTGAGCACCCAATAGAGGCCATTTAATAACTGTCGAGTGAGACAGTGCTCTTGCAAAATGTAGTACAACATTTATAAGTGAACATTGTTTTACTGTCATCATGGGGTTGTATTAATAGCAGTTAAACGAATGAGGCAAAATATTTGTGCTGTTGTTTGTGGTTCCTGGAGTGTGGTACTTTCAAAAAAGGTACTAAAATGAAAGATGCTTGGTGAGTAGTGGGTAGGAGTTGTGCATCTTTACCAGATGGGAAAAAGAAATATAAGCAGAAGGAATGCAATGGATGCAGACAAGAGAACTGTGTGCTTGGGTGGTCGCCAGCATCCATGTGACACAGGATCCCAGCATGCATTCGTGTGTGTGTGTGTGTGTTGTGTGTGCGTGAGTGTGCCTGTGCCTGTACGTGTATATGTGCGTGTCATGTGAAGACCAGACCTAAACTGGAGGTATTAATAGGACATCTTTATAGAAAGGACAGCCAGTGCAGCATGGCAGCGTCCTACACAAATTATGTCTAAGAATGTGGCTTTGGAACAAATGTAGGTGATTCAGCAGAATCCTCTAGCATCTTGAGGAGCCAAGCTCAGCCTTCTCCCAGTATTGCTGGGTGGGCCTACTGTCTCCTGCACGAGGACCACCCACCTGGTGGTATGGCACACATCTGACTTTCATGAGAATGTGTGCATAAGTCCCACGGCCTGGGTAAAGCTTTTTTTTTTTCCTTAAAAAATGCTGGAAGGCAAAGTCGTTCTCCAATGACTTTACTCATATTTTGGGGCATTTTCTCCATTTGATTTGCAGTTTTAAAACAGAGTGGTCACAGAATTACTTCTTTGATGCTTCTCTGAAGGAAAAAAGTCACCCTTGACACTGTTTTCTCAGACTGTGTCTTTTGCCTTACAAAAGCTTTTCAGTTTCACGAGGTTCCATTTATTAATGGTTGACTTTTGCCTGAGCTATTGGTGTTCTATTCAGGAAGTTGCCTCCCGGACCAATGCATGAAGACATGTTCTTTTTCCTGGGTCTTCATTTAGATTTCATTGATCAACTTGATAGATAACTTTATTGATATTTCAATGCCCAGTTTAAATACCAACAGACATTTCAATCAGTAAATGGATCATGGCCTGATACCTCACTAGCCCAAGAGCAGAAGGCAGCCATTTTCATAGGAGCCTCATGTTGAAGCCCCACCCTATCAGCCACCCTGCGTCCATCTGCTTCAGACTCTACACAAGTTAATCTTCTCACCACAGACCCATTATAACACGGGCCCTGAACACCATGTACACTGACTGGAACTGAGCCAAAGGTAGAAAGTCCTGAAATGCAAGGAATGAGTGGAATGGAAGGGGTTGGGATTGAATAAAATACAACAGATCACAGCAACGCCAGCCACCATTTGTCTAGTGCCACTGATGCTATCACTGCTTGGGGGATTACTTCTGTAGCTGTTAACTCATGGATTAGCAGCAACACAGAAGATCCCAAGAGAGGATGGGGAAAGAGGACAAATCACTGCCAGGAGCAGCACCTTTAGCTCTCATCACAACCTCCTTCTAGCACACCTACATCCGCCCATGTCTCTGCCCTGTGATGCTTGCCCATTGTTTCTCAACCGTTTACAGTTTGGCCTAGTGCTTTTATTTCTGTGTCTATTTATTATCAGAATTCACAAGGAAGGGAGACTTCATCCACTCAAGGAACATTTATTCTTTTAGAAGAGCTTCAAATACTTCTCCAAGCAACTGTATGAGAATTCTTCAACAAGCACCCATCACCTGAAAAGACATCTCAGAAGCAAGAAGATGCTATTGCAGATGTTAAAAATCACCAGCCAAAAAGTATATTTTAGGGTTTTAAACAGAAGGCTCTTGTGCTGACAGAGCATCCATCCTAAAGGGGAGTCTGGAGTGATACAGAGAGAATTGTAATTGTGGGAATTATTTAGCACCCATTCTGTATTAGCTTATAATTTTTAGAGCTTGGGGCACAACAGTCAATGTGCTTCCCAGGGTTTCTGCCCTAAGGAACCCAAGAAAAGAGCAAGGTGCTATTGAAGAGGCTAGGGCAGTTAGCAGCAAAAAGCCACTCTAACTTAAGACCCTGGGACAAAGGAGGAAAGCCATCGCCAAGGTTAGATGCAGTCTCAGCAGATGTCATTACCATGACTGCGGCTCAGAAACATTTGACTTAATGAGGAAAGAAGCTGTGACTTTCCTTTAATGAAATTTAATTAAAATCAGGGCAACTTCAATGGCTTCATTATGTAAATTTACCCAGTTTAAGGTAAGAATTCAGCTAACTCAGTTGCTTTCTTCTGCTACTTAGTCTCCTTCTTCTAGTGGTGTGATCTAAGATCCAGTAAGAAAGATGCATTTGTATTTGCTGCTGTTCTTGTAGCTGCAACAAAATGCCTGGTAAAAGCAACTTATCAAAGAAAAGGTTTAATTAGCTCAGGATGCACAGATACAGCCAGCCCATAGTGTCGAGAAAGTCATGGCAGTGGGGCTTGAGACAGCTAGTCAAGTTATGTCTGCAGGCAGGGAGCAGGGAGAGATGAAGGCTGCCTCTCAGCTCCATTTCCACATGTCTACTCAGTCGGGGACCCCAGCTCACAGAATGCTGCCAGAAATACTTGAGAAGACTCCTCCTGCTCATTCAACCCAATCTAGAAAGTGTCTCCTAGGCATATCCAGATGTTTGTTTCCTGAGTGATTCTAGATCACTTGAAGGTAAAATTCAGTGTTAAACATTGCAGGTGGAAATGGGCTAGCATGTTAGCACTGGTATGAGACTAAGTGTGAGCAACAGCCAAGCTTTGTCCCTTTCCACCACCTGCCTGTTTTCATGGTGCAAACCCACTCCCATCATGGCCGAGTTCTTTCTGAGTCTCCTCTTCATTCTGTTTCCCAGATCCACAAACTCCATTTCCAAATTCTCGCCCTTTTGAAGATGTGGAAAATAGCCAATTTCTTCTTTTAAAAAAATATAATGTATTTATTTATTCATTTATGTGTATGTGTTTATAAATGTATGTCTGTAAGTGTGTCTGTGCATACAAGTAAGACAGAAGGCAGTCTGAAGGAGTTATTTCTCTCCTCTCAGTATGTAGGTCCCCTAATCAAGCTTAGGATGTCAGCTTTGGTGACGACTGCATTTGTCCACTGATTCTTCTTTTCCCTAATGGAGACCCCCTTTGTTTTTAATGTGCAAAAACAAATCCTGCCAATGCCTTTACATATCTCCTTTATACAAGATTCAGGGCCCTGTATAATTTGAATGACCAAAATTCCATGAATATGTTACGCCAAACAGCAACTGATCCCTCTAACTGTGAACTGTCCAGAAGGATTATAGCAGGTTCAAGTTCTTAAAATAAACTTTGTTTCCCTTTCCAGTTCTGTCATATGAAAAAAGTCCCAAACTCCATACTCTGGTCCCTGGACCATACTGTCCTGAATCTATGAACGTTGGTTTTATGTAGAAGCCTTTAATCATTTTCACTGCTTAGGTTGCCTGTTTGTTTTCTCCAGTCGGATTCCTAGGTGAAGAAAAGCCACATGGATTACAGTGGGCAAGTTCGCCTGCAGTTCTCCACTGAAGGTGAGGAGGCCCTGAAACCTACACAGCTAGTTCGCATCTTTTCAGTGACTCTATTCTACCCATTATACTGATTAACCATAAAACAAAGTTATAGAGGGCAATGATTAGGTTTACAGTTATACACCACTTCTTATCTTAGCATAGGAATGGGAAGATAGCACTTTGTAGAGTCCTCAGATACTGATCTCTCTCATGCACTAGAGACCAGCCAACTACAGGGACCTCAAGACACTCTTATACTTTATTCTATGGTTAATTTTAAAATGGGGAATGTGGTTTTCCTCCAGATACAGATTCTTGTCCAGCACATGCATCTGTATGTGCTCACTAATTGAACTTCAAGAATGTTGCTATTTGCCATCCAGCCACAGTCCCCAGAATGAGGTAGACCAGATGGATATGGGCTTTATGTACAACACAGAAAAAGAGTCTTACAACTAAGGTCATAAGTGAGGGATGTTGCACAATGCAATCCATGGCAACTGAGCAATGCTGTCAGGGCTTTTTCTATGGAACTAAAAGCTCATTTGGTTAAAATAAGAAAGCAGGTAGTAAAATTACTACTGAAGACCACTCTGGCCAACATGACAATATGCCATCATGGTTCACAAAGCCCTCATTAATGGTCCCTATCATGTAGTCAATGACTACTGAATTTTCATCAAGATGAGGACCCTGAAAGGATGCCAAAATCTAAATGTCAGCCCCAAATACTCATTGGACTCAGAAGAGTGTGTGTGTGTGTGTGTGTGTGTGTGTGTGTGTGTGTGTGTGTGCGTGTGTGTGTGTGTGTGTGTCTGTGTGTGTCTGTGTGTATAATAATTATAGTTAGAAAAGGGCAATTAAAAAGAGGAGAGGAAAATGTGGTAGGGGGAAAAGAAAGGGAAAAAGGATGTAAATAGTGTACTCATAAAATTCTCAAAAAATGGTTCATGAATTTTAAAAGAAAATAATATCAAAATACTGTGGATTGTTTATGGTGGGTGGCAACTAGGTAGAACACTTTCCTGAGATCAATGGAGCACTGGTCCAAAGCTAAACCTGCTGAACACAGCAGCATGAACAACCTTCAGAAGCTCCACCATAGGGCGTATTTATTTGCCAAACCAATTCTCCACTGAAGAAACAAGGATAAAACATTTTACATGCAGGAACTTGACCAAAAGTCATTTACATTCCTAAAACCATGTGGTCCCTATCACTCACCATCCCTCTTCTCCAGGCTTGTACTAGGTCGTAAATGTTTTAGAAAGGGATTCCAGATAAACACACCCTGGTGTTCGGTGAGAGTTCAGAGTCCCTTTAAAGTATGATGAACAAATTTCTCCTTGTTCTGCTACACAAAACTCCCTAGTTATGCTCATATTTCAGGATGGAAAACTCCATGGTGTGGTCACTCTAGGCTTTGATGTTTGCCTTTTAAGCAGTAGTGGGTTATAATTCACCTGCCCAGAGGTACTCCTGGGATCTTGCATGGAAGTAGAACAACCTCGGTGCTCTGTGTAGAGCCACGTGCCCTGGAACATTCCACTGGAATCTGAATCACTTGCCTCTTGGAAATGAAGTGGAGTGGAAAGGTGAGCTCATGATTCAACACATCACATGAATTTGGGATCTTTTGCACTGTTTTTGAGGTACAAAATGATAGGACTAACCCTCCTTTACATAGTATTCTTTCAAGGTCATTCAGATGATGTTCTGATGAACCTAAATTCAGGTCCAACAGACATGTACCTACCATGTACTGTGTCCAAACCTGCCTATCAGCAGCAGCTAAGGGAGGGTGAGGAGTGAGGATAATTGCTCTAGGCTTAGGTAACATCTCAGATATTGGGACCTCAGCAGGTTAGCAATGACGGTCTTTAGGAGAGTGCTTGATTCTTTTGAAGAGAAGCTGAGCTAATGGGAAACACTGGCTTTGTTTTATAAATCACATTTAGGGGGCTGGGGATTTAGCTCAGTGGTAGAGCGCTTACCTAGGAAGCGCAAAGCCCTGGGTTCGGTCCCCAGCTCAAAAAAAAAAAATAAAATAAATCACATTTAGTTGTTATTTGTCACTCCTAATGTGCAGCTTTTTCAAATAAAATGGGCAGTTTGCAAGACTTTGACTTTGCTAATTCTCAATGACCCTCCTGTAGCAGCAACAGTGCAGAGAAAGGTCAGAGTTCCACAGAATGCTCAGTGACCCAGAGTTGTCTTTGTCCAAAGCAGGACCTACTGCTGCTGAGACTTTAAAGGAGTGGGTCTTCTTCCAAACAGAATGATGACTGAGAAGGGAACAGTTTTAGACTGCAGTTATCTGGTATTGGCCCACAGCTTCTGAACACTGTCAAAAACAAAGTCGTGTTGAACAACTCTGAATGAGTGGGTACTGAGCAACGAAGGTACAAAGTTAGTGATAACGCATCTCAGTAGTATGCTCGTGAGATGAGAGTCACATTCGTGTGTGTGTGTGTGTGTGTGTGTGTGTGTGTGTATGTGTGTTATGATATGTATAGATATATAGTATATGGTGCATGCATTTGCATGCATTGTGGCTAGGGGACAACCTTGGGCGTCATCATTAGGAACACAGTCCACCTTCTTTGACAAAGGGTATTTCACTGGTCCAGAGCCCGTATCAGTCTACACTGGCTGTCAAACAAAGCCCAAATCATCCTCCTGCCTCTGACTCTTCACCCCTGGGATTACATCATGCACTGTTATACCTGGTATCTTAACATCAGTTTTAAGGATCAAACTCAAGTCTTCATGTTCACAAAGCAAATGCTTTTCAAAGTGGTCTCCCTAGCCCTTCACTTAGCATTTATTTTTAGAATGATGCTAGTGATGATGTAGAGAGGGAAAACTGAATTATTTAAGACCCCCAGCTTTAGAGCAGCAGGTTTTGGAGTCTAATTCCAGATATGTTTGGCTCCAATACTTATTATAACTCTTTTACAGTTCCTAGAAGTCACACTTCCTGTGCTTGAAATGTGCCATGTGCTCTAGGTTCGACTGCCTCATGAAAAGAGATCAATAGAAGCCTGGTATTCAAATGAGCAATGCCCAGTCACGTTGGCTCATTAAAATTCAAGGCATGTCTCTCCTTTAGGTTCCTGCTCTTCAACATGTGACTTGCAAATGGCACAAGGACTACATTGCAAACAAACACAGAAGTCGAAAGTACATAAACGTTGACAGCCATTGTCAGAGCAACTGTGTCGTACATCTAATGACAAAAATTTGGGGGTTATACTACACATTTTTCCCTTTTATTTTTCTCAGAATCAATTTTTATTATGACTTACAAACACATCGGTGCGTCACAGTTTTTAAATTAAATAAAAGTCTGTTTTTCACTTCAAATTTGAAGCAGTAGTCCTACATTTGAGAGATGTCTGAAAGGAAGGGAGGGGTTTTTTTTAAAGTATTCTCTGAATAAATGCCTAGAATAAAAATCTGGATAACAGAATAACCTCTTCTGTAAAGAATGGCTTCTGGCTGAAACCAGTTTCAGATGTGTTCTGAAGGGAGACAGTTCAGGAAGGCAGTGAGAAACATGGGCACTGGCAAAGCCCACCTTCTTACTCATCTGTCCCTCAGTGAGCATGCAGGATGCTCCTAATTCTAAACTATTGCAAACAACACTAGCATTTTCTTGGGTACCCAAATGTCTCTTCTTGGATCTGTTTTTAAATCTCTTTCATCCATTTCCAAAACTGGGCTTGGCGGATCACCTGGTAATTCCATTTTTGAGGAATCTCAATGCCATTTCCTGGATCACCTGGTTTATTTTACACTCCCAAGAATGATGATCGGGATTCAAGAGTTCTCTGTACTGCACTCTCAGACACACTTGTTTTCTGACGTTGATCATGAACACTTAAAAGGGTGCTTAGTCCTGTGCCATTGCAATGATGATGGGACACTTCTGCGAGTGCACCCAGCCCATGCTTAGAGCCTAGTACAAGTTAGATGCTCAGCGAAGTATCTTTCAATGAAGATAAAATACAGATTTTCATTTTGCTAAAGAGATAACCTGAAACTCACACAACCTACCAAAAGTATCGGTCACAACATAACATTTACATATCCCCAAGTATACTCATACATGCTCTCTCTCTCTCTCTCTCTCTCTCTCTCTCTCACACACACACACACACACACACACATTTGTATTTAGAAAGGTTGCCATATTTTTAGAATTATGACTACATGATCATCTATCAAATCCGGCTGCTGCACTGTTGTCAGCATCCGCTTAAACAGTTTTCAGGATGGGAAAACATTTTAAAACATGAGTGTGTGAAAATAGATACGTAGGCTGCAGCTTTGCCCCACCCACTGCAGTCTTACCTGTATTGCTTTGCCCAGAACACAGACTTTGAAAGAATGTGTCAGAGCAGAACATTGCTAGCCTTTATCTCTTGGGAAATTAATGGCAGGCACTTGCTTCTTACTGGTTCCAAAATGAGAATATATTATTTCTCTAACCAGATAAAAGTGAAAGTGACTACAAAAAGGCAGGGCTAATCTTTCAGGAGTCAGGTGATAAACAGAGCAGCAAGCTTTCTCCTTTGTCCTGATAAGTCCATTGAGAGCTGTCAGCATGAGATGGGGTGGAGAGCAGAAGGTGGGTGCTGAGGAACCCAATGAGGGTCTTCAAAATTTTCTGTACTTTCCAAATGTTCTCTGGTGAGCCAGTATTTCTTTCAAGCTTTTGGGATGAAGAATATAATTAAACTTTTTCCTTTGAAGAATAGATTTAATATTTTTCCCTGATCAGAACTGAGAGGGCTTTGTCTTCCCTAAGGAGTCAGACCACACTGCGGCTATTTTGATCTAATGGCATCAAGGCATCACCACACCACGCACCACCCACACACACACTTGTGGTGTATATGTATATATGTGTGCATGTGTGTGTGCACGTGCGCGCACACACACACACACACACACACACACACACACACACACACACACAAGTAGGGTCAGTGTCTTAAAGCTCTTTTTCAGTTGCTTGGCTGAGTGGGGAAACCTGACTTCTAAGGTAAATGGAAGGCACATGTAGTAGCCATGTCTCTTCAGTCATGTTCCTTTGAAGTGGGCTATCCAGTGAGCTGAATGTCAAGGTTCTCTCCAAACTTGGACTCGTTCTCCCTAAATCAATTACTGTGGCTGGTTGGTGGTTGGGACGCAGGCAGCATTTGGAGGGTGTGAGGAGACGCACTCAGTCAGCAACTTCCAATGAAGAAGTAATTTTGTACCAGGCACAAGGGAGACGTGGAGCCTTCAGTGAGGGTTTCTGCTGATGAGTAGCTTTCAGTTGGCCAGGAGACACAAGTAAACAAATAAATGACCTATAGTAGTCTTAACTAGAAAGTTAGAGGAGCATAGTAAGCCCACAGTCAGAGTCAGAACAATGTGGCTACCCTATACACAGTAGATAGGCCTGGTAGCAAGCCCCACCCCCGTCTTTCCTTCTCTGTGACATCATTGTACACAATATCCTTCTTTGTCCAGGCTCCTGCCACCATATTTATTTGTTTGCTATACTGTTATGGAAACTGTGGGAGTAGGGACACTTTGTCTCTCTCCATCCCTGTTGTGCCTCTACCATTCAAAGCCAAGCTTGACTCTGGGCAGCTCAGAGCATCATGGTACCTCCAGTATTTCTATCTCAGAGCTGCCTGTGATCATCTGCCTGCAATGGAATGGGAAAATGATCATATCTCTAGGTCCACAGCAAGCTCCATGTTTTTGTGCCATGAGCACACAGTTTCCTGGTCTAGGTTTGATGGGAAGACTGTCAGACATCATAAAATTCAAGGGAAAGTGTCTATCCCACCATGACTTCACCGCCCCATGGTTTCTTGAATGTCGAGATGGGATTATATTTACCTCCTAAACTTCTAATATGATTAAAAATTATGCAATATTATGATGAGATTACAAAAACCATGCTTTATTTTAAGTATCTTCATGTAACAAGTCAATATCTCCAAGACAGATTGCTAGAGTTATCCTGTTAGTCACAGGATAATTCCAGTATTTTAAAACAACTGTTATAGTGTACTTGGACAGTATGTTCTAGCAACAGGGTATCAATTCAAAATTGCACAATAAACGACTTACCTTTTTTTAGGTAATCTCATTTTAGAAAAAAAAATGTCTCCAGTTCCAATGTACCCACCTGATGTCCAGGCTGAGCAGTCTCTAGGTCCCAGTTCATACTTTACCATATTCTTTGCAAATCTCCTGACATATTACAGTATCTCAGCAAAATACCAATACACAAATGTTTAGGTGATGTCTCAAATGGAGAACTGAAAGTTGTTGAGAGCACAGGAGGCACAGGAGTTTGGTCTATAGATAGGGGCATCACAACAGAAGTCAGATTGTGAGAAGATGAACAGTTTTCCAGCAAGCAGACAGGTGTGTCAAGGTATGGAATTGACAAGTGGAACCAAGTGTTCTGGGAACCACATCAAGATCAAGGAACAGATAATACAAGGGACAGAGTGTGAGAGGTGGCACAGAGCCAGGTCCCAGAGAGCTGAGGAAGAATGTGGAGAAGCACTGATGGCCTTGAAACAAAAGACTAGATGAAATTCTACTCACCTCGTAAGATAGCTCACTACCTTGCCAGTGTGGAGCAGGGGCCAGCAAGCACGTGGGAGCCCATCTGACTCTCTATAGGTCCTTGTAAAGGAAAAGTCTTGTTGAAACCAAATCCTGTCCATGTGTTCCTGTAACAGCTGCACCGTAGCAAGTTCAGGTGTGGGGAAAACTAGTAGGAGCTCTGATTTTCAAAAGACTGTAAGGCTACTTGGGGATATCTAGATAGCAACTCCAAGGCAGTAGAACAGGAAAGCCTAAAAAATCCTGGAGTTCAGGCCTTGGAGTCCTTGGTTTGGTACAGGGGTGGGTAAAGGCAAGAGAGAAGAGCTGTGTGCTGAGAATAGGGCTCGGGGAACTCTCTGTCCAATAGAGACACACAGAAGCCAGAAAGGCCCAGGGCCCTGGAGAAAATAGTCCAAAGCTGAAAACTAGAAGCAACCTATTCTGCCCCAGCTCTAAGGCCAACATTGTTTCTGCTATAAAATAGCCCTAGCTGGAGACCTGAATGGTTTCCCTGTGCATCATCAGCCTGAGTAATACTCCTGTCCACATCAGAGTAACACCACACACAGAATGAAAGAGGAGGCTTAGAGAGTGAGTGATAAACCACAGTGACAGCCAGAATTTCTCTCTCTACATCCAAGCAAATTGTTACTCGTGGGCTTCTTTTCTTCTCCTCAGATGCCAAGTTAAGGAAAAACACAAGGGCTTAGATAAGTCACACACGTGAGACCTATATTCCTGTATATGAGGCATATATGGCATGTAAATAATTATGGCATATATCATACAACTTATGTTACAGATATATTTGATGTTTTTTTTTCCTAATTTAGAAGTTCATGTTCCAGAGGAGAAGGAGCTGTTAAGAAGCAGGAAGAGTTTATGATGAAGCTAACAATATCTTGTCTCTACAGTCTAACCCTAAGCTCGTTCTAGCTCTAATTCTTCAAACCACAGTGTAGATGATCAAACCATAAACACAGACTGTCTTGATATGGCTTTTGAGAGTTGTCACTTTCCCTTTTCCATATCACGTGCTAAAGCCCTTTCTGGCTAAGGATGGTTTCATATAGGCACCCCTGCAAGAATGGTGTTCTGTTTGCAAGTAGCAGATAGTTTCCCTTAAGCACTTTGACTCCCTGTCTACTCTAACTCCTGTCTTCTGACGTCCTTTGAATTCCAGGCAATGGGGATAGATGTGATTCTGTGAATCAACATGGATACCTTAACCAAAACTCCAAGGCTGGGGATGTGTATATCGTCTCTCTGATCCTGAAGTGAAGCGAGGCAGTGATTCCACCGTGGTATTTCTGCTCTGTGAAGCGCAGCCTTCTCCTAGCTGAACTGGGCTAGTGTTGGGTGCATGTGGATCGCACACAAACCCATGCACTGCAGCAAGATTTTATCACACTGAGAGTCATCTTTCGATAGCATCTTGCTGATACCTGCCTTTCGATTTGTTCCAAGTGTAGGTGGGGATCAGGGAGGTTATCCACTCTTCAGAACAAACAGGGACAAAGCAATTTCCAAAACAGAAATTGGCAGTATCTCTGTGTAAGACTTGGAGAGGAGGGAGGTTGGCTCCAGTGAGGTCTGCGTGGGTAATTTATGTGAGACTCACATGTCTTTTCCCTCTGAGAAAGGGAAAGTCAAGTCCAAAGCTAAGAGGATTGTGTTTAGCTGGAGGAATGAGGCTGTCAGTCCGGCCTCCTCTTGCCTCTCCAGCTTTCCTCATTGTGACTAGCTCCTCCACAGCCAAACTCGTGTTTCCCATGGACACGATCCAAACATTCTAGCTATCAGGACTTTGCTCAGACAGATCTTCTCAAGGTTTCCTTCTTGATCTTAGCCTAAGCAAGGGCATGAAGAACTTGATCCGGATCTGAAGGAGACTTGAAGAAGAACAGGGTACCTTATTTCACAGACCCCCTGGGCCCATGTTAATAGTCTTGGGGGGTGGGTAAAAACAATGGAAATGCACTCTTCACGTTCTGGCAGTCAGAAGTCTCAAACCTGGATATTGATAGTTTTAGGCACGCCCTAGCATACTGCCTGTCTTCTTCAGGGTTTCTGGAGGTGCAAGAGAGCCTTCTGATAACAACACTAGGCAGAGCTAGCATGGCAGAACACACCTATAAACTCAGAAGTCAGGAAGATCAGGAGTTCAAAGTCATGCCTGGCTGCATAGCAAATTCAAAGCCAGCCTAGGCTATGCAAGACTCTAGCTCAAAATGAAAACATATACAGCAAAAATTAAACAGACCTCTGGCTCTGGTGATGCAAACATGTGATCCCAGATATTCAGAGTCTGACGCACAATGACTGAACATTCTAGACCTGTCTAGGTTACCTGGTGAGTTCAAGACCAACTTACACAGTTTATCTCAAAATAAAAATATTAAATGGGAATGTAGTTTGGTGATAGAGTACTTGCTTAGCATGAGAGAAGTCTTAGGTTTCATCTCCAAACTTCAAATGATAATCATTAATGACAATAACAATAAAATAAATTAAAACAATTTAAAATCTCCTACTTGGTTGATCTCATCTCAGTTTATTGCATAGGTAGACTTTACTTCCAAATAAAGTCACAGTCACAGATATAAAGCATTGAGAGTTAAGCTTGCATCTTGTTGAAGGCACAACTCAGTCAATAAGTGATTACATTCACTTTTAATAACATCCTTGGAGAATGATTTGTGTTGGTCTAACTAGGTAGGACCACTCCTACTATCCACCCCCAAATTGCTCTCCATGTCTATTTGTGTCTTATTCTTCCTCATGGATATTGCAGTCAGGAGAAAATGAGCAAGAGAAATGGGCAACTCAATAACGTTCATTTGGGCTCCATGATTTTCCTCTGAGCTTGGCACAGCCTTTCAGCAGCTCATTTCCAAATGTATTCTTTGGCCTTGTTCTTCATAGTGATCTGGCCTTAGGACATCTCTGTTAGAATCCAGTGCTGGATGAGACAGAAGCTCAACACTCTGGCCAAGAACGTCGCATGTGGCTTTAATGGTGGGTGTCTCAAGTGCTTGATGGACCAATAACTTCTGTGGTTGCTGTTGAATTCCTACAACAACAGCAACAATAAACGTCTAGAAGGCGGAGACAAAATCTGCTTCTGTCCAATCCACTTTTTTATTTACATCCTGGTATTCATGGATCCTTACAGCAACTTAGCTGGAAAATTTCACACCTACAATTACAAGCCATGCCACCAGGCCAAAACAGATACCTGCAACATGCCATTGAGTTAGGAGGCTGCTCGAAAGAGTCTTGCTGTCTCTTCGGAGTTTGGCACTAGGTGACTTGGGTGAATTCTGCACACCCAGACAGCCTCCTAGGTCCAATCCAGGCAACAGGGCAGGAAGATGATATTTAGAACACATCAGAATGATGTGTTAGAAAAAAAATGGCTCTGTCCTTTAGGCTCTGACCTCAAAGTCCTAGGATTCCTTCAGTCTCTGGGATAAATGCTGGCAGTAGGTTCTGTGGTCAATTGCTTGCAGCAATACTGGAAAGCAGCTGTGGTTAATAATGGGCATCCTGGAGTCAGGCAGCCTAAATCAAACTCAGACCATCACCTTAGAAGCACAAAGGAAAAATCACTTAACTCCTCTAGTCTCATCTACCGCACAGGACTGCTCGTGGAAGGTTAACCGTTTCATTTTCTTGAGCTAGTCTATAACCACAAACTCAGTGACTTGAACACACAAATTGATTTACTCAGTTTGGTTTCCAGTGGAGTTCAGCTTCATTATGCTAAAATGGAGGTTTCATGGATCCCATATTCCTTTTGGCAGTTCAAGAGGGGATCCATTTCCAGGGGAAAGTAGTTTTCAGAGTTGCATTTTCAATATCCGCCCACTTAGTCTATCTTCAAAGCAAGAACATAGCAGCACATCTTCAAATCTCTGCCTCCTTGTCATATGAACTTCAGTCTTTTGTTTATATTGTTTCATATATATATACATACATATATATATATATATACATATATATGAAAAAGACTTGTGATAAAGACTTGTGATTTGGGTTCTAGAGAGAGCTGAGTTGGTAAAGCTTTTACAGCGCCATCTTGAGAACCTGAGTTAGTATTGCCCATTGCATTTAGAATCCAACCACTAGGGTAGCAAGAAGAGGATACCTGGAGCTCAGCTGGCCAGCTGAGAGAGACCCTGGTTCAGAGAGAGACCTTGCCTCAAAGCAAGCAAACAAACAAATGTGAAGAATGACCGATAAAGAGCTTGACCTCTGGTCTCCACATGCATGTGTAGTTACACATGTGCATACACCTGTTAACTACACTACATACTACACATACAAATAAGATGCGGGAAAAGACATACATGTTTGTTCTTGGAAGTCACTAAGATTCCCCAGATCCTTAGTTGTCACATCTGTGAGCTCTCTTTCGCCGTACAAAGTAAGAGTTACTGATCTCAGTGATTACAACCAGCTGTGTTGGGGAAGTGTTGGGTTTACTACATAACAGCAAATACGCACTGAGCAGTATGATGAGCAAATTCTTCAGAAGAGCCTTCTCTTTCCCTGACTGTGAGAGGCAGGAAGTCACTCTTCAAGAGCAATTATTTACTAACCCGATCTGAACTTCCTATATCCCAGTGCCCAGCATGTGCTAGCTAACTATGAACCCTGCTATTAGTAAACATCCGAGGGGATAATGCTCAAAACTGGATTCAAGAATTCTAAGTGCAGTATGTGGCATAAAGTAAGAGCTCAAATGGTGCCTAATAACAGTTACCAGTTATGAAACAGTACTTCGCAAGGGCTTAAACACTGTCCTCTGTAAACTGATTTCACCAAAGTTGAGGGTTTCCATCCCTTCAGGTTGCTTCCCTGTTCTTCCTCCAGGCAACATTGTACCAGCATAACTCTGTCCTTTTCCTCTTGAGTCCCAGTCTGCTGCATTCTTTCAATTTCCTTTCACACTTCTTCCTGGATGTGGTCCCACCTATACCTTTCCTGGATTTAGTATTACAGCTCTTTCCCCCAGCACAGGCTGGAATCAAAAAGCTGAGTTAGTTACCATCAGCCAGCAAGTTTTTCTAATGAATAGATTGAGCCTCCTGCCTCAGCATGTATATGATACTCTGTGCTCAAGAATGCCCTGGATGGCAGGCAAGTCCCATACTCAGAAGTAGTTGGCCAATTATTTTGTTTGTCTCTTTTGATTTTAAGTTTTATCTCCCTGAAAGAGAGAGAGGAGAGAAGAAGGGAAACCATGAATCAGTGAGTTGGGTGGGTAAAATCTAGGAGGAGTTAGAAATTAGAGGAGGGAAAAGAATATCATCAAATATAGTACGTGGAAAGAATTTTCTTACAAAAAATTAAAAGAATGTTATGGGTGTTTCCAATTGTCTGTGATATGCCTGAGTGTGTTCACCGGAGCTAGGTTCTGGCAGCTGCAAAGAGTTACCTAATGGAGAATCAATTTCTCTGAGTTGATTGGCTGAGCCTTGGTGACACCTTCCACATCCATATCTACATCCACATTCACATCTGCATCTATGTCAAGGTCCATGTCAGCGCCCGTATCCGCATGAGCTGGCACAGGTTAAGGCAGCATCCTTCTTAGATAGCCAAGCATATTCAGTCTTTTGAGTCATACAAAGAGGATACTAGATCCAGATTATCCTCAGTGCTGGTGGCCAGTTAACGTGTGATCTTTATCTCTCTTACCACCACTTAATATTTATTTTTGTATCTCATACTTCACAGAGCCAATACTGGACCACAAACCTTGGCATCTCTAGAAATGCAAAGTCAGTGGTAATAGATCGTGTTTATTAAGGGCCTTTATGTGCTAGGAAGAGAGTTCACACGAACCTTCAGTTGGTATCAGTGCAGAAAGTGAAGGTTACACATATAAGTAATTATAAAAAAATGTTGCCAACTCTTCAGCTCAAGGTGTTAAAGTCTTGTTTCTCCTTGTTCTACCGCCTGTGAATGGAAACAATACCAGTTCTCTCAAGGTTCAGTGCAGTCGGAGCATACTGGATGGGGATGAGTGTACTTCCAGCAGTCAGCACAGGCTGACAGGACGGTGTGAACAAATCAAAACCCATTCCTATGCTCCCCAACGCATACAAGCTCTTCCCATAGCCTCTTTCCACTGAGTTAAATCAGGTTTCCAGATTTAGTAAAAACCAAAGGAGGATACTGAAGTCAGCATGCATTTCAGGTAAACAATATGTTTACATACTATAATATTATATCACATATAATATAATATTATTAATATATTATATTAATAACATATAATATAATTGTTTCAACTAAACAATATATGTAAACATTTATATATTATTATGTTATACAAAATTTCAGGTAAACAATATAGATTTATATATTTCTTTCTTAAGCAATATTTGGGGCACAATTAATCTTCATATTTTAAACTGAAATCAAGTCAATCAATAGTTTTTGCAGTATAGTCAGTCTTCCATGTTCAAAGACTCCATGTCTGTAGATCTGAACAGCTGTGAGTCAACTTTTTATGATAACTTTTTGTACATAGGCAGGTTTATTGTCATTATTCCTTAGATAATGTAAAAGAAACTGTTCACATAACATTTATGTTGCATTCAGAAATGCAGAATTATGTAAGCAGGAAAGAAGGGTACATATAGACTGTATCCAAATATTAAGACATGAGTAATAAGGGTCTTGAGCATCTATCAATCTCACAATTTCCTAGAGATGAAAGACAATTTATATTTGGCAAGCAAGACATAGATAATTGCTAAACCAATCACAGTCCTTATTGATGCCAGTATCCACAGATGACCTGCCTGTAGGTATGTGCTAAGAAAGTGAGGCCATTCAACAACATCTGGTATCTGCCCTTCAAGGAGCCCAGACTCCAGAGAAAGAGAAGCATCAGATAAAATAGCCCTGTAATGAGTTACTCAATTACACATTTAATAAATTTAAAGTCACAATGGCATTAATAACCAAGTTCTGAGAAGCTAAAACTAAAGAGAGTGAGAGTGAATCACAGGGTGGTACTTCTTACAAAGGAGCACAGGGACAGATACTTAATGTGTCAGACAAATATACTTATATTCAAAGTGAGACACTCCAGGGTCTATATCTATCAAACCCTAAAACACAAGACCATAAACTCTAGTCTGAGCAGAGGTTTGTTTTTGTTTTGTTTTAAGAGAGAAAGTAGTTAAAGATTAGAAAAAGTGTTATATTGAAATCCCTTTGCTGTTCCTTATCCTGACTTCACCCAAGAATTACTGACAAGATGTGTGAATAAAACACATATGTCCCAGTCCTTCTATGTAGGAATCAGAAGAATTGGGCTGAAGTAGGATTTGGGTAAAAAGATGGTAAACAGCCCCTGGACGACTCTAGTGTGGAGACAGAATTGAGAATCATGGAGATGTGCTTTGCAGAGAAGCAGAATGAGTTTCTTTCAAGAGGGGTGAGAGAGCATTTTCAAGTAGGAAGGGAGCCAACATCAGCTTTGCATCCTTTAGCATCAGTGAGGATGTGAGAGGGCGATGGAAACACCTAACTGATGTGTTAAAGACAACAAAAACAAGCCGGGGTGTGAAATGTGGAGGCTGGAATGAGGGTGGTAACAGAGGAAGATGGAGAGATAAGAAAACAGAGATTTGGCTCACCAAACAGTCCCCGCACTGAGCAGAGGGCTCTGGGCAAGTTGACAGTGATTGGCATTGTGGGAGTTAAAGCATCTCAAGAGATGCTCAGGACTGGTGCAAATGATGGCCAAGTCTACCCCACCGCCACTCTCGCTTTCACAGTATGCGTCCCATCCCGTTGCTTTAGTTATGGCTTTGGTTAATAGAAATGATTTATTCATTCAGCAAATCAATTTGGGGGCATATTAATATTAATTATTACTGTTGATGCTACTGAAATTTTTTGTTCCAATAAGCCTCATAAATTTTGCTTTGTAAGCAAAAAAGGACAGCAAAGATGTCATAGCTTTTCACTTTTCAAAGATGGCTACTATCATCGCATCAGGCACATCACACATCCCTGCTAGATACTGTTAAAGTACCAAGAAACCTGTTTTGCTTAAAATTACTCTTAAAAAGAAGCCCATGTTTATGTTTTCTAAGTAAGATAATTAGTCAGAAACTCACATGGTATAATTTCATAGATATTATGCGCTGGCTAGTTACAAAAATAATCGAGTATGGCTCAGAAAGATGACTCAATTTTACAAATGAGTTGTAGCAAAGTAAATATTTACATCTAAATGTGATTTTGTTGAAAAACCTCTCAAAGCACTTTCATTAAGCCTGTGTGATGCACAGGCTGCATAGTTATGAAGCCATTATTCAAAGAGTGATCGTTTTTAAATAAGAAGAAACACATGCCTTCAATGCATGCAATACGCTTAGAGCTGCAGACTCGCCAAGACTTAAGATGAAGACGATGGCCTTGATTTCTGGCATTTATCATAGTTTACACGTTCACATATGAATGTGCATTTACACACACACACACACACACACACACACACACACACACCGAACACTCCATAAGCAACTTCCCATAAACAACTTTTATCCCTGGATATCTTAGCTCTTCCATTATGTGTCTGTAGTCCTTAGTGTATACATTTTCACAACCAACCTTCATTTCTAAGCTCTTCCTGTAAAATTAAACTGCACTGTTGATATTTACTTCTTAGTGCTTTCCAATGTCTTTGAGAACAAGGTCTGATCTCCTCACCCTGGACACGGAAACCCCTGACTCAGTTGTCACCGTCCTGTCTCCTCTCCATGAGGCTTGTTATACTGAGCTGAACTGAGCATTGCTTTCTGACTCCAAACACTGGAACTCTCATCCCAATAGTCCTGCAACCTTGCAACCACTCTTTGATCTGTTTGTTGGTCTCTGTCTGTCTACATGTTTCTCCTTTCTCTTCTCTTCTCTTCTCTTCTCTTCTCTTCTCTTCTCTTCTCTTCTCTTCTCTCTTCTCTCTCTCCTCCCCTCCCCTCCCCTTCTTCTTCTCCTTCTTCTCCTTCTCCTTTTCCTTCTTCTTCTTCTCCTTCTCCTTCTCCTTCTCCTTCTCCTTCTCCTTCTCCTTCTCCTTCTCCTTCTCCTTCTCCTTCTCCTTCTTCTTCTTCTTCTTCTTCTTCTTCTTCTTCTTCTTCTTCTTCTTTTTCTTCTTCTTCTTCCTCTCTCTCTCTCTCTCTCTCTCTCTCTCTCTCTCTCTCTCTCTCTCTCTCTGTCTTCTCATTCTCTTTCTCATCTCTCTGGATCTTTGGAGCGCTGGCTCTTTGCCAGAACCACTTCTGAGCAATCCCTATCTACATTTGATGAAAAGGCTCCATTTTATTTTCTTCAGAGCATGAGTTTCCCAGTGTTTAAAATTGGCTTTCTTATTGGTCACCACATTACTATTTGACTTCCTTGATTGAGCCACCCTGACAGGGTGAATATTTCTATTGATTGAGTTGCCCCATACCTCCATACTCTTTACCCGCCCCCCTTCTCCAACAACTTTGAGAGCATTCTGAAATGTAATAGATGATAACAAATGGAAGCACGGTGACATATAGAAGAAACCTGTCAGTTTGTAAGTGGAGACTGAAGTCTAGAGACAGGAAAGAACCTGCCTTCACCCCATCTGTAGTCAATGCAGGAACAGAATCTGGAAGCCAGCCATTTATACAGTCTACTCCATGCTAGAGAAGATGCCATATGTCTGTCAGAAAGAGGTAGACAGTTCAAAATAGCCCCAGCTCTGGGTTGGGTGGGAATTTCTATACCCTGCATCTTTCAGCCTCATCTGTAGTTTGATTTTTTTTCTTGTAGGTCCTGGGACCTTATGCTACAGCCCGATGTGGAACAAAGAGAGTGAAACACATCAGTATGTTTCTTCTTTCCCACAGTTTCCATCTCAAGAATGATGAAAGAGTAACCAGGGTGTGTCAAATGCTCTCTACAAACTATACAAAGCCCAGGATGAGACCAAGCCACCATTAGCACCACCATGTCTCACTGGGGACCAGTTAAAGTCAGTTTCCCATGTGTGTTCATTTCTATGCATTCTATACAAAATACCAGCTCTCACACTTTCTATGTAAATGCACACATGGTTTATATAACAAATCATTAACTCATCTGGTCCATTGATGAGCGTTTAGTGAGATACGGTGTGCTTAGAGTTCAGATGAACACAGTGTAGCAGAGGGTTTAGAGAGCTGCCTTTCAACTCTGAGGAAACTTGCAAGTGGAAGTGGTTTTTTTTTTTCATTCTTGTTTCTTTGTTGTTGGTTGGAATTTTTACATGATGATGATGGGATTATGACTCTCAGCCACCTCTGGGCTTCATTTTAATTACTGACTTTATTTTATTCTTATGTGTGAGTATGCCTGAGAGTGTTTATGGGTGCCGCATGTGTGCAGGTGACTGAGCAAGCCAGAAAAGGGCACCAGCTCCCCTGTAACTGGAGTTTCAGGTGGTTACAGACTACCTGATATAGATACTAGGAACTGAGCAGGGTCTGCTGAAAGACCAGCAAGTGTTCTTAACTGCTGAGCCATCTCTTTAGACCCCGTCTACATTTTAATAGTATTTGTGGCATTTTACCACCTTGAAATGAGTTACTTATTTTGGAAAAAATATAGTTTAGTTTTGCTCTTCTGATTTTGTTGTCAATGATGCAGTGAATCTCCTTTTGATATGGAAATACTAGACTGGACACCAGCCCCAGTGTTCTTCTTAGTGTCAACCATTAAAAATTCTCTTCTCCTATCCTATAAGCATCTCCAACGTTGCATTTGTGTCACTTGAGTGAGATGAAGTCGCAATTGAACTCCCTTTGAGCTCCAGCACCTACTATAAGCCTAGTGCATGGTGGGTGGTGTCTCAGTGTGGTTCTGAGTGAATATAATCAGACACAAATGTGTTTGTGCTATTGAAGCATTGTCTAATTCAATAGAACAACTGAACAGTCTGGAAGACAGACGTGGAAAGGCAGTTTAAAGTCCCTCAGAGGGTGGGAAGATCCCTTGCTTTGGTAAAAAGGACCTACTGGCAATTTGGAATCCACTGGCTATTGCTCCGTGTAGACCATGTTAGTCATCAGAAGAATGACTCAAAATGGGTCACAGATAGAGCAACATGGGAGGATGTTAATGAGTACCCCGGATGAATCAGACAGGCCTGGTTTGCTTCATATTCTGATCCAGTTTCCATGCATCTTAGAAAAATAAGGACAAATGCGAGAGTGACATTTTAATCCAAATGTACCAAAAATGTTTTGTGATATACGCAGGGGTCAGTGAAGAAACACAGAGTGTATATCCAGTTCTCCTCTGGGGGCTCATTTAAATGAGCAGCTACATGCCTTGGAACACTTGGCAAGAGGACAGCTGAGGGCCTGTACAGCCCGTCCATGCATACCAATTCAGTCTCACAGCTTATATAACACAGAAGAAGCAGGGCTAGGCCTTCCAGTCAGAGATTAAGAGAGCTGACAGGCCTGTGGAGGGATCAACACAGGGCCTGCTTAATATTCCTGACACTACTTCCTGCTTCTAATAAAATCTGCAGCCCAATGGTATGCTTCCTACCTCAGAAACAGAGGAGATCCCTGGAAAAGAGCAGTGCGTGGCCCCACCAACATGACCGAAGCTTTAACTTGGTAAATGTTAGAGCCCTGAAAGGCATCAGGGAAGCAGGAGCTTAATTAGACACACATTGCTCCATCAAGTCATTATTTATTCAATGCGGTTCGTTCAAATACGGGGAAAAATCCCCAACAGTAACCAAACAAAAGCTCTCCCTCAGCTACCCCATTATACTTTACACAGGCCATGAATGAATCAGATGGGGGCGGGGAGAAGGATATGATCTTGATTGCAGAGAGATGTAGCGAGGTGTTTTCACAGTGGCTTTGGGCAGTAGGAGCATGGCAATCTATTTTTCTGCTAACCACCATTCCACTTTTATAGATTTTTTTATTGTGAAATGACACATGTATTTAAATAAAGGAGTTTAAACTTATACACATAGGTCTTAAAGTGCCACAAGGTATCTAGTATGATTACTGACATGATGTAGCACTCATCTACCCTAAAAAGGTACCTTCTAAATAATGACATTCCCTACTTCAAAGGTGCATCTATAAATGAAATCATAGTTTCATTTATAGATATTGTCTTCAATATCTCTGAAAGCAATCTAATTTTTGCCTGGTTTTATGCTTTTATATACATCAAGGTGGGGAGCTGCTCTGTCTGGGTTTCTTGCCTTGAAATAATGAGGTCTTGATTTCCATACCCAAAATTCATATACCAAAGCTGGGCACATCATGGTGGTAAGTGCTTGTAATACCAGTGCTGGGGAGGCAGAGACAGGCAGAGAGCTGGGAGTCACTGGTCATCGAGCTTAGCCTATTTAGTTATCTTTAAGCTGAGTAAGGGATTCTGTCTCAAAAATCAAGCTTCATACTGCCCAAGGAAGAACATCTGAGGTTGTCCTCTGGCCTAAACACACACACACACACACACACACACACACAAACACACACGTGCACATAGTCATAAATACACATGCACAAGAACACACACATTTTATATAAATGGACTCAAGTTGTCTGTGGTGTCTGAGTCTGGTTTCTACCCAATGTTATGATGTTATGCATTCAAGATTCCTTATGGTCTTCAGCTGCTCACTTCCATCATCCTGGGTAGACTTTTGGGAGACAGCCTCCTGCATACTTAGGGTGCAGGTCTGGTGGGTTCTCCTGTCTGGACAACGTAATAGAACAATAGAAGGGCACTGGTCCACCTGTGTCTTTATATTGTGTTGGCTTTGGCTATACAGCCACAGTTGCTATTTGTGAACTCACTGGCTATGCCAAAGCAGATAGAATGGCATCCCTGGTTTCTGGATTTTTCTGCTAGAGTGAAGCAGGCTTGTATACTCAACACCTGTCCCAGGATCCCAGAAAGTTGTGACTTTTCTTAGCTACATCTGGGATCTTGGTTGTCATTATGGAAATGAGACTCTTCAACTCTGAAAATCACATGGCTGTGGGGTCAATGACAGGTGCGGTTTGCAGACAGTCACCAACCTTGGATTCAGTATGTTGGGTTCGCTTTATTTTGAGTAGTCACATCATAGTCTGAGCATGTGAAGAATTAAAAATCACCAAACTTTCACATTTTCAGTGTATGAAGAGAAAAAATATAGCATATTGACAGGTTCTGACATTAAAAAGTATTACAACAGCCAGGCACACTTAATTCCAGGAATTGGGAGGCAGAGGCAGGTAGATTCCTATGAGTTTAAGGCTATCCTTGTCCATATAACATTGTAGACTAGCCTGTTATGAAATTACTAAAGTGAAAAAAATCAATAAGATATAAATATTTTAAGCATGTATATGTACATACATGTAAAGATTCCTTTATGGCATTTTATGTATCTGTAGTTGCTGTGGTTTTTTTCTTTATATAATGTCCTACTGTGTAAATTTCCAATGTCTACCATTGGCCAACATACAATGTTTCAAATTTGGGGATGTTTGCTCAAGTACTATTAAATGTGTCTGTGTTCACTTCTTTGAGGTACATACTTGGGACTGAAATTACTGGGAAACAGTCATACATATATTCAACAAATGTTGATATATATATATATAGCAAACACTTTAATACAACACATAATTGCTATAGTGTAAATAGTAATAAAGACATTTTATTTTAAATATATCATAAATATACCAAATATTAACAGAAATATTATCTAAACTTTATTTGGACCCTTTCTTTATCACAGGAAGCATCATCACATCACTGTTGCTGCTTTACCAGAAAGCTACTGGATTCCAGGGTCACTATACTCTTACCTGGTCGTGCTCCAGGCCTTTGGGGTGGAAAGAGAGCACAGGATCGAAGTGGTCTCTATGTTTACCACTCAATAGAGTATGTTTGTTTTCCAAACATTGAATGTTTTTCTATCATGTGTAGAATCAATGCTGGACTTCCTAGAGCTCATTCTACACAGAAGATTTGAGAAGAATGAAAACATTAAAAGCTGTGACAGGTAAGAAATATTTGGGGAGACCTGAGATGAGGTCATGCATTGTGAACAGAGATGATTTGGAGAAGAAGGACCCAGCATCTGATAGTCTCAGAAGAGTCTTTGCAGGAGAAAGTAAATAGACCCACTGAGCAGTTCTTTGAAAGCAGTACATGTATCTGTTTAACAAGCAGTATTTGTGAGGAATTCTGCTAGGTAGGCAGAATCATGTAGATTTTCCAATAATATTTTCATTAATTGAAGAAACTCTGTCTCTGAGAAAGAGAGGCTCAAAGACATTCCATGAACAGTGTAGGGCAAGTCCCCCAGCACTTGCTCTTGGCTCTGTCCTTACTGATTTCATGGTCACAAACAATTCACTTAACATCTCTGTGATTCAGTTTTATACATTTATAAGGTAAGTTAGGAAGGTTAGCAAGTCCCCTTTCTCATTGTGGATTTTTGAGACCTCAGATTGTGTATATGCACATGATCATGTGTACAAATATAGTTCTTGGCAGATGTTTGGCATGTGTGTATTCAATACGTTGGTTTGTTATTGCATTGCCAGATGACCTCAAAGGTAATTCCTGATGTTTCTATTCTATATTCCCATTGAGGTAGTGAGCAGAGCACAGGCATCTTTGAGAAAGACTGTAATCTCCTTTCATGAACTAAGTAAGCATAAGGCTATTTACAACACTTTCTGTGCCTCAGTTTCCTTGTCTGTAAAATAGAAGCAGTCACAGTTTAGTAGTGGCTGGAGTGTGTAACCTGTGGTATGGTGACATTAAAATTACAGCATGAGCCTTGGGACTCAAATGACCTGAGCCCTGTCCTTGCTCCCAGACATATTTTAGTAAGACACAGACAAAACACTCTCACAAGGCATAGATTCCAACAGAGCCCCCAAACACTTCTTTGGTTTCTTGGATTTGGTAAATTTTCCTGTGAAATGAAGGAAGCAATGTAGTCTCTCATTGTAGACTGTTGTGTGGATTGAATAAGGAAATATTTAAAGAATCGAATAGCATAATAAAAAGTTCAAATTAGTGAGTACCTAAATCAGTAAGCCAGGATTTATAAGCACAGGCTTTAATTGACAGGAAGAATATATAAAAAACAAAATCAAACATCCATCCTGGATGTTCTTTAAATATCCAAGAACCATCTAGATGATATATACGTATTTATTTATTTGACAATCATTTAATAAGCATATATTATATCAGATCTGTTGTTACTCATGTGATTCAAAAGATACCTTCATATCAATAATTAGCAATAGACAGATTAAAAATTAAAGAAGTTGATCTAGTGGTACAGGTCTATAATTCTAAAACTCAGGAGGCTAAGGCAAAAGAATATAACAAATTCATGGTGTGCATAGGCTATAGTGTGAATTCAAGTTGCCCAGTTTGGGCAACTCAGTGGGGCCTGTGTCAAAAATTAAAAAGAGAAAATTAAAAAAAGGCTTGGCACATAGCTCAATGATCCAAAGATTTATTTATGCTGAGTTCAATCCCTAACGCTATAAGAAAGAAAGAAAGAAAGAAAGAAAGAAAGAAAGAAAGAAAGAAAGAAAGAAAGAGGGGGGAGGAAGGAAGGAAGGAAGGAAGGAAGGAAGGGAAGGAAGGAAGGAGAAAGAAAGGAAGGAAAAAGGAAGGAAAAAGGGGGAAGGAAAAAGGTGGGAGGAGGAGAAAGAGACGAAGGAAAAGGAAAGAGAGAAAATAGAAGAAAGAAAATGAGAAATAAAAGCAGAAGGTTAAATGAAGCCAGATAGAAGATAGCTTACAAAAAACAAAACAAACAAAAAAAAAGATTCAACTTCGAAGTTCAATAAACTTGGTATAGCATTAACTCTTAGATAACAGTGCATCTGCATGTGATGGAGTATGCCTGGATTCCCAGCCCTTAGAAGAAGGAAGCAGCATGACTCTGAGTTAGAGGCTTGCCTGGTCTACCTAGAGAGATTCAGACTAAATTGTACTATGTAGTGACACCCTTTCTCAACAGTAAGAGAAGGAAGAACAAAAGTAGGGGGAGGAGGAGGAGGAGGAAGAGAAGGATGGTAGCAGAAGGAAAAGGAGGGGTAGCAGGAGGAGAAGGAAGAGAAGGAGGGGTAGCAGGAGGAGAAGGAAGAGAAGGAGGGGTAGCAAGAGGAGGAGGAAGAGAAGGAGGGGTAGCAGGAGGAGGAGGAGAAGGAGTAGCAGGAGGAGGAGGAAGAGAAGGAGGGGTAGCAGGAGGAGGAGGAAGAGAAGGAGTAGCAGGAGGAGGAGGAGGAAGAGAAGGAGGGGTAGCAGGAGGAGGAGGAAGAGAAGGAGGGGTAGCAGGAGGAGGAGGAAGAGAAGGAGGGGTAGCAGGAGGAGGAGGAAGAGAAGGAGGGGTAGCAGGAGGAGGAGGAAGAGAAGGAGGGGTAGCAGGAGGAGGAGGAAGAAGAGAAGGAGGGGTAGCAGGATGAAGAGGAAGATGTAGAAGGGGGTGGAAATGCAAAGAGAAGAACGATTAGCTATGGGAGCTTTTCAAGTATTCTCCATTGGTACTAGACAAGCGTGGCAGGGAATCTCCATACTCATTCATTTTTTCTGTGAAATGTTTCAAGAGCTCCCAAGAAAGGATGCCTTGCCACACTAAAGGGCAAGTGCTGGTGATCACTGTGATATATCTTGTTAAATCTCTGTGGGAAGGTAACTTTGCAAAAGTTGTAAAAATATAACCAACCAATATCCACCATTCTTAAGCATGTTCCTCACAGAGTGATAGAAAGAAAAACAGAAAATAAAGAATAACAAAGACAATTTGCAATTGTACCTATGACTGATTTTATTTATCAGTAACTGAGTAACTCAAGAATAGGGGAATAATTAGTGGAAAGATAAGTAGTCTGTTAATTGCTTTGAAGACCTGATAAATGATAACCGCAGCTGCCCTAGTAAGATCTTATTGTCAACTTGACACAATCCAAGGTCACCTGGGAAGAAGGAACCTCAATTGAAGAATTGCCTCTATCAGGAAAGTCTGTGACCATGTCTGTGAAAGATTGGCCTGACTGGTGTTTAATTCTGGAGGATCCAGCCCACCATGGGTGGTACCATCTCTAGGCAGGTAGGTCTGGGGCATATTAAAAAGCTGTCTGAGCAGGAGTCAGGTGGGGGTGGGGGATGGGATGTACAGTATACATCCATGATTTATGTTTCAATGTCAGCTAGAGTTTATTCCCTGACTTCCCTCAGCAATGGGCAGCGATGGTGAGGGTGGGATAAAGGCACACCTCCTCCCCAAAGTTACTATGAATCATGATGTTTATCATAGCAACAGAAAACCAAACTAATACAACACATTGCCACAATGGTTCAGTTTCCCTGATGAAACTTAGAAGGCAGAATTCAAAAGGATTTCACTGACACGTAAAATAAGTTAAAGATTAGAAATATTATTTTTATTTTTGGATGAAGTATAATGACTTTGATTCCTACATTTTAAATTGTCTTTCAGTTTGGATGGTCTCTGTGTACTCTCTCTCTCTCTCTCTCTCTCTCTCTCTCTCCCCTCCCTCCTTCCCTCCTCTCCCTCTCTTTATCTCTTTCATTCCCTCCCTCTTTCCCTCTCCCCCCCGTGTGTGTGTGTGTGTGTGTGTGTGTGTGTGTGTGTGTGTGTGCATGTGCACTGTGTGTCTTTAACAAAAGTTCATCCAAAATGGAGCAAGTTTATTATCTCTGTCGTCTCTGATCATCACAAACTAAGAATCATGTTTCAGTTGTTGGCAGTCATGAGATGAAATGGTGCAGCACAGGGAAGCAGGTAGAGCATCACCGATGGACTGGAGAAGGACGAAGAGCGCATAAATTCTGTTGAGAGGCAGCCTCGGCATCCCCTGGATTCTTGCTTTAAAGCATGCTATTCTTGGCAGCTGCCCCCATCAGCATATGTGAAAATATTATCCAGAGCGCATTCTATATTTTCAGAAATGTGACATGATAACATACCCAAAGGAAAGGGATTTGGTGGTGAATAGCCATCAGTTTTCACTCGCTGGACTCCCCGAGGAAAGACCTTCTGTGTCATGTCAATATTTTCCCCCTCTAGCAACAGACCTGGAAGACTCAGGGGCTGGCAGTATCTCTCCATCTCCTCACCATTCCTTCCTCCCACAACCCCCTTCACCACAGTGCAGGCAACGTGGCAGGGGGCAAATACGGCTGATATTGCTTTCTCTGAAGGGAAGCAATATCAGAGATAAACAATCTTTATAGATTTAACCCAAATGTTAGTCATAAAACAATCTTCCAAAGCTTGGATGTGTAATAAGGTATCCAGTGCCAAGCTAATACTGTCAACAGGAACCGTGTCCAACTTTCAAACTATCTTCATCGGAACAAGGGGCAGCTTTTCATATCTGAGGCTGGTAACACTGTAAAAGACCAACAGCACTCTCGCCTGGATTTTATTCGGCTACATCCGAATATGTGTTTGTACTGTATGGTAAGAGACTAGAGGAGGCAAAGCAGAACTCCTGCTGGAAGCTTCCTCTGCAGAAGAAGTAAAGGATGTGTTCAACCAGCATTGTCATGTCTGCACAGCGTGCAAAGTTCTCTGGGAATCTGCAAAGCCCTTGGACTGTTGGTAGTAATACTCCATTCAATCTCACTGCTGGGAAAGTTACACACTTGGGTTCTGAGCCACAGCCAGAAACCTCTTGGGGCTCAGAACTTCCGAAGCTGGAACAGATGATGGTTGGCTTGGCTTTCTTGGAGTGGTATCCAGAGTTAAGGGAATGTCGACTACTAACAACTGTTCTCCCACAAAGGGGAGCCAATGACTGTAGTTAGCTACCACTCAGTATGAAATGTCTTCATTGGTCAAAGTGTCCACCGTGGCATCATGAGGAGCTGTTGGTCCCTCATAACCCAACTACCTTTTCCAGTAGGTTGTGTTCAGGGGTAGAGATGACGTTTCTGAATGACAAGGACAAGTTACCACAAATGATGTAAAAAGTGTTCAGTGTGATCGTTCTCTCATCCTACTGGGCCCACCTGCTGCAAACTACCAAATGTTCTCTCCTTTATGTGTATGT
Source organism: Rattus norvegicus (assembly GCF_021556685.1). Classification (NCBI taxonomy): domain Eukaryota; kingdom Metazoa; phylum Chordata; class Mammalia; order Rodentia; family Muridae; genus Rattus; species Rattus norvegicus. The sequence goes on from NC_141538.1 coordinate 76,071,241, forward strand.
GTATGTTGCTTTTAAATCCATAGTATATTTTCATTGGATATGGCACTAAATTCCATAGGGATGTTTCCATATGAATATGTACTGTACACTATAGACATTCCTGAATTCCCGTCTGTGCTCTCTTTTGTTCCCCAACCCTTCTCCATTCAGTCTTCTTTGTTCTCCTAGATGATTTTGCTTCTAATTTTGTGTCATATATACATTCATGGCTGTATGCCTATATTAAATCTCAAAAGCACAGATGAGAGAAAACACATGATATTTTTATAGGGAAATGGTTCTATGGGTAGAATTTTCATCACAAGGCTCAGTGTTTGTTCAGATCTCCCCTTTGTAACTGAACAAGGAACAGGACAAATGGGAATTCAAATACAAAAGGACAAGCCTTGGGACAAGAGTTTAAGCAAACAGAGAGAGTAAGCAATGATGACTTAGCCCATGGCTTCCCCTCTTGCCCTTCTCCCCTCTGGCTGCTTTATCAGTCCGTTGAAAATGGAAATGAGCAACTGTGACAAGTCTCCTGGAGCCTACAGCAGGAGAAAGCAGGTGAACAGGGAGGGGACAGCAGGGTCAGCTACTCACCTGTGATCGAGGGTCAGTGAGAAGCTGGGTTCATCCACTCACCTATTTTCAAGGTTGAGTGATCATAAATTGAGAACCTTCCTGAGGAAATAAAAGCCCAGTCACGGCCATGGGTAATATTGCACTGCAGAGACAAAGGGAAATGTGAATCTTGGACTAAATGTATTATAAATAGAAAGGGACCTTGTCTGCTTTGTGCTGTCAATTAAATTTAGGGGAAATTCCTGGAAAACTAGGCCAATGACGCAAAAAAGGAAAGGAGAGATGACTATAACCCAGTCAAATGCTAACCACAGCTACAAGGTAGACAGACTGGCCGGCTAAGGGACAGTCCCTTTTACTCATTTCTCAGACTGAGGTTTAAAATCGGGCTTAATAAGAAAAGCTCAACAGAATGAGAAAATTCTCAGAGATATAAGAATGAAACCGCAGGCTGAGGAGTTGCATTTAGAGTGGTAAGGATAAAATCAACGGTGCAAATTCCTGGTTGTACATCAGAGGCTGAGAAACAGAGTTCGGAAATGAGAAACAAGACCGAGGAAGTGAGAAAAAAACTGAGGGAAAAGACAGTAGGGATGTAGGAAGGAGGGCAGCAGGACCCTGATTGGTGTTTATGACTAAAAGCCTGGATGGAACAAGAAATTATTATTATCTTATTAATAGATAGGATTACAACAAAAGAGTTGAGGAGCCGCCGCTCACTTAATATGGAAATAGCAAAGACTCTTCTCACAAAATAAAAATCAACAAAGGCATTCTTCTCGCATCTTTTACTTTATTCCTCTAACCCATCTCTGCTTTCTCCTGATTTGCTCCCTTGTATTCCTACACTGAAGTCACATGACACTCCAAAGGTCTTTAAAAACCAGCTTTACTGACTATAGCCTTTCTTTTACACTCAGAAAAACTCATTGCTTTTAAAGATACAAATTGCTAATAAGACCAAAATAAAATGAAGTGCATCTAAGCTGTCCCCTACAATTCCCTCCTTTGCTGTGCTGGCAACTTCCCTGTCTTTACATCTAAAAGTTATTGATGTTTTTTGTTTGTGTGTTTGTTTGTTCTTACTTTTTGCTTTTTGTTTTCTTTTGTTTTTTTTTTTTTTTTGCTTGCTAATTTTCCCTTTTCAAGATTTACTGTATATACTTATATGGCATGTCACGTGGCTGGTTTCCCCTAATTCATGCAATGTTTTTGAAGTTAATAAAAATACCTGTTAGTTGTATTAATAAATGTATACTGGATATGTGGTATACTATGAAATTCATTCTGTAAGACTATAACAAATTCCTAGAAGCTATATGGTTTCTTTTGTAAAACAAATACTTATTTATATCACAATATTGGACTCCAAAAGTCCAAGATTAGGTGCCTCACCTCTTTGGCTTCTACTGAGTGCCCTCGCACTGTATCATTGTACAGTATATGGCACCGCATTGTATGGCACATGATATGTGTCTATCAACAATTCAGAAGGGACCGGACATACAGTGTGACCTTATCATAACCTGCTCTCCCGGTAACTAATCCAGCTCTGAAGACCTAACCCAATACAAGAGACAGTCTTCAGTCCCCTCTGAGAGTGACATACCCACTAAATTCCACAAAGCCCCACTCTGAAACGTTTACCACCTCTCAGTATAGTTGCCAATGTGACATGAACAAGCTTCCTAAACATAAAATCTTGAGGGATAAATACTATCCTTTCTTGGCCATCTTGTTTGCCTGCTTTCTAGAGCCTTCACCAGCATCCTTATCCTCTTTCCCTACAGTTATAGCACTCACCCTGGGACTCCCGATGGAGCTCACTTGCTGAGGCAGCCATCTTCCTCCTGTACTCACCCTTTCCTGATACATTCCTGCTCCTCCTTGGCCACTCAACTTGAAGAACTTTCCTTTATTAAGACTCCTAAGATCCTCCCCACACATACCCTCTTCCACAGCTCAGTCCTTTGTACCCTATTTTACTATCCCAACCATGAGTGACTCTCACACACGAATGTATGCACCAGGCTAAAGCCAGGCTATGCCTCCTGATGCCTGGGTAGCCACACTCTAGATGTGAGCCATCTGGATATTGCTACTGCTTATAAGTGTTCGCTACACTTCTGGAAATGGATTTGGGTAGATGACACTGTACAGATGGAGATCGTGGGGTTCAGGGTTGTGGAAATTACAGTAACAAAGACCATAGAGCATCAGGCAAGGATTATAACCCAAAGCACTCCCTTCAATTACTTTATTTCGTATCTACATATTTGTGTGTGTATGTGTGTTGACACATGTATGTACATGTGCAAGTACACAAGGTGTTTTGGGGGGGAGGGGTGTCAGAAGTTGACCTCAGGTGTCTTCCCTGATCCATCTCTCCTGATTAGGGGTTTCTTACTGAGCATACAGCTCATTTACTCTCTTTCCAGCCTGCTTGCCCTGGGGATCCTGTCTCTACGTACTGTCCACTAGGGTTACAAAGAACTGCCACTAATACCTAGCTTTTAAGTGGGCTCTGGGGATCTGAATGCCAGCCCTCAAGCTTGTAGAACAAGTACTTTATCAACTGAGTCATCTCCAGGTCTGAACCGTTTTCTAAGAGCACAACTGTGTTCATCTCACTTTTCCTAAAAGGGAGTTGAATACTGTGTACCAATGACTGGAATAAAACAGTAGAGTGAGTCTCCAGCAGGAGAATGTCCTTGAGTGTGGGCCTGAATGAGTTTTGGCCACTCTGTTTCATTGATAGACTTTATGGTAGCATCTGGTCATAGATTGTGTATGTTTTCCTGTAACTGCTTGAAATTGTTCACTGCAGTGAATTAACTTTCCCTAGTGCCTCCAGAACACTCCAGATACATCACTGGCCATAGATTATGGACATTTAAAAGATATGCTATATTCCGTGGTTCAGGAGAGAAGCCATAGTTGGGACATATTATCTAGAAGGATAAGGTGACAGCTCAGAACCAAGATAATGCTATTTTCAAGGCCGATGTCCTATATCGCCTAAAGCTCTTCCTTCTGTAATTAGCTTCTCTGAGACACTTTTCACATCCCTGAAATCTGATCACAATGCTTCTGATTTTATGAAGTAAGCTCTAAATGAGGTAACATTTCTAAAAGTGGCTTATAATCTGTTCTGTACTGTACAAATGTGAGCATCGTCCATTAAAGTAGCAATTATCTCAGAGTTCCATCCAATGGCTGACCCCCAGGAAATGTTGTAACAATCAGGACAATGTCATACAACTTTCCTGACATCTCCATCTTTCCTGACATCCCCATCTGTATGTCCATGTATTTACTGCAGCCTAAACTTCAAACACCATGGGGCCCATGACATTCTTAGTTTCTTTTTTTACCATGTCTGTCAGAGAAGAGCCACCTCTGGGCATCATAAAATTCTTCTTGTGACTCTCTGTTTGCTTTGTTTATCTTGGGAATAAGGCAGCCTCTCAGTAAGCAGCATTTCTCAGGGTCTAGGGAAACCCTCAAGCAGGGCACAAGGCAAGGCTACCAAATAATGTTTAAAAACCATGCATGTCCTACACAAAGGAAATCCAGTCAACTTATTCGAGCTGACTCTGTAGCCCACAGTCTTTTCAGTACATTCTTTGATTTTGCTGAAAGGCCAGGTCCGAGCTTGCAAGATGGCTCATACACAGTACTTGTTTAGCACCTTAAATTTCCTTCCCATTTTTTCCACCCAATGACATGCCATCAGCCAAGGCAGTAAAGAGCTATGAAGGGCCTTATGCTAATCCTCAGGCCAAGACATGTGTTCTGAACTAAGACTACTTCCTACCAGAGAACTGGAAAAGGAGTTCCCTTTTCTTTAGACAGCAACAATCCATGATTACTAAGCCTTAACCTGGAGTGGATATCATCCATCCACTCATTGCCTGAGGGACAAGACACAACAGGTATACATTCTATTCATTTTATGATTCATGAGTTACAGGCACTGCCACCAAAAGGGATAAACAAGCATCAGAGGAAGAGAAGACCAAGCAGAAGGTAAAGCGACATCATGAACTTCTCAGCCTTAATCACAGCTCTTCCCACCTCACATTCAATTAGTTTAGATTGAGTACCCAACATCAGCACCAAAGTAGATTTTACAATGCAGACACACAGGAAAAGACTGCAAGTCAGGGCTCTCCCAGCCCCCTTTGGAGACTCAGTTGTTAATTTTTACCACCAGCATCTTGAAAGTAAGCTCTAAGGGATTTAGAGTTTATTAAGAGCCTTTGGTGTGGTCCCTGGCATCTATGCAACTTTCTGATATAGTGGTTATTACTTGGTTTCATGTTGGACATCATTAAGAGTCTTCAAGATGTTTTCTGCTCCAGACCTCTTCAAGTTAGAGAGAGGCGCGGCTGGAAGTCCAGTCAGCTCATTCTGCCTGACTCTGTAGCCCACAGTCTTTCTAGTACAATCTGTGATTTCGCTGTAATGCAAAGTCCATGATTGCAAGATGGCTCACACATAGCACTTGTTCAGAACCTTCAATCTCCTTCCCATTATTTCCTCCCAATGGCATTCAGACATCTGAAAGGCCAAGGTAGCACTTTGAGCTTATTTATCAGGCCAGTCCCATGATTCTGGAGTCAGCCTCCACAGTAGGCTGACTTCTTCAAAGGAGACTTTGCAACTCAAGGCAGAGTTCAGTTCTGCTTCTACTCTGAGCTTTCTGACACTGAGGAAATGAATCTCTGCACCTCTGGTGACAGCGGAGCACAGAGCAGGCTTGCAGGAGTAGTCTATCAATTATGTCATCCCGCTGGGAGCCTCACTAACATGAAAATGTCAGAGGAAAAGAGCTAAAGACTCCAACAAAGAAAAGTCCCCTGTGAAGGCTTCCTTGAATTTATAGTTAAGAAAAGGTGTCTCCCTTTGCACATAATTCAAGGATAGGAGATACTTTCTGAACTATTTTAAGTAAATTATCTTAGCAAAGGAACTATCCAAAATAGATTAACTCAGGCCAAGATCCACGCAGGCAGTGTGGAAATGGCTGAGGCTTAATGTAGTCCATCTTGTTTAATTCCCACAACAGCAGAGCAGCATGGATGTTATCCCCATTTTAAACATAGAGCAACCAAGGAACTCAGCTACCACATGTACATTGTACAATAGCCAGCTTCTAAAATGATCCTAAGGGATCTGCTCTCTAATCTACTGGTCCTTCTTGACCACAGACTGACTCTCTCTCTCTCTCTCTCTCTCTCTCTCTCTCTCTCTCTCTCTCTCTCTCTCCTTTCTTTCTTTCTTCAGTTATAATCACCCACAGTCCCAAACATAAAGGATAAAATCCAAATATAACTAACTCATACATTTTTAATTGCATGCTGCTTCCCTTTATCCTGCCCAGCAGATGGTTCGGCCATTTTTCCCAAGGTATCTATGCCATGAATGGTACCTATCAATCTTAGTTTTATTTCCTCTTGCTGTGATAATATCATGACACAAGCAATTTTGTTAAGGAAGGGTTTATTTTAGCTCATTGTTTCACGATATATAAAGTCACGGAAATCACACCAGAATTTGAGGAAGTTATTATATCACATAGTCAAGAAAAGAGGGTAATAAATGTATACATGTTGGATCTACTTTTTTTCTCCATTCTTATACAGTCCTAGGGAATGGTGCCACCTTTAGTGGGCAGGTCTTCTTACCTTTACTAACATAAGAAAATTCCCCATACTTATAACTACAAGTCAATCTGATCTAAACAATTCTAGGTGATTCTAGATAATGTCAAGTTGGCAATTTGACACTACTTGTTATTGTTTCATAACTGTCTTGGTTATCACTTCAATTGTGATGATGCAGCAGAGATTGTATTCTGACATCTTCCTAATAACTGTCCCTGGTATGGTTTGAATTTGAGACGGCATACAAAGGGCTTCATGTGTTTGAATGCAGGCATTTTGGAATGTTATGGAACTTTTAGGAGGTAGAGACTTGGTAGAAGTGAGTCACTGAAGAATAAGCCTTCACATTTAATATTTCAGGACCACTTTTGAGCCTCTATCTGCTCCTTGCTTGTGGACACATGTGACTATGTGCCTCACATTCTAGCCACCATGCCTTCCTAACCAGGATGGACTATATTTCTGTAAACTATAAACAAAACGAACCCACCCTTGCTTCAGTTGCTTAAGAAACTAAATGAATAAATAAATAAATAAATAAATAAATGTTACAAAGCACAAGATTATGATGCTAGAGACTCAGATCTGACAAGAAAAGAGTGTGTGTGTATGTGTGTGTGTGTGTGTGTGTGTGAGAGAGAGAGAGAGAGAGAGAGAGAGAGAGAGAGAGAGAGAGAGAGAGAGAGATAAAACCATGAAAGGAAGTTTGGTAAGGTGGAGCAGGGTTGAGACCTGAAGACTTGGTGGGCACACATCTGAGGCTTAAGTGACTCTCAGCTCTCAGTTCCCTGACAGACTCCTGACCTGGAACACTTGCCATACTTCTCACATAAAAGAGATGTGCCCTATGGTCATGTAGGCTGGAGACAGAGTTCTCCGTGCTAATGAGGTACCTAGAGGCCTGGAGGGTTTAGCCAAACAGCTTCCCTTCCCGCATATTCCTCCCTCCAAAAGGTATTTAATCTCAGACCCATCCTGAGAAACAGGGTATGGTACACTATGCATCTATTTTCTGCCATGAAAATAAACTATTTAGAACCATGGACTGTCTCTTTTCAAGATTCATAGTGGGGAGCAATGAAGAAAGCCTTCCTGTACGGAGCTGAAGCCTACTCTCCCATAGAAGACCTCTCTGACTCCCAGCCACAACTGTCACCAAGCCTGCCTCAGCCAAGATAAGTACAATCACCCTGTGAGATAAGCTAGAGCTCCTCCTTCGCCCCACCCCCTGACAACCCCCCACCCCCTGGACCTGGGCTTAGACGCTCTCCCTAGCACTCACCCCAGACTCAGTTCAATGCTCTTCCTCAGAAGTCCCCTGGGTATCCAAGAGTCTGAGAAACCCATGCGCGCGCGCGCGCGCACACACACACACACACACACACACACACACACACACACACCTGTCCACCCCATTGCAAGCCTGAGGAACCCCAAACCAGCTCTGGCTTTTGCACACCTAAGACTAAACTTTCCCACCCCCAGAGCCAAGCCTTGGTGCTTCCTCACAGATCAGCTCCCACCCTGGCAGTGTGAGATAAGCACAGTCAAATTCCCTGAGCATCCTGCCTTATGCAGAATTCATTTCAGGCATCTGCTGAGGATGTGTTCTTCAGACACATCCTTCAAGTCTATCTCCTTTGCCTTTTCCACCTACCAGGTCTTACAGCAGAGATTCTCCAACAATAATTATACTCTAAGGGACAATCTATAGAGAGGAGAAATTCCAATCCAGGCTTGATAGCCTCCTCAAGGCCTCTTCTGTGAGGCCATAGGTATGGCCACTGTCAACATCACTATCAAATTATCAAAGCCTTATGACATTTAGTGGGGATTCAGAGCCATTTGCCTGATATTTCTGTGAGTACCAGCAGAGACATGTCTTTTTTGTGCATTTTCTTGCCTCCCATAACTAAGAGGGGGCTAACTTAGAACAGGTCCTCTACCAGTAATGGATGATTTAGCCCAGGAGCCAAATCCTCCCTAGACTCTCACTGGTGAGTTTTCTAAAAATCACTGTGTTCGTCAAAACTTTCATTGTCTAGAATTTGTCATTGCAGTTGCCAGGTGGCAATCTCACTTCTATTTAATGTCGTTCATTGTTCATTTCTATCCCTTGCTCTTCTGTCCTGACAAGCCTGGTTAAAAAAAGAAACACAGGAACTTCCCTCCCATATTTGGACTTAATTTCTACTAGAATATGAACGCAAGCAGGGACAATAAACAACAATGATTTGTTCTTTTGTGCACTAAGTATGGGGGCTGCTTTAAATGAAGACACTCAAACCCTGTTAGCCAAGGCCTGCCTACACAGAAACAAATGCCTACCTCCCTGAACAAAACTAGTGTCCAGGTGCCTTGCTTCAAAGCCTCAAAGATAATATATAAATATTGAGAATATTTTTTAAAAGCTGTTGAGAAACATCATTGATACTAACTTTAAATTTTACCCACTGACTTTGTTCAGGCTAGAAATCCAAAGTATCTACGAGTCACCAGCTACTGTAGGATAAAATGTGTAGGTTACACCATCTGTGCATATGATCTAGAAGTGACCATGTTAGAAAGGTCAAAATTTCATTCGTTCATTTCTTTCCTTCTTGTTTAACCAAGTTGGGAAGCTCAGGAGTTAAAGAGAAAAGATTTATTCCTTTTGAAACATCACCAAGATGTGAACCATATTTTAGTATTAAAAACAGAACCATTGTATTAACAGAGAAAACAGTTAGGCTTGGAATTTAATATGTGTGCTTGTGTGCACATGTGTTCAAGTACTTATCCTCTAATTGGCTCAAGAAACCCAATCTCTTCACCTCTTAAAGCCTTAATTTTTTAATCCATACAATGGACCAAAGTCTTATGAACTCACTCTGGCCATGTTATGAGGCTTACAGGGAACACTGGCCATCAACGTGCCTTGAATAGCGCTGAGCAGATGGCAAACATTCATCCAGTGTTATTAAATCTCACTGTGGAGGAGAATAGCTGCTCCAAAGAAACCTGGATAGAAAATAGCTACATAAACCAAGCCTTTGAATGGTTGACAGTAAAAAGCAAAAAATCTCTGCCTCTTTACCTTCCTGTTCCACAGAAGATGCAGTATTAGAACTAGGGGCTGGTCCTTTTTTTTAAGGTTGCTACAGTGCAAACATAAGGCTAGATTTATGAAAACAAAATAAATTGCTACATTTGAAACATCCATGTCACTTAAAATAAATCCCCAAATCTGTGTGGATTGTCTTAAGAAAAGCATATTACACATTCTACTCTAATATTTTGATGCTCTCTTTCACTGGACTCAACGAGAAATAGAGCATTCAGAAAAACTGGAAAAGTACACACTAGCCAAGGTGATGTGTTCATAAGAATGTTACAGACTCTTTGGGCAGTAGCTCTTGTTCCCCAGTGAAAAGTTGATCTGTGATTCACAGACGTTGTGGAAGGTTCTGGCTGTGGAGGTGACCTCCTGCTCCTAAGTGTTCTGCCTGTTTCAGGGTTCAAGTGGACTCTGCAACAGAGGAGATTGAGGCATCTGCCCAGGGGTCTACTCTCCCTCTACCGCCCTTCTGGAAGTATCAGTCTTAACAAACTGTCACAAGGCTATGAATCCAAGTCACTCCCAGCACTTGGCATTTCTCCAGAACCCTATGTGCCAGGCCATGGTGGACACTTTGACAATTATATACTCAAAGAAGGTGATTTTTACATTCTTAGTGAATACCTGGCTCAAATTTCCAAGGATGACCTTTTGTCCATCCAGGAACATGAGTCAAAAACTTGGAAGTAGACCTAAGCTCACCTTTTACATTCCATATCTCCCCAGGCCATGTCATATTGACCTAACTTCCAATTCTTCACGAGTAAAACCCAGGTTTCCCTATTGCCATCTTGTTTCAGGCTCACAGGAAGTCCATCACACTGTATCTAATACTGGACTGTCCAAAGCCCAGCTGCATTCAAACATTGGCTAGATTATCAAAAGTTTGATAAAACTCTTAGGTCAGAACATGAGGTGAAGAAGGAAGCCCACACGAAACAAACTTACCAACCAGGTCAAATAGACAGTGGTAGCAGAAAATACCTCTTTCACTAACTAGGAAGCCCACGCTAATAGAACCTATCTCAGAGTATTTACCCCCAGAAAAGTTCCATACTATACCAGAAGCACCTCTCTACTATGGTGTCTAATCACTTTTATCTACTCTATGAAACTACTAAGGTCTAGGTAGAACAGAAACCTTTAATCCTCTGCACAGTGCTCTGTTATTGCAAAGCTTACCACAGATAGAAAGGATTCACAAGTTAGACTACCTAAGCAGTGATGCCATTGGTGTGCCAGCTTGGAATGCAAGGCCACCATTCCAAGGAACTGAATATACGTGTAGGAAGCAGGTTCTCCTTTAGAGAACACTAGTATGGTCACAGTCAAGTATGCATGAGAAGGAGTCAAGGACCCTCCAGTTAATCTTTAAGCAAACATTCTGGTTTGCACTTTCAGGTGTTTCACTTTAATCTCCCCCATTGCTTCCTTCGCTTATCTAGAGACTTGGGAATTGAATGGGGGTATTTCATATATTCCACTACCTGATGTTGGGACCAATGTTGGAGTTTAAATCTCAGCCCATACTTGGACAAAGAACACCAAGCCTACATGGTCCCACATGGAAAGGTTTAATGAGAGAAGAAGAGTAGAAGAATAGAGGAACAAAGGCCAGCCATGGACACATGAGGGGAAAGAGGGGGGATGGGGAGAGAAGGGACAGAGAAGAGGGCACAAGAAGAACAAAGAAAATGAGGAGGGGGCAAGCAGCTACTTAGGTAGTGTCAGGCACAGCTGGCTGTTGCCAGGTAGCTGTGGGGGTAGAGCTTAGACAGAATAACTATACCTGATACCTTATTTTTCTCAGGGATCATACAAAGGCATTCTAAATGGGTCTTTCTAGCCTTTCCCAGTTTCAAGCCGCCTTCTACATGGCAGCCATAGTTAAATTCCTAAAAGGTAAGTTTGACAAGTTGCTGCCTACCATCAATCGGTATCCTGGATTGTAGGCATGAAAAATTTAGCATCCTAGTTAGTTTTGACTGTCAACTTGACACAACCTAGATTCTCCTGAGAAGGGAGTCTCAAATAAAGAACTGCCTAGATTAAATTAGTTTACAGAGATGTCTGTGTGAGGATTGTGTTGATTGTTAACTCATGTGTGAGGGCAAAGCCCACCATGGGTGACACCATTCTTTAGGCAAGTATTCCTGGCCTGTAAAAGAAAAGTAGCTAAACACAAGACAGAGTGAGCCAGCAAGCAGCATTCCTTCATAGCCTTTGCTTCAAGTTCTTGCCTGAATTCCTCTACTGACTTTCCTCACAATGGACAGTTACCTTTAAGTTGAAATAAACCCAACCCTTCCCTAATTTACTGTTGGCAAGAGTGTTTATCACAGCTACAGAAAGGAAAACAGATGTCATCTTACATATATTCCTACCAGATTTTTTACCTCTGCTCTGCATTGTTTCATTCACAGCAAACACCCCCCGCCCCCGAGTAATGCTAAGCAGTTCCCTTCTCTACAGTTATTGTTATTCTACCAACACAAAGCCACTCTGCCAGGCTTTCTGTTACTTTGTGCTAAATGTCACCTCTTCTTCTGGCATTCCTCCAATACTCATCTAGAGAATTAGTACCTTAAGGAATCTTAAGGTGACTCTACTAAGCCCCATCCCAAAGGCATTTCCACTCTGGACTGGTCACCAAGAACTAATTTTCTTTCTGCATTAATCTAAGACCCTTCTTAGAGCAAAGCACTAAGTGGTATAATATGATCTTAGAATGCAGGGTCTGATTTTAGATCTGTGGACTAACCACAATTCCCCTGTTTATTAGGCAGTACACAAGCAATTTAGAGTCTTTGCCCAATTTCTTTATTTTTAAAAATAATGAAAGTACTAAATGCAATAGAGTTAAATGAATTGAGATGTAAGGATGAAGAGTCGGCCATGCAAAGCCACGGAGAATGCATGAAAGAGTAGTGAGCACAAAGACCCCTGTGATGAAACATGAGGTGCTGAATAGTTTAGAGCCTTCAGTCCAGCAATATTCATTCAGCCTGGGATTACAATTTCTAAGAGAAGGCAGTGAAAACCCCAGAGTTAACACATGGTGCCTGGTGGCTTCTCTTTAGCTAAGATCTTCTGCTTCATTTCTTCTGCCCCATTTGGATCCTTTCCAGAATCTACTATCATATTTAAGCCTTGGATGAAATGTGAAAACACCACAAAGTGGTGAAAGGGCTATATTGGCAAAGACTCGGGAGATAAACAAAAACGCTGAATGCAGCAGTCTGACACAGACTCTGCATGAGGGCATTAACCAAAATGGCAGGCCTCTGGAAAGGTCTTATGGAGCATGTCCATGCAGGAATGTGGACTTCCTGTCATGCTTGACACGTCTTTAGTTCAGCATGAGATGCTTTTGCCAAACGAACAGATTTGAAGTTCATACTGGCCTTAAAAACGGGTTTTGCTTTATAGAAAAGAAATAAAATGATTTATGAGTTTGTCAAAGAACGGATGTTGCCTTTGAGGGGGAAAATCCTCCTAGTCCCACAGTATCATGAATTGCAAATGAACCAATGAATGATATATATGTGTGTGCATACAAGTGCGCACACATGTATCTTGGTGCTTATCCCCTTTGCTCTCTGATTCTGTGGTCTGGAAGCCAGTTCCACTGTGTCTGTCAATGACGCTGGGAGCAAATTGTAATTATAATGCCTAACAGCCATTCTAGACAAACCAAATCTGTGTTCCATTAAAGTCAAGGAATAGTTAAACAGTATATGTACACACACACACACACACACACACACACACACACACACACACACACACACACACAATTTCCCAACCATAATACGAAACAGCTTTCTCAGTAAGTCTGATGCCCTAGAAGCCAGAAGATTCCACACAGTCTCTTCTGGAATATTGGAAATAGATTCTGATGGTGTCTTAGGCAATCAGCACGAGTTCAGCCTCACGCACAGTTTATCATCTTTGCTGTGGTTTGGACAGCAGCTACGTAGAAGTCTCTGAATGGTAATCGATTTCCTCCCCCAAGACGCCAAGATCCCTGGCCAGCTACCAAGCACACATGCCTTTGGAGGGTCCTTGCGAGGTGTTAAGTGCAGTCACAGAAATGATGGGCATTTCTATCCAAGTAAGAGTTGAGGTGCTGACCTGTGTCCTGAGCTGCTTCTAAAAGAAAAACTGAAGCTGAAGATTATGTCTTGATTAGTTTGCAAACAGGGTTCAGATGTATATTTTTGTAATATATTCTTTGAGATGAAACTGTCATAAATATTCACTTCCTCTACTATCCCAGAGTTCTAAGTACCTGTGCACTCAGGATGTGTTCTGCTGGCAAAAGGTAACTCTTCAAAGAATATTGCAATCAGAAAAACAATAAATACTCTGCCACCGTTCACGCCCTATGGAAAGCTTAGCTTACACTCAATACTGCCATTTTCTTCATCATTTTGCAAGCATGCTTAAAATTACCCCTGGATTTTAAAATGCAACTTAAAAAATATATATCTCTGGGAATTTAACCCATGACCTTATAAATGTCCAGCAAGTATTCTGAACTACAGATCTAGCCTTTCAATTTAAAGTTTATAAACCACATTTTTAAAGACTCTGCCGTTCTTCACTCTGCATGGTCTGTAGAGCAGGGTGCTCAGCAGTCAGTCCATTTCTTCCTGTGTGAAAGCATTGTGCCTAGCCAGGTCAACACAGCTTTCAAACTGTAAGTGAGAATTTATTTATTCTTAATGAATTGTGTGTATTTGTCTGTGACAGTGACATTTGAAGTGATGCTCTCGTATACAGATAACTTGTGGGGATGGCTAAAGCAAGCTAATTACCATGCTATGTTGTATATCTATCATTTACTAATAAAAACAGTACCTACTACTAGTAGTTTTCTTGAAAATGCTAACCCACCTTTAAGTACTTTTTCTGGTTCTTTCAGACACAAAAGCTGTGCTAATGTTCTTGATGCTAAAATTTAATAACCTAGTCACTAAACTCAGGTTCAGCCTGTTATGCCACATTATGACCAAAGCACATGCATTCTCTCAAAGCACAAAGGTGAGTTAAAAAAAAAGCCCAACAGCCTCCATTTTCTCCACCCCATTAAGGGAGCTTGATTTTACCCTGCTGAGGAGCCAGCCTCCTGTTCATTAGGAAACAATTCTCTCAGAGCTACTCTCTACAGGTTGCTTCAGTGTGCTTTGGGACTGTGGGTATGTTAGATAGCTACTGTAAAATATTTGAGATAGTCAACTTTCAAAAATAAAATGTCTATTTTGGTTCATGATTCAGAGGTATTAGTCCTCAGCTGGCCAACTCTATATTGAGTCTGCCTGGAACGTCAGGGTAGAAGTAAGTACATATGGTAAAGGGCACTGCCCTCCTCATGGTGGCCAAGAATCTAAAAGAGAAAAAGTTCCAATAAGCAACTGAAGTCACACTCCCAATGACCTCAGTTACCGCTACCAAGCCACACCATTGAAATTCCCATCACCTCCCTACAGCTTTAATAGCCACAGATATGTTAGTTTGTACAGACACAATAACAATAATGTGTGTGTATGAGTGTGTGTGATGTGTGTGTGTGTGTGTGTGTACATGTGTCAAGCAGTTGTTAAAGTAACCGTTGTCTCACCTTCTAGTTGTTTTTAGATTCTTCATTTTGAACCTACCTCAAAACATCAGCTTGTCATCTACTTAATTCTTCATGTCCATTTCAGGAACTAGAATGTGGTCCACACATCCACCTGAGAAAAGATTTTGTGGTGTACTAGTTCAGATCTCCAAAACTGAAGCCTATGTACCGTGTAAAATTCTTCATTTCTTTTCCCAGGAGTTTAAGTATATTGTCATGTTGGATCAGAGTCACAAACTGTAGCCATTTGCTTGTCAATGAGCCTGTGTTCTGTGTGCTACATGTCATATCAGTAGCCATAAGTATAGATGCCCAGATGGTCAATGAATAGATGGGATGGAGTGTGTTAAGAGGTATGTGTAAGACATGCTGAGAAAGGTGCAGCAAGACCTTAGAAGAAGAAGAATGAAATTAATAGCTTAATAAGGAGGTAGAATTTTTGTCTAAGTGTGTAATATGAAGACAATTTGGAAACATTCAAATTTTCCAAAGATCCAGAACTCTCTCCCCACTGGTTCTCTTACCTGTTATACTCTAGAGAGTCAGTGAAAACAATGGAGCAGGGAGTTGATGAAGAAATCAGCCGGCAAGCACATACATAGAAAAAAAACTAGGTAACCTACATCTTTTTTGCATTAGTTAATGCTGAATTGAAATGAAGCTAATTAAAGTGAATTAACCTTGGCACTCTGTAGTAGTAGCTAGAAATGAGCCCCTACCTTTTGGGGGAAAGATTTGTTTTTATTTTTATTATGTGAATGTGGTTGTGAGGTATCCAGCATAGGCTCTGGGAACAAGATTTGGATCCTCTATAACTACAGTACTCACTCCTAACCTATGAGCCATTCCTCCAGCTCCTTCCTCTATGATTTTATGGTTTCAATCACTGGATTCTCAGTGTGGCAAAATTAGCAACCATGCCTGAGTTGTCTCTATACTGAGACCAATGGTTGACATTAGGACTTTGTAGTGATTAAAAGGGAATTTCCAAAGCTTAAAGTCAACATAGGATGCTCTGTTTCTGCCTGTTAAAGGTATCAAAAAAATCATTTGAAAGTTACCATCCTGCAGCATCTGCAGATATTTTCCTTCATATGTGGCCTCATTTTAATATAGTTTATATGACTACTATTGCATTGAGATATGGGTTACCAGAGCCAAGTGCAGGAAATCATTGAAAATATATAAGACCTTAAATCATAACCACGGAACAGGACTTCATTGAGAATATGCATTTCGAGACAGAATTTGTTCTCCCCCTAAAAAAAACCAAAGAAACAAAAACTAAACTTGCCTTTTAAAGCCATCCCTCCATTTTGGGATATCTAGTCTACCATTGTTAGTGTCCATATCCATAAAATGGAAGAATAGACATGCATAAAATTTAGCATCCTCACTCTAGTCATAGAGATAACACATGACAAGTGAGCATATTTAAACCAGGGGTCTGCAATGCTTCTTTACCAATTGCATTCTATTTGAAAACCTAGGAAGACCCCAGAACAGGTCAAGGCAAAGAACCAATTATGTCTCTTGAAAGAAACATCTCAAACACCTTAAAACATTCTTGAACTTCTAAAGAGATGTAGATACACCTTTAAATATCTAAAACTGTCTTTCATGATACACTCGCTCCGTGGGAAAATAGGCATAGCTCTATAGGGAATTGCTGTCTATTATTCTTCAAGGAGTTTTGTATGGCAAGATTTTATATTATACAACAAGAGCGTCACAGGCTTAGTAAAGTATTTGCATTGCCACAATAACTTATGGTGCCTGAATCATATCCAGGGCTATGATTCCTCACATATCTGGGAAAATTGGTCACATGTTTATGCCATTTTGAGAGTAGCTAGACTGAAACAATTCAGAAGGAAACCTTCTTTTTCTTCACTGACTGGCATACCATGAAGTAAGAAAGCTCTCAATGAGTCCTTTACATGGCTAGAGCAAATGGCTTAGATACCTATTGATAGAGGAGCACAGTAGGGTCACAATGAAATATGCTGGAATGGTGGCAAGGACCCTGGAAGTAGATGGTCCATCATTGATACACAGAGACAGTGAACTCATCCATGCACTGCCCAAATAGCCAGACCTGGGAGCATTGACGTTCAATTATTTAAACATTGAAGTCAGCTTAGTCACGAAGAGGGTTTTCTCTTGGGTTATAACAGAGAAGCTTTAAACCTATTGTCTCCAGGAGGCTAATAATTCACAATCAATTGACCACATTACCCAAAGTAAGCCACAAATTTGATGAAATCCCATGAAAATTCCCTGCTCATGCAGAAATGGGGGGAAATAGATATAAATTCTGAGTAGACAATCCACTGATCAGCACAGTACAAGGGATATATGTGTCCTTGTCCCATATTTAATATTACGAAGTTGGATACATAGGTCATACACAAAGAAATTGCATGTTTATGCCATATGCAAAGATTGACAAAATGTGCACTAAAAATGTAAACTGTAGACCTGAAATCATGAAATTTCTAGAAGGAAAATAAAGGGATTGGAATCACATGCTGCTTGCTGGTCTTGGCTGTGCCTCTTTGGACGTGATAGAAAAGACGCAGCAAAAAAAGATTTAAACGTGAGTAACAGCATCAAACTAAAATGTTTCTGCAAAGTAATGGACAAAACCAACAAAATAAAAAGAAAGCCTACAGAATAGGATGAAATATTTAGAAACCACACACGTAGTGAGGAGTAATATTTAAATATATAAGAAACTCAGACAGCTCAATAGGAAAAAGTAAAACAACATGATATAAGTGCCCAAAAGGCCTGGATAAACATTTTCTCCATAAAGACATACCCCTGATCAACAGAAACATGGAAATATTATTAAAAATCAGGGATATAAAATCAAAACCACAGTAGGATATACCCTTTTAACTGGTGAAATAATTGTTCTCCAAAACCCAAATGGCAATAACTTTCTTGGAAGGTAGAGATAAGGAACCCCTGAATGTAGCTTGTGATTATGTCAGTCTGTATAGCTATAATAGGAAATAGCATGGCAGCTTCTTCCAAAGTTACAAATAGAGCTACAACTGAGAAGCTCTTTTCTGCATGTATATTAAAAGGAAATGAAGTCAATACGACCAAGAGATGACTGCACACCTGAGTTCACTGAAAAGTTATTCACAAGAGTCTAAACATGAACACAAGGCAAGTGTTGACAAATGTTTACAGGAGTATGGAAGCACTCCTGGTGGGATGGTGTTTGCCCCCTAAAGTAGAAGAGCTAACTGTGAGCATGGGTGTCAGTGCATGCTTGTAAACCAAGCACCAGGGAGAATGAGACGGATAGATCACAAGCTTCACGCCAACACTGGGCTACACAGTGAGTTCCAGGCCAGCCTGCATGACTGAAAGTTGAAAGGGGAGGGGAGAATGAAGATTTTGGTGTAAGCATGCAAGTTTTTGCTTAAACAAATCTTAGCTTTAATATATAGCGTGATGATTATGCTTAATAGTAAATGTGGTGGTTTGAATGAGAATGGCCCTCACAGGCTAATGCATCTGAATTGTTGGTCACTACTTGATGGTACTGTTTGGGAAGGATTAGGAGGTGTGGTTGGTGGAGAAGGTGTGTCATTGGGGATGGGCTTTGAGTTTTCAAACTTCCATGCCATTTCCCTCTCCCTCTCCCTCTCCCTCTCCCTCTCCCTCTCCCTCTCCCTCTCCCTCTCCCTCTCCCTCTCCCTCTCCCTCTCCCTCTCCTTCTTTCTCCCCAACCTGCAGATAAAATCCAATTTCTCAGGTGCTGCCCCAGCATCATGTCTGCCTGTCTGCCTGCCTGCTGCCACGTTTCCCTGATTATGATCATGGAGTCTATGGCCCTCTGAAACCACAAGCTCCAAAAATAAATGCTTCTTATATTAGGTGACTTGGTCATGATCTCCTCTCAACAATAAAAAAGTAACTAAGACAACAACTAATGCAGATTTTAAGTTGGTTAAGAGGTAGATTTTATGTATTCTTACCATAGGAGTGGGTAACTGTGGGAGGTAATAGAGAAGGTAACTCATCCATTTGTAGCAGTCACTTCATAAAACATATCAAAGCCACATGTACAAACATACTCTAATCTTGTTAATTGCAGATATACAATGCATATCAGATTACATATATTATAATTGATATGATGTTTTATATAATTAATATTATGTGTAACATTACATACTATACATAGTTAATATATCATATAGCTGATATGTATGTAACATTAAATATACTACATACAATAATACATTTAGCATTGTATATTATATATAATATGCAACTTATTATACAATGCTTTGATATGTCAGAATGTAGACAGTGGGGCTGCCTAAGCCAATTATCACAGCCCATTCTTAGGTTAAGAAAACTGATTCATGCTCAGTCACAGATGAACATGCTTTGTGTGAAGCAAGCATGATAACCCTGTTTTGATTCTTTGGTGTTGTTATTGTTTTATTTTTTGTGAATGATTTATTCAGAGTTGAGTAAGCAAGCCATTTATGGCCAATATGACGTAAGAAGTCCCTGGGAAGCTCCATGAAAAGGATCACCCACGTCCGTCCATCCATGCAGCACGCAGAGGAAGAGTGTCACCTTGCCCGTCAGCATTGCTTCCTCCTGAGTTTTGAAGTGTTCTGTAAGAACACAATGATTAGAGCCACATCAGCCATGTGGTGACAATGGGAAATAAATTGCCAGCTTGTTAAAGATGATACAGACAAAGGATCAAAGGGATCTGCGTCCTTGGTGGCATTGTTTAGCTGTAGATCAAAGCTGGGGCCTCACACCTCTAAACAGCCTACTGGCCTAGCAGTAAATCACTTTGAAATCTGAGCCATTTTGCTGTTGTTAATTTATGCTATAGTTATATTTGACTTTATTTTAAAAATAAACGGAAATGCTCATTGATAGCAAAAACTTTGAAAAAGAATTCATTCATTTTTGGAAGACTTTTTTCCTTCTTATCTCAGGAGCTTCTCCATTCGTCATCTTGGAACTCCTTTTCCAAGATCAGTGGAGGCCTGATCACAGGACTCAGCAAATGCATGAAGCAGATGTACACACACACACACACACACACACACACACACACACACCATGGTGGTTTGATGCCAAAGGAATGATGCTAGCATGAGCCACGTGCTTTCCCAGATTCCAAGGGCTGTACAGAGCATAGAAAACTTGAAAACAGAACTAAAACCACTGTCGTCTTTATTATCATTGTGGAGTAGAAATTCTAAACAAACAAAATCTAGGATAAAATAATCTGTGTTATTATTCGTGTAAGTTCTCAACAATCACCCTGGTTATCATTGAGTTTTTAATAATAAATAGGCAAGCTTTAAATAAATACATTTTTCAGCATATTCTTTTAAAAAAAGGTCACATCATATACAGAAGTTAATTCTGAGAATTAACTTCAGTCACCAACATGCACATACTCAGCTATGGGTACTCCTGCTAAGTAAGACATTATGACAGGCGGAGCCCTGTTAGCTGGCTTCAAGTGTGGCTCAGGTCCCAGGACTTGTTGTATACAACAGGGGATGGTACACAAAAGTGATAGCCCAGTGACGATCAAAGAACAGAATTAAAGACAGCTCATTTCTGTCACTACATGACTACCTAAATAATTATTTCAGATTTCAATTTTAAAACAATGAGTCAGAGTGAAAGTACTGAATGTCATAAGGTTGAATTTTTAAAAGATTTGTTTAGTGCATATAAGTGTATTACCTGCATGTAAGTGTGTGTGTGCCACTTACAGCCTAGTGCCTGAATTCGTTAGAAGAGGACATTAGGTACCCTGGAACAGAAGTTACAGGTGACCATGAGCCACCATATGGGTGCTAGGAGCCAAACCCAGACCTTCTATATGAAGTGGTATTAACCACTGAGCCATTTCTTCAGCTCCTATTAGGTACAAATTTTAGTTCATAAGCACGACATTCTGAACTTGAGTTGTCTAACGCAACACTGTTTTGTATAATGCTAATAAACTTCAAAAATTCCTATATACAAGTAAGATTGGAATCAGCGCCATAAAAATGCAGTAAAATGACAGCCTTTAAAATTTGTCCTCAAAATTCAGCATAGAGAAACTGTTGAGAGGCTCCTAGCTATTCTAGAACATAATGTGAAATATTTGCATTTCCAGTCAACACTAAGGGAAATAATAAAGGATTTTGGGCCTACGCTGCCAGGAAAAATCAAAAGCATATGGAATCCTCAGTTGTCCCATATTGTGACAAAGAACTAACTGGATATTTTCTTGTTCTTAAGCCATAAGTCAAATAGTGTTAATATTAGCTACCATAAAGATCTTTTTTTCCTGGTTTTTAAATAAATTTAACAAGATATGGTAGATGTGTTTGGTATGTATTCCTAGTAAAGGTGGTTTGGTAGGGAAATCCTTTAAAGCTTGGGGAAAAAAATCTTTGAAATCCAAAGTATTTGATTGCAAAGGAACAAAGACATGGCCAGGACTACAATCTCTAGGCTTAATTGTGAAATAATAAATTTCAGGATTTTGTGAATCTGGAAAATGCAACCACAGATTAATAGTTTCGTGTATTTGTTGATATTTTTGGAAGAAAAGTTTCTAAATTAGAATGAATAAAATACCTAAGTCTTGATCAACCATGAGGGGTAGATTGAAAAGTTGAGCTATCTATCAAATTAAGTGGGCATAGAAAACCAAGTTTGATGAAGTCATTGACCCATATGTCAAGGATTCAAGTTATTAATAAACTGTCATATTATCTACCAACACAAGACTTTCCTTTGCCAAAAATATTCATCAACATACAAAATTAATCTATTTATTGTTTCGCTTGTTTTGCAAAGTAATATTTCACTTGTGTGCCCTTGGAAAAATATTTCCTGTCTGCATTTCTTTTGCTCTCTGAATTATTCACCCACTTTCCATATGTGTCACATGTGAAGATCATTGTGTATCACATAGAAGACAGAGTCTCACTATGAGCACATTGTCTCTGTGTCTCAAAATCTTTACTTCCCACAGCTGTGGGGTAGAAAAGAAACCCAGGACTCAGCAAAGGTAGATATCCAAGGCCCAAAAGCAAAGAACTCTACAGAAAGTCTTCCTCTTGTCTTCAGGAGAATGTCATTCTTAGAAGCCAGAGATCCCAACTCAGCCCAAGCAAGGGCAACGTTAACATTCAGTTGTTAGAAAGAAGAGTGTGGTCAACTCCATGGATAATCACAAATTCTACTCTATCCAGACTCGCTTGCTTCACCAAAACAATTTTCCCACTAAAAAATAAATATCAACTGTGAAACAGCCTCTTCATGTAAGCAAAAGCATTATCTAATCCCCATTTATTATGATTCATGCATATACAATGTACTTGATTATACTTTTTGGTCATGTTACATTTCTAGTAAAGTTTATTAAAAACAGAATGTTTGGGGAGATGTAAATGGAGTCACTACAAAAATCCACAGTAAAGCTTATACCCTCAGCCTTGCTTCCCCAGTTAATATCAAGCTTGAAGATACAACAGGAAAGGCGCAGGCCTCTTCTCAGCTGTGTTACACTGTATTCTGTTTCTATGAGAGCACATAACAAGAAGATGAAGTCATGAAGCACCCTAAGAGGTGCTAATAACTCAGCGAGGCATGAGAACCTGCTGAAAATACCTTCAGTCACAGAAAATATGGCAAAGGGGAATAGTAGGAATTGGGAGTAAAGGAAAGTTGAGCTGCAGAATCATGGGTAAACAAGTTGTGTTGTGTTTGAAGATGTGCATGTAATACATATATATTATATATGTGTGTGTATGCATTATTACAGTGTCATCAACTGCAAGTTAATTTGTTCAGGGTTGGTCTCCTTTACATATGCCTCTCTCTCTCTCTCTCTCTCTCTCTCTTCCCCTCGCTCTTGTAAACTTTCACAACTAAATAATTTTGCCCATCATTTTTTATTATTTTCATTTTTCTCTACCTTATCAAATTTATCTGTCAGTTATTGCAATCATTGGGTGCCAAGGAGTTTATCCAGCTCATCTGTTTTGGATTTTAGGGTGTGCTTGTCATGCAGGAGTTACTGCTTCTGCTCTGCTATGAAGGGAAATGTGAGTTTGAACCATCAGTATAATTCCTAAGGAGGATGGAAGGCTAAGCTGCTGGAGCATTCTCCACTCCTTCAGTGATAGCACTCTCATTAATTTGATTCACACTTGGGAATATATATATATATATGCATACATTTGATGGATTTTCACTGGGAAAGCAGTAATCCAAGCCTGGCTGCAAGCTTCCGAGCCTAGTTGACTAATCAAGAAGAGATATGGTGCATGTAAAGTCATAACTACAAATTGAATCCTGAGATTGTTTGAAGGAAAAAAGATCAAGAGAAGGAGGAGGAGGAGAAGGAAAAAGAAAAATGAAGAACAGGAGGAAGAAAAGGAAGAGAAGGATGAGAAAGAGTAAGAGGAGGAGAAGAAGGAACCAAAAGAAAGTTTCTGGGGACCTCACACTCCAGACATGAGTCTTTGGGAGACTCCAAGGCATCAAGTGAGGAAAGTCCTTCCATGAAAGAGGCTGAAAGACACACTCTGTAGGACATGCTGACCAGGCATAGAATGTGACCCAGAGTGCAAGAGAACGCCATGTTCCAACTCAAACACAAAAGTGATGTGGCTTGGATTTGAGTTAGGGTCAATAAACTGCAAAAAGAATTTGAGATAATTTAAGTTTTAAAACTGTGTTTTAAACTTGAAATTACTTGGGAGACAAGAACAGAATCAATTGAAAGCCTCAGGACAAAGCAGGATCCTCATTTATACACCCCATTCATAGTCTTCAAAAGAGTCTGATAATTATTATGGAAGTCTTGAACCTTTACCATTTCCATTTATACCAAGTTTCTTTTTTAATTCACCTACATTTCTAGGTTGAAAAGTTCCCTACTGTTTTTCCCCATCACTGGGTGGTAACTTTGGGTTTGTGTATTTCCTTCTCACTCAATCCAAGTCAACAAGCCAAGGAGAGATGGCCTATTTGCTTTTCAAACAAGCAACCTATTGGTTTTTGAGATCTAAGAGCTTTGAAATAATTTACAAGATTGGAAATGACTTCTCAGTATTAGTGTTTCTTCATCTTCTTGGCTATTTGCATGCCACGGTTAGATTAATTTTAGAGCAATGGACACAGCAAAAATGTGTGTGTGATGTAAATGGTCACATATTTTGTTTGGATGTGTTTTGTATAGTAATGTGTATAATTGTCCATACACCTGTGCATTCTTCACACAAGGAAAATAGAATATTAATATTTCTCCTATTAAGTAATAATGGGCACAAGTTCTAAATCTCATCTTGATATGTATGATGTAGAAGTCATTTCTGCAATTGAGTTGGCATTTGGTAGAGTTTCTAAATAGAAAGAGAACAGGACTGATGAGTTTCCTCGGTCAGTTCGCAACATGTTTGCCACACAAACATGAGAACATGTTCTACCCCCAGAATCCATTTTTAAAAATACCATGTCACAGTGGGATGCACCCGTAGCAGAGACTGGGAGTGGGAGACAAGCAGATCCCTAAGGATTGCTGGCCAGCTGCTACCAAATCAGTGAATTTCATGTAAAAACAAAAGACTCCCCGCCCCTCCCCAAACTAGAGAATCAATATGGACCCAAACTAGGAAGGACACCCAAAATTGACCTCTGACCTACCTAACTACATATGTGCACATGGACATATACACACCCTCACTTGCACACATGAACATGTCTACACACACACACACACACACACACACACACACACACACACACACTCACACACGAGGATGGCCTTGATTGTGCTGTTTCCATGGTCTGTAACAGAGAAGAATATATCTCTTTTAAATTCAGTAAATGCACATCTGCAGTGCTCTCAACTTTAACCGTGTTATAAAAACAACTTCAGGGAACTTTAAACAAAAATGAATGATGCCGGGGTTGGAGATTTAGCTCAGTGGTAGAGCGCTTGCCTAGCACTGGGTTCGGTCCCCAGCTCCGAAAAAAAAAAAAGGGAAAAAAAATGAATGAGGCCATAGAAACTGTTCAAGGAGAGCCAGAATGATCTCCATAAAATTGAACAAATATCAAATAATTGTGTGGAAAACCTCAAACCTCATTGTCCCAGGGATTTCTGGTGTAAAATCAAAATATAAATGGCCCTGGGCAGGTGAGAGCTAGATAGTTGTTTCTAGCTCATAAAGATTGCTTTCAAAACTAACTTTTCCAGGCTTATCGCATCCTTCAAAGAGAATGAAGGAACGCATCTTTCATGTACTTTGGCTTCTGCAAGCTTAGTGAGAGGGACCAAGAGAGGTGTAATGGCTCTAGCTCTTGGAAAAATAATTATGTGGAAAGGCGAAGATTTCAGGGACTCATTTACTAAGCTGCTGTCGGACTGCTTATCTAGAGAGGATGAAGAACATAGATTTATTTTTTTCCAGAAAAACCAGAAAGGGGAAACCTGATTTGAGGAACTGCCTCCAGCTGGCTAGGTTGTAAACAAGTCTGTGGCGGCATTTTCCTGATTAGTGATTGGTGTGTGCATTTGGGAGTGGCGAGTAAGGGGTGTTACATGCCAACATTTAGACAGGTGGTCCTGGGTTGCATAGGAATGCAAGTTGAGCAAGCTACAGGGGCAAGAAACTAAGCAGAGTTTCTCCATGGGCTCTCCTTGTGAGTGCTGCCCTGATTTCCCTGGATAATAGACTCTAAACCGTAAGGTGGAAGAACCAACCTTTGCTCCCCAAGTTGTTTTGGTCAGAGTTTTATCCAGCAATGGACAATGCAAAGTCTCTCCTTGACACTTTGTATTTTAATTATGTACTATTTGTTTCCCAAGTGCAGTGAAAGAGAAAGCCACCTATCTGGAGAGGGTCAAGCACAAGAGCCTGTGTACAGCAGGCCAGGGATAGAAAATACTCCTGTTTGTGTAGGTAGGTGGATGGAAGGATAGATGGACAAATGAGTCACACACAAACAAAATCTCTTGCGTTCCTTAACAGTGCCGTCATGGTATTTGTAAGGAGAAGAATGGAGCTTTATTTAGTGCATGCTCCAGCCTCAGTTGGCATTGTTTCTTCAGTCCCTGTGACGTTGCTGGGAGGTAGATATCATTCCCCTCACTGAGGAGATAAAGAAGCAAGTCTCAGCGATGGCGCTTGATTTGCCAAGGCTCATGTGAAAGAGGCTGGCAAGGCCCTGTAACATCAAAGACTGTGATGAGTGGGGAAGAGATAGGAATTTCAGTCCTGGTCACATGATCTGTTTGGGGATTCTGCTCTGCCAAATTACTTTGAAGCGTTTTTTTTTTGTTGTTGTTGGTTTTTTTTTTTTTTAAGAAAAGCATTTAAAAGTGGGTGACATTTCCAATGTTTTTTGAAATTGGAGAAGATGAATTGCCAAGCCATAAACAAGCAGCGGCTCTGTCTTATGAGCAAGTGGATTAACTTGGAGCACATAGGCGGTCCTTCCTCACACATGGATCCTGCCTCTTTCCAGAGCCTCCCAGCAGTTGGTGCTGCTCACACATGCTGCCAACTGCCTGTGTGTTTCAAACCTCATATCTCAGATGGTGACACAGCCAAAAAGTAAAAATTGTGAAAGAGTTTTAACGGCCCACAGATCTCATGAAAACCGAATAGATAGTTTCCTAAATGCATTTTATTTTTCTTTAAATATAAAATTCGGGGAGGCAGAAACTCTGTCTTTTCTATTCTTTCTAAAGTGCAAGACCCTTAGGACTACGTGTTCAATAATCATTTGTCAAATGGGCAGGGTTTAGCACAATTGCATTTAAGTGCAGGTACTCTGGTTACATTGGTAGGGACCACCAAACACTACACGAAATGCAACCTCACACTGCTGAATCTGGCTTTCTTTAGGGAAGTTGAGAAGTCTCCCAGGGGAAAAGTCAAAGAAGTGTGAGCACAAACACACAACACAACAAGCTAGCAAGCAGAACTGGGCCACCAGCATTTAAAGCCCCTTGGATCAGGCCCAAAGCTGAAGAAGTCACTAGAATGAGCCCTTTAACAAATGGCATGAGTCATACCAAACATTGGTGACATTCAAAACAAAGATGGAAACTGTCTTCGTGTGACATGTCTGTATGCTCAGTGGCTAGCAATTTTCTGGAACTTCCTCCTGAGTAGAGTGTGAAGCCAAATGCAGGCTCAGAGAGGAAGGTGTGTCATGACCTCTTTGTGACATCTCCTGGCCAAAATCCTATGGTGTCAGAGACCCCCATGATGTGTCCCATGAATTCACACAAGACTTTAATGTCCAAAGTTATATGTTAACATCATAAAGAGGGTAGAAATTTAGTCCAGTGTGTTTGGGGTGGGCTCTCTGAGGACTGATTGGGGTTAGATGAGGTCACTGAAGCCGATCCCTCACAATGGGTCTCAGAGCCTTTAAAAGGAATAAGACCGCAAGTCACATACTGACTTCCTGTCTCTTGCTGTGTAGTGTCACATGCTGCCCTGGTATAATGTTAGTTAAAAAACAAACAAACAACAAAAAATCAGATTACAAGATGTGGTTTCTTTCTGAAGCCTGCATTGTCAGAACTGCATATTAAATAAACTTCTCAGGGACAGCAGGATGGCTCAGTGATTAAGGACACTCAGCACCAAGCCTGATGACTTGAGTTAGATCTCTGGGGTCTCCATATAATAGAAGAAGAGAATCAACTCCACAAAGTTGTCCTCTGACATCCACAGTGTACAATGTTTAATTAATTAGTTAATTAATTAACTAATGCAGTAAGAATTTAGAACTAAACCTCTTATGAAGTTATGCCTTAGATATTTTCTGATAGGAAGGAAAACCTGACTAATAGTAAGAACAGTCAGAGGTCTGGTATTAATATATTTTCCATGTTTACATTTGAAAATAACAAAAAAATGACGATACCTTTAAAAAATAGTTTGATCCTCCTGACTCATGTATCCAGTTAAAGATCTTAGTGAAGAAGGGCTCGGTTTCTATAACTGAGAATATATGTACATGTGGGTTTAAATATAGATGTACATGATGTCTGGCTTCTGGTATTCTCACAATTGTGCCAACATTTACATATATACATACATACATGCAATGTACATAGATGTCTCAGTATCAGAAATAACATAGATGAAAGGCTTAATCACTTATATTAATTGATAATGACATGCAGATGGTCAAAGTTTTGGGTTCCAAAATATTATCCAATGAACATTCATGCATTACTGTATATTTACAAGCACATACATGCAGACACAGACACACACAGGGAGAGAGGGGGGAGACAGAGACAGAGACAGACAGACAGAGACAGACAGACAGACAGACAGAGGCAGAAGCGGAACTGGCTAACTCATGAGAGATGTTCAAGGTACCAGAATGAGGGTCAGATCATGGAGAAGTCTAAAGTGATATGGGCACAGCTATGAGCACTCTGAGGTCCAGGTCACAAGCAGCACACCAGGAAGAGCAGCAGCCATACCATCCTCTTATTCTCATACCCAGAGCTCTGGTAGCTGAGCCCTGAGGCAAACAGTGCTGAGTACCAGAGCAACATTCCATAGAGGAAAGGCAGTTGCTGTGATGGAGCTGTGGGGGTGTCTTTACATTTGACTACTTTACATTTAGTACATTTCTGCTTTATACTTTATGCTAGGTATAAAATGAAGGTAGATGTTTAATGATGCATACTTTCATCACAAAGCTGCCTCACAGTTACATAACGTAAGCATTCATAGCTTTTTCTGTTGCTGTGATAAGCGATGGATGAAAGGGTTTGGCTTATGGTTCTAGATGAGGAAGACTCATCAAAATGCAGTATAGCAGGCAGTCATGGCTGGCTGGAGCAGGAAGCTAAACGTTTACATCTCAACCTCAGAAATGAAGCAGAGCGAGCCAACTGGGAGTGGAACAAGCCTACAAACTCATAAGCCTACCCCAGAGATGTAATTCCTCCAGCAAGGTTGTACTGCCTCCCCAAACAGTGACATTTACTGGTGACCAAGTGTCCCACACCTAAGCTGCTGGGGGACATTTCTCCTTCAAATCAGCACATCTAAAAAAGAAACACTATTAAACTGCCGTCCCCTCTAGGAGTCAACTTGTGCCTGAGAAGAATTCATAAACTACTGAATGCTCAGAACTATTCTTATGGAACTAACCTTTGCATAACAGAGATAGGATTTTAAAAAGAGTAAATTATTCCATATATAACTACGTGACTCTTAAATCCTTACTTGTTTGAGCAAGTGTGTCCATTGTTTTAGGACATAGGACATGAAAGAATTTCACTAATAGACAAAATGAGTCAACATTGCTATTAAATACACATTGTTTCCTTATCAAAAGCTTCTGTGACTTTGATAGTTTGTTAGTCAGATTAAATAATAATAATAATAATAATAATAATAATAATAATAATAATAATAAAGACCTATCTTCTTAGTTTATATAGGTGATTTGCTGAAGGTTTTACCCATCAGGTAGATGTGAAAACTTAGAAGAAACACTCCAAATCATCCCCTCCCAGCTAGCAACAGCATTCGTTTGTCTACAGTAATTGCCTGATGTTTGTTTATCCTGGAATTTCCAGTAGGAGAGTCTCAAGATTTTGAAAATAGGATGAACACTCATATTCACCACAAACAATCATTGCCTAGCCATTCTAGCTGCAATCTAAAGCTATGATGGCTGCCTGCTAAATGATTTGAATAGTCAAGGAAAACAACTAGGACTCGTATATAGAAGTGTCTCCAGGATGACTGTGTATCCAGCTGCACAAGGCTCGGGTTAAGATTGACAACCTTCTTGAGTACACACCATAGAGACCGAGTGACATTTGACAGTACAGCACTGGACATGGTGCATATTCATAGGCTTGACCTCCAACATGGACTTGAAATGTCACTCCAAGGTCCTCCCCAGTGCAGGCTTGCCAAGATGGCTACCGCTTCAACCCACTTCACACACACTGACTCTTGTCCCATAAATCACAAAAGCAATCTTTCTGTTTACCTCCATTTGCAAACCCGGTGATGGCCTTGCAGCCTTAGCTTGTGGTGGCACTATCCAGGGACCTCTGTGGGTTTTTCCCCTGATTTTAATGTTAGTGTGAGTCGGACGGGTGGGTGGTCGCAAGCAAGTCATGGAGAGTGCTACTCGTCATTTTCTTTACAGTCATGGGTGGGAGCATCAACCCTTCTGCTGGATGATGTGACAAAAGAAGGCTTCCAAATTCTTCAGTTACCAACTCATTCTTCCTTCATGCCTGAGGAGAGCCCCCTCTCTCCTTCTTTTGTATTTCAGAACAAATCATTCTCTCGCTCTCTGTCTGTCTGTCTCTCTGTCTCTCTCTCTCTCTCCCTCTTCTCTCTCCACATTTCCTCATTATGCAAACTAGCTTTGTAGGTAAATGACACTTTCCCACTAAGAGTTAGTTCCTTCAAAGCAAGGTTTTCCCCTGATTAATGAAGTTTCATAACCTTAATAAACTGTTTATGGCCAGACATGATAGTGCACATCTGTAATCCCAGCTCTTACAAGCCTGAAAGGTCACTAAGTTTGAAGCCAGACTCGGGTGTAGACATGCATGCTATGTACTCACTTATAAGTGGATATTAGCCATAAAGTACAGGATACCCACACTACAATCCACAGACCCAGAGAAGCTAAATAATGAGGGCCCAAGGGAGGATGGTTGACTCTCACTCAGAAGGGGAAATAAAGTGGTCATCAGAGGTAGAAGGAGGGAGGGAACTGGGTAAGAGAGGGTATGGGGAGGGGAGTGGTGGGGCATAAAGTATGGGTACAACCAGAAAGAGAGGACCAGGAGAGGGAATGGAAATTGGCAGCTGGGGGCATCCCTAGGATCTGCCAGAGACCCGGATATGAATACTCCAAAGAGTCTGTGAGGATGACTCTACCTCAGACTCCTAGCAGTGGAGGATATAGAACCTGAAGTGAACACCTTCTGTAGCCATTCAGGACTCCCGGTGAAGAGATAAGGACACCAACCCACCCACAAAACCTTCAACCCAAAATTTGTCCTGCCCACAAGATGTGCAGGGACAAAGATGACGCAAAGAACGAGGGAGTGGCTAACCAACAACTGGCCCAGCCTGAGACATGTTTTTATATTATACCAACAGCCCTTTTTCTTTCTTAGTGTTGCTTTATAGTAAGACGTATAATAAGTTTTTTTTTTCAATATTGTGCTGATGAAGCTAGATCTTTATCCTTATTTTGGAAACTGAGAGGGTAGACTGAGTCAGCTCAGGTCTGGGTCTCCACACACTGGTTTTTAGTTTACAAACAATAACAAGGCTCGGTGAGGATGAAGTACATGCCTCTAGTGCTGTCACTAAAACCTCGAGCTCCTTCCTTCAGAGTAATGCTTTCCACAGTCCCACTGCTAAACCTGTTACCTACGTAAGACCCTTTCATCATCCTCACGATCTTCACCTCAAACCTTCACTTTCCCTGGCGTGGAAAGAAACATCTTCCCATTGTACATAAATATTCTCTTGGCTTGGCTCCACATCCACAGAAGAACTCAGAAACGATGCATTTGTTAGAGTTGAAATGTAGTGAGTTATCAAGGGGCAGCCCATTCTTAAAACCCTGTGTATTTCAACCTAATACTAAAACAGGTAAGAGATGTAGGCCTGGTTTTCTACATGAAAAAATCCCTTTCTAATTCAGGGAGGCAGATGCTTGACTACGTACCCACAGTGCACAGACAAATCTAATGAGCGTTGCAGTTTAGAAAGCATCTCAGACATAATAAAAATGGTACTCAGTGAAGCTTCCCCTCTCATATGTGGTAAAACCTAAAAACCATCTTTGACATAATAAGTACAGAGCACAGTAGAATTTACACATAATTCCTGCCTTTATTTCTCTTTGAAGAAAATGAGTGTTTTAAAATGCTTTTAATAGAGATTAATGTAGTCATTGGCTTTACTATGAGGTGAGCATTTTCTTTAAAGAGGAACACGTACCCCCATGCAAAGGAAAGACACAGTCAGACGTGCACACACACACACACACACACACACACACACACACTGACACTAGCTTGTTTTTGGTTTTGGTTTTTCCCTGAAGGGAAGAGAACTCTTTATCCCTTTCCATTTCTGTGATCTCTGGAGGAGCCTCTTTTGACTGCAGACTTTTCCAGTTGTGATAGTGTGACGATGTCACCTGTCACCTTCCTCTTCGGGTTTTGTGAATTTAGATTAACCTGTGCAGCCACTGGAAGCTGCTGAACATGGCAATCCTTTAGAAAATTGTTCGAGTGGTAGTGACACCTTAATTGAGCACCTACTCTGCGGGAGCTGCCTATATTCATTTACTGTCATGATAGTGCCAGCTAATTAATTCATCCCCACAAAAATCTGTCCCCAGCAGTCCCCCAGCACTTCACACATTCCTCTAGGCCAATGATTAATGATTTAAAATTTTGCTCTTCAACGAATTCTTCTGGTGGCATTAACACCTTCTCTTTTGTTGTACCTTCAGACACGTTTTCTGAAATTAACTCCTATTGCCAAAGCACAAATTAAATTCCAGCAAAAACTCAAGCTGCAGTAAATCAACCCAGACTTCAAGAATGATTTCATAAATCACACAGAATGGTATCCTCTTTGTCATAAAGAAATTTCCATATATTAGAGAGATCATTTCAAAAGTGAATAATTTATGGTTGAAATAGGCCTTAAGTTGCCATTTGAAAGCCTTTCTCAGTGTAATTAGCATAGCGATCTGGAGAAGGTCCCAGTTTATGCTTAGCAATGTCTCTAAAGGGCATCACTTCTAGAAACTCTGCTGTGTTGCTGGTCATGCCCCCCCCCCCCACACCCTTCCTCTGCATATGCGCCCACATACTTTATCACTGCAGGAAGTTGTAACAATTCCTTTCCTCCTCAAATATATCTTTCTACATCTTCTTTTCATTGCTGTGCTAAGAATTTTGTGAGAAAGCTGAATAAACACTCCAGATCATTATAATTTGTCTCACATAAACCTTTCAGTTGTAGACACTGGTTACTTCTTACAAGCCAGCTTGTGTGCTGATCATTGTATCAGGTTATTTGGGTCTGAGAATGCTAAGGATTTCCATTGACTTTTCTCTTTCAGTCCTCACACAACTTGGTGTGGTAGGTAGCTATTCTATCATCATATTGTAAGAAGAGATCTTCGACCTGGAGAGTCTAAGGAACTAAGCAAAGCTCTGACAATAAGGGAGCCAAGACATGAGGTCAGCAGCGGGATGCAGGAGCCATGATTTTACCTCAGCTTCATCTAGTCTCCAATGTCAAAACCATGTACATAGAGGGATATCTACTGTGATAAACACTGCTGTGGCATGTGCAAGCATGTACCTGTGTCTGGCTTTATACAAAACAAAACTATTATGGAATACATCCTGTATATTATATGTGTATGTGATAGAATATTGGTTTTCAGAGGCAAGATCTTGTGATGTAGCCTAAATCAGCCTCAAATTAAGTATTTCCATACCAAAATCTGGGGTTATAGGCAGGTACTGCATCATCTGGCAAGCACACATATTTCTAATTTTTAAAAAGGATATAGATTTAGCTATCCTTTCCCATTACCAAATGAACATTAGCGAACTGAGTGCCAGTCTGAGATCATTGGCTCAAGTAATGCTGTTTGAGTCACTGAGAGACCAGTGCCAGCTCTGATGGTCCCGGAAGCTACTTTGCCCTTGTGTGTTTCTTCAGTGAGCTAGATCCCCTTCAGATTGGTGCATTCTCTCACCAGCAGCATCTGTGGCTTTAGCGTGTCCATGTCTTGTCAGTCTGAGAGATGTTTTGTGTCTTTCCAATCAACATACTGCCATTCTAGGGGTCAGTACACTATGGTTTTGCTAGTTTACTTTTTTTTTTATCTTCCAACAAGTTCTCCTTTATTTCAACAGATGGGCATCTCACATTTTCATCATAAAATTCTAGAAAGCAATTCTTCTGAGGTGAAGCAAAGCCTGTACACAACGGTTGAAGCTATTTGCCTGATATATTTGCAAAGATTAAAGAAACACTTAGTAAACCCTGGCCTGATTTTCTTTTACATAAAATGTTATTTATAACATAGCATCATGAAATATTTACGAGCAGTGGAGTCACTTACCACAGGAGTAAACAGAATTGATGATGACCTTCAGTTCACTCTACTGCAGAGAAAGCAATTCTTTCATTACATTTACACTGGAGAATAAAAGTATCCTTTGCCTCTTGAAAAAGTCACTACCATATCTCTCACTTCCTTTATTCACCATGGGCTTGAAATTATATATATATATATACATATATATATATATATGTGTATACATATATATATATACACAGGTAGCCTAGTAATAAACAAAAACAAAATGAATTTTTAAATGCCTCTTCACATTATCTCTGTTTTATATCATTTTGTAAGTGTAGAGTTTTGACTAAACATTAAATAAGTGTTAAGTATGGCTACCACAGCTAATCAATTTTCTTTTTTTTTTTTATTAACTTGAGTATTTCTTATATACATTTCGAGTGTTATTCCCTTTCCCGGTTTCCGGGCAAACATCCCCCTCCCCCCTCCCCTTCCTTATGGGTGTTCCCCTCCCAACCCTCCCCCCATTGCCGCCCTCCCCCCATAGACTAGTTCACTGGGGGTTCAGTCTTAGCAGGACCCAGGGCTTCCCCTTCCACTGGTGCTCTTACTAGGATATTCATTGCTACCTATGGGGTCAGAGTCCAGGGTCAGTCCATGTATAGTCTTTAGGTAGTGGCTTAGTCCCTGGAAGCTCTGGTTGCTTGGCATTGTTGTACTTTTGGGGTCTCGAGCCCCTTCAAGCTCTTCCAGTTCTTTCTCTGATTCCTTCAATAGGGGACCTATTCTCAGTTCAGTGGTTTGCTGCTGACATTCGCCTCTGTATTTGCTGTATTCTGGCTGTGTCTCTCAGGAGCGATCTACATCCGGCTCCTGTCAGTCTGCACTTCTTTGCTTCATCCATCTTGTCTAATTGGGTGGCTGTATATGTATGGGCCACATGTGGGGCAGGCTCTGAATGGGTGTTCCTTCAGTCTCTGTTTTAATCTTTGCCTCTCCCTTCCCTGCCAAGGGTATTCTTTTTCCTCATTTAAAGAAGGAGTGAAGCATTCACATTTTGATCATCCGTCTTGAGTTTCCTTTGTTCTAGGGATCTAGGGTAATTCAAGCATTTGGGCTAATAGCCACTTATCAATGAGTGCATACCATGTATGTCTTTCTGTGATTGGGTTAGCTCACTCAGGATGATATTTTCCAGTTCCAACCATTTGCCTACGCATTTCATAAACTCGTTGTTTTTGATAGCTGAGTAATATTCCATTGTGTAGATGTACCACATTTTCTGTATCCATTCCTCTGTTGAAGGGCATCTGGGTTCTTTCCATTTTCTGGCTATTATAAATAAGGCTGCGATGAACATAGTGGAGCACGTGTCTCTTTTATATGTTGAGGCATCTTTTGGGTATATGCCCAAGAGAGGTATAGCTGGATCCTCAGGCAGTTCAATGTCCAATTTTCTGAGGAACCTCCAGACTGATTTCCAGAATGGTTTTACCAGTCTGCAATCCCACCAACAATGGAGGAGTGTTCCTCTTTCTCCACATCCTCGCCAGCATCTGCTGTCACCTGAGTTTTTGAACTTAGCCAATCGCACTGGTGTGAGGTGAAATCTCAGGGTTGTTTTGATTTGCATTTCCCTTATGACTAAAGATGTTGAACATTTCTTTAGGTGTTTCTCAGCCATTTGGCATTCCTCAGCTGTGAATTCTTTGTTTAGCTCTGAACCCCATTTTTTAATAGGGTTATTTGTTTCCCTGCGGTCTAACTTCTTGAGTTCTTTGTATATTTTGGATATAAGGCCTCTATCTGTTGTAGGATTGGTAAAGATCTTTTCCCAATCTGTTGGTTGCCGTTTTGTCCTAACCACAGTGTCCTTTGCCTTACAGAAGCTTTGCAGTTTTATGAGATCCCATTTGTCGATTCTTGATCTTAGAGCATAAGCCATTGGTGTTTTGTTCAGGAAATTTTTTCCAGTGCCCATGTGTTCCAGATGTTTCCCTAGTTTTTCTTCTATTAGTTTGAGTGTGTCTGGTTTGATGTGGAGGTCCTTGATCCACTTGGACTTAAGCTTTGTACAGGGTGATAAGCATGGATCGATCTGCATTCTTCTACATGTTGCCCTCCAGTTGAACCAGCACCATTTGCTGAAAATGCTATCTTTTTTCCATTGGATGGTTTTGGCTCCTTTGTCAAAAATCAAGTGACCATAGGTGTGTGGGTTCATTTCTGGGTCTTCAGTTCTATTCCATTGGTCTATCTGTCTGTCTCTGTACCAAAACCATGCAGTTTTTATCACTATTGCTCTGTAATACTGCTTGAGTTCAGGGATAGTGATTCCCCCTGAAGTCCTTTTATTGTTGAGGATAGCTTTAGCTATCCTGGGTTTTTTGTTATTCCAGATGAATTTGCAAATTGTTCTGTCTAACTCTTTGAAGAATTGGATTGGTATTTTGATGGGGATTGCATTGAATCTGTAGATTGCTTTTGGTAAAATGGCCATTTTTACTATATTAATCCTGCCAATCCATGAGCATGGGAGATCTTTCCATCTTCAGAGGTCTTCTTCAATTTCTTTCCTCAGTGTCTTGAAGTTCTTATTGTACAGATCTTTTACTTGCTTGGTTAAAGTCACACCGAGGTACTTTATATTATTTGGGTCTATTATGAAGGGTGTCGTTTCCCTAATTTCTTTCTCGGCTTGTTTCTCTTTTGTGTAGAGGAAGGCAACTGATTTATTTGAGTTAATTTTATACCCAGCCACTTTGCTGAAGTTGTTTATCAGCTTTAGTAGTTCTCTGGTGGAACTTTTGGGATCACTTAAATATACTATCATGTCATCTGCAAATAGTGATATTTTGACCTCTTCTTTTCCGATCTGTATCCCTTTGATCTCCTTTTGTTGTCTGATTGCTCTGGCTAGAACTTCAAGAACTATATTGAATAAGTAGGGAGAGAGTGGGCAGCCTTGTCTAGTCCCTGATTTTAGTGGGATTGCTTCAAGTTTCTCTCCATTTAGTTTAATGTTAGCAACTGGTTTGCTGTATATGGCTTTTACTATGTTTAGGTATGGGCCTTGAATTCCTATTCTTTCCAGGACTTTTATCATGAAGGGGTGTTGAATTTTGTCAAATGCTTTCTCAGCATCTAATGAAATGATCATGTGGTTCTGTTCTTTCAGTTTGTTTATATAATGGATCACGTTGATGGTTTTCCATATATTAAACCATCCCTGCATGCCTGGGATGAAGCCTACTTGATCATGGTGGATGATTGTTTTGATGTGCTCTTGAATTCGGTTTGCCAGAATTTTATTGAGTATTTTTGCGTCGATATTCATAAGGGAAATTGGTCTGAAGTTCTCTTTCTTTGTTGTGTCTTTGTGTGGTTTAGGTATAAGAGTAATTGTGGCTTCGTAGAAGGAGTTCGGTAGGGCTCCATCTGTTTCAATTTTGTGGAATAGTTTGGATAATATTGGTATGAGGTCTTCTATGAAGGTTTGATAGAATTCTGCACTAAACCCGTCTGGACCTGGGCTCTTTTTGGTTGGGAGACCTTTAATGACTGCTTCTATTTCCTTAGGAGTTATGGGGTTGTTTAACT
Source organism: Rattus norvegicus (assembly GCF_021556685.1). Lineage (NCBI taxonomy): Eukaryota > Metazoa > Chordata > Mammalia > Rodentia > Muridae > Rattus > Rattus norvegicus. The sequence goes on from NC_141538.1 coordinate 76,108,964, forward strand.
GGTTTATCTGTTCCTGATTTAACTTCGATACCTGGTATCTGTCTAGGAAATTGTCCATTTCCTGAAGATTTTCAAATTTTGTTGAATATAGGTTTTTATAGTAAGATCTGATGATTTTTTGAATTTCCTCTGAATCTGTAGTTATGTCTCCCTTTTCATTTCTGATTTTGTTAATTTGGACGCACTCTCTGTGTCCTCTCGTTAGTCTGGCTAAGGGTTTATCTATCTTGTTGATTTTCTCAAAGAACCAACTTTTGGTTCTGTTGATTCTTTCTATGGTCCTTTTTGTTTCTACTTGGTTGATTTCAGCTCTGAGTTTGATTATTTCCTGCCTTCTACTCCTCCTGGGTGTATTTGCTTCTTTTTGTTCTAGAGCTTTTAGGTGTGCTGTCAAGCTGATGACATATGCTCTTTCCTGTTTCTTTCTGCAGGCACTCAGCGCTATGAGTTTTCCTCTTAGCACAGCTTTCATTGTGTCCCATAAGTTTGGGTATGTTGTACCTTCATTTTCATTAAATTCTAAGACGTCTTTAATTTCTTTCTTTATTTCTTCCTTGACCAGGTTATCATTGAGTAGAGCATTGTTCAATTTCCACGTATATGTGGGCATTCTTCCCTTATTGTTATTGAAGACCAGTTTTAGGCCGTGGTGGTCCGATAGCACGCATGGGATTATTTCTATCTTTCTGTACCTGTTGAGGCCCGTTTTTTGACCAATTATATGGTCAATTTTGGAGAAAGTACCATAAGGAGCTGAGAAGAAGGTATATCCTTTTGCTTTAGGATAGAATGTTCTATAAATATCTGTTAAGTCCATTTGGCTCATGACTTCTCTTAGTCTGTCGACATCATTGTTTAATTTCTGTTTCCATGATCTGTCCATTGATGAGAGTGGGGTGTTGAAATCTCCCACTATTATTGTGTGAGGTGCAATGTGTGTTTTGAGCTTTAGTAAGGTTTCTTTTACGTATGTAGGTGCCCTTGTATTTGGGGCATAGATATTTAGGATTGAGAGTTCATCTTGGTTGATTTTTCCTTTGATGAATATGAAGTGTCCTTCCTTATCTTTTTTGATGACTTTTAATTGAAAATTGATTTTATTTGATATTAGAATGGCTACTCCAGCTTGCTTCTTCTGACCATTTGCTTGGAAAGTTGTTTTCCAGCCTTTCACTCTGAGGTAGTGTCTGTCTTTGTCTCTGAGGTGTGTTTCCTGTAGGCAGCAGAATGCAGGGTCCTCGTTGCATATCCAGTTTGTTAATCTATGTCTTTTTATTGGGGAGTTGAGGCCATTGATATTGAGAGATATTAAGGAATAGTGATTATTGTTTCCCTTTATATTCATATTTGGATGTGAGGTTATGTTTGTGTGCTTTCATTCTCTTTGTTTTGTTGCCAAGACGATTAGTTTCTTGCTTCTTCTAGGGTATAGCTTGCCTCCTTATGTTGGGCTTTACCATTTATTATCCTTTGTAGTGCTGGATTTGTAGAAAGATATTGTGTAAATTTGGTTTTGTCATGGAATATCTTGGTTTCTCCGTCAATGTTAATTGAGAGTTTTGCTGGATACAGTAACCTGGGCTGGCATTTGTGTTCTCTTAGGGTCTGTATGACATCAGTCCAGGATCTTCTGGCTTTCATAGTTTCTGGCGAGAAGTCTGGTGTGATTCTGATAGGTCTCCCTTTATATGTTACTTGACCTTTTTCCCTTACTGCTTTTAATATTCTTTCTTTATTTTGTGCATTTGGTGTTTTGACAATTATGTGACGGGAGGTGTTTCTTTTCTGGTCCAATCTATTTGGAGTTCTGTAGGCTTCTTGTATGTCTATGGGTATCTCTTTTTTTAGGTTAGGGAAGTTTTCTTCTATGATTTTGTTGAAGATATTTACTGGTCCTTTGAGCTGGGAGTCTTCACTCTCTTCTATACCTATTATCCTTAGGTTTGATCTTCTCATTGAGTCCTGGATTTCCTGTATGTTTTGGACCAGTAGCTTTTTCCGCTTTACATTATCTTTGACAGTTGAGTCAATGATTTCTATGGAATCTTCTGCTCCTGAGATTCTCTCTTCCATCTCTTGTATTCGGTTGGTGAAGCTTGTATCTACAGCTCCTTGTCTCTTCTTTTGGTTTTCTATATCCAGGGTTGTTTCCATGTGTTCTTTCTTGATTGCTTCTATTTCCATTTTTAATTCCTTCAACTGTTTGATTGTGTTTTCCTGGAATTCTTTCAGGGATTTTTGCGATTCCTCTCTGTAGGCTTCTACTTGTTTATTAATGTTTTCCTGTGTTTCCCTACGTGTATTCATGTCTTTCTTGAAGTCCTCCAGCATCATGATCAAATATGATTTTGAAACTAGATCTTGCTTTTCTGGTGTGTTTGGATATTCCATGTTTGTTTTGGTGGGAGAATTGGGCTCCGATGATGGCATGTAGTCTTGGTTTCTGTTGCTTGGGTTCCTGTGCTTGCCTCTCGCCATCAGATTATCTCTAGTGTTACTTTGTTCTGCTATTTCTGACAGTGGCTAGACTGTCCTATAAGCCTGTGTGTCAGGAGTGCTGTAGACCTGTTTTCCTCTCTTTCAGTCAGTTATGGGGACAGAGTGTTCTGCTTTCAGGCGTGTAGTTTTTCCTCTCTACAGGTCTTCAGCTGTTCCTGTGGGCCTGTGTCTTGAGTTCACCAGGCAGCTTTCTTGCAGCAGAAAATTTGGTCTTACCTGTGGTCCTGAGGCTCAAGTTCGCTCGTGGGGTGCTGCCCAGGGGCTCTCTGCAGCGGCAGCAACCAGGAAGACCTGTGCTGCCCCTTCCGGGAGCTTCAGTGCACCAGGGTTCCAGATGGTCTTTGGCTTTTTCCTCTGGCGTCCGAGATGTGTGTGCAGGGAGCAGTCTCTTCTGGTTTCCCAGGCTTGTCTGCCTCTCTGAAGGTTTAGCTCTCCCTCCCACGGGATTTGGGTGCAGAGAACTGTTTATCCGGTCTGTTTCTTTCAGGTTCCAGCGGTGTCTCAGGCAGGTGTCCTGCCACTCCTGGGCCCTCCCCCACGGGAGCCCAGAGGCCTTATACAGTTTCCTCTTGGGCCAGGGATGTGGGCAGGGGTGAGCAGTGTTGGTGGTCTCTTCCGCTCTGCAGCCTCAGGAGTGCCCACCTGACCAGGCGTTTGGGTCTCTCTCTCACCTAGTTTACTTTTTTTAAAGTATGGCCCATAACCTAGAATTGTTTCCCCCACCCCTTTTAGTGTGAAGTTTTCTTTTTTGAGATGTCCATACACTATTGAAGGAATTACATCATATCTACCAATTCCTTGCTCCCATCCAACTTCTCCAGTACCCCCCTACTCCCTCTCAAATTCATGACCTCTCCTTCTATGATGACTACATTCATACATATACACTTATGCTTATATGCAAACACATGTATAAACATTCATGTCTATACACAAATACATGTATATATAAAAACCTGCCAAGTGTATTCAGTGTTTCTTGAATGTATATGTGTTTAGGACTCATTGAGATTGGATAACCTACCAGGGAGTTTATTCCTGGAGCAAACCAAGTCCTCTACACACAATACAGAATTCCATCTATTTGTGCTAACCTGTCAACTGGTGTTGTCATCATGCAGGTCTTGCTAGGCCCTGTGTGGCTGGCATCTCATGGGTACAGCATTCATGTCATGCCTAGAAGACACTCTCATAGGAGTCCTGGTCCTCATGTCTTTCCATCCCTTTTTTTCACCTCTGTTGTTCTTTGAGCCTTTGCTGTTGGGTCTGCATTATAGAATTGATTGGGACTGGGCATTCCGTGGTCACTTAGTCATGTATTGTCAACATTTTGAGCAGTTGTGGATCTCTGAAATAGCCTCCATCTGCTTTACTATGAAGCTTCTCCTATAGAGGGTTATACCTATCTAGCTGGCTGGTCTGGAGAGCTTACTTTTCTATCAATCCTATGAGACTTCTCCATGTCCTTCTCCTGCTTAAAATACTTAAATGAAGGACTAGGGACATAGCCCAGTGGCCTAGCACTTGCTAGCAGGAATAGGCCCTAAGTTCAACATCCAGCACTAAGAGAAAAATAATCAAAAGATCATTATTTCAGGGCCTATGAAGATGGCTCAAAATTCAAATTTCGGTCTTTCATACTCATCAGAACACAACCATGGCAATTCATTATGTGTTAGCTGTGGCTGATCTTACAATAGCATTGGAACACCATATATTTATTTGTTGTCCAACGTGGACAAAACATTACTGATTTCTCTTTCTAGCAGTGAGCCAGACATCTAAGAACTGGTCCCATTTGTACACATGGCAACACTGTTGACTGATCAATAACATCCACCAAGCAAATTAAATCCCATACATACAAATACATGTTTCTTTTACAAACTGAGATTCAGAGTAGTTCTATTCCTTAACAGTATTAAGGCACAAAGGGGAATAATGCATTGGGGGTGTTAAATGGTATGGGAAATAGGACTGGACAGAGAACACATGGAGTAACAAATGGCATTAAAGAACTTTCAAAAATGTTATATAGAAACCTTCTATTGTAGAAGTGTAGTAAATTATATGCAGAGAGGGGGGAGAGAGAGAGAGAGAGAGAGAGAGAGAGAGAGAGAGAGAGAGAGAGAGAGTGTTTAAATGTATTTACCCATAATGGGACATCAGTGGGACTTCAACCTCCTTTGGAGTTATTTGTCAGTGGGGTAGACATAGATTACTCAAACATTACAGACTATTGTCACTACTCTTGGCCATTCTCCAGAACTGAGTGATAAGACCCTAGAGCTGAAGATACTACATACTTGAGTAGAACATGAAGAAATCGATCTTGTAATGGCCTTGAAGGCTCATCCCGACTGGATAGCTGTCTTTAGTGTTGGAAGGTGCATGCTCCTGGAGGAGAAAAGTCATCATCATTTTTAGTCATTATTCTTACCCAATTATGAACCTTGTGTGTGAACTACAGTAATGACCATCTGGGTCAGGGTCTGACAGGTGACACAACAGTGGCATGGAAGTTATGGGGCAACCAACCATGTCCTTAGAAAGACTCCCTTTCCCTGTTTTCTCAGCTTCCAGAAGATTCATGAATTCCTTGGTTCATGCTCTAACATGTCACCAGCATGACTGTGCTGTGAATACACTGTATTATTTCAAACCTCAGTCTCTGGGATCCATCTACTTCTGCCCTGAGATCTGCATTTGTCAGTAACACTCATTCTCTGGCACTAACCTTCCATTTTCTCTCTTTTTGTACACATAGGGCCCCTCTAGGTATGTTAGAATCAGCTCTCCACCTTAAGGTCTTTACTTAACCAACTTTTCAAAGTTGTTCCTCCCATGAAAAATAACTTTGATAGATTTCAGGAAGTAGAATGCAGACACCTTTGGAGTGGCAGGACATTATTTTGTCTGCTAACTCTTAATTCTCTCTCTCCACAAACACACACGCACACACACACACACACACACACACACACACACACACACATCCCTCTTAAGGGTTTGGTATTTGTGTTATGTTTTTATTGCTGTGATAAAATATTATAACCAAAAGTGACTTATGGGAGAGTTTCTTTTATTTATCATTTCAGAAGGACAAGAGTCCACTAGAGCAACCAGACATCAACCGACAGGAATGGAAAAAGGGACAGAAAGCTGAGAGCTCACATTCTCAATGGAAAGCACAAAACAGAGAGAGAAATGTAAGTATGGCAAGGCTGTGAACTTTGAAAGCCTGCCTTGAATGATGTACCTCGTCCACCAAGGCTTCACCTCCCACCTTCTCCAAACAGTGCCATCAACTAGAAACAAAGTGTTCAAATGCCTCAACCTAGGGGAGACATTTCTCACTTAAAATGTCATAATATTATTTTAGTCAGTTTTTGTTTTTGTTTGTTTGTTTGTTATTTTATTTTTGCTATTTTAAAGGAGAGGTGTCTTAATCTTACTTTTCTATTGCCGTGCTAAGACACTATAGTGAAGGCAACTGACAAAAGAAGCAGTTTTTGGACACTTACAGTTCAGAGGGTTACTTCATAGCCACCATGTCAGGAAGCATAGCAGCAGGCAGAATGGTGCTGGAACAGTAGCAGAGAGCTAACATTCTGTCCCACAAGCATGGGCCAAACAGGGCATGCTAACTGGGAATGACATGGACTTTTGAAGTCTCAAAGCCCACCCCTAGTGATAACCCTCCTCCAACAAGGCCAAGCTTCCTAATCCTATCCCAACAGTTCTACTAAGTGGGGAAACAAATATTTAATGACCCACTATGAGGGCCATTCTCACTGAAACCACAAGAAGTGTAAAAACAATGTCATGAGAATTCTAGATCAACGTTTTATGGTTCAAGCACTAAGGCAGAACAACTGGACCGTGGGGGGGGGGGGAGTCAGAGACAAATGCTGAGTTACAGCTTGTCATATCTAACACTGTGACATCTAGTAAGTTATTGGAGTGCTCTGATTCTTAGTGTCCTCATCTGTAATACCTCATTTCTAAGTCGTCCACAGACTCAAACTGCAGTGACGTGAGTATTTATGCCATGCATGTGTAAGTCGTTAGCAACACGGTTCTGAGTCAAAGCATGAGCCACTATATAAGCAGAGTCAGCCAGATCCTGGAAACATTTTAATATTTAAATACTCAGCGCAGGCAGTCTCAGGCCAACATGCACCAGCACGCCTGCCTCTTGATAGAACTAAAACACATCTCACAGGAAGCAACTTCGTTTTTATTCAGGCTCAAGCATACAGTCAGTTTTTATACAATAAATATGTGGGAGTGAACCCTCTAGTAAAAGACCACAGAATCCCAAATATAGCATAGACTATAGAAGTTATGTTTTGGTTACAGTAAGAAATTAAGTCACAAATTACGAATAACTATCTTTGAAAATATTACCAAATCGCTTGAGCAGGCAAGAGAGGCTTGAGCAAGTGAAACAGCCTGAAGCTTAAATGCTAACAACTTCCAAGAAAAGTATTCACTTGTGTCTGTTCCTGTGTCCACATTCTCCCCCTCAACTACAGTGCTTAGTCTCAAGCAGCATACCGTTCCCATCCACAATCCCTGTAAAACAGCTTTCTGATTTGCAAAATTGAGGTTCTATACGAACTACTAAGAAATGTCACAAATAAATGTCACATGGCTTCTGCGGCTTGCTAAGCATTGCGTTCCTGCTGCAAATTTATTTCAGTCCTACGTTAATACAAATCTGGCTGGTGTGGGAATTCACTCTAAATTCCGAACAGAGCTTCGAGGGAAAGAAATGTTTCTTAAAGGCCTAGACATAAATTCTAAGAGAAGATCAGACCGCGGAATCACAATTCCGGGAAGGAGGCTGAAGCAGGCACAGAAAGTGGTCCATTTTTCTAGGGCATTCACTTGCTGCATAGTCACTAGATATGGTGTCAGATTTCATTAGATAATTTCTGTCAAGTATATCATGTACAGTGACAATCTTCACCGTTCGCCCCACAGCTCCCTCCCTTTGGCACCCCCTAGCTTTCCCCATTAGTGTCTTCCTTCTCTCTTCTCTTTTCACCTCCCCTCTCACTCAGATGAATAAGCGTGCGTGTGTGTGTGTGTGTGTGTGTGTGTGTGTGTGAGTGTGTGTGTGTCTGTGTGTCTGTGTGTGTATCTATACAAAATTCTAGGGTCCACAAATGAAAGAGAAATGAGCTATTTGTCTTCTATACCTTGACTTAGTGCACTTAATGTATAACTTAGGAGATAATGCCAAGAGCAGACAAATGGGATTGTATTAAAAGCTTCTGTGTGGCAAAGGAAACAATCTGAAGCTACGGTTTACAGGCAAGAGGAAAATCTTCGCAAATTATGCATGCGGCAGGAGATTAGCACTCGAACAACAACAACGACAGTGAAAAATATACACATATTAAAAGCCAAACAATTCATTAATAATCGAGCTTCTCTCAAAAGACGGAAAGTACTAATGGCCAATAAACATATGAAAAAGTTCAACATCTTTAACCTTCGAGAAAATGCAAATTAAAATGTCATGCATATTCTATTTGCTTCTCTAAAAAATGGGATATGAGGAGTAAGCATCTACAAGGTTGGGATATTGTATAGCAGTGTCTTAGATAGAAACGACATTTTCTAGCGAAGGAAGAAATATGAAGGTGGGCCCATTCAAGGGGGCTCCATACCTTTTAACTCATAGCACCCAGAATCTTGCCATGTGACAAAGTGGAAGAACAAGCCCTTGAAGAAGCAGCAGTTAGCATTCTCTCCCATACTTTGCCTTTCTGTCCCATTGAAACTGTAAATCTGGGATGTAGATGAAGTCAGGTCAGGCCGTGCTTGTTTATTCGTCCAGAAACACACTTTCTTCTGAATGAATTTAATCTAATTCTTCCGTCTGCCTGTGCGAGGAAGTTACTGTGCATATCTACCTTTTCACAGTGTTGCAAATAGATGTCCATAAATAAATTATTTCTGATATATTGCTGAAAATCCTAGTGAATCTCGTGTTTTGTTTGGCTTTGTTTTAACGCTCAGAAATTCCCATTTGGCTCTCAAAGCAGAGGATAGAGCTTATCGCAGCTCTCTGGTCCATAAATGGAAGACGGGATGTTTCTACCTTGTAGGCATCATAGGAACTAAGCAGGGATTTAATTTTATGGGCTGAATTGAAGCTATGATCCTTAGGTTCAAAGGAAGGCTTTGTGTCAAGGCCTGTTAGCCAGCTTCACCACCCACCCCGCAATGGCCTCTGACCAGGATTCACTGAAGTAATAAGGGGTTACCCAGGCAAAAGTACCCGGAATTCTGTAAGTCACTTCTGGCAGAGGTTACCTTTATTCTCTGGAGTTGAAAGCACGTCGCAAGGCATTTATTAAACCTTTATGAACTTTGCATTTTTTCCCCAAGGTTTGTACTGAGATTCAACTTTCCTAAACCAATTTTGAAAAACGGAAGTTGCATACATTCCTTGTACATTTTCAGAACTGCAGAGTTTCCCTCTCGTGTTATGGCTTGTTGGGTACCTAAATGACCATGATGTTCTTTTCAAACTTGACTAAACCATTCCCATATCAACAACACTCGTGGAGTGATTAATGTTTGCAATCAAGTCACCCTGACTTAGTTCAATTACAGGGAAATTGTTGAGTACAGGCAAGGACTTCTCATTCCTTAAGACTCAGCTTAAAAGCAGCCCTTCTATGAGGCTTTCTCCAACCTTCTCTTCCAGCCATGACTTAGTCACGCTCTCCCTTCAGCACTTCATAGAGCACTATCTTAAAGCATCTTGCCAGCTGGCTGTGATTCCTGTCACTGTTTGTTTGCAGTCCCAAGAGATATCCAGGCTCTCAAGTAGAAGGCCAATATATTATCCTCTTGGCAATTCCAGCATCTAGCCCAGTGCCAGCCACCTCCTAGGTACTCAAGAAATGTTTATTTAATCAATAGGCAGAGTATTTAAAGTTGTTCTATTGTCACAGTTATATTAGATTGAAATTGGTCAAATTAAGTGAAATTAATCTTTAAATTAAAACCTACTTATCCAATTCTATTTGAAAGATAATGCCTTTTGAAATGTCCTTAGAGGACTTTGTGGTTTAACATCCTCTGTTCTCTATTTAGGGTTGCTTGGATGGCTGAATTTTGGCGAAAATTTAAAAAGAAAGAATTAGGTTCATGGAACCTATAGGTACTAAAGTCAAGGAAGGAGTTTTTGTAATCAGGAAAGTGAAAACTTTTCCTCTTTTTCCTGTTTAATTTTCTTCAGTACGTTTACCATGATGTAACTTCAGTGTTTGCAGGGACCTTGTCCGCCTTAACTGCTGACTATACTATCCACTTGGTAGCTTGCTATCCTATCGACTGCAGTGCTCCTACCTCAAGCAATAGTACTATCTTGGGAAACATTACTAGTTTTGTGGGTAGATGGGTAGGTGGATGATGGATGAATGGCTAATAGGACAGAGGGACGGGTAGGTAGACAGATGGACAGATAGATTACAAAAAGATGAACACATAATGAATGGGGTGTGAAGATGAGACTTCGTAGAATTTTTACTGAGGATTCTGACCTCCAGGCTAGAATTTTATACTCCAGATTATTACCCCATTTTAGATAAAATAGCTCAAGTCCTCTCATTTGAGCCTCAAATGTCTCTATTTTATTCTTTATATTAAAGTATTCGTGCTGGTGCTACTGCAGTTCAAGCCCTGGTATTTTTACCTGTAATGTGTCTGTGCCTTGTAAATTATTTTCTCCTTATTAGATGTCAGTGGAGTGTGGCCTCTGACATGGTTATGTGAGCAGATGATTGGAGCGGGATAAAGGTACCCTCTTCTGCATCTGCTCCCTGTGTAAGAAATTAAGGCCACCGGGGATGGAGAGATGGGCCGGCAGTTAAGAGAGTACACTGCTCGCTCTTACAAAGGAGCCAGGTTTGGTCTTACCACCCATGTCTAGCTCACAACTGCCAGTAACTCCATCTCCTGGGAATTCCTCCTCAAACCCTTGCACTAAGGTGTCCATACCCTGACACAGGTGTGTGCACATACTCACATATACACACATATACAAGTAATAATAAAAGTAAAAAAATTTGAAGGGCCTCTAGTGACTTCTTTTCATTTTCTTAAGGAATACTTTTAGTAAATTCCTCATTTACTAGCATAAGTTCTAAGTACTTGGTTTTATCCGCAAAGTTTACATGTTTATTTTCTGGGCAAAACTGAAATTTTGCTGGAGGTCAGGTAAGGAAGTAGGAACGGTGAATCACAGCAAGCAACTGAGGTAATCCTGCTAGACTAATGATAAATGCTCGGACTCCTGCAGAGCAAAGCAGGATTGGAGATGCTGGGAAATGCTATCTCACTGAGCCAGTGTGTCAAGAGGGAGCTCTGGAGAGATGGAGGCTTCAGAATGAAGGCCAAAGGGAAGCCACTGAAAGCCCCTACTCAGAGCACACATATGCACCTGCACCCATCAGCACAGCACCTCCACAAAGCAAGCAAGCTGCATGAAATCCGGAAGGAAGCCATCAGACGCTGAGGAAGCAATCCCTGACTCAGCACTTCTTCAATTTATCAGCTTGCAACCTCTTTTCCTCCAAGACATTTATTCAGTTCCAGGTATACAGAAATCAATGAAATGGGTATACAAATCCAACATTTAATGACAAAAAGAAATTATGAATACATTTCCTTTAAAACAGTTCTTTCATGTACCTGTAATTTTACCCTTTATTAAAGACAAAAGCAATTTTTTGTGTTAATGAGATGGGTATTCTCATACTAGCAAACTAAGTCTTGGCAAAATATTTGATACTGTGGGACATAAAACACATCTGACACTTTTCAGACTTTATCAATATTTGGGTTTTGTGATGAATGCTCAATGCTGGCTGGGGAGTACCACTCTGCAAAACATACTACAAACTGGCAAAAACCTTGTTTAAGGACATTTCAGAAATTGAAGAAAATTCTGTCCTGGTCTCAAATCAGAATTCGTCTAACTAAATCGGGTCATTAACTAAAATACCAACTTAAAAACAAAACAAAACAAAACACTATTAAGTCTTTGTGAATTTCACATCATCTACCCCAATTCCACACATCTCCCTCCATAGCCACCCCCTGCACTTGCAACTTGGGACTCAAAAAACAAAAACAAAAGCAAAAAAAGAAAAAACAAAATGAAACACAAACAAAACCTCATCTTGGAAGCCACAGTGTGTCACACAGTAAACCTTTTTGCCCAAACAGTTTGACCCTGAAATGGCAACTTTGAAAGTTAAGCATTCTAGCACAACATTACTAGAAAGGTATGCAAATTTTGTTTACGTGCTGAATACTGACTGTAAAAACATCCCAAGTCTTTGTTTTCCACAATTAAACAATTGTGTTGCTGTAATAGCAGTCAGCTTTTGTGGTAAGGGCACTACAGTTCTTACAGTTCCTGACACACAGTGGGGGAAATACAGCTATGTTTTTCCTCTAGAGCCATCTTTCAAAACACCCGCCATAGGCATAACTAGACCTCTCTTATACTCCAACAACAAGGAGTCTGCCTCTGGCCAGCACCATTAGTTTCAGATAGTTCCGTTTGCCTTTAGTTAATTACTGGTTTGCCTCTGCTCTTTCTAGCTATTGCCCAGGTAGAAGTTCATCAGCATAAAATTAACAAAACCAAACCATGGACTTGAGAACGGTTAATGCCTGGATTTGAGCCACATCTCCACTGTATCTTGGCTAAGATATTTTCTGCAAGATCCATTTTGTTTCCCTGAGCCTCAATATCCCTCTCTGCAAAGGGGGGGATACCACATCTCACAGAAGCACCGTGATGCCTAAAGCATTGGAAAAGCACTGACCTGCATACTGTATTTGTCAGGATAAATGAAGCATGAGCCCTGCCCCAGGGAGACCTTCTCCTTGAACGTCACAGACACCTTTCAGCATTGTGTTGGTTAATTGTCTATCTCAACACACATGATATTTTTATAGCTACAGAAGCTGAGCTAGCCTTCCCTAGTTTAGAGCTCAGCAGAGGCAAGGAAGCAACCATTTGAAAACCACCTCTTAGCTTGAGGATAAAAGAAGAGTGGGTAATGGGACCTGCAGACTGAGATTCAGGAGGCGAGCTGGCCAGGCCCACCTCTGCAGCCAGCTTCCTGTAGAATCCTAGGTGAGTCATTTTTATCCTTGGGCACTTGGTTGTGGCAGAACTAGATAGAATGACTTCGTACACCAGGTCGCCTTTATGTTCTACAAACAGGATGTGGAGGTTGCTGGAGAGAGGAGACTGATTCTGAAGTCCCACAATGACACACCAATTATTTGAATAATTACAGCGGCTTCAGGCAAAGTGTTCTCAGCATTTTTATAAGCATTCTTACTTTATTATTTTGAAACTTCAGTGAGATTTCTAAGTAGTAATGCAGTGGCTTTTGGTTAATACCAGGAAACATGCTTTGAGCTTCCCGCTCGCTGCCATCTGTAACTATAATTGTCTCTTCAAAGAGAATGCTCTTAATTACAAGATCATGTACAAAACAGTAAAATTTAATCTAGCATGTGAAATGAGTAAGATGTGGGGGGGGGGCGTGGGGATGGAGGTGTGCCCACACGCGGGTCATGTGTGTTTGCCTAATATTAAGAAAATGAGTCAGAAGCCATTTAAACTTTTTTACTGTGATTACATTTCTAAAAGTATACTAATACGTTTAATGAAAGCACAGAATTGAGGCAACCTGGCAAGATCAAGTCTGAAAGACCTGTCTGCCATTCGAGCATTTCAAAACCTGTTTTTCTGTGTCCTTGAATTCCTTCTCTGTAGGGGTTTACTTGATTTTTTTCTCTCCCATGGAATGGGGAGTTATGGGGACTGGGGGTCCCTTGAGAAGACTATGGGGCGAAGGAAATGTGGCTTGGGTGTTTTATCTATGAGCACATTCAAGGAAGCTCTTATATCCCTTAAAATGTTCCTGGGAAAAGGACTCTAGACAAATTGTAGTTCGTAGCATTGTTCTGACAAAGCCCGCAAAAGGAAAAGCGGGAAAGGAATTGATTTGGAATTTAGAGCAGGTCATTTCCAGTCTCTAGACTCAATTTTCTAAACCAGGGTGGTCAGAAGGGGATACTGACAGGGGAGATGGTCAGCATTGGGAAAACAGAGAGACTGCAGGGATGAAAGCGGACAGCTTTCGCTAAGGAGATGAGGTGTATGTGGTTGTCACACCAAGCACTCAGCAAGCTGTGAGCAAAAACCCACTTGACCCTGGATGTCAGGAGAAGGAATCATGGTAAATTTCCAGTAAAAAGCTGAGTTCATTCTTTAGCCAGGAAACCTACCTACCTTCACTTGCTGAGACCCATCAGTAGTACCAGGAGAGGAGGCTGCTTGTGAAAGGCTTTTAAGTCGCCAACTGACCCTCTTCTAAGTAGAGAGGAGATAGGCTGGTGAGGCTGAGAATCAGGTAGTTGGTCCCTCCATCCCCCAACATTTCCTGATCTTTGGGAAATCAACATCGTGCGGGCATACCTAGGTCAACACCTAGAGTCATTGGATAACAATAAGGACTTCCCTTCTTGCTCTCTCCTCCAACTCTTGTTTTGCTAAAGGCCTGGTTTAATAGTTCTCAAAGGACCATAACAGCCTCGGCCACTTCTCCGTTTTAGCTCAGCCTGCTCAGTAACAACAGGAAGCCTGGGCCTGTAGTGTCCAGGTCTCTGAAACGGCCAGGGGACAGAGTCAAAGCCAAGGACCAGGGCATGGTTCTCACAATGGGTGTGGGGAACAGGCTTGGATACAAGCTCACTTCGTGTGTACTGTGTAGTTCAGGCTTCTCTACATTTGTCAGTGGTCCCAGAGCCACCTCCATGGTCTATGTTGCTCTCTAGAAAATCCCCACAGAGAATGTTCCAGAAGAGAAAAAGGGTTGAACCATAATAGAGGCCTTTTGGTTCCAGGCTGTGGTAGGCAAGCTTAAGGGTGGTATATTTGGGTAGTGTCATCTGTTTTTCAGAGTGAATCTGATACAGAAACCAAAGGAAGCCATGGTGACAGCTATTGGTTCTGACCTAGGCCAAACAGGTTTCCCAGTGGTTTTACCTAAAATTTTTGTCTGCTTCTTTCCCCAACTTCGGGTTTTAAGTGATCCATTTAGATGACCAGTTATAACACGCTTTTCAGAACATATCAGCAAGAGAGTAGAGATCCGTTTTGATTAAATTGAAGATGAGAGAAGCCAGCTCTTCTATTCACAATATGAATTTTATTTAACATTTGTAGGAGTAACTGGATGTTAAATGTCTCTTTGAACATCCTTTTACTCAGTAATACATTCCTGTAATAAATGGTAAATATACAAATTGATTGGCTGAGTGCCCACATCATCTTTCACAGCTTCTAAAGTTCTTCGTGACCTACACTCCAGCTACTCCATCCCTCTGGACAATTTCCCCCCTCTATTACCCACCTTTCTTCCTTGATCTCCTTCCACACTGAGCAGTGTGATGTGTCTCATGCCTTGTTCTACCCTCAAAGGCCTCAGCTGGGACTTTGTCTTAGCAGGTACCTGGAACACCACTTCCCTGCTTGACTTCTACCTTCATTGGTGAATTCCTCATGAGTAGGCATTGTGTTTTCGACTTTTTCATTATTGTGTATCCAACTCTGGCATCAAAATACAAGCTCCATGAGGCAGGGACTTGGGGCCTTGTTGATCACTCTGCATACAGAAGCCACCCAATGGACACCTGTTACGACGAGCTCTTTGTTTTCCTTTGAGGGTTACTTTTCAGACCACCTGATAAATGCTGCCATGTAGCATTTCCAAAACGCCCTGTCCGACGTCCTTTTGCCATCTCCTTCCATTGTCTCCCCAGCTGCTGGAAGGGTTGACTGCTTCATTAGCTATGACTTCGCAGTACGTTGTCTACTTTTTACTCAGAGAACATGCCACACTGTGCTGAGCTCTTCTTGCCCATACCTGTCCCTCCCAACATGTTCTGCTTCTGGAAAGCAGTCACATGTTCCTATCCATGTATTTTCCTAATGCTAAGCCAATTCTCAGACACATGGTAAGTGTCCTGCAAATATTTTTTGTATAACTAAATACGTGAATGAATGATATTCCCAGCAAAGGGAAAAGGGTCAGAGACAGGAAAAAGATAGGTGTCTGACTTTGAGGGGGTGCTTTGAAAGTGGTGGGGAATGGAATTCAGTATCAGTATATCTGTATTTGAACAGTTTCTCATGCTTGCAAAAGGACTGTGCTAAGTCCTGGTTTCCTTTCTGAAACCTAGAAAAAAAAATCTGTTCACTGGACTAAAAACCAGCACATGCTCTTCCTTTTTCCTTTTGTCATTGTAACACAGTGTGCCTGCTCAGGGCGTGGTAATCAACAGAAGCGTGAGAGTATAGGGCAAACATGCTGATATTTCTGTCAGCATGGGACAGAATTGCTCTACACGTCCTGTGTAGGATTGCTCTACACGTGCTTTCTGTTTCGCTCACATTAGAGAAAACAGACACATTTCCCAGCCTGGGAGAATCTCTCCTAATTGTCTTAGCTCCAAGGGTCTCTTCAATATGACCCTCATGGTCACTCAAGACTTCTGTCAATGCAAGGAAAACTGTACCTAACAGTCTTTCTGAGAGTGTCACATGCCCTCTACTTCCTCCCCACTGGCACATTACGTTAATTTAATCATCCGTTGATGGGATTATGCAGAGGCTGTGGGAAGGCTGTATCTTTAGTCCAACTTTTGGAAAGCAGAGGGGACCTGAAATGATGCTGCTTGTTCTCTTTCCTCCAAGAAGATACCCACTTTCCCTCTGTATTATCTCATATATTATAACCAAGATCATGACCACAAATACCTGTTCTATTTTGATCTATGTTCCGCATTTCTTTTTTACATTCTTTTCCCTTTAAAAAACCATTAACTATCCTAGTGAACTAATTCCTAAGTTCTGCCTAATGTCTCTATTTCCTGAGTCACAGAGTCCTAAAAACAGTTCCTATGACATTTTATTTTGTCCACACACAAAGACTCGCAAAGACTCTCCTGCAGTAGAAAAACCATCTCCATGCTGAGCCTGAGGTCTTGAACTCTTCTTCAGAAAATAGCGCTCATCTTTCAAAATCACTTTATACTTCGTCTGATAGATTTTATTCATCTGTTTGACCAAACCCAAAGGTCAGGAATGTTCTTAATTGTAATCCAGCTTTCTGTTGTTGGGGTGGGCGTGTCTTGCTCTCACATCAATTTACATAAGAGGGCAATGTAATGACTATATCCACAATTCAAGGTTCTAAAATGTTAATTAAATTCCTCAGTACCTCCAACTTCCTTCAAGCCCATCAAGAGAGAAGAGAGCCAAGCACATGATAAAGCCGAGACACAGTGGTTTCAAGGGACCATGGTAGCCCAGAGGATCCATGAGAAGAGTACTGTGGTCCCTGTGGTCAAGAGATGTAGGAAGTGGTTGAACTCAAAGGGGAAAAGGACCAAACATTTTACAACTGTCCTTTGGAAACCCATAACAAGCATGGCTTCAAAGATAATGACCACCTGTGTAAATGTTATTGAGTCCTTCCTTCCCATGGGCAACTTCCGGTGGACTACAGTTATCTTCGTAATTACAAAGGCAGCTGACAAGAGATGAGCCTGACAGTGATGTCAGCATCAATTTTCTGGCACTACTCTTCTTCAGGGCTGTGAACCTGGACCAATCACCTTTCCTCTCTGAGCCTCAGCTTCCTCACCTGGAAGATGGGCATGATTATACCCATGGCACGGGAATGTAGTGCCACTCACATGGGACTCAGAACACAAAAAATATCTTGGAGGCTGAAGTCTTACCCACAGTAAAGATACTATTCTGACTAATAATAGTTATTGTGCCATCATTCCTTTGAGGCATATAAAGGGGTGAGTATTGATTTATTCATTTTACAGATGGGAAAACAGAGGGGTACAGACCCTCACTAGGTTATAATGCTGGGAAATATCATGATCTTAAGATTCAGAGTCCTTGAATCCCATTCACTAGCTAAGCGACTGGGGACATGTTGCTCATCTTTTCTGAGCATCTGTGCTTTTCTTTAAAACTGAAGTTGAGTAAATGGCCTGAGGTGGAATAAGGAAAACACCTGTCACATTATCTGGCGGTGACAAAACCTCCCAAAGCAGTAGCTGTTATTAGTATTCATCAAAGTCTGTGTCAGCCCCTACTTTATTTCACATTTAATACTCTGTTGTTTTCTTTGCTTCTGTAAGATCAGGACATGCACAGTTTTCAACTACTTTTTCCTGAATCAACGTGTTTCTCATCTAAGACATTGGGAAGTGGGCTGGATGGTGTCTCGGTGGTTACAAACACTTCCTGTTCTTGTAGACGACCTGACCTTCGTTCCCAGCACTATGTCTGGCAGCTTCACAATGGTTTGTATTTCCAGATCCAGAGTATCTGATGCCAATATCCTTCCCATGAACCTACATGCATGCGCATTTGCCCACATACAGACATATACATACACAAGCAATTTAATTTAAAAAGCTTTACAATACTGAACAATACCCAGAGGTTGCCTCACAGAGAAGTTTAGGAGGTAGGTTAACATGTTGGGAAGACTAAACCACTTGTCTTTAATACTCACCAACTTTTAGTCATACAGATGCTTATAGTATCGTGGTAATTGATATTGGTGATACATTATGCAGAATAAAAACAGATTTACTGTTTAAAATGTGTAAAAATGTAAATTCTTAAAAGGATAATATTAATGTCCACAGATACTGCTTGGGGCAGCATGGCAGAGCATCTAAAGGCTTCCTCTGGTCTTTCCCAATTAACACAAAGATCATGACAGAGACAAGAGAGGGTGAAGACACCAAAGCATTCTCGGCTCTGGAATTTCATGTCATGGAATCACTGTCAGAACTCTCCAATCTCCTCCACACTGCTGTGATAAAGGACCACCCTTTGTCAGGAGACTCTCAACAAAGTTTTCTAATAAGATATTAGTCAGAGATATCATTTGAATCATTCTGAGCATCCTGAAGAAAGGGAGCTTTGAGTATCAACAGTCAGACACAGCTCTCAGGAGTACATCTCTGATCCAAGCTAATGTACTTTCTTTTCCCTCCCTCTTTCTCTCCTTCCCTCCCTCTCTGTATGTTTTCATGAATGTCTGAGGTATGAGTTTGGATACGTGTGGTGTGTGTGTGTGTGTGTGTGTGTGTGTGTGTGTGTGTGTGTGTGTGTACATGCACGCATGCTCCAGGGTGTATTCACATGTGTACTCATGCTACCATATACACCATTTACCTTTCCAGAGTTATAAAGAGAAAGGCTCAATTATGGAGGAGAGCCCAGAGTCCCAAAGTGATTTAGACCTGCATGCTCATGTAACTACCACTGTTGGAGCCTGCTTTTCTCTCCTTGCCCAATAGACATCTCCTGCTTATCTACACACCTGGCCTTTCCCCAAGGAAGCCATTCCTAGCCTCCAGGTTCACTTAGCCCATTATGGCCTGTATTGCTTTCCCTTGAGCAAAACATTCTTTCCTGGTCTTTATCAGGAATGTGAGTTTATATTCACTCAGAGTTTATCTAACTCACTGAAAATCTGAGCATGATTAATATAAATTATCACTCTTAATAAGTCCATGCCCATGGTAACTGCTACAAAAAAATACTTAAATGGATGAATGAACAAATGACCCATGATCCTCTGAGGTAGTCGATGAAGATCTTGTCTTAGAACACTTTCTTCACTTATAAAATGAAAACCCTAATTCTATTCTGTGTGCCTCATGGATAAGATACAGAACAGCCAAGGTACAAAGACAGAGTAGAGTGGTAATTGCCACAACATTTGTGCTAGGGCATCTAGATCTGCAGGTTTGAATCACAGCTTTCTTCCCAAGAGATCTCCATGTGACTAGTCTGGAAATAGGTGACTATTAGAATTTTGTGCCCAGGTACTTCTCAAAGCACAACCTGAATTGACACCTCTGTACATGGTACTTGGAGAATTTCAAATTGAGCCCTTTTTTGTCTCGTTCTTCCTGTTTCCTTTTGTTTGCTGGCAGAGGAAGCTTAAGAACAAATCCTAACATTACAAAATCCTGTAAAGATAGTTTATTCTAGAAGTCTTAAGGAGTTTTAATGGGGGCAGGGTAACCCGGGGATATGCTCTATTCCATACTGACCTACAGTTCAGAAACCACTGGGGAGGACTTCTGGACCAGGAGGCACATTCAAAGATGCAGTGTTGTGAGTCAGAAGGTAGATTAGGAACTCATGCGCATCTCCTGGCTGCCATGATAGAGATTACACTGGGATATGAAATACCGTACTGTAGAAGACCACTCAATTTTCATATTAAGAGGAAACAGGCAATCCCAGTACTCTTCTGTGGAAGAAGGACCAACTGCAAACAGCAAAAAATAAACTGCTGTCAAAAGACAGCTAAAATGTAAGCTTCCAGTGGCTCCAGGAACTCAAATGGCTATGGTGGACTATGCATACACGGACCTCCTTGGGTGTGAGAAAAGTTAGCTAGGCATTGGTTAAAGGTGCACCTTCTCAAGTTTTGGGTCATGAGGAATCAGGAGTTCTAAGAATGGCCGGAACCCTGAGTTTTAACAAACCCTCCAGTCAGTGGTTAGATGAATACTACAGCTTAAAAGTCCTGGCTGATGAAGTAAGCTGGAGGGCTTTAAACATACACAAAAACCACACACACACACACACAGAGAGAGAGAGAGAGAGAGAGAGAGAGAGAGAGAGAGATACACTGTAACATACATACATACATACATACATACATACATACATACATACATACATACACACACACATTGTCATAATGGGCTCTTTGTGTATTTTACTTATTAGCAAACAAATATGAGTTTTGAGTTCTCCAGGGACCCATCAATCACAAGGAGCTTTACAAACCAGCACAGACAGCCCCCGTGTCAGGACAGGTGCTTTGTCTAACCAAGGAGGAAGAGGATGCCTAGTTCAGGGCAGCAGGGTAGAGCACGGAACCTTGCCTAGATGCATCTTGCCAAGCCTGCCTATGGGTCTGGAAATCAGGGCAAGGCAAGATTCCCACGTACAAAATTAGATCTTGGAAACAGGTTGGTTGTCTTGGACAGACTTAGCATGAAGGAATGTTATCACAGCGCCAATCTACATACAGATCTATATGAAACTGAAGTGAAATTGTGCTGTCTTTCAGAGAGAAGCTACCAACCTGGAATGGCAGAGTGATGACTGGATTCTGGCATTCATCCTTGCACGAAGAGAGTATTGGAGTTTCTAAAGAGTGTCTGAGACCGACCTTGTTGACAGTCCGCCATGGCACTTCAACCCTACCACTTCAGGCGGAGGGTCTCCATGGGGCACGTTCACATGTGCAGGCCTTTTGTAACACTTTGTTGAGAGAAGTCTCATCATGTCTCCCAGAATGAGGCCAAATGCAGACTTTTCTTTTTCACAGAGACACTTGATTATCCTATGAGATGAGTTAATCAGCCGGTGACGTGTTTTTGCATGGCAACAACAAAGGATGCATCAGATGCCGTGCAAATGTCCCTGGCCTCCTCTAGGTCATCAACCTGGAGCACTGCATCACTTTGATGTTTCTCTTTCCATGTTCATCAGCCACTTCTGAAAGGAAAATGCAAAGTATTACGGCTAGATCCATATGAGGGTGGTCAAATATTTACATGCAAGGCAACCCACAACAACAGTCTTGATGACCCCTGAACATCAATTATTTGCAACCTAGGGACATAAGGCCCTGAGACAATGCGATGAAACACCAGGACACAGAGCAGTTAAGTCTAAAGTTGAATTAGCGCAGTGCCCTTGTCTTTGTGAGGGTAGATGTACAGGCTACTGGAGACTGTACACAGGAAGGGAGCTCGGCAGCCTAGGAAAGGTCAGCACTGGCATTGGTTGTGATTATTCTTGTCCTCTTTCCATCCCAGTTTTTACCTCCAAGCCTTTCTTCATTGTGGTTTTAGCTTCTGGGTAAATTAAACTTGCTAGCTCTAAAGAGACCGTGATCTTGGCAAGTTACACTCATCCCTTGTCTCCTTTGATGATCACAGTAATGGGCTAACTCTCCCCTTCCCACACTGAAGGCAGGGCAACTCTGTGGAGTTCCCTCTATCTTTCGGACCTTAGCATCGAACTCTTACCTGCTCAATCAGACATTGCTTCACTCCTTTTTGGAAACCTTTAGACCCAGCAGCCCATTCCTTGTAAGAACAAATCCACAAAGGGCTTATTGACTATTGCTAGGACTAAGGTCCTAGAGCCAGTCAACCTAGAGGTTTAGAATGTATGGCTCCTGAAACTTCAGACAGGGCTCCTGCCTTTTAGCCTTACTTTCCTTACACATAAAAAACAAGGTCAAGATTACCCTTTCCCAGAGTGTCACACAGACCTTGAGTTGGACAAAGAACCCTCAGGGGCTGCTCTCTTGATGGAGTTTCTAACCAGGGCTTTTGGGTGGAGAAGATGGTAGGAAGGAGACCGACATTTCAGGGGCTTAGTTCCTGTTTATCCATGAATCTTCTTGGAGTCCCTGAGGCTATAATATCCATTTAGAAAGATTAAAGAGCATGTGATCGGGCAGGAAAAAAGAGAGGTGGGGAGATAGAGGAAGAAGAAAGTAGAATTCTCTGGGAGTTAGAATTAAGAGCCTAAAATGTCCCCTGAAGAGGGTGCCTTCCTAAAGACAAGGTGCTCCTTCAGAAATCTCTAGCAGGTGAAAGTCTTGAAGGGGTCTTTTTTTTCTCCGTGAGCCTGCGTTTTCTTTCCCACATTCTCAGGTGTGCTGGCAGGCCCTGGGAAGCCAACAGACTTTTTCAAAAGACACTTCCACCTCCTAATCTCTTTGCCTACAAACCAAATATTGATCTATTTAGTAAACGGGCCAGTGGAGGAGAGCTTGTAAAACCCTGTTTATTCAGCAGTTGGGCCCCCCTGACAGCTGTTCACTGGGGGATTATGAAGTCACGGCAGTAATTACACTATAAACAGGGGATGGGGGAGAAGAAAGCCTGAAAGTGAACTGTGGGCTCTGTTACCAGGCAACATAAAATATGTAACCGGAAACCCAGCAAGCGTGTACATTTCCCTACAAGCCTCCCAGATGTCCTCACTTTGGGGCCAATGTTCAATTTCAGTTTCGGTTTGTTTATTTATCCGTCTTCAGGCCGAAGAGTGGAGCTGAGGATGTTGGAAGAGAAAAGAATCAAAACAAAACAACAAAACAAAACAAAAGCACAGGAAAGTGGAGTCATGCATTCCACCCAGTGTCCAGGCCTGCAGGAGAAGGCTCAGGCCCTTGGTCCCTGCTAAAGCAAGCTGTATAGATGTGTGCACAAGGAGGTGGCTAACCCAGGCTTCTTCAGCTAAGAGAGCAACAGGAGTAAGCACCAAGGGAGAGAGGAGAACGGAAAAGGAGAGAGCAAGAATAAGGAAATAGAAACTGGAACCCGCATAATGGGAACCCTGGAGTCCCCTCGGCCACAGCCCCACCTAGTGGTTGCCCCTTGTCGTCATTGTCATAGCTTCTGGGAAGACTAGTCCCCAAGGGATCCAGTGGCCTTGACTTTGTCCCAGTAGCTTTAACCAGAACATGCTAAAGCTAAGCTCACATCAAGTCCCCTGTTCTAGACACTTCTCCAAGCCTGTTTATTAAGATTGGAGAGCTCTGGAAAAGGACCAGAGCCCCATAAAGATTTACAATAAGGACCAGGATGTTTTACTTGCCTTGGCTCCTTAAGTCCCTGTGTGCTCAAAAGCTCTTCCAGCACTCTACGTGGATTTTGTTGTTTCTCAATACACATGTGGAGCATGCACGCCTACACATAGACACATATCAGACCCCACCAGGAAGAGAGCACTTCTGTTGAGTCCTGTATCATAAGCTAAACATTAACACAGCGTGAACACTCAATTTGGAGCACTTTATCTAAAGCAAAACAACAACAAAATAAACACGGCAAAAACTAAATGGTGCTGTCTCTCAGGAATGCTGTTCACCCTATTTTAAGACATGATAGCTCAGTGGCCTGGAAATTACCAGTTAGGTAAGCTGGTTGACTAGTAAGCCCCAGAAATCTACCACCTCCCTCTCCCCTTTGCTGGGATACACAATCATGGCCCTGTGGATTCTGGGGATCAAACGCAAATGCCTTCATATCTTGCTTTATAATCGCTTTATCTCTGCAATCCCTGAGAGTCTGGAATTTTTAACAGAATCAACCACCTCTCCCGACTCTAGTCCTCTCTCTTCAAAGAGCCGCAGAGATGCGAGACTGTAGGAGAAGGCTTAGGAAGGCAGAGTTCCCGTTTCCAGGAGCTCTGCAAATGTATTCACCATTGGGAGTTTGAAATACGCTATCATGAAAGTACTTATACCAAAATATAACCAAAAATAGCCAATCAAATACTCCTTTTCTTACCATGTCCCAGACTCATGGCTGACATGCAAGCCACTGACCCTGACCAACCACTTACGACTTTCCTGGGGAGTCAACGCATCATGGGAGCTGAATCCTGAAGCCACAGAATCCTGCAGAGGCTTCCACACAGAAAACTACCAAAGTAGTTACAGTCTGGTAGCAGAAATAGAATTTTAATTCTTTTCAACTGATTTCCATGTAGAGTAACCACGCTGGTGAAATGAGAATATTTCTCGTGGAACTTATTCCTATTATGGTATACATATATCCACAGGACACTCTGAGAGCCAGACACTGAGTGGCCAGGTTGTAACAATAAAAATATGTAATAAATAAATCCAGGTCACCGAACACACTGCTGTCACCACCTGAGCCTTTAAGGCAGCTGTGAAGACAGCTGGACAAACCAATGTCATTCAGTTTTGTTTTGTTTTCAACCTGAAGAAAGCCATCGAACTTTTTCTCCTAAACTATAGTATTAACCACAGTGGGTAGCAGTTTGGTGACAGAGCTCACTGGGCACCTTGGTCAGCCATTCCTTTGATATTCGGAAGCTTGTCACGTTTACTATCTAGACCTCAGTTTCCCTCTCAGGCAGCTAAGACACTTGAGGGAGGCGAAGGAAGTTCTCCCGGCAGACATTTAGGTACTCACTGAGACCAGCTCAGCAAGCAGAGCTCTGCCCAGTTTCCACAGCTCATTGGCCCATAGACTTCCTTCCAGTCACTGCTGCTGTTGTCCTGGGGATGGTTTGTTTGTTGTGACTGACTTTGCCTGGGATGCACGACAGATGCTGATGCTGATGAAATTGCCCTCAGCATTGCAGCCCCGGGTCATGTTATCGTAGAATCTCACCCAAGCCAGGGCTGATTTTCAGTCGTTTTCCTAAATCAGGCAGCTTCAGGCATCCTACCCTGCCCCAGATGAAGCAGGGGTGGGTGACTGAGGGCTTCTGTCACCCTACCAAGATCCTCTCTTGGTCAAAGAATAAGAGTGGTTTTGTTTTGTTTTGTTTGTTTTGTTTTGCTTTCCCCAGTCTTGTGGTCACTGACTAGCATCCAGTGCTCCGATTGCACTTCCTGCCGTGGTCCATTTAAAAACTAAGTCTAGAGGCTTGAGGTTTCCATGCAAGCTTCTGATACCCTTGACTGCATCTTTCTCTGTGATCTCCTCACTTATTGCCTCTTCTCTCAGCTCCGGTCACATTGGCCTCTGGCTAAGCAGGTTCCTGCTTACTCCCAAGTCAGCCCTTCGACGGTTTTGTTTAGATGATACTTTGCCAGATTCCCCAGGGACTACCTTGAATGAACTGAAGCCTGCCAACCCGACTCTCCCAAATTCACTCTCCCGAACCCACTCTCTAATATCCCATCTGCCATTACCATTGATGATAATATACTCCTTATACACTGCCCTTTCTCAGAATGCCAGTCTTCCTAATTGTCTATCCTATGTCTAGGGCTGCGTCTGCATTTTCATAGACACACCCGCTTGTTCTGTGAGTGGGTAAACTATCTATCCTTGTTTTTCATGGATTACAGAATCCATGAAACTTTGTAGAACTTTCTCACTACAATTTTTTTAATTCCCCAAATCAATGATTTCACAATTGCTCACAGACATGTGGAACAGTGAAAAACTTACATCGCCAAAGTGCTGGTCCCCAGTTGAAGTAATGCTGTTTTAATTCTGTTTTCAACATCAAAAAATGTACACTATTTGGGGTATGTTCAGTGCTATGGATTTTGCACATTTGTGCCTTCTGTTGTGAATTCACCGCCCCTAAACATATTCATTCTCATCCCCCCTCCCTTTCTCTCCATCATAGTACAGACTAGTGAGCCCCAGGCATCACATATGATACATGAGTGATCTGCCAGTGAGCTTGTATACTTTTGTTTTTTGATCAGGAGAATAAAAAACAGCCCCCTGATAAGCTGGGATTAGGCCTGCTCCACTACTCTCTGCCCAGCAGAACTGCATAGTATTT
Organism: Rattus norvegicus; assembly: GCF_021556685.1. Lineage (NCBI taxonomy): Eukaryota > Metazoa > Chordata > Mammalia > Rodentia > Muridae > Rattus > Rattus norvegicus. Next base: position 76,134,948 of record NC_141538.1, read on the forward strand.
CTCTGTGTGAAAGGCTATGATGTGGCTCAGTGGGATAATTCATTTACCAGAAAAAGCTTTATTCAAAAATAGTAGAGCTTTACTGGCCATAAGTTCAATGCTAATGAGTCAGCCAAACATAGTGAAAGATACTTAAATCAAAGCACACACACACATGTACAGGTGTCCCATGACTTACAGTGAGGTTACATCCCAATAAACCCATAATAGGTTCAAGAATGTGTTTGGTTCACCCTTCCTGCAGAGCATCACAGCTCCGTAATGCATGGGATGGTTCTATTCATGAGAGCAAAGCTGACTGAGAGCTGTCACTCCCTGCTCTAGCCAGCACGGCAAGGGTATCACACTGTATCCCTGGGAGAAGACCAAACTTCAAAAATTAAGGCTTCTACTGGAGGCACATTGTTTCTGCACCACCATGAAGTACAGGTACTAAGTCATAAGTCAAGGACCATCTCTGTACATGCCTGCTGGAATTCGCAGCAGTTTGCAGGAGCTCAGCCTCCTACTTCCCCAAGAACAATTGCAGAACATTCAGTGGCTTAATGTTCTTGGAGACACGGTGACTCTGTAAGCCAGAGCCACTATGACAACAAAAATCCACCCAGTTCGGTTTGAATTCTGAGTATTAGCTCATCAACTGTAGTCATGAGCTTGGAAAATAACTCCACGTCTCTGAGCCCTGTGTTCCTAATCCATAAATTATAGTGATCATATCTATCCTTGTGACTGTTCTGAAGAATAAATGAGATGGTTAATGTAAAAGCTCAGAGCCTGACCCACAGAGGGTACACCATGGACAGCTACTCCCTTCACATACCTCTTCTTCTCAGATGTCTTTGCAAGCCACCGGGCAAGTGCTTTGTCTCTCCTCATTGTGGTTCTCATGACATTGAAACCACCACAGACAGTGCCCATCCTCTCATCTACTGCTCAAGGGTCTGTGCTGGGGTTTGAAGTAAACAGTGAGCAATATCTTTTAGTGTAGTTTTTCCTCCTTCCTATGGAGATTAATCTTTTTTAAAAAAAAATAATCAACTCCCAGGAGTGGGGTTATCGTTTCATGGGTGTAAATACATGTAAAGAAGGACTGAGAGAGTCTTTCTACCAGTGGTGATAGGAAGAGTCCTCTTGGCAGACATGTGCCTGGGTGTGTGCATGATTTAGAGGCCATTAAAGTGATTCATCCATCACCCTTCAGTTTTCAACTTTGCAGAGAATTTAGACTTTGTGGAAAGGAGGAAGTCAAGAGTAGAGAAAATGAGGTGATACAGTCAATCAGGAAAAGTTGAAGACCAGATTTCATTGTTACGTTCTCTATACTACAGTTAGGGTAAAAATTTAATAGCAGTGATGGCACACGCCTTTAATCTCAGCACTTGGGAGGCAGAAATAAGTGGGTTTCTGAGTTCAAGGCCGGAGAGGTCTACATAGGGAAATCCTGTGTCAAGAAAGACTCTCTCTCTCTCTCTCTCTCTGTGTGTGTGTGTGTGTGTGTGTGTGTGTGTGTGTGTGTGTGTGTGTGTCTGTGTCTGTGTCTGTGTCTGTGTCTGTGTCTGTGTCTGTGTTTATGTCTGTATGTGTGTTAGAGGACTCTTACCAGGTAAAGGAATGCTGCTTCCTTGGTCTTTTAGGATCCTTTATTTTTATTTTGTAGAAAGAAGAAGAGATGAATCAACTTTGTTTTCCACTGAGAACTTAAACACTTTCTGTGTAACTTTCTTTACTATCTGTGTTGATATAGAAAAGAACACAAGGAAGGAATCTAAACATGGCCCATTCAACATTGTCCTCACTTCTCTCATTCAAACGCTTCTCAGTCAGTTGTTGCCTGAGTAGGAGGAACAGAGGTTTCAACTTTGAAGAATTACTTCTCTGATAAGAGGATAGTTGCTGCATACATATAAATCATCGTCACAGTAATTAATGGTTCCTAGAGAATGCCAGGGACTCTGGGAGTTGTCCACTCTATCAGGACAACTTTCAAGCTGCTCTAGAACTTAGCTGGCTTCTGTACCTTGGAAAGTCCCTGATGATATAGCAAGAACAGGAACCGGTTCCATATGATGTTGATTTTAGGTACAGAAATGATAGTCCTTGCACAGTGCCAATCAAGAAAGAAAAGTTCCCCTTATGGGTCTATTAAGTATTAATCTATTAATAATTCGCATGCTGGGCCCTCACAGCCAGTGAGCCAGTGACTCAGAGTGACTGAGTGTCAATGGGAAATTGAGAGGCTTACAGAGACCTTCTTCAGCTACCATCTTGGGTTTGGGAAAAGACGGTCCAAGCTGCCATCCAAAGGCTGCTCTCTATTCCATACTTATTTTTTGTAAAAGGTACCAGCCTTCTGTTTTTCCCAAGACTACCCGACTTTATAGAAGGAATTTGAGGAGGTAGAGAAGAAATAACATCTTTTGAAAAATATTCATTGTTCATAAAACATCTCAATTACCTTAAATATTCTGAAAAATATTTCCACAAAGAGTAAAAACAATAATTTCTCCTCACAAAATCCAAGGCCTTCTTTTCTTTCCATTTGGATATGATTAAGTGTGTTTTATTCAAATGAGTAAATGTCATTTATGATGTGGGGAAAAGGTAAAGTTTTCCATAAAACCAGTTGATATTTGTCCACAAAATTACTTATGTATTCTAATGTCGATACCAGTACCATTTGCCAAGATTTAAGCAAACTTTTGCAAGGGGTCTACCAGCAGCTGTTTATGAGGTACATGCTGAATACCTAGAGAAAGCCATGCAAGCACAAACCATGAAGCACAACATGTATTCAATTTGTTCAGCCCCTACTTCATCATGAAAAATAACAACAAAATCTATGCTGCATCCTGCCCTGGATGAGCCTGGAACAGAGACCAGAGATGGAGCGGTCAGAGAAAATATAGTATTATGTCACAGGGCATGGATGTAAAGAAGTGTAAATATAGAAGGAGAAAGAAGTAATTTTGGAGGAATGGGGTGATTATCCACGGAGGAACTCTCTTCTCAACTTGTGGGACTTGAAGAATAATCAGGAATGTTCCAGGTTAATACATGTCATCTAACGTGGAAAGCACTAGACTGGAAACACGGAAAGAGAACAGATGAAAAAGACAAATGAATGTCAGGGTGAATACTTTGAAATGTAGCAGGCAGCAACGAAAGATCTCAGAACTCTCTGAGGCAGCAGTGTGTGGACTTTACTAGGTAGGGCACCAGAGATAAGATCTTACAAGAAAGATGAGAGTTTTCCCATGGCTCATGGAGAAGCAAAGGAAGACAGAGCAGAGAAAGGCATGTTGGGACACTTGACTGGGGAAAATTGCCCAAGAAGCTGAAATCCTACATAGCAGGTTATGATCTCCTAAGATAGATCTGAGAACAGCTGAGCTTGGTGACAAACTTGTAGGCCCTCTAACCCGTGGATATTGTTCCCTTGATGAATGCATTTGCAGTCTTACAGAAGAAAGCACTCGCTCACAGGTTCTCTCTGGACCCAGTGGGTGGCTACCTCTCTGAAGCTGAAAGGGAACATTAGCAGAAACCAGCCCAGGATGAGCCTCACAGTGGAGCAAGTAGCAAAGTGAAGCCCTGGGCTCAAAGAACACTGATGTGACTGTTGTCATTCATAAGGCAATTCTGCTGAGGAAATATTTGGGAGCCTTAGACATGAGCTTCTTTGCTATAACCTCATGTAAAAGTGAATTGGACACAGTGTGCTTGCTTGATGGATTTGCAGAAAGGAGAAAAGATAATGAGGCGATAAGAAAATTCCAAAGCTATTTTCTTGATCTATTTTGACTCATTTATTGAGTTTTGTGTACCTTCCAGATGATGTACATGCTGGGGAAAGCTGAAAATGCAAAAGTATGTGAAGACAGGAATGAACACCCAAAATAAAAAGAGTGACATTCCATATACAATGTATCTACTTCTTCTAGTCCTATTAATGCTACTAGTCTCCTTAGATAAACAAGAAAAGTACCCTATGCACTGACCTAGGTCAGCTCTAAAGTCTTAGAGACGTTAGTTACAACACCGTCTCTGTTGAATTCTGTCCTGAAAGTGTGGATGGACACAGGCTAAATGGCTTGGTACACAATGGAGTAAACAATGCTGCGAGTCATAAATCATCATTTTATGTGATGCACTATGGAATATACTAGAAGCATTGTTTAAAAGGTTTTATTAGACCAATCTTTGAAAGAGCATGTCTCGTAATTTTAACTTCAATTATTGTAACTCACATCAGTGGAGTCTGGTCCTACAAGTCCTGCTACTCAAAACTATTTAAAACAATTGGCAATTCTTTCCTTTAGTGGCCCACAAATTATACTTGAAAGTATTGATAATTTCGACTAATCTTCTATTTTGAACATGACAAGAACGGAGGTGGACACGCAACTGAATTATGCAGTTTCCAGTTTTGATCCAAAGGACAGATTTGTCACCACATGAAAGCACAGTGGGTAATTACCAGGTGGTTGAAATGACAATTAACCCCATCCTTAATAATTATAATTTGACAGACAATAAATCAAGATGGCAGCCATCTGTAAATAAACGCCCACAGAGCCAGCTGAATAGAGTTGCACAATAGCTACCCTCATAAAACGAGCAAACTAGTTCTGACTAGTGAGCAAGTAAATTTCCTAAAGATCAGAAAGAAACAAATTTTTGGGTCACCATGTTCCTACATTTGTCAGCTGGACACGATTGAGGACCCAAGTATTGTTTTGTTTTCTTTTTATTTGATTGTTTTCTGGGATAATTATTGCTTATTTTCCAGAAAACATTAGCTCATTTTAAAATATGGGATTATAACATTTCGGCTCAAGTGAAACTATCCGATTAAATAGCTGTACCCTGGGGCTAGCATACTGCCTAGTATGTTTGCCTCAGTCAGAGACTACCCATGGGGTCTGTTACCCTTATTCCTTTCAAAACTTCTGTTCATTTGTCCACTGTGAGGGCCCTCGTGCTCTTTATATGTTTTAGCATTCTTTCTCAGACTTTAATAATTATAATAATATTTGTCTCAACAATAACATCAGCCTATATTTGTTATCACTTCTATGAACTGCTATGTATGCACCTTACTGGGATATCCTCTTAATTAAAAAATCTAGTTCGTTTTTTCTTTTGTTTTGTTTTGGAGGCAAACAATAACTCAGTCATTTTTCCCAGGGACATAGCTCATAGGAAGCAGAGTAAAGATTTTAGTTTCAAATCTCTACCCCACTCCCCAAGACATGGCACTCAACTCTTCCTGATTCATGTTCATGGTCTTTATTATGTGGTGAAATTATTCAGTGAAATTTAAAAATCTGAAAAGATTTTTTTTTACTTGAACTGTCACAGTTACACCCACACAGATATCTCCTCATTGCTAAGGATTCCTAAATCTATCTCTAACCCAGATCTGCCTCTTAAATACCACATCCTCAGAGCAACACACTGTGCTGCAGTCCCCGCCTGGACTCTTTCATTCAGCAAATGCCTGTTAAGTAACTCATGGGCAGCCATAATTCAAGGCACAGAAAATAGAGTGGGAAATGATGCAAGAGTCAGTCCTTCCTCACAGTGTCTAGTATAGAAGCAAGTGGAAGGAGCCATATAACTTGAAGGTCAAATACAGAATATGGGAGATGCTTACATATACAAAAGATGATGCCATGTCAGAAAAGGGAGCTAAGAAGAGCATAAATAAGAAGGAGCCTGCTTCTTAGGAATAAAGTAGTCACAAGAGGCCTCACTGAGGGGAGGACAAGGATGTGAAATTCCAAAGGAGGTGAGGGAGGAGACTAGATGGGTCTCTATAGAAAAATCATTCTTGACAGCAGAGAAGTCATCTCAGGAACTCCTAGGAAGGAGTAGACTGGCCATGGTGGAGGAGTATCAAGGATTTCAACATGACACGATGGTGCCAGAGAAGGCTGGGCTAGACAAGACAGAGAGCTGGACTGTAGGGGTGGACAGGGATGTGTCATACAGATCACCAAAGTAAATACCTTCAGAGTGATTTGGAGGGAATATGTCTTCAGTAGGTGTCAGGCAAAGGAGTCATGATCTGGGTTCACTGAAAGAGGACACACTGGCTGCTACATTGAGGACAGATTGAAAGACAGCAAGGAAGAAACAGTGGCCATGGAGATGTTAGGAAGCAGTTAAATCGTAGCCATGTTTTGAAGTGCTCAAAGAGTTTACTGATAAATTAGACACTGGAAATGACAGGGGGGAATCACAGAAAACTAAACCATTTGTTGGGAAGGAAAGAGAGTGAGGTTGTGATCTTAGGCTTAGTACTGAATGCTCTTAGGTGATGTTGACACCTGTGTGCAAAACAGATACCCACTGTTTCCATTCATCACACACACACACACACACACACACACACACACACACACACACACGGGATAGGGGCTCATATCCCTTACCTCCATTATCCATCTAGCTCCTTATGTCCATCTATCTACATAAGCCAGATTCAAGGGATCAAACTGATGCTCCCTTCATAACCTAGCTCACTTTGCAGCATCAGTCTGTTGCACCTGCATGACTTGTTATTGGTACCGAGAACAAATTCACTCCTCAGTCTGGGTGACCCCTCTGATCATATTTTAACTGATATTCTTTGACAAACATCAAGTTACTTCAATTGGCCACTTCTCTAAGCTTTCCATAAACCCATTGGCAAAATGATTAACTTGCTTCTCTCGTTCAAGTATAACTATTCACCCATCTGATACCAGTTTTTCTAGTCTAAACTTTCATTGGTACCCATTGGTAGAGCATGCAAGTGGGATGTGGAAGGAAGAAGAAAAAGGATGAGTTCCTTTAGGACCTTGAAGGTCACTCTGAGGATTATTGTATTTTGTCTTCAAGTTGACCGGGACTGATAGCGGTGACGTGAAGTAAAAGAGCAAAGGACGGGGTCTACTGTGAGTCTTCAAAGCTTCACTCCAGTGAGTGTGAACTGGACGGCACGTTCTTCTGAGCTGGGAATGAAGAACTGTGAATAACATTAGCTGATTCTTGTTATTTGTGAGATATTAGCTCAATCACTTATATTTAAGCTCTTTCAACTATTCCATGAGAAAAAATGGCGATTCTCCTCCATTTCACGGAGTCTCTGGATCAAGGTGTAAATACATTGAATATGTTTCAGAAGACACGGCGCTATTAAATAGTAGAGACTGGTTTTGAATATGGACGGCTCCCAGGACCCAGCACTCCCTTCTACCTCCTACAATATACTGACTTAATATGAAACTGTGTTTAGTTTCACAAGAACATTTTCCTAACCCACATCAGCCCAAACTGAATGTCTACTTCAATATTATTTTTGCAAAATTGCCCTTCCAAAATACATAGTTTGTGGACAGTACGTGCTATACGACTCGTGTTTATATGGGTGCTTTAGCCACCATGTGATGTTTCTCTTAGGCTTTTTTTTTCACCTTCAGTCAAATGAGGGGAAACATGTAGCATATGGAAACATTTCTACAGTGCAAGTCATGCTGAAGGGGAATATTATGCAATTTGCAAATACTGTCATATGAAATATAAATATGCATGAAAATGCTACACAGAGACAAAAAATATCTTTGTATTGATGATTCATTCAGTCAATCATTCTTTCATTCAGCAAATGTTAACCAGTCACCCATGTTACGGCAGGAGCAGTGGGAGGCAGCAGGAAGCAAGAGATGAATAAGACTCACTCCTTTCCTGAGAAAACTCAGAGTCTTGTTTTTGCTTTGCTTTGTTTTGTTCATTTTAAAGTAGTCACAGCTAGATGAAAATATTCCAGTTGATTCTCCTTAACTGCTTCAAGGTAAGACACAGCTTTGTCCTGTGATGGAGGTAGGTCTCTTGTCACTGGCTCTGGCACTGAGACACATGAACCAATCTCTTAGGCTCAGTTTCTTCAACTGAGAATAAGTAGACAGTGCATTAGAAGATGGCTGGGAGATTTAGGGCCTATTCTTAGCACAGAAAATCTGGAGAATACAGTCTGAATTAATGACTATTCAATGTTCACTGTGACTTTTTTCTTTTTCATCACCAGCACCATTTCCAAAAGGCCAGTCAAAATTTGCTAGCAGAGGGTGGAGAGAAGACTCCTTTTGTAAAGGGCTCACCTTCTCACATGAAGACCTCAGTTCAAGTCCCAGAACCCATGTGAAGAAAAAAAAACAAACAAACATGTTCTATGGCAAAGTGGCTCATAATAGCAAGGTAGAAATCAGAGACTACTAGCTGGTCCCTGGATACATATAGGCCAGTCATTCTAGCTTACTTTCAAAGGTTCAGGCCAATGAGACCTTGATTCAAACAAAGTGTGAAAGACTTCCAAAAGGGACAACTTCTGAGGCTGTCTTCTGACTTCCATGTGTATATGCACATATTTGTATTCACACACAAATGAACGTGGACAGAACACAATTCGCAAGCAACCACTCATCTTCCCTTGCTTCTAAACTAGAAGACAATAAATGAAAATTCCTCTGAGAGGTTTGGAAAGGAACAAACAATCCATTTAGGACAGAACTGTCTAAGTTCTTAGAAAAAGATGTGACCTTGTCAACATTCAGGTCACGAGGGAACAGGAAGCATTTGTTGAGCATCTTCTGCCCAGCAGTAAAGGGGACAGCTACCTAAGGACCTATGCCAATGGGATGAGACAAAATTCAATTTCTCCTTAAGAAATTTTAATGAGTTCCCATTACACCAAGAATACCAGCATAATCTCTTGACAAAAGGACTCAATGAAAAAAGAGTCCACGAACAACATTGGTCCTCCCATCTCTCATCGTTCCAGATAGGAACAACAGGGACAGCACTAAAACATGATCACACTGGTTTTTCTACCTCCATAAGGCAGGCATCTTGCCATTTAAAGAGTGACTAACATGAGAGATACTTAGAAGAAGCCAACAGATATCAAACACATGAGATCAGGTTTGTCCGGCTTGTGTGTGTGTGTGTGTGTGTGTGTGTGTGTGTGTGTGTGTGTGTGTGTGTGTGTGTTGTCAAATATTCTTCCAAACTCAGTTTCCTCAAAAAAAAAAAAAAAAAAAAAAAAAACAGAATCAGAGAGCATAGCTTTCTCCAAAATCTCAATTCTTAACACCAGCAGATGAAAATTAGATCCATATCTCCCTGGAACCAATCTGTTCATTTTTATTTATTCACTTTGTGTCTTGGAATAAAATCTAGTGTCAAATGATTAAAGGTATCTGGACTGTTCTCATTTCTCATATTGCTTCTCTATCCCCATGATAAGTGCCTGATCTTCTTTGTCAGCTAAAGGCCCCTGGACAATAATGTCTGTGCTCTGTATTAGTCTCTCTTGCCCTCTTGGTTTGTTTGAGAGTGTTCAATGGACAACACCAGCAATCAAGATACCAGGGAAGAATAATTGTGCCCTTCTAGTATATCAACCGTCATGATTGCTTAACTGTACTTACAGTTCCTACCAAATCACCTTTCCATCCTAAAGATCTAGCCTTCAAGTCCTCCTCTTTGCCTCTGTTGGGACAGTGAGTGGTCAGTAAGTACTTTTTCTAAAGTAGACAAATTTCTTGACCAAACCTCATTGGTTCTCTTGACTTTCTTCAAGTATCTGTAGATACTCTCCCCCCTGAAACCACATTCAGCATCTGAGTATGCTGTTTGGTTTTCTATTGCAACTCTATCGTTATAACGTATATTCATTTCACCATAGTTTACACTCACACTGGATCTTACATATCTAGTAAATAGCATCCACTTGCATCATACTGAAACAAGTCAGCTGAGATCACAAGAGGCACATTTTGTTAGTTTTTTGTTGAGCTCACTAGAGAGACAAAATTTCCCCACATGTAATTGGCAGTCACTCTGGTGAATGAAGTTTCCCAGTCACGGGAACGTGATGTTTATCCAGCAGCCTGTGGTACAAAGATGAAATCCAAATATATGAAAACACACTTTCCAGACTCTGCCAAGAACGTTTCTAGAATGTATGCAAAAAGCTGAAAGCATTTGTAACTGTGTCCTAGAATGTGAGGGAGCATCAGAATGGAGCTGCCGGAGCACTACAACCATTGGTACTTGCAAACCAGGACTAGGAGTTTGGAAATGAACTGAGAAGTCGTCCAGCCTCCATGGCCTTTTTGAAGTTTTCACAGGCTCTGTGCCAGTATTAGTTTGTCCATGGAAACTCCACAAATCAAAGCAGACAAATGTGGGACATGAAGTCACACCTCAGTGGGTCTGTGAGAGAGAGATCAGGACATATCCACAGTTAAAAGAGTGAGATGGAGATTCTTCTTCCAAAATGCATGCCTACTAAATGAAATAAAAACTGATCACAGACTATACCCAACCGGACATAGATCAGCACAGCAGACATTTCCAGTCTTACAACACACACACCCCTACATCAGGTTACTGGCAGGCATGACATGCAAAGGGATTTCTCCTTGGTAAAATTTGGGGAGAATGCATTGTTATTATTGGGTTTCTTTACACTGCTGACTCTTAGGCTTAAGGCAAACATAGCAACTGCAATATTATGCTTGCATTGGAAGAGGAGAATATGTTTACACATCTTAGGAGAATATGTCAGCTCTCCCTAACTCACGTGTGAATTCCTCAGGATCAGTCCCCTCTTCAGTGCTGGGCATACAGAGAGGCACCATCATACTCCATTTATGTGGAACTAGGATCAAACCTGGGACTGAGCTAGCTATCTGGATCTTTTTCTTCCATATACACCACAATTAAAAGCAGAATATATCTGATTGTCCACAACCAGGAGAGATGATTCAAGCACCGTTTAAATCAAACCCATTTAAATTTGAGCATTCTAAAATCACGGAGGTGAGTCAATGTGCTTAAGATTATGTAAGAAGTAAGAATTGAAGCAGAATTTAATAGGCCACAGGCTCACACAAGACAAGGATCAAGGGTTGATGATCAGAGTCTAAAATAGTCTAAGTGACCAAGAATAATACAAATAAAACCACATACATGCTCACAGAAAGAAAATTGCACCAATTGGTGGAAAATGAGAATGAGTTATGAGTTGCAAGCAACATTTGACCTAGTAAAAACTGGTGGAAAATTTGCCTATCAATGCATAAGAGGAGATGGAAATGTGTTATGTACACAGGATTGTGTACGTTCAACCATAAAGAAGAAAACGATTGCTTTTGCAAAAAAAAATGGATGCAATTGGAGATTGTTGCATTAAGTGAAATAATTAGAAAACCAAGTACCATATAGTTTCTCTCACAGGTGGAATCTTGATATTTTTTGAAGACCTGAATGGGGAACTCTTTAGTAAGAGAAAGGAAATTGTCAGGAGAGAGTGGAAAGACAAATGAGAGGAAAATACGGCAAGTAGGACCAAACATTATATACATGAATAAAATAAAATCAATCCATTCTTACATAGAATTTACATATGGTAAAATTCAAAGAACAGAAAAGTTTGTGTTACAGTCAATGGGTTGTCAGAAATGAAGTTTGCAATGCTATCTTACAGACAGTTTTAAATTTCCATAGTTGAAAGAAGGCAAAGACCTGTGTATCCATTTTCCTGACATACTTATTTACCCTATAATAGACTGATAAGTGTTGTTTGAGTGAATGAGGGCATTTGGATAGAATGCTGATACTTCATTCTCTTCCAACACAATAGTCAATCCATCAAAGGCCCGCTGAGACCAGTACCTCAGTATCCCTTGATTCCATCTACTCTTCTGCATTTCTTGGTGCTTAAGGCCAAGAAACCCCTGCCTTACCACAGAATGTTCTAATAACCTTCCAGTTGGTTTCTTACGCCCCTCATGAGCCCTTCCAATCCATCCTCTACACTGATGCCAAGTAATTTTTAGCACTGCAAATTGAACTTAGCATTAGGCTCAAACCTTCTCTTTGTCTTCCAAATTACACTTGGGATAAAATTCTAAAACAAGCCTTACCTTGTCTTAGGAGACTAAATAATCTGCTTCTCTAGGCTCATATGCTGCCTCTCTTTCTGTATTTCAATTCCATCTCTTTGTCTCTCTCTGTCTCCCTCAGCCTCAGTCTCTGTCTCTCTCTGTCTCTCTCTGTCTGTCTCTGTCTCTGTCTCTGTCTCTGTCTCTCTGTCTCTCTCTCTCTCTCTCTCTCTCTCTCTCTCTCTCTCTCTCTCTCTCTCTCTCATTCATTTGCCCCCAATAGCATGACAGCTTCTTTCTCATTTCTGAGGGGGTTGGGTACTGTTCTCTTTTTTTAGTGTTTTCTGCTTTTAATCTGCCTTGGAGCAGGACCATCTTATTTCCAACAGTAGTTCTGTAAGTGTGATTTCTGTGGCTCTTAGACCAGGTTAGATATTTCTAGCAAATCCCCTCCCCCACTTAATGCCTTACCTTTACATTGTTGGTCTGAGAAATCTGCAATTGAATAACTTCATGGTCACACACACACACATACACACAAGCACACACAAACTACATATATATATACATGTATATATACATATATATGTATATACATGTATATATGTGTGTATATATATATATATATATATGCTATACAGAGACTATACTGGCCCCAGTCTCTATAATCCCCAACACACACAACAAGTATGCATATGTAACTGCTTAATACAGATATATTACGATACACCTGACTACAGAATGACTTTTGACTTTGCAATGATGTGGAAGTGACACACCATCTGTAGACAGTACTTTTCATATTCCGTATTTTTGTCTTTTTCCAGACTTTTAATAGATGTTTTATCCCTTTCCAATGCTGAACAGCAATAGCTGCGCTTGGCTCCATGATTTCAAGTGTGAACAAATATTATCTATACCAGTGAACGAATTGATGAACTTTTTGTTCTGCACTTCTAGTCAGCCCCTAATTTTATAGGCTTGTTTATACCTGTGGTCCTCACTCCTCCATACGGTCTCAGCTGTGTAACCCTTTTACCAGCCAGGTGTCTGCAACATTAGAGTCAGAAATATCATCAGACTTGGCTTCTATATTAGGCTGTAGATCAGTTCAAGTCTTCACTCCTATCAATTGCAGTGGACAAGTGTGGTATGAAAAGCCAAGAAAGCTCACAGAATGTATCTCTCCAGACTGGGCATTGGCACAAGAGTAAGAATGGATGTTAGTGAAGACTTCCAAAATAGGAAGACTCTGTATGTAACCGGAGGACTTGTTTATGAGCTGCCTAGAGGTGAGGAAAGGATCGATGCGAAAGGCCTTCTAAGCAAATGGAACAGCCTACATAAAAACAGGGAGGGAAGAGAGAAACAGCACTTCTAGGTCATTTGGTTTGGTGTGACGAAGTATTGGCCTGAGATGAGTGAGGGCTGGACAGGGGAAGGTCTTGTAGCCATGTGAGGGAGGCTAGACTTTATGCAAAGTACAAAAGGAAGCCAATAAAGGAGGCATAGCAAGGAAAAACATGACCAGATAGGAACTGTTAAACAATTGCACAGACCACTGCTCAGAGGAAGAAAAAAGGACATGCGCACTCCAAATTCAATTTGGTAAGTGTATTGAATTCAATTTAATACTTGACTCTGTTGGGGCATGTGTCTTGGGCTCCTTTTACTACTTGCCAAATCAAATATGCCCACAGCACTGTGTAGCAGTGACATCATTGACCATTTAACCCATTCCTTCTCTAGAGAGGAGGGATTATAATGACGTTTTTCCCAGTGACTTTCATATAGGACAGGGCTTCTCTCGTGTTCCCTAGATAGCTGGGGTCTGCTGCTTGTTTAGTAAGTTTGATTTATTTACTGGAAGCTAGAAACTTGGAAAACAACAGCCTGCGTGCACGTGGATGGGCTTCCCTGTAGGAGACTGAGCTGGCAGTTATTTTAATTAGCAACACATTTTATAAGGGCAGACTCGGCAGTGGAAACATGTCAAGGCCTCTTTAGCTATGGAGTTTGGCAGACTCTCGTGCGTGTGCTTGGGCTCGGTAGTCAGTTCTTGACTTCTCTCCATCTCTCTCAAGAGGCTCATTGCACAGAAAGAACCCTCTGTGTGTAGAAATCCCCATGGGGGTTGGAGGACTTATCAATTTTACATACCATAGCTGAGGATTCAGATGGACTCTTGAAACCAGAAAATAAAATACTCTCCAGGTAGGACTAACAGCATTCCTTTTTGACTTAGTACCAAACCTGTTGCTTCAATAATTTTCTTCCTGGAACCTAAACTTCTAGCTATACAAGACTGTTTACCTCATTGGTTCAATGTCCACTTTGCCTCCGGAAGATTATTTCTCCTTATATTGTCACAATGTTTCCTCAAGAGCTATACGCATTGCACGTATTTTATTGTATATATAAGTGTGTGTGTGTGTGTGTGTGTGTGTGTGTGTGTGTGTTTATTGATGAGATCCATCACAGATGAGGCAGTACATTGTCAGTAGCATACTGAGAATATGAGTAGGATACTGTACTACTGGATGAAAAAAGTCGACTGACTGTTACAGACTGTTCACTCAGCTGATACAGGAGTAACCACTGGGCCTAAGGAAGGCCAGGGATGTGAAGGTGACCAGTCTTGAGAAACTCCCATGTGCTCTCAGGATGAAGGGCAAAAATAGGCTTGCAGTCTAACTGTACTTCCTAATATGCAACCCATGAAAACCTGTTGTGTACATTCAACCTTTAGGCTAAAGATGCCAGGATTGTTTCCAGTCAGGTTGCCTTAGCAACAAGTGCCAGAACCATCCATTCAAAAACCATGATATTATAATGGGCTGGAGTCTTGCTTTTCTAATTTCTAGTTTCCAATAAGCCCTTGTTATCGTCCACTGTCCATATAGGACAGGGCTTAGCTCCTGAAAGCTAAAAGGTTTGGAGGAAAGGAAGGAAGGAAGGAAGGAAGGAAGGAAGGAAGGAAGGAAGGAAGGAAAGAAGGAAGGAAGGAAGGAAGGAAGGAAGGAAGGAAGGAAGGAAGGCAGGCAAAGAAGGAAAGAAGGAAAGAAGGGAGGGGAGGGGAGATAGGGAGAGAAAGAGAAAGAAGGCAGGGGAAGAAAACTTTCCATCCTAGTTCATCAACATGCAAAGAATTACCCATACCCAAGGAACCAAAGGGTTCAAAGATCGTGCTAATTTACATTTGCAATCAATTAGATAGATACATAGATAGATAGATAGATAGATAGATAGAGAGATAGAGAGATAGAGAGATAGAGAGATAGAGAGATTTAACTGACACCTGACACATACATACCGCCCCCCATTGAATCTATCTGTAATCTGGACATTTAAAAACTCTCCAAAATACAAGATTACACTTGTTGTGAGAAGCCAGCAGCAGCTTCAGGTAAGAAGCTGTCTTACTGGGAAGGGGAACAATGAGAGTGGAGATGGGCAGGCTACCTATTCACTTGTGTCGGGTGGAGCCCACCCTCTCGAGCATCCATGCAGAGTACAGAGCCTCTTGAGGACACTACTGTCCATGAGGCTGTGTAGGTAATCCCAAAATGAATGAAGCGGTCTCCAAACACTCACAATGCAGAAGGAGGGATGGACAAGGTGCCAGACAACAATGGAGACTGACATAAACAAGGGATAGATTGCCAGAGAAGTTTGGAGGAATAGGTAGCAGGTAGTATCTTTGGCTCTGGAAATTGAAATACAAATTTACATACCAGACTGGCTTTTTATAGCTCTGTGGCCTTGATCAAGATTTTTGTTTTGTTTTGTTTTAATTTTAATTGTTTGTTTCTGAGTTTGTGGGGCAGTGTCTCATTTTGCACCCCACTGGCCTGGAATTCATAATCCTCCAGCCCTTCCCTCCACAACGCTGGCTTTACTGGTGTACCGTTGACATCTTACTATTTTCATCTGAAATAAAAATGAGAAGAGTAAGAATAGTCCTTCCTTCCTCTCACAGGATTATGAGGGGTCAGCAATTCAGAAAGATTAGAAAATAACTTGTGTTATGGATGAAATAGCATTTTTAACAGGACTCAGGGCTAGGTCCTGTCATATGATTTACATGATTTAAAAATCATGGCTCTATTTCATCATTAGTATAATTCCTCCTCCTGCACACATTCTTAACATGTTAGTGGAATTTTTGAAGCAATCTAAATTCACAACCCAACTACTTAATCCTGGAGGGTTCCTGTGGGCTCTTCTAGCAGAGTCTAGCTAGACAGAACTAGCAGATGGGCTAGACTTCTCTGGCTCTCACTGGCCATCAGTATTTGAAATGTCCCCTCCCTGCCTTGTTTGTTGTTTGTTTGTTTAGCTGAATAATTTACTGTGAGTGTGTTAAATCCCTTACAAATATTATTAGAGGTTAGTCAAGTTATGCAATCTCTCACTTTATCAGTCTAGGCTGTTCAAAATCCATGCAGCGCCCACTGCCCACCGTTGTACAGATATTGTTCCTCTTTACAGTTTTTGACAACCAAACACAATTTTTGCTCTAAACAAGGTTGCAATTACAAATTCTTTTTAAACAAACCAACATAAAGGATGTGGTGTGTGTGCGTGTGTGTGTGTGTGTGTGTGTGTGTGTGTGTGTGTGTGTGTGTGTGTGTTCATCAGTACCTAGAAAGGCTGTATTTCTGACTTCGACTCAGAAGTGGGGCAGGGGGAGGGCAGAGGAGAGAGGACTGTGTGTCCTGATACAGAGTCATCTGCCCACGCAGCCCGGCTTCACTTCTGTTCCTGAGAACTTTGGCTTCAGCCCGCATCTGGTTTCCATAAGGAAGGGAACTTGGCGAATAAGAGGCCACGTAACTACATCATGTGCTTGCACACCATGAACACACACACCAGTCAGGGAGGCCAGAGGGAATGGACTGAGTCCCCCTCAGCACAGCCTAGGGCAGGAAAGAATGAGACACTCTGCAGCTCTTCTGAACAAGTCCACAAAGCACTGCCCTTTAAACTTCCTCAGAGAGCTAGGGAGAGGGCTCCGTGTGTTGGAGAGCGTTTGCCACACATGCATAAGTTTAAATCCCTACCACACACGTCAAAAGCTGAGTGTGGACATACTGAAACCCAAGTACTCTAGGGGATGGATGGTAACAGGAGGGTTACTGAGGCTACAGCTAGGCTGCCAGGCTAGCTCCACTGTTAATGAGAAGCCCTCTCTCAAGGGAGTAGGACAGAGTCACAGGACACTCAGGCACATGCACCTGAACACACATGTGGTCATATATACCATACCACACATACTTTCAAAGAGTGAATATATACTAATACAAAAAATTTTGAATTTTCAATAATATAGTGTTACCAGTTATTCTAAAAATATCAAGTCCAGAGTCCTTTACCAGTCTCCAGTTATTGCTCATGGATGTTGTCTTTGTGGTTCCTAATTTGTTTTTATGTATGTGACAAGGTGTCATACAGCCCAGGCTTTCCTTGAAGTTATGATCTTCTGCCTCTACCTGCCAAGTCCTGGGGTCACCCGCATTTACCTCCACTCCTAGGTTTTAATGACTGCCGGGAATGCAGGGCAGTGTGTGTACAAGCATGCAGTAAGAAATAAATGAACAACTCATGACCCTTCCCTTCAATAAAAGAAATATACATACAACTCTGAGAAGCTGCAAGCTCATAGGGGAGACAGTTACACTGAGTTGCTCCTCAGTTCTGAATTTGGAAACATACTTGAAACTTGTATGTGCGAAAAAGCTTCGACTTACATCCAGATGCACGTGGCCTGATTTCGTACATCTATTGTTGTCATGGAGCCTTGAACATACTCTTCAAGCTATTTGAAAACTATAGTGCCCCATCTTTCACGAGATTTCTGTAGCAAGTACTGATAGAACACATAGAACATCCTGGACAAGTAGCACTTACTATGTGCAAGCTGATGCTTTTATCCAAGATTCCAACTCACAAACAATGCACACAGTGTGTCCAGCTCTAGGATACCACCACTCATCATCTCTGGCTGTCCCCTGCCCACACCCTTGATATTTCTGTTACATAACCTCCAGTGGCTCAGTTCGAAGAATTATGAAGTGTTCTGTGTGAAAGGAATCTGTAGTCCCGACATCTATAGAGGAGGATGCTGAGGTAGAAAAAAGGCTCTATCCATTCAGCCAGTGGCAGATCCAGGGCATCTCCCAGTACATCAACTCTAACATGTTTTGTTTTTACAAATCTCTTAGTGCAGCAACAATAAGTACAGCTACCCTTATAAGAGCCTGGTTGCACCGTCATGGAGCTGGAGCAGGCTAGCAAAGTGGCCTACAATGTTGTCCACAGCAAAGAGAAAGACAGTGTTTTTGAATGCCCAGGGAAAGAAAAGGGAACTTTGGGGCTCGATCTAACAGAGCTCAGAATTAGAGTGCTTACCTAGAGTGCTTAAAGCCTGAGATTCAACTCCTAATACCACAAAGAAAAATACAAAGGGCAACAGAGTGGCAGGGAATGGGGTGAAAAGGGAGAGGAGGAGAGAGGGAGAGGGAAGATAAAAGAGAAAAAGGCAAAAGGGACTTTGCTCCAGTGGTGAGTGAAGGATGTTGGGATGAGGCTCTAACTTTGAATAGTCAAAGCAAACCCGAGGTTATCACGATGGACTATATGATAGGAAGCAAAAGGAATCTGAGTCAGACAGGAGAGTATTTCTCAGTGGAAGAACTGGTCTGGTGGACTTTGAAGAGGAAGGATCTGAGACTTAAAAGCCTACCCCCCTTACTAAAAACTGCAGCCCTCCAGCACCTCCAGTGGGAACTAGACTCTCTGATAGGCAGACCTTAGCCAGGAATATTGGTTTTGGATTTCTGAGGTCTACAGCTATAAGAGGATAAGTATAAGTTGTTTTAACCTTTCTGAATCTATAGTGATTTGCTGCGGTGGCAACACAAAACTAATATAAAACTGTAGCATAGCATTTCAGAACCACTGAGCGACAAATGCTGTGCACGGAAAGAGATAGGTGGTGTACAGTGGATTTATGTAAATAGAAGAAGGAAAATGTAGTTTGTGTTTTAAGTACAAGAGCAGTTTAGAAGATTATATCAGAGTATGGCAACATTTTGAAAGAAAATACTATTGATTGCATATTATTGATAAAGAGATTTAACAATAGTGAATTCTTCTACTCTTATGTACTTTACGATATTTTTCAACTACAATGCAATATGTTCCAGTTTTACAATTAGAAAATAACCATTAAAAACATTCTTGATCACTTGATTGATTGATTAATTGATGACTGCAAAAGGTTCCTGCTTTGTAGCACAGGTTGATCTCAAATTTGTGGTCCCTGTGCCTCAGTTTCCAAAGTGCCAGGATTAAGAATATATAACAACAGACTCAACTAGAAGATTCTGTTTTGTTTTGCTTTGTTTTGTTTTGGCAAAAGTCCGTTTTTTCATTTTATGAAACTTGAAATATAAATATATGTAAAGCAGAGGAGCTGCTGGCTCAGAAGGGAGCTGTGTCAAATTTTGCCTCAGTTCAGAATTTGGAAGCGTATCCTTAAGAAGAAAGTTAAGAAGTCTAACACTGAATCCTCTTTATCAAAGTCATTAAAAAATTCAAAACAAGTATACTTCATAAGACAGCAGCAGGCACGGCAGTATCAGGGGAACCCTTCCCCCTTTCGGGATTTTAAGTCCACATCTAAGGCCTGCCCTTTAGTATCTGGAAAGTTAATAAGCACTCTCCTCTCTAGACCGCTCCCATCATTGAGAGCACTGGGAAGCATAATTGCATGTGGCATTTTGTTGCATGTGGCATTTTGCAGACTAGCACAGGGTTTCCCAGTGTGGTTGCCACAACAAAGGATTCCACACTGAAGACAATGAAATTAGAAAGTCTGCTGGCTACAAAGATGGCTCCGAAGTTAAGGACACTGTCTGTTCTTGCAGAGGACCTAACACCCATGTTGGTAGCTCACAATCACCTGTCTCTACAGCTCCAAGGAATCTAATGCTCTCCTCCAGTCTCTGTGAATACCTGTATACATGTGGCTGTGTACACACATACACACACACACACACACACACACACACACACAAATAAATAAATCTATACAAAACTAAACTAAACTAAACAAGGGATAGCCTGTTATTAACGGCTTGCAGAGCATTGAGCCTTAAGCACTTCCTGTATATTTACTGCTCTTTCTCGTCTCCTCTGAATGACCCTGTAGCCAGAGGGTATCCTCAATTAATTACCACCTCATCTCTCTTGCCATAAAGACCATTCTGTCTTTATTAAATATGAAGGATTCCCCCAGCAAATGACCCAAGCACTAAGGGTAGAAAGAATGAAAGAGAGCCCTTGCCTCCAATTAATTAATTGACTTCCAATCTCATAGAGTCAGTAAGTTAAGGTCTCAAATCCTACATAGGGAAAGCACATTAGAAACTGACCTAGAAATACAAATACCCTAAGAGTGACCCTGGACTCAGTAATCCAACCCGAAATAGATGGGGGAAGGGCACAGAAGTTATTAGCCTCTATGCTCCAGGATGCACTCTGTTCTCTCCATCTGCTCCATAATAACAAAAGGATTAACCCCCAAAAACTCCATTTTCCATATTCTGTTGCTAACTGGATGTGGACTAGTTTGAGCCAAAGGAAAACAAAGAATATTGGAAAAGACAAGAAACTGGAATACAGCTTTCTCTGTTTGTGTTTCACGTACCATTGGGCAGTGGCTGAGATTTTATCACTCCCAACCCCAACACACACACACACACACACACACACACACACACACACACACACACACACACACTCCACTGTGATTCACAGCTGTACTTCCTCCTAGGAACACAGCCATCTTCTCCCATTCTCCAGCTTCAGAAATACTCGGAGCTTCCTGCTGATGTTAATACCTCAATTGTATCACTGTATCCTGCTGGAGAGTAACATCTTTTCCAAAAGCTTTTTGAATGAGTCCTCTGATGAAATCCTTTGTAGTCACCCCTACAGGTGGTATCTGTCTTTGAGACTCAGCCCTCTGAAGGAATTTGGTAAAATCATAATTTTCCACTGGCAAGGTAAAAGGGTAAGCCTTCCATGTAATAAAGACAGTGTGACTATAGCCTAGAAAGGAGAAACAAGACAGAGGCCTGGTGTCCTGGCATCCTCAGGAGTAAAGAGAACTCTGCTGGCACTCCAACCTGATCAGATCACAGAGGCCCTGGGAGCAGATAGAGGGTCATAGTTTTTACTCCAAGGGCCCGGAGATGCAACTTTGACCCAACCTGATCTAGTAAGTTCTGGAAATGGACAGAGAGTGCACTTTGCAAGGCTAAAGAAGACTCAAGGTGGTGCGACTGCCAGGAAGTGTGATTTGGCAAGAAGAGAACAATCTTGTTACATGTGTCTGAGGGTTGTACAGTTCCAGTGACTAAGCAAGATGTCAGTCACGGTGACCAGAGGAAAACCAAACTGGACCCTTATTTAAAGTTAAAGTTCACGCTTTCACAGGGAAATTATCTTAGAAGACATTCTCTGACTGACAAATCAGTTGGTTTGATAAAGCAAACACAGGGGCACGTCTGTTGACATAAGGCCATCGCCTTGATTAAATTAAGGCATTATAATTATTTAAATTATTGTTTTATTTATGGCAAGCTTGTAAGAATACAGTGTTTTCATGGAATCATTACTATTTATTTATACTATCTTTATTTACTTATGTTGTGGAGGGATTGTGGGAGTGTATGTACTCACGTGCCATATGGCATATGAGTGGAGGTCAGAGGACAATTTCCTTTCACCCATGGGTCATCTGCCTTGGCTGCAAGCACCCCTACTTGCTAAGCCATTTCACCAGGCCCATGGCATTGTCATAGTATTATTAACTTGTTTTTGTTTGTGTAGTAGGTAGATTGAAGAAATACTTCCATGGCCTGTATTTTAAACACTGGAATGATATCATCTTGCTTTGTGATTCAGAGGAAAAAGTCATTGGCTAGATATTCTTCCTAAAGGAAATTTCTTTTTTCTCCAGTCTCTGTACTTCAAACCAGAACTAAAAATATATGAAAAGCTAACATGTGGGGTTGGGGATTTAGCTCAGTGGTAGAACGCTTGCTAGCAAGCGCAAGGCCCTGGGTTCGGTCCCCAGCTCTGAAAAAAAGAAAAAGGAAAAAAAAAAGCTAACATGTACAGCCACCTGACCTCTTCATCTTTCTATACCCCCAAAATACTTGTTATACAAATGGCTCCTAACTGTCATTAGCTAAGTAAGCATCCTAGTTTAAAGAAATAAGTGTTAATAATTTCCTTATAGAGAAGTGAACAGTTTCTACAAGAATGATTTATTTCTCTATAATGCTATTGTAATCTGATCCAAAAGACTGATATGTTGGAGTTTGTAAGAGATTTCTCAGAAATTAGTGGCTGTAAAACACAAGCTTTGCAGTGAGTCATCTTGGTGGTTTGTGTGCCTCCTCTAAGCTCCAGATCCATCCTGGGCAGATCCATCTGCAAGGCCTTGACTACAATTACTTACTCCTTCAGAAGTGAACAGCCTAGAGATTGGGGACCCTTGGAGCTCTTTCTACCCATGTCACAGACTGTTGAGGTAGACATACGGGAAACTATTAGTTACCCAAAAGTCATAGCTACTAAGGTGCGGGATCCGAAAACATTGACCACCTTCCAGCATTCTTTCTATGAGCTCACATTGATCTTTAACATTTTGGGATTGTGGTAGCCTTTGTTACCACCCATAGGTCTGCCAGCTCCTATCCTGTTTCTCCAGATGCAAGATGACCTTAGTCCCCTCACTGGTGCAAGTGTTGTAGCATATACATGTCACAGCATAGTCAAGAGAGACACTGTGATATCTCAGGTCTGTATCAAAATGTGGGTAAAACTGTGTAGAATGTATGTGGCTTCTGAATTCACTCTGCCATTGATTCAGAAAGGTCCCTCTTCACATAAGCTCTTTCTACAGGTTGTAATGAAATTCTAGTGCTGTTAAAACCATAGTGACTAGTCTGGCTTTCTTCATGAAAAGCCTTTCAGAAAGGGCCCCCAGATCTCACTTCCCTTTCAGTTAATGGTCTCAGAGGAATGAATGGTGGGCTGGAGAAATGGTTCAGCAGTTAAGAGCACTTCATCCTCTTTCACAGTACTGGAGTTCAGTTCCAGCACATTCATCCAAATGTATGTATGTGCACATACATCCACAACCATCTATAACTCCAGCTCCAGTGGATACAATCTCATTCTGGCCTCCTACCCATCCACATATATGTGTGTACACTCACACAAATACATACAGATAAATGAAATAATCATTCAAAAACAGTGAGTGGTTTTTTCATGAGCTTCCTCTCATGGAAAGCAAGACTTCCTTTCCCTCATGACTCAGAGGGGTCTTGGCTTTATACAAACCACATATGAGCAACCCAATTCTTTCTCTGAGAGAACAGGAAAGAGTGCAGGTAGCTGAGGCCCTCATGAGGCTGTGGTCTTAAGTACCCCTGTGAAGCTCCTATGTTAAAACCATAACTCCTAGTACCTCAGAGTGTGTTTTAATCTAGGGTCCATAACAAGGCAATTAAAGTTAAATTCTGATGTAAGGATAACCTCTAATCTAATATGACTTGCATTCTTTGTCTTCAGGGAAGGAAAACAGTTTGAACCAAGGTCTCTCTGTAATGCAAGGTGGCCTGAACTTATGATCCCACCTGTGCTTCTAAGTTCTTACATTAGAAATATGAGTCTCCATGTCCCCCAACATTCTTAAAAGGAAAGGTAAGGACATTGGAATGTGCATGCACAGACAGAAAGGGTCATAGAAATACATGTGGCCATGGCTGTCCACAAGCCAAGAAGACAGAGGACTTGGAAGAAAACAAACTTTTCATCACCTCACTCAAATGGGGAGAAGATAAATTTCAGAGATGATTATTTGCTTGCTTGCTTATTTATTTGGTTTGGTTTGAGACAGGCTCTTAAGATGTAGTCCAGACTGGCCTCTAACTCCTGAGCCTCTTAACACAGCATCTTGAATGCTGGGGTTGCAAGCATGCACTACCTTGCCTGGTTGAGTATCTGTTATTTGAGCCAGCCAGTCCATGGTAATTTACTATGGAAATCCTAACACATTAATAAATTAGCCAACTGGAAAAGTAACGTGAGTCAGACCTTGACTCTAGAACCCCTCATCTACAGGGAGGGGATAAGATTTG
This sequence comes from Rattus norvegicus, assembly GCF_021556685.1. Taxonomy (NCBI): domain Eukaryota; kingdom Metazoa; phylum Chordata; class Mammalia; order Rodentia; family Muridae; genus Rattus; species Rattus norvegicus. The sequence continues at coordinate 76,159,105 of NC_141538.1, forward strand.
TGCTCTAGGTCACTTGATATGATTAAATCTTGCCAACTTTCCAATCAAAGAAACACAAGCCAAGGTCATCAATCTTTCAAGTAATAAAAGGAAAGAATGGTCCTCAGAGCAAAGCTGATTTCTTTTTGGCAACCACAGGGCAATCATATTTCAGGCAGCAACACATAGCCAAAGACTCTCTTGCCCAAGAAAATATCCATCATAATGAATCTCCTCAGTCTGTATCTCACAGTCCTGGCAGAAGCAGACCTTATTAATGCAAACTTCCCACTCATCTTGACTTTGTGATAAGAGTTATACTAGACTCTGTCTTCATACAGGAAATGGATGGATTCATGAAGAACATCAATCAATCAACTGCAAGGAACACAGATTCTCTACTTAGTTCAGCTTCAAGTGTCAGAGATACATACTCACATTCAAGAGACGGATGTGCCAACTTTGATGTAATGATTTCTGCCCATATTTCAGTTCTTCTTTTCGCACCTTGAAGGACCACTTTTTAACCTCTGTTTATTTTGAAAGTTAGTTTAGAGGAATTAGGAAGAAAACACAGATCCCAGAAAGCATTAAAGACCAATTTCATCTATTGTGCTTAAACATCTTCCAACATTTTATTTATATATATCATAGTAAATATTCCATAAGCATGATAGTATAGTATCAATTCCATTTTCCTTTACTAATTATCCTAATGATAGATTTTTTTTACTCTAGTAATTGATTTAAGCCCTACAAGATCCAAAAGGTCCAAGAATCATTAAGAGTTACAGCTGAGAGACACCACCGGAACCTGAAGGGACAGACCAGATAAACAGTTCTCTGCACCCAAATCCCATGGGAGGGAGAGCTAAACCTAGAGAGAGGCAGACACGCCTGGGAAACCAGAAGAGACTGCACTCTGCACACATCTCTGACACCAGAGGAAAACACCAAAGGCCATCTGGAACCCTGGTGCACGGAGGCTCCCGGAAAGGGAGGCACAGATCTTCCTGGTTGCTGCCACCTCAGAGAGCTCGTAGGCAGCACCGCACGAGCAAACTTGAGCCTCGGGACCACAGGTAAGACCAACTTTTCTGCTGCAAGTGACCTGCCTGGTGAACACCGGACACAGGCCCACAGGAACAGCTGAAGGCCTGTAGATAAGAAAAACTACACGCCTGAAAGCAGAACACTCTGTCCCCATAACTGGCTGAAAGAAAACAGGAAAACAGGTCTACAGCACTCCTGACACACAAGGCTTATAGGACAGTCTAGCCACTGTCAGAAATAGCAGAACAAAGTAACACTAGAGATAATCTGATGGCAAGAGGCAAGCGCAGGAACCCAAGCAACAGAAACCAAGACTACATGGCATCATCGGAGCCCAATTCTCCCACCAAAGCAAACACGGAATATCCAAACACACCAGAAAAGCAAGATCTAGTTTCAAAATCATATTTGATCATGATGCTGGAGGACTTCAAGAAAGATGTGAAGAACTCCCTTACAGAACAAGTAGAAGCCTACAGAGAGGAATCGCAAAAATCCCTGAAAGAATTCCAGGAAATCATAAATAAACAAGTAGAAGCCCATAGAGAGGAGTCACAAAAATCCCTGAAAGAAGTCCAGGAAATCATAAATAAACAAGTAGAAGCCCATAGAGAGGAGTCACAAAAATCCCTGAAAGAATTCCAGGAAAACACAATCAAAAAGTTGAAGGAATTAAAAATGGAAATAGAAGCAATCAAGAAAGAACACATAGAAACAACCCTGGACATAGAAAACCAAAAGAAGACACAAGGAGCTGTAGATACGAGCTTCACCAACAGAATACAAGAGATGGAAGAGAGAATCTCAGGAGCAGAAGATTCCATAGAAATCATTGACTCAACTGTCAAAGATAATGTAAAGCAGAAAAAGCTACTGGTCCAAAACATACAGGAAATCTAGGACTCAATGAGAAGATCAAACCTAAGGATAATAGGTATAGAAGAGAGTGAAGACTCCCAGCTCAAAGGACCAGTAAATATCTTCAACAAAACCATAGAAGAAAACTTCCCTAACCTAAAAAAAGAGATACCCATAGGCATACAAGAAGCCTACAGAACTCCAAATAGATTGGACCAGAAAAGAAACACCACCCGTCACATAATAGTCAAAAGACCAAACGCACAAAATAAAGAAAGAATATTAAAAGCAGTAAGGGAAAAAGGTCAAGTAACATATAAAGGCAGACCTATCAGAATTACACCAGACTTTTCGCCAGAAACTATGAAAGCCAGAAGATCCTGGACAGATGTCATACAGACCCTAAGAGAACACAAATGCCAGCCCAGGTTACTGTATCCTGCAAAACTCTCAATTAACATAGATGGAGAAACCAAGATATTCCATGACAAAACAAAATTTACACAATATCTTTCTACAAATCCAGCACTACAAAGGATAATAAATGGTAAAGCCCAACATAAAGAGGCAAGCTATACCCTAGAAGAAAGAAGAAACTAATCGTCTTGGCAACAAAACAAAGAGAAGAAAAGCACACAAACATAACATCACATCCAAATATGAATATAACAGGAAGCAATAATCACTATTCCTTAATATCTCTCAACATCAATGGCCTCAACTCCCCTATGAAAAGATATAGATTAACAAACTGGACATGCAATGAGGACCCTGCATTCTGCTGCCTACAGGAAACACACCTCAGAGACAAAGACAGACACTACCTCAGAGTGAAAGGCTAGAAAACAACTTTCCAAGCAAATGGTCGGAAGAAGCAAGCTGGAGTAGCCATTCTAATATCAAATAAAATCAATTTTCAACTAAAAGTCATCAAAAAAGATAAGGAAGGACACTTCATATTCATCAAAGGAAAAATCCACCAAGATGAACTCTCAATCCCAAATGTCTATGCCCCAAATACAAGGGCACCTACATACATAAAAGAAACCTTACTAAAGCTCAAAACACACATTGCAACTCAAACAATAATAGTAGGAGACTTCAAGACCACACTCTCATCAATGGACAGATCATGGAAACAGAAATTAAACAGAGACGTAGACAGACTAAGAGAAGTCATGAGCCAAATGGACTTAACAGATATTTATAGAACATTCTTCCCTAAAGCAAAAGGATATACCTTCTTCTCAGCTCCTCATAGTACTTTCTCCAAAATTGACCATATAATTGGTCAAAAAACAGGCCTCAACAGGTACAGAAAGATAGAATTAATCCCATGCATGCTATCGGACCACCACGGCCTAAAACTGGTCTTCAATAACAATAAGGGAAGAATGCCCACATATACATGGAAATTGAACAATGCTCTATTCAATGATAACCTGGTCAAGGATGAAATAAAGAAAGAAATTAAAGACTTTTTAGAATTTAATGAAAATGAAGGTACAACATACCCAAACTTATGGGACACAATGAAAGCTGTGCTAAGAGGAAAACTCATAGCGCTGAGTGCCTGCAGAAAGAAACAGGAAAGAGCATATGTCAGCAGCTTGACAGCACACCTAAAAGCTCTAGAACAAAAAGAAGCAAACACACCCAGGAGGAGTAGAAGGCAGGAAATAATCAAACTCAGAGCTGAAATCAACCAAGTAGAAACAAAAAGGACCATAGAAAGAATCAACAGAACCAAAAGTTGGTTCTTTGAGAAAATCAACAAGATAGATAAACCCTTAGCCAGACTAACGAGAGGACACAGAGAGTGCGTCCAAATTAACAAAATCAGAAATGAAAAGGGAGACATAACTACAGATTCAGAGGAAATTCAAAAAATCATCAGATCTTACTATAAAAACCTATATTCAACAAAATTTGAAAATCTTCAGGAAATGGACAATTTCCTAGACAGATACCAGGTATCGAAGTTAAATCAGGAACAGATAAACCAGTTAAACAACCCCATAACTCCTAAGGAAATAGAAGCAGTCATTAAAGGTCTCCCAACCAAAAAGAGCCCAGGTCCAGACAGGTTTAGTGCAGAATTTTATCAGACCTTCATAGAAGACCTCATACCAATATTATCCAAACTATTCCACAAAATTGAAACAGATGGATCACTACCGAACTCCTTCTATGAAGCCACAATTACTCTTATACATAAACCACACAAAGACCCAACAAAGAAAGAGAACTTCAGACCAATTTCCCTTATGAATATCAACGCAAAAATACTCAATAAAATTCTGGCAAACCGAATCCAAGAGCACATCAAAACAATCATCCACCATGATCAAATAGGCTTCATCCCAGGCATGCAGGGATGGTTTAATATACGGAAAACCATCAACGTGATCCACTATACAAACACATTAAAGAACTAAACCACATGATCATTTCATTAGATGCTGAGAAAGCATTTGACAAAATTCAACACCCCTTCATGATAAAAGTCCTGGAAAGAATAGGAATTCAAGGCCCATACCTAAACATAGTAAAAGCCATATACAGCAAACCAGTTGCTAATATTAAACTGAATGGAGAGAAACTTGAAGCAATCCCACTAAAATCAGGGACTAGACAAGGCTGCCCACTCTCTCCCTACTTATTCAATATTGTTCTTGAAGTTCTAGCCAGAGCAATCAGACAACAAAAGGAGGTCAAGGGGATACAGATCGGAAAAGAAGAAGTCAAAATATCACTTTTTGCAGATGATATGATAGTATATTTAAGTGATCCCAAAAGTTCCACCAGAGAACTACTAAAGCTGATAGACAACTTCAGAAAAGTGGCTGGGTATAAAATTAACTCAAATAAATCAGTAGCCTTCCCCTACACAAAAGAGAATGAAGCCGAGAAAGAAATTAGGGAAACGACACCCTTCATAATAGACCCAAATAATATAAAGTACCTCGGTGTGACTTTAACAAGCAAGTAAAAGATCTGTACAATAAGAACTTCAAGACACTGAGGAAAGAAATTGAAGAAGACCTCAGAAGATGGAAAGATCTCCCATGCTCATGGATTGGCAGGATTAATATAGTAAAAATGGCCATTTTACCAAAAGCAATCTACAGATTCAATGCAATCCCCATCAAAATACCAATCCAATTCTTCAAAGAGTTAGACAGAACAATTTGCAAATTCATCTGGAATAACAAAAAACCCAGGATAGCTAAAATTATCCTCAACAATAAAAGGACTTCAGGGGGAATCACTATCCCTGAACTCAAGGAGTATTACAGAGCAATAGTGATAAAAACTGCATGGTATTGGTACAGAGAAAGACAGATAGACCAATGGAACAGAATTGAAGACCCAGAAATGAACCCACACACCTATGGTCACTTGATTTTTGACAAAGGAGCCAAAACCATCCAATGGAAAAAAGATAGCATTTTCAGCAAATGGTGCTGGTTCAACTGGAGGTCAACATGTAGAAGAATGCAGATCGATCCATGCTTATCACCCTGTACAAAGCTTAAGTCCAAGTGGGTCAAGGAACTCCACATCAAACCAGATACACTCAAACTAATAGAAGAAAACTAGGGAAGCATCTGGAACACATGGGCACTGGAAAAAATTTCCTGAACAAAACACCAATGGCTTACGCTCTAAGATCAAGAATCGACAAATGGGATCTCATACAACTGCAAAGCTTCTGTAAGGCAAAGGACACTATGGTTAGGACAAAATGGCAACCAACAGATTGGGAAAAGATCTTTACCAATCCTACAACAGATAGAGGCCTTATATCCAAAATATACAAAGAACTCAAGAAGTTAGACCGCAGGGAGACAAATAACCCTATTAAAAATGGGGTTCAGAGCTAAACAAAGAATTCACAGCTGAGGAATGCCAAATGGCTGAGAAACACCTAAAGAAATGTTCAACATCTTTAGTCATAAGGGAAATGCAAATCAAAACAACCCTGAGATTTCACCTCACACCAGTGAGAATAGCTAAGATCAAAAACTCAGGTGACAGCAAATGCTGGAGAGGATGTGGAGAAAGAGGAACACTCCTCCATTGTTGGTGGGATTGCAGACTGGTACAACCATTCTGGAAATCAGTCTGGAGGTTCCTCAGAAAATTGGACATTGAAGTGCCTGAGGATCCAATTATACCTCTCTTGGGCATATACCCAAAAGATGCCCCAACATATAAAAAAGACACGTGCTCCACTATGTTCATCGCAGCCTTATTTATAATAGCTAGAAGCTGGAAAGAACCCAGATGCCCTTCAACAGAGGAATGGATACAGAAAATGTGTTACATCTACACAATGGAATATTACTCAGCTATCAAAAACAATGACTTTATGAAATTCGTAGGCAAATGGTCGGAACTGGAAAATATCATCCTGAGTGAGGTAACCCAATCACAGAAAAACACACATGGTATGCACTCATTGATAAGTGGCTATTAGCCCAAATGCTTGAATTACCCTAGATGCCTAGAACAAATGAAACTCAAAACGGATGATCAAAATGTGAATGCTTCACTCCTTCTTTAAAAGGGGAACAAGAATACCCTTGGCAGGGAATAGAGAGGCAAAGATTAAAACAGACACAGAAGGAACACCCATTCAGAGCCTGCCCCACATGTGGCCCATACATATACAGCCATCCAATTAGACAAGATGGATGAAGCAAAGAAGTGCAGGCCGACAGGAGCCAGATGTAGATCTCTCCCGAGAGACACAGCCAGAATACAGCAAATACAGAGGTGAATGCCAGCATCAAGCCACTGAATTGAGAATAGGACCCCCGTTGAAGGAATCAGAGAAAGAACTGGAAGAGCTTGAAGGAGCTCGAGACCCCATACGTACAACAATGCCAAGCAACCAGAGCTTCCAGGGACTAAGCCACTACCTAAAGACTATACATGGTCTGATCGTGGACTCTGACCTCATAGGAAGCAATGAATATCCTAGTAAGAGCAGCAGTTGAAGGGGAAGCCCTGGGTCCTGCTAAGACTGAACCCCCAGTGAACTAGACTGGTGGGGGGAGGGCGACAAGGGAGGTAGGATGGGGAGTGGAACACCCATAAAGAAGGGGATGGGGGAGGGGGATGTTTGCCCGGAAACCGGGAAAGGGAATAACACTCGAAATGTATATAAGAAATACTCAAGTTAATAAAAGAAAAAAAAAGTTACAGCTGAGGTTGAGACCACCAACTCCAAGTACTGCAGTCTAATGTCTGGTAACTGTGAGGTAAGGAGACTTTATTCACATACCAGGAAGTCACTTTTGTGTGACAAGGGTGGGGCTCGATGCAGAAACATTGACGAAATCAAGACCTTTAACCTGATTTCCTTGTACTCCACAGTGCCGTCCCTGGATTAGTTTTGTTTCAGAATTCAGCACCGACGTCAGGCACATTTTCCTTGGTCTCTGGATTCATTTGGGATGGGCTCTCCTTCCATGTGCAGTAGAATCTGATCATAGAAACATAAGGGAAGAAAACAAAGCTCCAAACACCAGGAAGGTCTTTGAAGAAGCCTGAGTAGCAGCATCACTGATGTTGTGTTCTGACCATGCCAGGGTACCAGCAATTCTTGTTAAAGTGAACTGAATACATAAGCTTCACATAGAAACGTATTTGTCGCCTACATTGAGGACATGGAGGTGGAGGCGGAGGAGCAGAGGCTGGGAACAAGCATCACTGAGCCTTTCATGTGCTTCCTGACTGAAGCTTAATTAAGCCATGACTTCAGCAGAGTCTATGAACAGCCACAGGAAAGCTTCCACGCTCAAGCATGAACAAAGCACATCACATCACTGCATATGCCCTGCTCACAAGCTGACCATGGCTTATTAATGCCCCAAAGAAAGTAATATGCAGCCAGTACATATGCAAGTGTGTCCATATGTACATATCTGTGTGTGTGCGTGCGCGCGCGTGCGCACACACACACACACACACACACACACACTATGTATTTAGTGATGTATATTTACTGTTTTGGGACCTAATAAAGATTTTAAGCAAGTCTATTTTGCAGAGTCCTAAAATATTTTTTTCAAGGACAGGGAAATAATTTAGTGGTTTCTTTTAAAGTCAAGCAGATATTTAATATATGCCAACAACTACCGGGCTAGGTATTTACCTTCTAAGGAAAATGAAAGTATATTCACATAAATATGCTTCATGTGAAGGCTTCACGTGAATATTTAAAGCAACATTATTTACATTACACCATGCTGGAAATAATCCAAATGAAAACTACCTGGTACGTATATGGTCAACTGTGGTACACTCAAATAGTGGGGTAGTCCTCACCAATAGAAACTAACAAATTACTAATAGACACAACCACAAAACTAAGTCTTGAAAAGTATGCTGAGTTAAAACAAAAGTGAAAGAGTACATTTATTATGATATCATTTATATGATGTCTTCTGTGATGGTAAACTAACAGATAGTCTTTGCTGCTACTAGAAAGTGCCATTCAAGCTTCCAAATAGGGAAGCAAGCAATAGTTACGTTGAACTCTGATGCCTAAGAACCACAACAATGGCCAGCATGGCATGACAATGCTAAGGAGGTGGTCATGGCAGGAATATTTTGCTCATAACTAACATCACACTAACTGTACTTAATACCCGATCAACAAGAAGTAAATCCTGACTGATACAGGATAAATAGTCAACCACCCAGAATTAGGGAAGTCATGGACATTACTTTTGGGGATCTTCCTTATGTGCCCCTCTGGAACTCTCCTAATTTGTTGTAGCTGGTGGTGGTTTTCCGCGACAGAATCTTGCTCCTCTGTAGCCTAAGCTAGCTGGAAACTCACTAGGCAGACTAAGCTGGATCCCATTTGCAATTCTCCTGCCTCTGTATTGGAGTTTCAGAGTCAACCACCAAACCCAGCTCACCCTTGGATCTCTATACTTCATTATAAATTCATCATGACATTGTCACATATTTCCTGCCAGTCTGTGAGCACACTCAGGAGTCCTGTACACCAAACCATGAAGTACCTGGAATAGGGGGTGATTCAGTGTTTATAGATTAAAGACGTGAACGTGACAAGAATCCAAGGAGGCCAAGAAGCAAGCTTGAAAACGGGCAGCTCCACACCTTGCTAGTAGGCTGCGCATCTAGAAAAGGAATCCTCAAGTAGATGGGTACAATCTGTGGCCAGTGGAACCCATGCATCTTAGAATAGGTACAAATGTGGCCCAACTCATATGTAGATGATCCTACCATGTCACAAGTCAAGAGATGGGACATCTCTGATGGAGGAAAAAAAGCAAGAGTGGAAAATCCCATAACCAGCTCTGTGTGAAATTTTCAAAAGATGCCAGCACAAGGGGCCTACCACAACCAGGGCTGTGGGACCACCCTGCAAAACAACACTGTCTTCTCAGAACTACATGGGAACCCCCAAGAGCCTCTCTCATTGTGCTCTCAGGCCACACAATCTGGAAATGTGCTGTCACATATTTCAGTCTGTGCTGGCTCACTCTGATGTTAACAGAACAGCATTCTCCAGGCACAAAGAATATACCCAGACCCACTGATTAGGAATGTGTTTTTTAAACCAAAAGGCTGGGGAAGAGTTAAGCAGCCTGGAAGTTTTAGAGATGTGTAACAAATGGGATTCACACAGAGACCTCCCAGAATGGAGGACTCATCCCAGACAGGAATCAAAGTTGTTCCAGATCTGCTACAGATTTCTAGGAGCTTAAATAATTATCAGAATGCTATTTGTAGCGGGTTCTATTGTGGGTGTGAAGACTCCTAGGGTTTGTTCTCACATAAGAGTCATAGTGTCTTGGCCTCAGCTCCTGAGCAACATTAACAAAGGCAGGCAGGCAAGGTTCACAGATACCACTCGATCATAGATATACCTGGACCCAAAGACTTTAGAAGAATGTTCCCTGGATGTCACACATTTTGTCATTGATGACTAGATCACACAAGTATTATTTTTTCATCACTAAAAGGCATCTGAAACCGGATTCCCAGAGGAGTATATATCTAGGCAATGGTTCTCCCAGCAGGTTGAGAGGATGACTTCTGGAGTCTGAGGACCTGAGTTAAACCCTAGTGACACAATTTATGTGTGACTTGTTTTCTTGGATTCCATACCTCAGTTTCTAAATCTGCAAAAGGAAATGATGAGGAGATATCCATAATAAAGGTCTCGTGTTAACAAATCTCAACTACCTAGGCAGCCATAGAACTAGGATGGGGTCCTCCTTGCAACATCACCCAATGACCCTAGGACCTGGACTATAAGATCACCTACTTGGAGTCATCCTCTCTTTCCATCAACCACTACTTACTGAAATGCTATGCCTAGCTGGTACTTGGCTCTGAGGCTACAAAGAGTAAAGATGAGTGGGCTGGCCTTCTCTCAATTCACTGCTGCCTGGGAAAGAGTTCATCATACAAGGTTCGGCCTATGATCGAGCAATGAGAGAGAAGGGAGGGAAGCAGAGAGAAGAGGGACTAAGGAAGGGAAAGCTTTCCCCAGAGGCCCACAGTGAAGGGCTACCTTTAAAAAAAAGAGCAATGAGAGGTAGATTTGAGCAGCTGAAGGAGGAAGAAGAGGAACAAGACAGAAATTGCATCAGGAATCAAGGTAAGGGGAGCTATACCATCTGGGAGCTGTGGGGAGGAGCTGAAGAGAGAATGGCTCGCTGTGGTGGAGGCCAAGGGGACACAGGTCTTGGAGTTGGCAGGAGTCACTAAGGAGAATTTATGAGCTAAGCATGTTTCTGAACATCAGCACTGTGACATTCCCAGGAGACAGACTGCCATGAGGTCCTATGCTGACATCGGAAGATGTTTTGCCCTGGTGTTTTACTCATGGGTGTCAATAGCAACCTCATCCATAACATGACCCCTCCTGATATCTGAAACTGCCTCCAGATTTTGTTGAAAATCCTCAGGTGGGGAAATCACCCCTCACACCTCACGTACCTCCTGTGTAAGAGCTAGACTAAATTATGGCTTCTGAAGTTAAGCCTTGTGGATTAGAGACTTGTAAGGTGATGGAATATGGCCAGGTAGCCATTGAATTTAGTTATTGTTGTTGTTTTGTTTTGTTTTGGATTAAAACAACAGCGCAAAGAAAGGCCATCTGGTTCACAGACAATTGCAACAGTCTAGGCAAAGAATTATAAAGAACAATGGGAATGCTAATGAAAAGATGCATGCATAATTGACAATTATTATATATGCTAATGAATGTATTAGCACATATGATGTGCTTATATATTGTATATAACTGGGCACACACACACTAATTGGAACTACAAAGAAATGTGAGGTGGCAAAGGAGGAAGAAAAGAGTTACTCTGTCTCCTGTTCAATAAATAGGAGTCTTTTTAAAGATTCTTTATAATTAAACAGAAATTATAAATGCCACCATTTGAATTTGAATTTTTAAAGTATTTTTAAAGATGTATTTTTATTTTTATATTGTGTGTATGTGGAAATAGAGTATCTACCTGTATGTTGAGGTGTCTGAAGTCAGATTCCCTAGGATTGGAGTTATAGGTAACTGTGATTTACCACAGAATTGAGTGCTGAGAACCAAGCTCTGAGCTTCTACAAAGGTAGTGTGTGCTCTTAACCACTGAGCCATATCACCAGGTCCTGAACGTTAAAAAATAATAAATAGCATTTCACAATTACTCTCACTCTATTCTCACCATAACTTCCTAAGACCCTTGAGAGTCAATGATTTGCACACATCCAGAGAGCTGTAGAATGGACCTCATCCAAATACCCTTCTCTGTCCCCTTGTCTCATGGAAACATACCACTCGGCTTTCTGACTCATCACCACCAGTTCAATCTGGGGCATTTCAAAATTAACTTCATGTAGTTTTTTAAACAATACATTTCCAAACAAATGATCTCATTAACAATGCACAGGGAGGAGGCCATAGAGCACTCTGGGAAGTGCTTCGTTATGGTGTTAATTAAGAATGTGTTGTTCCCCTTTTCTCTTGCAGTCCAAGCTCTGGAATCTGGAGTCCAGCAGGCCAGCTAAAGCCATGAGCCCATGAAGTGCCAGGCCCTGGAAAACCCATATATGTGTGCTGCTGGCCATAAAGGACAGATAGGTGTTCAAATGAAGAAAAAAGTTGAGTTTTTAACATTTAATTTTATATTTAGTCAACAAGTATTAACATACTTCTATATATTTATGGTGTAGAATATGATGTTTTGACATTGTGCATTCAATGTGGCTCAGCTAACTCAGGCCATTTAAAAATTTATACCCTCAAATACTTGTCATTTTGGACTGAAAATATTTACCATCTACCTTTTAGAACATTTTCGAATGCATAGTAGTCATTTAATAGTCTTCACACAAAATCATCAACCTTCATTTCTCCTGTCTAATTGAAGCTTGTACTCTTTGAGGAATATCTCCCCCTTTTTTTTCCTCCATCTTTATTAAATTGGGTATTCTTATTTGCATTTCAATTGTTATTCCCTTTCCTAGTTTCCAGGCCAACATCCCCCTAACCCCTCCCCCTCCCCTTCTATATGGATGTTCCCCTCCCCATCCTCCCCCCATTACCGCCCTCCCCACAACAATCACGTTCACTGGGGGTTCAGTCTTGGCAGGACCAAGGGCTTCCCCTTCCACTGGTGCTCTTACTAGGCTATTCATTGCTACCTATGAGGTCAGAGTCCAGGGTCAGTCCATGTATAGTCTTTAGGTAGTGGCTTAGTCCCTGGAAGCTCTGGTTGCTTGGCATTGTTGTACATATGGGGTCTCGAGCCCCTTCAAGCTCTTCCAGTTCTTTCTCTGATTCCTTCAACGGGGTCCTATTCTCAGTTCAGTGGTTTGCTGCTGGCATTCGCCTCTGTATTTGCCATATTCTGGCTGTGTCTCTCAGGAGCGATCTACATCCGGCTCCTGTCGGCCTGCACTTCTTTGCTTCATCCATCTTGTCTAATTGGATGGCTGTATATGTATGGGCCACATGTGGGGCAGGCTCTGAATGGGTGTTCCTTAAGTCTCTGTTTTAATCTTTGCCTCTCTCTTCCCTGCCAAGGGTATTCTTGTTCCCCTTTTAAAGAAGGAGTGAAGCATTCACATTTTGATCATCCGTCTTGAGTTTCATTTGTTCTGTGCATCTAGGGTAATTCAAGCATTTGGGCTAATATCCACTTATCAATGAGTACATACCATGTGTGTTTTTCTATGATTGGGTTACCTCACTTAGGATGATATTTTCCAGTTCCATCCATTTGCCTATGAATTTCATAAAGTCATTGTTTTTCATAGTGGAGATGTTTCCACTGTGTAGATGTACCACATTTTCTGTATCCATTCCTCTGTTGAAGGGCATCTGGGTTCTTTCCAGCTTCTGGCTATTAAAAATAAGGCTGCAATGAACATAGTGGAGCACGTGTCTTCCCCAATTTCACCCCTTCCATCTTTGGTTGTCACCCTCTTATTCTCTGTGAGCTCAATTCTGTTAGTCTCCACCCCTAAGTAAGATCAACTATTCTGTCACAAACAGCAGGATTGCCTTCTTTTTCAAGGCTGAAGAGTATACCATTGCATGCATATATTGTATTATTTATCCAGTCACTGATAACAGATACTTAAGGTACAGCCATATCTAAGCTATTTTGAACAGTGTCACATGAACGGGTGAGCATATACATCTCTTCCCTACACTGAGTTCAGTTCCTTTGGGTATACGCAGAAATGGCATTACTAGATAGTATGACAATTGTATTTTTAGCTTTCCAAGGAAATTGCATATTCTTTTCCATAATGGCTACATTTTTTTCTTGGTGCAAAATTTTCAGCTGATAAATCTGTCTAAATGCTGTTCACAAGTCAAGTGCACTGGGAGTGTGCACACTGTTTTGCCAATCTCCCAAGAAATATGAGTATTTTCCCCAGCTGAGTCCACATCTCATTTGTTACATCATTTGAAAGGCTCAGCTAGTGGCTGCAGCTTCCCACACCCCAAGTGGGCTTTTAAAATTTGCCCCATTTCCAGAATTTTCCAATGATATTTTGGGGGGGGGGAGATAGAAGTGAAAGGAACATCAGAATTGCCCTCCACCAGGGACAAGAAATAACACTAGTTGTGGGGTATCCTCGAGCTACGCAGATGCCCTGTAACCTACATTTTCTTGTGCATGGTAGTAAATGTAAGAGGCTACTTTACCCACTGGACAGCAAAAGTAATCAATATTTCCATAGATTTATAGTAGATGGAGCACTTGTATGCTCCCTTAACATAACCCCAACCCCACAAGAGGTCACTCTTCTTTTTTTTTCCTACAAGGAATTATGAGACTTGGTGAGGGTAACAGATTTCCCAGGGTCCTCTCAAAGATAAAGGGCAGAGGTGAAGATATTCACCCGCTCATTCAAACCTTTGTTGAATGTCTGATGTAGCCAAGATCGTTCTGAACAGCAAAGACACATCTATAACTCAATCCTAGAAGATCCTGTGTCCTTACTGTCACCCTAGAGGGAGAGACAGATGAGAATCACACCATACGTCCAGGGTATTCATGATGGTCATGGGTTCTGGTCCCCCTAAGATATCTGAGTTTCGGCTTTGATGCAGGAACAGTATAAAGGAGCACTTCTGGGATAACGTTAGCTTTCACTGATTTAAGCCTCTCCAAGTCAGAGCAGGAGAGATAGCTCAGTAAGGAAAGGCAAGTATGAGGGTCTATCTGTTCCTGTTTCAGTATTTATGTTCTTTCCTGAACTTGCAATCCCAGTGCTAGTGAGGTGAACACAGATGGGGATTCCTGGGGCTCCCTGGCTAGACATCACTGCCTACCCGTTGGTTCTTTATCGAAAAACCAATGTAGCAGATACCAGAGGAAGAATACTGGAGATCAACCTCTGGTCTCTCTCTCTCTCTCTCTCTCTCTCTCTCTCTCTCTCTCTCTCTCTCTCTCTCTCTCTCTCATACACACACACACACACACACACACATACACACACTCACACACACACACGAAACCTGTGCATTCATGCCCACCTAAAATCAAACTGGAGGTGCCTACTTTGGCCCAGACCTCCTGTGAGAACCACAGAAATGCTCCGAGAGAAGGAGTAATAATTAGGATGAGAGAAGTCCAAATACCATGAGTGAATTAAAGTAACGGACAATTAATTCAGTCATGCAGTAAGGGCTACTGTGAGTTCCTGCTCTGGACTTCGGTGCCAAGAGTTAATCACTAAGGCAAGAGAGTCTTACAACTCATATCTCCCTAAGAAGATACAGTGAGGGAGATGTGGAAGATGAGAGCATTGTCCAAAAACTGCTTGCACCATTTGTCAATGGAACAAAATCTCTGTCCCTGAGTTAATATCACAACTGAATCTTATTGTAAAATGCAAAGCAAGACTTACTCAGAATTGTATTAAAAGCCAAACCCAGTGGAGCATCTGAAACAAAGCCTTTCAAGCTGGGATTCTGTAACTTCTGGTACTGGGATCCTGTAACTTCTGGTACTGCCTCATCCCCTACCTCAGGGACCATCCTTAGTATCTTCCTTCTTGGAGTTGTAAATTCTGTGTTGTCTGCCTGAAGTTATGAGATGACTTCTTGATCAAATTGCTGTAATGAGCCTGCCTTTCCCTTCTAAGCCAGGCCCTGACCTTTCTCCTTTGCTCAGGTTTGTTTGTGTCTCTGCCTCTTTCTTCTCCCTTTTCTTTCCTTTATTTCGCATTCCCCAGACTGCACACTCCCTTCAGGAGGGGTTTCATGTTATGTAGCAAGTAGGAATTATTGGTTCGTTTCCTCTGCCAAGTCTCCCTTCTTCCCCTCATTCCTCCCTCTTCACGAGGAAAAGGTTAAAAAGATGTTTCTAGCAGGCTTCATCTCCTACATCACCGTTGTCTCTCCTGGGACCCTGTCAGACAACTAAAATATGTAATTGAATTAAGCAGGTTTATATCTCTGTGTCCTGTTTCCTGTGTAATTTCTGTCCTTCATTACACATCTTTGAGAAAAAAAAAGACAGAAAGTGTCTTCATTGTACACAGAGAAAAATCAATTATCCTTAGTCTAAAGTGAAGTCATGTGTTTTTATTTGCTGAAGTCTTCATAGAAATGAAGAAGATGGTTGAAAATATTTAGGCTACTGTCTGATCTAGTGCAATTCTCAACATGTGGGTCTCAATTCCTTTGGGCGTCAAAGGACTGTTTCATAAGGGTTGCGTGTCAGATAACCTACATATCAAATGCTTACATTATAATTCATAAAAAGAGCAATGAAATAATTTTATGGTTGGAAGTCACCAAAACTTAAGGCATTAAAGAGTTACAGCATTAAGAAGGTTGAAAACCAGTGTCTGGCTTCATATTTTATCAATAAAAAGTATATTGGTTCTCTGTTGGACACTAGGTTTCAATTACCAGCAAGGCTCAATTCCTCTAGTGAAGCAGGTCAATGTCTAGGAAAGAGGCACAATATGGTACTTTGCTCAAACAAAGAAAGGAGGACATGTGGTAGGGATAACCAAGAAGGGGGCAACTGAAGCTTCAGTGTAAAAGTTCTGTTGTAGAAAAGACTAAAAGGGAGGACTGGAATAGAAGGCTTGGGGACATGGAAATGGGGGCAGGGAGAGATAGGATTAGAATAGCCAGACACACTAATAAACAAAACAAGACAAAACCTTTAGTGCAAGAAGATAGGGCTACAGGAGAGGAAGAGGTCTTATTGTTTGTGCCAAGAAGGAAGAGACTAAGAGATTTTGGATATAGAAAGAACTCCATTGCTAACCTATAGAGAAGCAATAAAATCATGGGATTTGCTCCACTCTGCTGGGAAATTAAACATGCTATTCTTATTTAATTCTTACACCACCACAGAAGAACCAGCTGCTCTAGAGACTACTTAGGCACCCATGGCATCCAGGCAAGGACTTTGGCCTATAAAGATAAGTAGAGAAGTGTGGTCCCAGCAAGGCTGCCTCAGGAGTCCAGCACGTGTCTGGATTCAAGATGTCTTGCAGGCATAACTTAGGGTTGAGATGTAGTCAAGTGTCCAGGACTAGCTACACAGGAAAGCTCTTCCTCAGGCTGGTTAGAAATCCAAAATGTCCTACAACTAGGAGATTTTGCCACTAATGTGTCACCCATAAGTGTTTGATGCTTATTGGTCTCTCAGTCTGACAAGAGTTACAGATCAGTGGTGGCTAGAGGAAAGATGGATTCTCAGGAAACTCTGCCATTACTAAGGAGGACACGGTCCCAGTCAGAAGTTCTAAAGCTACTCCTTCTTCTTGTTTCAGTCTTCAATAGACACTCTAAAGGAGGTCAAGACTCAGAACATCAAAATGGGGTGAGCACAGTTTGATTGAAAGACACAAATGGTTTTTGCCCTGGAATACAGAGAATTGCCCATGGGAGGGGCAAAGCAAGCTCCCAATATCGCCTTTATCTTTACCATTGTCCTTACCAGCTACTCCTGTGTCCTCTGATAGAGAAGAAGTGTGAGGGTTCCAAAATCTTCCCAGTGGAGGACAAATTCTGTAAGAGTTCTCCTTAGGTATGGACCACTGAGTAGAGATGAGACTCCTCACTCTTGATCATGACCATGATGATTATCCAAGGCCAATGAAGACAAATTGGTCAGCCAAATCTGGTCTATGTGTCTTAAGTCATGTTCTCAAAATTCAGCATATTTAAAAAATTGCATCTATTTTGATATTTATTTATCTGGGGACATGCATGCAGAGAAGCCTGCATTTAAAAGTCAGAAAACAACCAGTGGGAGCTGGTTCTCTTCTTCCCTTATGTGGGGCCTGAGAAACAAACTTAGTCATCAAGCTTGGCAGCAGTGGACCTACCTGGTAACTTTACCTTACCAGTGCATTTTTGGTTCACTTAGATTTGTTACCAGGCAGGATGAAGACTAAAAGTGTGGCTGTTACACTGGATCCCAGCCACAAGCACTCGAGTCTCCAGAAACTGAGTTGGCAAAAGGAAGCTCATCCAGGCCACCAAACAATCGTTCTACATGTGTGCAGGAGTAGGCTGCTGAGAAGGGCCGAACTTCTCAGGAAATGGTGTGCTAAAAGGTAGGAAGGACCTTCATTCCTCTTCACAGCCAGGCCTAATTAGACATAGTCTTATCAGATTGGGTTTAACTCCGATTTCCTGTTTCCTTGAAGACTATTGTGCAAGTTTAACAGTCCTGACTCCTACTGTGCTTGAAAAGAGCCCTGATTCAGCAGCCATCCCTTTGGGTTTCTTTGTCTTACTGGCAAACTTTTAAAATGCGTGGAGTGGGTAAAACCAATGACCTCATGGGACCCATAAGGATTCTTAGGAGTCTTCTTGACCATAATGGGACACAGCTATGGGACAGATGCAAACTGTTTTTCCCTTGGGTGCTATGGGGTTGAACAGAGTGGCCCTGCTTCTTGCTGCTATGTACTTAGAAGATGCAATTTTAAGTCATGTCGTACCCCAGATCTTTCAAAGCACCATAAGAAAATGGTTGCCTTATGCAGAGGTATGCCGTGGAGTTCAGAGTCTATCTTTAAGAAGGAAAGCCCCTCTTCATGTGTCATTAGGATAATGGGAACCGGATATAGGTGGAGACTGTTTTCCTAATCTTGATGTCCAGGAATTGTTTTTCTTTTGGGGATATCTCAAGGCAAGGCTAGATGTCTGAAGGAAGAAAGAATCTTATTCAAATTGCTTTTGCTCATGTCTCTTTTTGGAGGACGAGTTGGTGTTTGGAGGGTACGGAGGGAAGGTTGATTGTTTGAATCGGTGTCTCACTGTGACTCAGGCTGGAATGGAACTCACAGCACTCCTCCTGTCCCTGCTTTCTAAGTGTTTGGGTTAAAGCCACCTGGCCCGACCTGTCCCTCTTCGTTGGTACCTCACTGGGGCTGTAGTAATAGTGTAGTTCTGGCTGTCTGGAGTTCCTAACTGAGTTTTTAGTTCTGTTTCTTTATTTACCTTTGAAGGACACGAACTGTATTATTTTAGGGGAAGTAAGATGGCTCAGAAGGTAATCATTTGCCATCAAGCCTGAGGGCCTGAGTTCAATCTTCTGAGCCCACAAGATAGGAGAGAACCAACTCCTACTAGTTGTACTCTGACTTCCATATGCTGGCCATGTGTGTACACTTCCCCTGCCACACACACACACACACACACACACACAACACAACACAACACAGGAATAAATACATCTATGTGAAATCAAGGAGGCATTCCAGGCAATGTATCATTGCTTTGGTCCTGCTCAGAACAGCCTTGCACTTCCTACTGTATCCTTTTCATCTCTGAGCAATTCAGAGAGTTAGACACTCAGCATCTTTATCTCTCACCTGTCACTCATCAAACCTCTTGACATCAGACTTCTTTCTAGCTCTCACACCTTCTGACATTTCCAGCTCTCCTATGTTCTGACTCAAAAATTTATGTTGTTCTCTTTGCAATGCTAAAGATACACTTACTCCAGAAAACTGTAACTTAAATCAGAATCTACAATTACTTCCCAACAACTCTGAGTGAAAATAGGTGTGCTGATTCCCACAGAGCTTCTGGTGATTAAAGACACAATTGAGGCAGCACATAAGCTCTTCTCGCCTTCTTTCTGTTAGAGGCTTGGACACAAAGCAGAACCTTATAAAACTGGGTTGGATTTTTGTCTAAGTCTCTGTGCTTGGATGATAAAATATGCCCAAGTGGCCTCTATATATGGAGAATTGTACCCCTAGCTTGAGGTGCAAACAAATTGTAAGGTGACCTAAGAGTATACACTCTAGTAACCAAGCAACTGAGTCTTGGCCAATCGCAGGCTGCCAATTGACCAAACCACACTCACCCAAGACAAATGCCAACTGCAGGCAATCAGGATATTTTTGTATGTCACCTCTTTTTCTCAGACTATAAATACAGCCTGCACATGTGGTGGAGTGAGGAACTCAGAACCAGCTTGGTCTGGAACACTGCCCAGTTCTAGGACCTTCTTCTTGCTCAAATAAACGTTGTTAAATTTAACTCATATTATATATTTTTCCTTTAGCACCCTCAATCTTTATTTATCCCCTGAGGCGCAAATACTAAGGTTCCCTTTCAAACGCTACCCTCAGACACCCAGTTCCAGGGATACGTGTGGTACTATGTCGAGTCTTCATTTATTTCGAATGATCCCTTTCAAGTGGTTTGCTGACAAGGTATAGAGTATGCGCAGGTGACATGATATAACAAAAGGGCACTAAGGGGACATAGGGGAAGAAGATAGGCAAGGGGTGCAGAGAAGGGGGTTGAATGAGAATAAAGTGTATGTGGCAATGCCAAGAAGAAACCTATTAGCTTATTTGCTAATTGAAAAATGAACTGTGAATGTAGTATGTTCATTTATGACCTGGATGTAACTGGAGGTTTCATTAAGGAATTGTCTATGGTGAATACAGCAAGCTCATAGCCTGTCCCTGGGACCCATCCACAGGGCACTATTTCTATTGTAGCTAGATCGAAATGCTTTCCATTTGTGAAGGCAGTCTTGCCATTTTTCTATATCCATTTCCCATTGTTCCTTTCTGACAGCGAAGCCAGCAGGCGTGAAGTCTCCCAAGCAGATTTCAGGGCATTGCTTGCCTCTTGGCCAAGTAAGTGAGAGAATAAGATTTATGACCTTCAGCAGCATGATTTTGTGGGGGAGAGTGGCTTGATTTAAAAATAGATGGATTTAAATTGCTTGCTCCAGAAATACAGCTGGTTAATAACAACGAAGACTTGAGTGAAGTCTAGTTTTGTTCCAGAGTCTGGCTGCTTTGCAGGACTGGATTAGGAAGCCATTTGGGTTTTGGAGCATGGTCTCAGCTTTCTATATTACAAGGAGAATAAATGGGGTCAGAGTGGGATAGGGACTCCTCCAAGATCTCTGGAAGGTCAGTGACCAGGCTGCACGGAAAACAGTACAAAAAGATTCTTCGTAGATTCTGCCTTTTCCTCTTCTCAGAAGATGTAGGCCATTGCATTGTCCTCCTTCATGGGAGACACTGTTTAACACTCCCTTGGGTTGTTAAGTTACTAATTCCAGAGGCTCAAAGCAACACAAATCAATGTGTTTTTGCATTTACTGACTCCTCGGGGGCAGAGATCTTTTTAAAGGGTGCTGAAGTCAAGTGAACCTGTTCAGCTGGAATGTACTAGAATAAAGGGCTTGGCTTTTCAACTCAGACCAATGCCATCTTACAATTTGGTTTTCTCTAACCATCTGCTTAGTCTGAGGCTTCATTGTAAGTTCTCTTAGCTCTACACAGGCTAAGTCCCTAGCATGTGAAGATGCTCCACTTCCAAACCCAGGATCACTTTTCAATCCACAGCAGTCTCCACTGAGCTTCATAATACACACAACATGATTGAAAACTTACAGAAGAAAAATAGCAGCCAATGTCTCAAATGAAGGGGAAAGTTGTTTTGGAGTGAAAGGAATGTTTGTGGGTCAGTTCTGGTATCCAGTGTATCCAAACTCTATTCACTGCTGATTCATTTTATAGCTAGTTCTGGGGACATATACAAGGTTCTCAGGTTCTGTTGTAATTCTGCCCAGTAACTTCCCTTCTGGTATAGCTCCTTCACGAGCAACAATCCCACCTTACCTGTATTCTCAATGGTATTCCTATCTGTAAATACCTGACAGCTAAGTCACTCACTGCACAACTGGATATCCTGTCGAGTGAAAACACCACCTCCTCTAAGATAAAAACATGTAAGATTGTCTAAGGGAAGAACAAAACAATAATGTCATGTTGCCAAGAAGGTTCAATAGTGGAAGACATATGCCACCTAGACCAGCAACCTGATTTTGATCACAGACACTAACCTCCTGGAAAGAATCAACTCCCATGAGTTTAATGCACTCAGACACATACATGTACCCCAAAATTATTGAGTGAAACTTGCATTTTAAAGAATGCTCTTGGTAAATAAGAAATGTATTGTTTTATCTTAGAAAATACAAACTTCAAAAACATGTTTATCCTTCACTATTGAAAGGTACAGTTCCCTCATGTATGTTGGTGTTCACCTAGGGAAGCTAAAGTGGGGGGTTGGGGGGGTCGGGGTGGATGGATTGTAAATCCCATGAAACTGGGTTACATAGCAAGACCTAGTCTGAAGCAGAATAAGATAAAATACAGTTAAAAGTCAAAAGCTTTTTCAAATTGATTATAATTTGATGGTGTGTTTCAACACAAAATGTATAATATTTTGTGCATTCCTTTGCTGGGCCAGTCTGACAACATCCATCAACGTTTACAAAATTCTCATCAGGCAAACAAGTGCAGTCACAATCAAGTCTATTCAAATGAGCCACAAGAGAGTGATGTTTTGCTTAGCTGGTGTAGAAATGCCAATGCCAGTGTGAATATGTCTGAAGCATGGGGGCACCTTGTGGTTCCTCTGCTGATCCGCTCTTTGTCACTTGACATGAAGAAGAGCTTCCAGCAAGGGCCACCATCCTTCAGTTTGGTATCTAACCTAGAATAGGCATTCTGTGACACAGATCTCCGGAAGTCCCCAGTAGCCAAATTGAACTCCTTTGGGCCACCACTTTGTACATAAGCACAAGCCTTCTGAGCTATTTTAGACATCAGAGTTTAACACGAAGACTGGAATCAGGCATCTGAAACTCTGCCCAATTTCCTGTCACTTAAGTGATACCAAGTGCGTCTTTACTGTCAAGTGCTATTACATTAAATGGAAACATCTGTACACATGATGATACCGCTGGAACAAAAGACTGCTTTGCCCAGTCCAGTGTGTCTCTGAGCGTTCAGCGCCCTGAGGATAGAGAGTGTCTATTTAGATGAGTGAGCTCGCTCCTGTGAATTTCCATATCCTGATCCGTACTGCCTGGTTCCAGTTCTCAGGGACATCCTTCCACTGATAATCTCAAGTTAGGTGACGTTAATGCCACTAAGATGAATGTTCGCTTCATCTGGCCGTTCTTATTTATAGACTCAGGGTTAGGTATTTTGCAGGGGGCGGGTATTTGGGGTGGTGTTGTTGTTGTTGTTGCTGTTTGTTGTTTGTTTTGTTTTGTTTTTTGTTTATTTTTTTCGCTGCAGTTCACTCAAGTTATGAAATCTTCCCTCCTTCTGCAAATCTTCACACCACCTTGCATGGACTACCCTTAATTTGAAGACTCTTTGTGGGAAGGCTATTCAAATGCAGCCCAACACACAATTCAATATAACCCTGATGGTCTAGTACAAGGAAATATGGTCCCAGAATTTTCTTATACGTAAGAACTGGCATGTTCTTGGTCATACAGACACAAATTTATTTATAGCCACACTGAAGAAATTCATACCTTTTCCACACTACAAATAACAACCATATATCTTATGTAAAGTCTCCTACCTTAAGTGACAAGGTCTTTAGAACATAGCAGCTCGCTACCACAGCCACAACAGCAAAATGAATGGGACGGAACGATTCACAGTTTTCTTCCAGTAGATGCTCTTATCTCCTCAACACACAGAATTGTTATTCTACAATATAATCCTTATATTATATTTGGGTCATATTTCTCATAGTTCTTGGAGTTGAGCACACAAACTTGGCACAATCCACATATAAAGCCTAATTCTGGAAGACGGGAGAGGCAGCTGCTTCACAAGGATCTGTTTCTGCCCTTCACCTTAGGAATCCTTATTCATAGCTTTTCCCCCAAAAGCTCAGCTGTTACTATGTCCTCATTTCCATAAGAAAAGGTGACAGTGGAAGGAATGTGTGCTTTAATTTATTCCCCTGTTTCTATTTTCAAGAGACTGTTCAGTTCTTCACACTCTTGGAAGATAGGAACCCTCAAAGTGCATCTTAAATTCACAGGTGGGTAACTTACCAAAACCATAACTGTGGCTCAGGCTTGCTGGTGACAGCAGTTGTTCAGTTCCTGTCATGGCTTGTAGGGAATTTCCACTGGGACACAGCATGGCTAAGTTTAACGTTCAGCAATGGAGTCAAAGGTACAAATGTGACAACTTCATAAGCCTTAGATCACATGTAGCATGACCAGGTAGTGCATAGAGGAGGCAAATTCGGAAAGAGGGTGGAAGGAAGGAGAAACAGAGAGATGCCACAGCTTCTGCAGTTTACCTTTTCCCTTAAAGAACTCCAATCTCCCCTTTGCTTGAGATGTCAGGCCCTCTGCTTCTGCTTAAGCTATCTTGTCTGCTGCTTGCTGTCCTGCTCCCCTGCTATGATGAACTCTTTCTTATCCTTCTGAAACTTTGAACTAAGTTTCAATAAGTTGCCTGGATCATGGTATTTTGTCTCGACTACAGAAAAGTAACTAAGACAAACATCTGACACTGACAGGCTTATATTACATGATTCCATTTAGATGAGGTATCTGAAAGAATTAACATCACGGAAACAGAGAGTTAACGGTGTCTTCCCTTTTCCCTTTATAGCCTGATTGAAGCCCCTTCCCTCCTCTCCTTCCAGTCCCACTCTCATGCCTCCTCCCCTCACCCCCCATTCCTATTTGCTCAAAGAAGGGGGAGGTCCCCCATGGGTACAAACCACCCTGGTACTTCAAGTCACAGCAGAACTAAGGGTATCCTCTCCCACTGAGGCCAGACAAAGCAGCCCATCGCATCTGTTACATCTATATAGGGACCTAGGTCCATCCCAAGCATGCTCTTTGGTTGATCGTTCAGTCTTTGTGAGCCCCTATACTATCTCCCTACACACCCAACTTGGCGATCTCTCTATCTCAAAAACAACAACAACAACAATGACAACAAACAAATACAAAAAACAAAAATAAATAAAATAAAAAACAAATTTAAAAAAGAAGAGGAAAAAAGAAATCCGTAAGACAACAAAGGAAGGAAGGAAGGAAGAAAGAAAGAGAGAGAGAGAGAGAGAGAGAGAGAGAGAGAGAGAGAGAGAGAGAAAGAAAGAAAGAAAGAAAGAGAGAAAGAAAGAAAGAAAGGAAGAGAGGAAAAGAACAAAGAAATATAGAATCTGTTTTGTATTGGCCAACTACTCCTGAGCATTTGGCCTGTCCTAGAGTACGGTTGATATACTCAATGACACTCCACTGGGGAAAACTAATTTTCTCTTTCCAAATAAGGATCAATTGCAAAGGGTTTCTTAATTAGATGTGGAATTCATTTTATGCATATAAGTGTATATCTGCATGTCTGTTTTTATACTGTATGTGTACAGGTACCTGCAGAGGCCAGAGGGAACCAGAGACACTGGAACCAGAGTTACATGTTTGTCTGGCACCTAATGTATTCACTAGGAACTGAATCCAGGCCCTCTGCATATGCACTTACTCCTGAGGATCTTCCAAACCCCAATAAAATTATAAGAGCAACATGATATTGTATAAGGAGATAAATAGTATAATAGCAGATGTCTGGGTAGGAAGCATCCTGATGTTGCTCTATGAGTTCGTGGGAAAGGTGAGATGAGAAGTGTGCTTTTACACCCAGAAGCACTAAGCACAGTAGCTAAAAACTGTGCTCTATCATTAGCCCAGTGCTTTCATTAAACACATGGGAGGGTTGTGGTAGGAAACCAATTCCTACTTTAATGTGTTGTGAAGGAGGTTAAAGAAATATTTGCATCTCTGGGGCACTCATGAAATTTCTTATAACTGAGAGTTTCACTCAGTCATTGAGGTCACTGAGAGGGGAAATGACAATAAATGCCTCTGAGGTAATGATGGAAAAGGACTGCAGTCTCAAGGAATTGCAGGTTAGCAGGGGAACACGAGTGACACTTCAGTCACTGTCTGTGAAAGGCACAAGTGTTTCTAGAAACTTCTTTCTCCAGTGAATTACTGTGAAATGTTGAGATCAATGTCAGATGGGATATTGATAGAGGACACAGAATAGATGTTAACAGTAATCAGACCAAATTATGTCAATTAAGGGTCATGTGACTCTTGTTTCTTCTTGTTTCTACTTTCTACTTTCTACATCAAAGAATCATGATTTTCTTTTTTGTCAAGGCAGTACTGCTTGTGTTATTAGACATGATCAAACCCAAGACTGTACAAGTGTGTGTATGTAGGTGTATGTGTGTGTAGGGGTGTGTGTGTGTGTGTGTGTGTGTGTGTGTGTGTGTGAGTGTGTGTAACTGTGTACATAAGCCTGTATGTGTGCATGCAAGTAAAGGTCTGAGGTCAAACTTGAAGTATTTCAAAAAGGTGTTTCAAAAGAATACACCATTCATCTTTGTTATTTTAGACACGGTCTCTCCCCCTACTCATCTCCATTGTTCCCTTCTCCTTCTCACTCATTCTTTGTCTCCTGTCTTTTTCTTTATTCCAAATCATTTACTCGTCTGAGGCATATAAATCTCCTTTGTGCTAAGAACTTTGTCGAGGGGAGTCTTGAGCCAATACCAGTCCTTACAGTCACATCCTTGGCCTTCATGTGAAAGGGGCTAACATATGTCTGGAACCACAGACACACTCTTCTCGGATCTCAGATATACTGAATGAACTTGGATGAAACTGGCATATTGCAACATCCCTCATCAGGCAAACATCCAAATATGAGCCACCCATGATCACACCAAATCATCACTCCTTAACTGTGTCCATACCCTCTCCATATGACAGGGCAGTCAGGGAATTTATTGGTTAGAATAAGGTCACACTACGCTTCTCTCAAGACTTCTCTCTGCAAATCAAAATCCCATTTTGAATGTGCAGCCCAGAGGAAAGACCCTTAATAAAGATAAAAAACAAAGTTGGGGGTTGATCTCCCAAAGAGTCTTCACCTCACTCAGTGACTATCAGCTTCCCAGTGACTTTGAGCAATTTGAGCATAGACGATTCACATGTCATGCACTTCAGTGTCCCTCAGCATTCAACACATTCCAGAAAGCACAGCCCTGGGGACTTCTCTATAAACTGACACACATGTGAGCTGTGACCATGTCTGATTATCAGAGAGGAAGCAAAGTTGGCTGTAATAAATGGTATTCTCAATAACTTCCAACAATGCAGGGCTTCAGTGGACCAAAGAGAAAAAAAGAAAAAAGTATTCTACGTCCAACTGGAATGGTGGGGTATTTCATGTAAACTGTTGAGTTGGGCAGATTTATGATAGTTCTGCAGAAGTGAAAGTTTACAAGGTGTTTTAAAGAAACTGATATCACAGGCTATATAATTTCCACAAGCATTAAGTGTAAGACTGTGTCTCTCCTCTGCATCTGATGGTGAGGTAAGTGCAGGCGTTGAACACTCCGCCCTCCACCCCTAGTCAAATGGGATGGTGAGTGATATAAAGTTAAGGAAAAACCAGCATCAGCATTGGAAAATAGGAAGGGTGCCATACATATGCCAATATGTAAGAGAGCATATACTGTATATAGGCTGACAGCAATGAACAGAAGGTACCGTTTATACTGTTCACAACTCTCCTCATGACAGAGGAAAAGTCAAACGGGAAGTAGACACGTTCAAGAGTGACTAATTTGGAGGGACAGGAAACCTCAGCAATCCAAATTCTGCTGTTAGTTCTCCTTAGCAATCTAATTCTCCTGTTAGTCTTTCTCAATGAGCTGGCAGGGCCCTGAGGAAGAGGCTTGTGTGTATATCAAATGCTGGAGACCATTCCAAGCATGACTACCTTGGAGGTCCTAGACTGTGTAAAGATGCCGTGGATCCAAACAAGAGCACTTGGGAGCTGTGTCAGTGGAAAGGGGCATAACTTTCCTCAGCCATCACAAAACACCGAGGCTGATAACTCTTATGACAAAAGACAGGTTAGCAAGAAACGATGAGAGCACATGGATTTCATCAGGGCTTTTCATGATGCCACTTCAGAGCCGAGGACCGACAGGGCCAGGGGAAACTATTTTTATGCTTAGGTCCAAGGAAGCATGGAGAAACTTGAGAAAAGCAAAGTATAAACAAATGCTAAAGCTAATCCAGGAAAACAGTAAGGTCCATCTCTTTGCATTTCTTTTGGCTTCTTTTATTCTTTTCATAGGTATGAGGCAGCTGTCCTGGAAGACAGGAGCAACCCCTGTAGATCACTGGCCTTAAGGAACAGATAGTCTAGTTTCCATTGTATGCCTTGAAGAAGAATTCCGATCTTTAAAACTTCTATGAGAAGAGAAAAGGACAGAAGACACACAGCAGAGGGTAGGAAGGGAAAATCTGCTTCAGAGACCATTCCGTCTCCATTATGTCAAAGAACTAGCCATTCCCTTCTGCCATATGGTAAGGTGTTCTGTTCTAAGAACCACACGTTATTTACTCCAAGAAACGTCAAGATATGTATGTTAATTTGCATCTCGAAATGATTCTAGAACCAGCACGTTTTAACAGCATCAGCAGTATGAGGAGAAAACACAGGTGTACTAATCCTAGGCACCCCCTGCCCAGTGCATTCCTACCAGAGTCCAACCACACAGATAGTCCCTGCCACTGGAATACAAACAGAACTGAAGCATCCTCCTTGGGTTAGGACTTAAAGATGAGGTGCAAGGCCTGCTTCTCTACAAGTTGTTCTATTTGGTCAGAAGAGAGAAGGTTCAACCTTCGGGGCTAGTGAAATGGCTCAGAGGGTGAAGGTACCAGCTTGCTGAGCCTGTCAACCTGAGTTCCATCCACATGACTCACATAGTGAAAAGGAAAGGTCACATTGCAGTTGTTTGTTCCCTAACCTCCACACGGGCTTGTGTACACACACACACACACACACACACACACACACAAACACACACACACACTCACACACATAATAAAAGTATCTGATCATCAGGGGTAGAAAACACCAGGAACCCTGAACTGTCAGATAGAAAGAAAATATTAACTTCTAATCATTATGCTGAATGCTAGGGTTGGTAAGTCTACTGGGCTGTGTAATGGCTGAAGATTCTCCCCTCCCAATTTGTTTCCCTCATTTGCAAAATGACTTTGGTCTAACTTTTGTCCAGGAGAAGGTCTGCAGAGCCTTGGCACTATTTGGACCAGTAGAAGGTAGCACAAGAAAGAGGCAACAGTACCTGGGGCTTAGGCCTTGGGTGTTCATCCTCTTTGAGCATCTACATCGTCAAGCAAGGAGGCTGTTGGATCCTCTGAGAGCCTGGATGAAGAAAGCACCCGTGACAGTCTATACAAGGACTGTGCTGGAGGCTACCTCTCACCTTTCTAGCCCTGTATGAGTGGCGGGTTGATACCATCCACTGGAGTGGGCATCTAGAAACTGGAAGAAAAATGACAGAATGGTAAAGCTTGGCATAAAAATGTAGGCTGACCACAGATGTCCCTACATCAGAATCTTCTAGGAAACTGTGGAGTGACATCTGGTATAATGTATCTTAATCATTAGAAGATTGCGTAGGGAGTAAACCTTAATAAAAATTATATGAGGACCATTGTATGTATATAAGCATGTATGTATACTTTATGCAATGATACTAAACCACTAAATGGAGAACTAAAAATTAATGTCAACTTAAAATCGATTGCATTTATAAATGAAGCAAATGTCTTTCTTCCTCACCGAAAGAGTTGCTATCTTGAGGAGGATGATTGTGTTTGCTGTTTGGGAAATCCCAATGTGTACACCTGGCCATTCACAGTTGTGATCTTTGGCTTTCATGGCTATAGTTGCTGCGTCTTTTTCCCCCAGAGCCATCCAGATAGATAAAGCTAAGGGGAAAACGCGTGCCATAGACTGTACTTCATAATGGCAACACAGATGCCCTGCTTCATCTACCGATTATGAAACTGTTTTGTTGAAACTTGGCAGTAAATTCCCACCTCCTGTGATATCCATCAGTTGTGCTTGAGAAGGCATGAATATTTGTCTCAGTAAATGGCTGTAGACTTCACTTAAGCCTTTCAAGGGTTTAAAACTTCTCTATCAGTGTTTTTAAGTGTGTTGATATGGGGGATTATTTTTATAGGTGTAACATTTATATCACTTTCAGCAATGTATCACATAGCAATGGAAACACTGGGTAACATTTCCAAACATCCGTTCCGAAATGCTCTGATACCTCATAACGTGGCTGATGGAGCATTCCTGCCAGGGAAGGGGAAAGCCTTTTCTGGGTTGTTTTCAGAAGTGTGCAAGGAGGGTAGGGGAGTTATTACCTGCCCTGCCCTCTCTTACGTGTGTCCCATAAGCTTTACTCTTAACATGAGTACTTGTGAGTGCTGTGAATTAGTTTGGGTAACACTAAACTAAGCAACCCTGTGCTCGCTCGGCCTCTTTGAACACACAATCACTCTGCTGAGCATTCAGAATTGAACAAAATGGGTGTCACTGCTGTCATCTACCTTCTTCCTCTGAGTCAAATGACAGGATCTGTCTTCTATTGGTGCCTGACTATAGAGCCAGCATCAATTCATATCAAAGATCAGCAAAGTTTAACATCTTTCATAATTTATTTTTGTTATGGATAATGATAGTTTTATTTCATAATTTCAAAATAATATTTTCTTTTGATTCCATTATAATTTAAAATGTATATTCCGATACTCTTCAGGTGATATAAAAAGCACACTGAAAAATTGCCTGTTAGGTACAAGAGAACCAATATAGATCCAAACAGACAAAACATTTTTTGGGAAAAGGGTGGGCATATACAGCTAAAGCAAACTCAACTTAGGGAGGTCAATGTCATCTCTGTCTTAATTTAAATCCATTTATTTACCATCTTAGCTTATGTATGAAGTACGTGTGTTCACGTGCCTGCCCCCAATGTGTGTGTCTGTCTGTGTAGGCTGTGTGTGTCTGTGTGTGTCTGTGTATGTCTGTGTGTGAAAGTGTGTATGCTGTGTGTACATGTGTGTGAGTGTCTGTATGTATAAGTGTGTGTGTGTGTGTGTGTGTGTGTGTGTGTGTATTTGTGTGCTCGTGCCAACGTGTGTGTGCTGTGTTTGGTTTTAGGTATTTGTTTAGAGAGAGAGAGATAGAAAAAGAACATGAAATTAGTCGATTGTGGGATCTGTGAGGAGTTGGAAGAAGGGATAGAATATGACCAAATCTATATTGTATGGAAATCTCAAAAATAAATAAAATATAAAAACTAATGTTTTAAAAGTGTTTTCCTCCAGACTCTCAGGGATGTGGTCTTGTGTTTCAGCCAGAGAGTTTACATCTGGTGTGAGTACAAAAGTTTAGGAAAGTAAATCAATATTATAGAAAGCTTATAAAAATCTGACCTAAGCATAACTACGGCAACAATGTATGTAAATGGGGAGAAACATGAACTTCGCTATAAAAAAAGAAAACTCCAAAAGCCAAAGTATTATATCGTTTTAGAGAATCAAAGCAACAAAAGTAGGAAAAGACGCATTTTGCTTCTAAACGTCCCCACAAATGAATCACATGTCCCCAAATTACTATCTGATAAGAGTATATGCTGTGAGTTGTCTGAATGAGACTCTAGACGACCTGAAACCAAATACATTTTAAGAAGTGACTAGACGTACAACCTTGGGCAAATGGCTTAGCCTGAATCTCTATTCCTTCAGTCATACTATATTGATGGTACAAGTGTATTAGGAGAATTCCTTAGAAAATCAAAGTGTTCATTGATAGAAAGCACATAGAACCCAGCCAGACACACAGCACCAGCTACCATCTGCATGAGCAATGTGCCCACTCACAGACTATCCCAGATCTTCATCTCTGGCTTGAAAATCCATTCTTTGGGGTTTGGCTCAGTGGTAGAGCGCTTGCTTAGCAAGCGCAAGGCCCTGGGTTTGGTCCTCAGCTCCAGAAAAATAAATAAAGAAATAAAAGAAAATCCATTCTTACCATGTGCTGAAATCTAGTGTTCTATTTGTCTGCCTCCTCTTATCCCTCTGGTACGATGTGCTTCATTGCTCTTGGTACAGTTATAATTGTCTTGCTCTTCTTCACCAAATATGCTATTTTCCCTCACGAGCATGAATGCATGTCATCACATTTCAAAAATAATTCAGCTGGAAATTTAATTGCAATTAGGTTGAATTTTCCCATTGACTTGGAGGTAAGTGGTATCTTTACGAGTAATTTGAATGCTAAGCAGTTTACTTTGTCTGATTTGAAACTCAGGAACCATTTTCTAACCTGGGAAAGTCTGTACTGTCTCCATGTAACCAGATAAGCAAGGATCAGAAACACTCAGTGGCTACCAGAGCTAAGTGTGACAAAGCCAGGCCTTAGATCTGACTCTGGTATGTGACAAAATTCAAGCAGTTTTCATTATTTCATGTTGGCCTAGCATTTTTTTAAAGGCACAAATTAAGGGTTCTGAAGAGATGCCTTAGCCCCTAAGAGCACATTCTGCTCTTCCAGAGGATCCAAGGTCAGCTTCCAGTACCAATGCGAGGCAGCTCACAATCCCATCACTCCAGATTCCAAGGATCCAAATCTTTCTTCTGGCTTCCACAGCCACTTACATCAATTCACATGCACAGGTATATACACAGATTCATAAAATTTAAAAATTTCTAAACAAATTTTTTTAAAAAATGCATCAACCAGAGCATTGGGGGACTTAGATGTGAATTGCAGTTATACTGTGAACCTTTTGTATTCAGGGATTTTGTTCCCTCATCCCCCCCTCCCCCACCCCCACACACATCCCCGACCCTGAGTTTGACCAGATTCTTTTCCAGGTTTCTTTCTGCTCTTACGATCTAGTATAACCTCTTTTCTTAACTGCATGTACCATTTTAAACATGATGTCAAAACAATTAAATATGTTTCCAGAGCAGAGCCTACATATTTTCCCTAATATATGCTTAATTAGCATATTTGGTGAACATTAAAGGAACTAATGAGATGACTGTGCAAATCTTTATTTGTATTTTTATCCTCATACTTGCCTGCAAATAATTGGAAAATAGTAAAGAAATCTCCAAAGTGGTTAAAATATTGTTTTCATAAAACTCTGAAATCATTCATCAATATTGTATCTTAAAATTGTCAATATTTCCTATACAGGTCTAAGCCAAATAGGGTCCCAGGGATAAGAGTGAACACAAACCCAATCCCTAACCCAGAAGTTCTCTCCAATTGATAACCACTCAAGGAAAACCTAGATTTCTTCAATGGAGTCTCACTAGACATACAAACCACTCTTAAGGCTAGACCCCGCGCCCATCCGTGGTTGGCCAACACAGAGTGAACTCAATGATAGCTTTGTAGATTTTATTCCTGAGCTCTCTATTGTATTCCAGTGGACAATGCAGCTGTTCCAACATCAATATCATACTTTTCCCATTACATATGTTTCTCCTATATTTTGCAATAGAGATAAATAAATGAAAAACAAAAGAAAAAAGTGAAATTTCTACATTCAGCTTGCTGGCTATGGTCATGCTTCTATTCCCCTTAAAGAAATAGAACTTGAGGCTGCTAGTAATCTCACACCCAAATCACTTCCAAAACACATCATATATATATATATATATATATATATATATATATATATATATATATATATATATATATATATATATATGATAGTTTGGGGAGCCAAACATTTCCAGATTTCAGAGGTGTAGTTTTGTCCCAATAGTGTATCCAGGCTTCAGCAACATTATAGTCTTTTTATCAGCCTTACAAACCCATGCACACATACATATGCTATTCCACTCATAGTAAAGCAGGGTATGGGAGCATTTCCAGAAGAACGAAAACAATCAGGATAAAGTGTCATGTTTTAGGATCTAGACTGAAAATATGGATGCAGATATACCAAGATAATTATCCACGAAGGATATAAATCTAGGCAGAAAATAGAATCTCCCTCCTGGGCCCACAAGACACCATGTGGGGAACAGCTGGGCATTTTAATGGTGCTGTTAGGGCCCTAAGCATCCTCCCTGCCCAAAAGAGAGTGCAAATTCTTTTCCTTTCAACATCACATGAAACTATTTTAGGAGAATTGCATTTGACTGGGACTCTGAGTTAAACATCTGACTAATTAACCCCCTAAAATGTATTGAGGGCATGATATCTGAACCTTCCCACCAAAGACTAAGGCAAGGACAGAGGCCTTCGACTCCAGAAGTGTGTGTCCTTGGTCTCTCTTCAGGTATGGCTCAGAGACTCTGAAAGATGAGATCTGGGCTCGGTATTAGTGTTTGCATGACCTTAAAAATAACTCCAGAAAAAGACATGGCTACGCTTCAGTCCTCAAGTCTGACATCTCAACCTGGTTTTTTCTTTTGTTTGTTTGTTTTTGTTTTTTAAGGAATAGCTAACAAAATGAGAAAGTACTGGATGTGATGTCTTGTGTCTCCCAGAGGCAACAGGTAGCATGTGGAACCAGACTACCTAAACAGAACCGTCACCAGTAAAGGAAGGACTGCATCCATTACTGTCCACTATGGTGGTCCCTGTCCATTAAACAGATCAGAGGAATCAAATCTTCCCAGGATAGTAGGGCGGAGGTTAAACAGCATGAAATATTGTGAAATTGTAATGGTGTTATGAACGAGAGTTTTGGTAGACAGCCTTTATTAAGTTGTAAGAGTTTGGGGTTTGGGTTGCTTGTTTACTTTCTTCGAGTGCTTTCTGTAAGTACACTTTGATGGTGTTTTGTGAGTAAATGAAACTATTAGGAGCATTCAAGTGACCATCCCTTATGCCTAGCAGTCTTGAGCAAAGAACTACCCTGAGAAAGCCATGCTTTATCCCCAAGAGACATCAGTAAGGTAGCTGTTGAACACCTAATGTCTGCTTCAGGTGGTCTTGCTCCAGTCTCTGACTGAACCATCGACAAAACCTGAAATCCAGGCAACACAAGTGCCAGTGGCCTTCAGGTTGACCTGCTAAGCCTACCACTTCTCCAACATGCCCACCTTCCTTATTGGCTCAGGACCTTGCAAAAGCTGCCTTCAGTCCTTCAGGCTGTTTGAAGGAAGATGAACATTCTCCTATTAACACTGGTTCTCAACCTGTATGTCACAACCCCACAAGGGTTGTATTTCAGATCTCCTGCATAACTAATACTTATATTATGATTCATAATGGTAGCAAAATTACATTTAGGAAGTAGCAATGAATTGAGTCACCACAACACGAGACACTATATTAAAGTGCCACAGCACTAGGAAGGTTGAGAACCACTCCTCAAAAGATTCAGTGACTTGCAGCTGCAATTGGTATTAAGAAAATGAAAGGTTGTGCCATGATTGGTGCAAGTTAGAATTATTATATTTGAATCTCTCTCTCTCTCTCTCTCTCTCTCTCTCTCTCTCTCTCTCTCTAACACACACGCACACACACACACACACACACACCCCACTGGAAACATATCCAGGCTAAACTGGATGTTTGCCTCACTTTGTAGGTTACCTAGGAAATCCTCTGTATGACCTCCCTGGCACTGTACCATTAGGTCCCAATAAAAGGCTTGCTCCCAAATGTACTTTTGTCTACTTGGAATACTCATCATGAGTATAACAGCCTGAACTCATAGCACAAAGGGGCAGCAGAAGCACTTGCATAGGAAGCAGCCCTGGTCATGTGGAAATGAAGTTGCAACAGTGTAAGTACTTACAGTCTCTACAGTGGCCAAAGGATATCTGATTAGTCAAGAGCCACCTCGGGCAGAGGAAGCAGAAATTAGAGGCAGCTGAGACCATGAAGGATAGAGAAAGTGAGGATTAGAGGGTAGAAAGCACAGGCTCTAAGGAGTTAAAGATGAGAGACTGCCAGCCTTGCAATGCTAGAAGAGTTCCAGGAACCCTAGGCAGAGGGTCTGATAATCAGGTCCTGGTGGCTGTTACTGTAGGTGTTGTTGGGAGTTGAAGGTCTCAACCCTCAGGGCTTGAGAGTCATAATGCTCATCATTGCCTCCTACTTCCATTACTCTCTGCTGCAACATCCAGGGAACACAGGTCACTGAATGCAGGGCCACTGATAATTAAGGCCCAGAGCAATAACCCTCTGCTCTCAGAACCTTAAGCTATAGGTCTCCCACCTTATAGAGCTAGAAGGATCTGTCTCTAGTTCCCTAGACCTAATGCCATAAGCCTCCACAGCAATTTTTCCACCCCACATGCCTTTGTCACGAAGGCTCTTAATAAGCCAACAACATGGGAGCCATGGTTTGCTTCTACATGATTTCCAACCACATAGTGAGAGAACTTAAATCAGCTGTTTTGGCCATACATGATTACTAAGCACTAAAATAAGATGACTGCAACCAAAGGACAAGTTTTTATTTAAATCTTATTTGTTTAAGTTAGACACATGTGGCTATTGATCAGCCAATGCTTATATTTGAATATAATATTATGGTAACTCGGGTATGGCCTAATGTCAGCCACTGTGGGTTACATGAATGCTTGTTTTAGGCATGTCATATCTAGAAGAATGTGCAGCTTAATTGTCTTGTCCATGCTCATTAATTGAATAAAATAATCTAAATGAACTGTTAGAAGTTAAACACTTTCATCAGCACATCCACATTTCACTCCTTTTCTATTACATGGTATACATTCCAAAAGCAACAAGTAATCTTGGATATCAAAAAATGCTAAAAGAATTGGCCATGCTCACTACAACATAACTGTAAACAATAAAACCTCATTAAATGCCAACATTTCTACTCAGAACTTCATCCAACTCAGAGACAATCTGCAAACATGCAAATACTTATGAGTTTCTTTCTACATGCAAGGTGCATTAGTTAATACGTGTGGGATTGGATTATCATCATTTGTTTTCAACATTGTTCTTTATCTGTTTCCTGTAAAAGCTGTTAAGAGTCTATAGGAGTTGAATGTAGAAAATTGATAAGATACGATCTCCTCTTTAAAGAGCACTTTAGGGCTAGAGAGTTAGCTCAGTGGGTGAAGATGCTTGCCTACCAATCCTGATGGGCCTGAATTTGATCCCCGAGACCCACATGGTAGAAGAAGACGGCACCTGAAGGTAGTCCTCTAACTTCCACGGGTATTCTGTAGCATGCCCACACACATGAGAGCACACACACACACACACACACACACACACACACACACACACACATACACACACACACACAGATGATAGATAGATAGATAGATAGATAGATAGATAGATAGATAGATAGATAGATAGATAGATAGTAGATAGATAGATGATATATTATGTTTTAAACTTTAAAAACCTTAGTTAAATGGAAGAGAATGAGTTGAATTTTATTTATAAAGTATTATTGTATTTATAAACACTCTCCTAAAAGTGTACAAGGTATAGAGAAGGCTCAGTAGAGGAGCAAAGTATCCTATCTTATTAGGCCTCTCTTAACAAAGTGATGTTTGCCTGAGATTGATACATTAGTAAGATGTCACTACCTGACACCTAGGGGAAGAAAAGGAAATCTAGAGAGTGTGGAGAAGGCATGAGGAAGAACTGGGAGGTAAGGAGAGCATGCATTTGAGAAACTATGTGTGATCTCAAATAGTGGCCTCCCATTACAGCATTCATATCTAGAAGGAGGCCTTAAGACTTCAGCACGTACAGCATTACTCAGAGTGTTCTCGCTCAAGAAGCTGTCTCTTTTTACCAAAGACATAATTCTTTCCCCACCCTTAGTTAAAGTCTTGGCCGTCTTCTAGGTTGATACATCCTTCATTTTCTTATTTAATGAAAAAAATAGAAATATTCCAATGTGAAAATATGCTTGAGAGAAAATTTGAGAGAATCTGCCTCACTGCGTTGCCAGAGCAGCTCCTAGCATGGTTTGCTTGCGTTGTTTGACACTCACACTTCCTTATGAGGGCCTGGAGACTGGACTCCATGTCGCTTAGGGGTGGACCTTTAACACTCAAGCATTGGACAACGACAACTCAGACTTTTATCCCTGTGCTTTTCATTCTTCCTCTGTGTGACCTTGGGTAAGTCACTCATCTTCCGGTGCCTTGGTTTTTCTCATCTCTGTGAGAGAAAAAGAAGAAAAGATGAAAATAAAAGCAGGGGGTAAGCTCTCAACCTTTGACAATAATCCAAACCTGAGAAAATGAGTCCAGTGACTCTTTTCAAATGTGATTACCATTAAAATCAACTGCTTTTACTTGATTTGCCTCAACCACACTGCTGTGTTAATTCAGGAAACACATCTACAGCAATTCCACACAGCGAAAATTACAATTGAAGGGAGGCTAGTGTTTGCAAATCATAGCATTATGACTTTATATTTAGAAACAACATGTATAAGAAGCCTAACATTTGCTCAATAAAAACTTGTTAAGCTATGTTGAGGTCTGAGAACTAAGGAAGGGAATGTCAGGGTAAAGTCACTGCACATAGGGGTTGTCATGGTGTGTTTTGAACTCTTGTAAATATCTCATTTCTGTCCCCTTTTCTCTGCCCCTTTGTCTCTCTCAAAGCTAGGGCTTCAGTAATTGACTCAGTGTCTCAGGATGGTCAGGCTTACACTTCTGATTAGCACAGTGCTGATGATCTGAACCACAACAACAAGACAAGAAAATGAAATTCTAAATTTCCAACTCTAAAAATGGCAAGAACAATGAGGGAGCCTACCATTTATTCCCAGAAGACATACTTGATTAAACAGAAAGCAATAAAGACTCTGCCCATTCTCTACCTCCCTGAACGAAGTATTAGCATGAAGAAATGAATTTATGAAAGTCACTGGCTATAAGTTTGATATTAAAAATTCAGTAATATCTCAGAATGCACCAACAAGCAGTTAGAAAATAAAACTTTAAAATAATACCATTTCCCAGAATTTCAGAAACATAAAACCTGTACCAACTAATTTCACTTTAAAAGACTACTTTCTTAAGAGATAGCAATGGGGGTTGGGGATTTAGCTGAGAGGTAGAGCGCTTGTAAGTGCAAGTGCAAGGCCCTGGGTTCAGTCCCCAGCTCCGAAAAAAAAGACAAAAAAAAAAAGAGAGAGATAGCAATGAATGGTGTTTCTATGTTAGTAGTGATTGTAACATCAATGAAAATGCTTCAAGTTCTATATTTATTTTTAAAATCTGCATTTAATTATATGCAAACATTACCTTATTAAAATAGATTTCTAGTTTGTGGTTCCTTGTTTAGGAAAGATGGTTAGAAGACTGAGCAAGGAGAGCCAGATATGAAAGGCTAGTCTATAAAACCACCTAGAATAAAGAATATCATAGAGACAGAATACAGACCGACAGTTGCCAAGTGCTTCAAGGAAGGAAATGGACAGAGCCTGATTCTTGAGTAAGTTTTACTTTGGAATGATGGAAGTGTGTTTACAGGCATTAGATATGGTAGATATGCAACACTACAGATGCACTAAAGCGACTGACAATCCACCTTATGTGTAAAATGCTGTATTGTTTGAATTGCATCTCAACGATTTTTTTGCCTTGGAGGATGTTCGGTTGAAAAGGAGATTTGAGTGTGCTTGAAGCTAGCGTGAGATATTGTCTACCTAGAAGCATGGGTTGTTTGGATTGCAGTGGGGGCCTTCACCATGCACATGGTCCTGCAGAAAATTCTTCATATACTTTTCCTCACTCTCAACACTAGTTTAGTCATAAGGAAAAGCGACAGAGAAGCTGAAAAGCACTGCCTGCCTAAGAACAGGGCTGGATTCTTTATCTCCCACCTTCTAAAGTACTTATCAAGGGATCAAATACACAGACACCTACTGCCCTTCAGAGCTAGACAAAGAAATAGATTTCTAATCCCTAACAAAGAATGTGAGATCAGAAATTATAAATCATTCAAATTTCCACCCTGAGAACAACCACCCCCATCATTCTTGGCTATCGAGTGTAAATTATGAAATCACAATTACCTATTCTTCCTGGACTAGAGCAACAGAGGAACCTTCAAGTGGTTTTCCAGTAATTAAGTGAGAGTAGGAGGCCTCTACAATGAGTAACCAATACTACTGCTTTAATTTTTTTTTATTTCATTGTGAATGTCTTATGTGAAAACCTGAGTTCCTCTTCCTAGAAATCTAGAGTTGTCCAACTTTCAGCCTATAATCCCCTGCAATACTGCAGTCACTGGCTAAATCTAAGCCTTTGAGAGGTTTGTGCCAAGAAGACTGTTTTAATTTTTTACAAATCATATCTAAATTACTTCATAAAATAATGTGACTATCTGCCTCCAAGCTGCTGTCAAGACTGGAGCCAAAAGTTTTGCTAGGAGAAACAGAACAGACTAAGCCCATGGTCTCTTAAGGAAAGAATGGAGAAGAATGCATCTCCTGGGAGAGCCTGGGGTAGACACCCGATGTCATGTTTTCCTCCCAATGGTGTAGCAATTGCCCTTAAAACAATGTGCATTATAGGCGAATTCTGACACTGCAGAGGATCAGAACTCCTGAAACTATATACCATCTGCTCATCTGAACCACTATTGTGGGGCAAACGAAATATGAGGGAGGCATCCCAGCATTCTTGAATGCCTCAACATGATCTTAATATAAAACCCTGCTATTCATTTATTTAGCACATGTTCTCTTGAATGACTGATGGGTTATAGATAAGCATATTGAAGCATATGCACGAAAGACTCAATCCCCACTCCACCCCTGAGATAATCATCTCTTGACAGTAGTGATAACCATAAAAACAGATTGCCACTCGATAATGAAATAAGAAGAGCTACCATTCAAGGTAGATCAAGACTACTTGAGAAGGTCATTGGGGTAGGGATATTGTTGTTCTGCATTTCTTCATTCTTTATTACCTAGGAAAAATGCAATTAGCTACAATGTAAATTATGTTTGCTATTCCTTGTTCTAGGTCCACATGTTTGAACTAGATAAAATTGTATGTTTTGGGTGCAACTTGCTGACAATGTATGATCTGCCCTCTTCTATTGACCTCAAGAGTATTATAAATCCTTTGCCGGAAACGTTGCTTTTAGTCAACCCACACTTTGGTGAATTTTCATCCAAAATATCTTTTCTCTTTACACAATGAATCATTTAAATTCCTTGATCAGTATTCTTTAAAGCACAGTAAAATTGAGTTTATTTCCTATTTTAATATTTGACTTTATTTGAATAATACCTATAGGATCTTTTCTATCTGTATCACATGAAAGACATTTTTATTTATCATATTTATTTCCATGTGCAAAATTTTATAAAATAATAATATTATGAATTTTATAAATGCCAATATTATGATTGTTGTTATTGAAGTTACTTCTACCAAGAATATATTTTTAAAGTTCCAGTAAAACTTTGCAAATACCAATCTCAACGGGGCAATTTGATCTGTCTGTTTTCAATGAATAAAAATAATAATAATTTGCATATATTTTATACTGTCAATATTATTTTATGTCCGTTGTCTCCATGTAAATGGTTTGTCATGATTCTATCAGCTGAAACAAAAATGCTTAAGATGGATTACTCAATTCCAGAGCCTTTAACTTTACTTCAGGAGAAATAAATGGTAATTCAGAAATGATGAAGTCAAAAACAACTCATTCTGTGTAGCCTCCAGTATTTATATTCATAGAAATACTTAGCACAGTACAGAAAATTGAGATTAATATCTGACTCACTCGGCAAAATTTTCCATCCTTGGGCATAAAAAAATGTATTATGTGCCTCTGGGAAGGGAGCACATTGCTCAGCCTACCCCAGATGACATTAAGTAACTAGAGGTTAAGTAAAATACTTTAAGTATTTTCATTGTGTTTATGTAATTGTTGATGTGTGTGTCTTACAAGTATTTCATATAAGGAGTGACCAGTAGTCTTATTAACATTCCTTAGTGCCCACTATCCTGAAGTACAGCCCTCACATTCACTAACTCCAATGAACCCTACTCTTTCTCCTTTCCCAATCGGTGATCTTGTGTCCATCTGCTTCCAGACACTCTAGTGAGGAAAGGTCCAGGGGTGGTCATTGGGTGATAATAACATCTCATACACCAGTGCTTCACCATTCATCTACCCCTCTGGATCAGGAGCTGCAAAGACAAGGAGGAAGGATGGCGGGGCAATACTCTGTCTCATGTATTCATTAGTTCAATTCCACCAAGGCAGCTAAAGTTTCTATTTCAGTCACCACTATATATCTACACCCCCACCCCAAATAGACTAGTCAGTCAACATTTTTAATGAGTAGACACCTGGCAAAGGAAATTTGTGTTTATTGAGAATATGTAATTTGAGAGGTCCTATGTTAATTCCTTTGATTAGTGTTCTCATTTTAAGGGTAATCTTCAAGTCATCCTTCTGAAAGAGAGCATGTTACATGCCTAAAAATGTACGAAATCCAGCCCTACTACTGCATAAAGGCTAGTAGTAATTCTTCACAGATCAAATATTGGGGAGTTAAAAAGTTGTCAGAATGGATAGATAAGTAGAGAAGATAAAACCCAGTACCCATTTTCTTGATGGAGAACCCCCCTCTTGAAGAACTGTTTCCAAAGTCTCACAGTAGTAGGGTTCAAAGCTGGATGTAAATTCCACTTTCCATTCTCACTGGAAGTTCTGGGACTCTTTATTACTGTATCTGGCCAATGCTCTGTTTATAAGAAGGAGAAATTACAACTACCCGTCACACAGTTGCCCACCCTCAAAGATAAACTGTGTTTTTCAAATCACATACACAGTACCTTCTGACACACACCCTAGAAATTTTGTCTACTTTCACTGACCCTACATGCCACGCTTGTCTTTTAAGATACTAGCCTTATATATGGCCTTGAACACTGTGGAATTTCTGCACTTGGCAGGGAAACATTGAGCAATTTTTTTTTCCTGTTTTAACTTGACTTCATTGTTCACCAAATACAGTTTTCTTTCTGTGAAGTCTGACTGAGTGCTTTATGACAGGGTTTAGCATTAAAAATCTGTGCTGTAATGATCTCCCTTTGTCCCTGTACCCTGACGGTCTGTCAAATAAGGCTAATGTGGATTGTTAAAAGCATGACTGTGTCATTAGGTAATTCCTCAGGTTGGCTCTTGGCATCTGTACATAATGCAGAGGGAAAAGTCAACAAGAAATGGGATCAGGGAGCAAAGAACAGGGCCTGCAAACGTGAGCTTGTGCTTCTGCCTGGCACTGGTCTTCTGTCTAGATTCCTACGGCAGACACGATGCAGGCTCCCTCTTTTCCCAGGCACACCCATTTTGTATCTCAATAATTCCTGGTTATATTTACCTACCTCCTTCAGAAAGGAGGGAATATTTATCAATTAGAGTTGAATAATTGGGCTGTGTTTGTAAGGAATTGGCTTGGCATGTTACTAAGAAAGTGAAACAGACATTGATGTAGCACATTGGTTTACAGTGAATTCACTTCCCCCCTTTCCTGGTGGAATGGTTAAGTACAGTTCCTGACACACTTCCCTGCCTGCCTTCTAGCTCCAATGTTTCATCTCAGGGTGACCTTTCTGGAGTCTAGGTCTCATCCTGTCAACCCCCTGCTAAAGCCCCTCCACGCTGCTTGGCATGTACAGAATGAGGTGTTAACACATCCACTTGTCAGGTTGACAAGAGCTTGAATACTGGCTCTCACCTGAAATGGTAAATTGTTAATCCATTCTAAACTCCCCATTGGTGGCTCTTCCTGCTACTGCCTGCCAAAATGCTCTGAACTCCCTTATATTTAATATGCCCTAAGCAAGTCAAAGACTGGGTCATTCTTGCTACCCTGACCAATCAAGGAAGGGCCACTTCCCTGAAAAACAATCGAGAAAAGCAAGCTACTTTACTTCTAGGAATGGAACTACTTTGGTTTTAGGAACAGCCATTATTAACCAAATGGAGGAACTTTACAAAGTGATGTGGTCATGGGCTAGAAGTAGGTGGCCAACAGAGACTAGAATTGAAGCATTTATTGCCTTATACACCCACAGAATACTTTCTTGCTCCTTATAGTATTTTATCAAAGTGAAAGAACATACATTATTCTAATTTGCCACCTTTGGATCACAAAATGTTCAGCCCCGATCTGTTTATGAGCACATATTCTACTTAAGACAAGGGGACTTAAATGTATGTGAAAAACAAGGATGGCTGTCCTTCTTTGGGACTGCTGTTACCCATACTCACATAAAGATTTTTTACAGACAGACAGACAGACACACCCCCACACCCCCCACATCCCCCCACACAAACATTTTAGTGGTATATTTTGATGGTATTCTGGTAATTATCATCAAATGGATAGATTTGATGATAGAATTAAATAACATCCCTAACAATTGAATTTTTTAGTGAGAATTTGTATTAAACTGGTTGCCATTCTTATACATATATGAGGCATAACTAATGGTGTGATCTAACTGCTACACGACTGTATTGTGTTGTTCTCTGTGTTTCTTTAAACTACTTTTCAGGAATAGGATATATTCTCAAGGGAAACATAATCACGGTGATTAGAAATGGATGTTACACTAGGCAAGGCAGGTTTATGGAGGTCCAAGGTGGAGACACCACCAATAGGCAGCTTTATTCTATCTAAGTAGCTATCACACTCATACAATCTTTAAGTCAAGAACGGTTCCAACAGATACTATGATGAGTCCATTTTCAAAAAGGCCTCCTGAAAGCATATAACAAAAATTAGTTGGGAGAAGGAATGTCAAGGGTGTCTTCACAGAGAAGGAAATGTCTAAAGTCAAATCTAGGAGTGAGGGTTGGAGGTTAAATAGGAATTCCACTCTATGTCTTCAGCTTGAAGATTCCTCTACTAGGCTTTGGTGCCTCTTGATGTCCTTACAATTGTCACAGGTAAAAAGGACACTGGTCACTGTGTTATGGCTCAATTCAACAGCTTACATTGTATCTCCAAGGACTTGACTTCCAAACAAGGTTGAACAAGGTTGTGGATGGCAATGAATTTGTGAGACACTATTCGACCTGGTACAACATGAAAAACTATGTGATGGCAGTCCTGTTAGGGACCAGCTAAGTCAACCTCCTTTAAATTAAGAATGTTTTAAAAATGGGGCA
Source organism: Rattus norvegicus (assembly GCF_021556685.1). Taxonomy (NCBI): domain Eukaryota; kingdom Metazoa; phylum Chordata; class Mammalia; order Rodentia; family Muridae; genus Rattus; species Rattus norvegicus. The sequence continues at coordinate 76,203,919 of NC_141538.1, forward strand.
CACAAAGACTATACATGGACTGACCCATGGCTCCAGATGCATATGTAACGGAGGATGGCCTTGTTGGGCACCAATGGAAGGAGAAGCCCTTGGTCCTGCAAAAGCTCGATCCCCCAGTGTAGGGGAGTGTCAGAGGGGAAGGGAAGAAGGGGTGGATGGGGAGGGGAACACCCTTTAGAAGAAGGGGAGGAGGATGGGATAGGTGGCTTATGTCTGGGAAACTGGGAAAGGGAATAACCTTTGAAATTTAAATAAAAAATATCCAATAAAAGAAAAAAAAGAATTTGCACAAGAAAAAAATGGGTTACAGAGTTAAACAGAAAATTTTCAAGAGAGGAATCTCAAATGCTAGAGAAGCACTCAAAGAAATGTTCAATATCCTTAGTAATCAGGGAAATGCAAATCAAAACAATCCTTAGATTCCACCTCACACCAATCTGAATGGCTAAGATTAAAAACTCAAGCAACAGCAGATGCTGGCGAGGATGTGGAGAAAGAGGAACACTCCTCCACTGCTGGTGGGATTGCAAACTTGTACAACCACTCTGGAAATCAGTCTGGCAGTTCCTCAAAAAATTGAAAATAGTTCTACCTGAAGACCCAGCTATACTGCTTCTGGGCGTATATCAAAAAAGTGCTCAATCATATCAAAAAGACACATGCTCCACTGTGTTCATAGCAGCCTTAATCATAATAGCCAGAAACTGGAAGCAGCCAGATGTCCTGCAAATGAAGAGTAGAACCCAGGAAACGTGGCTCATTTGCACAATGGAATACTATTCAGCTATTAAAAACAAAAACATCATGAATTTTGCAGGCAAATGGATGGAGCTAGAAAATATAATTCCAAGTGAGGTACCCCAGATCCAAAGGCTATGCACAGTATGTACTAACTTGTAAGGGATAGGAGTCAAAAAGGTTGTATCATGTTCTTCATGGTACAACCCATGAAGAAGTTAAACTCGAAGGAAAACCCAAATGAAGATGCTTAAATCCCACTTAGAAGTGGGAACAAAATAATTGTGAGAGACAGAGGGAGGGAAGGATCTGGGTAGGAAAGGAGAGGGGAAGGGGAGCAGGATCAGATATGAGGGGAGACAGGAGAGAGGCCCAGAGGGCCAGGAGAATGAATGGAAATGTGCAGCTGCTGAGGGTAGGAGGTTGGAGGAGTCTCTAGAAAGACCTGGGATTGGGAAGGTTCCCAGGACTCGATGTAGGTGACTTGAGGTGAAATACTCAACAGTGGGCATATGGAGCCTGATGAGACCATCTCCAGTGGTCAGACAGGATTCCCAGTGGAGGGTTAGAGACACCAACCCACCTAAAAAACTTTCATCCCCAAATTGTTCCTGTCTAACAGAAATGTAGGGACAAAAATGGAGCAGAGACTGAAGGAACAGCTAGCCAGCATCCAGCCTAACTTGAGATCTAGCCCATGGGCAGGCACCAATCTTTGACACTGTTACTGATGCTGTTATGTGTGCAGACAGGAGCCTAGTATGGCTCTCCTCTGAGAGGCTCTACCAGCAGTTGATTAAGACAGATGCAGATACTCACAGTCAAGCATTGAACAGAAGTCAGGGACCCCTGTGGAAAAGTTAGGGGAAGGATTGAAGGATTTGAAGGGGATGGCAACCCCATAGAAAGACCTACAGTGTCAACTAACCTGGACCCTTGGATGCTTGCAAATCAGTATCTGCCAACCAAAGGGCATACATGGGTTGGTCGAAGGCCCCCAGCACATATGTAAGCAGAAGGCTGCCTTGTCTGGCCTTAGTGGAAGAGAATGTGCCTAATCCTATAGGGATTGGGTATCCCAGGGTAAAGGGATACCCTGAAAAGGGTACCCTCTCAGAGGCAAAGGAGGGGCATGGGGGAAGAACTCTGAGAGGGGGACCGGGAGGCAATTTGGGAATATAAATAAACTAATTAATTAATTAATTAATTAATGATAATTTTATATCAAAATATGAAACTTAAAAATATTTTCTTATAAATATAATAAACAAATTTTGACTCTGAGAAAGCAAGCAATTTCCTAAGCAGGTCAGCATGTTGACTTTTCAACCCAGTGTAGCATACTCACAAACTGAATAAAAGTCTGTACAACCATCTCAATTGTAGGTAAGCAACACGAGAAAAAAAGCCAATGTAGATTTCTACAATCTTCCAGAAAACACACTCAAGAGGATCTTCCTCAGTCTGATAAAGGATCTGCCACAACCCAGAGACAGTGTTAGAAAGCATTTTGCTTTTCCTCTAAGCTCAAGAAGAAAGCAAAGATGTACTTCCCCATCACATTGGCACTGGCTGTTGCTCCTTGTCCTCCTCCCTTACACCACAGACTCCCTTAAGGACAGCAGGTGGTCTCAGCCTCACCATTACCTCTCCAGCAGACTCGGGAATTCTTGATTCTTTCATCTGTCACCCTCCACTCTGAGATATGCTCAGTTCCTGCCCCTCGTGTAAGTGTTTCTCCACTGTGCAGTCCTTGGCTTTAGAGGCTTCTGTTCCCAGCATCCACTTGATGATTTACAACCATCCATAACTCCAGTCTCAGAGCCCCTGATGCCCTTTTCTAAACTTCATGACAAGTAAGTACACATGTGGTACACATACACACTTACAGACTGAAACTCATGCATGCAAACTAAAATGAATAAATCCTAAAATGTATAATACAATGAATGAAATGAAGTGTCAGTGTCTACTCATTTGTCTTTCTATAACTGAGACAGTTTTGTCACCACTAATTCACTTCACTGTCTCTGTTGATTATTTTTTTTTAAATTTGGGGACACAAAAAGGTTCATTACACTTAATGATGCACTGCTTTGAATCCCTTGGGCTTTAATGCTTCACGTTTTAAGGTTATCTTGGGATGGGAAAGCAAATGCAGGCCTCAGCTACCCTCTGCAACGTGTCACAATGGACCATGTCACAATGGACCTTCAACAGAGAGTCACTATTTTTAAGAAGTCTGTCTCTGTTATTAATTCATGCCTGTCACATAAAAACACAAGGTCCAAGAATGTGATAATTTATTCTTTCCGAACCACCTACTAACACATTTGCTGATGCATGTAAATGATTGTTGTGGCAGACTGGCCAGTGCCTGGAAAGGAAGTACTACATGGAAAGAAAGCGTGCATAACTGGCATCAAAATACCACCCACCCCACCTCCTGCAATAAACCAGGGAAATGCACTCTGGTAAGGAATAACATGTTGTCATTACTATCAGGATGTCCACAAAATAACTCAAGTGCAATTTATCTTCATAAGTTACAAACGCATGTGCTTATTCACGCATAGAATGTGTAATGGCATTTACATAATGAATAAATGCTACCAAGGATTTGACAGTTAAAATACCTAGATAGAGAATGATGGAAGTTTTCTTCAACTTGATCTTTTATGGAAAGCTATCCACCTTCATGTAAAAATTGATGTGGATGAATTGGCAGTGTCGTCGGGTCTCTCCTTTAAGGTGCCAGGAAACACCACCCAGAATTGTCATGTCTGTGGTAAAAATCACACTGCTGAAAACATTCACCAGAACACAGAGCTTAACATTTCACCGCCTTTTGCATATGTCCTGTATTTATTGATTTTCTCTCATGATAGAAGATGTAGCATGTACAAATACTTCACAATGGAATACATGTGCCTTTGTCCTTCCCCAGTGCGGGAATCTCCATTGTCTATACCCCCAATGTCAGCCACTGAGATTTCCACTGTACCTCTGAGGGTTTCTTCCCAAAGCTGTAGAATCCTAGCCTGACCATGAGAAAAGTACCTGAAAAATCTGAACACGGTCCATTGTGACCAGTATTATACAAATTACCCTGCGTGAAACTGTCACAGACCACAGAAGCGAACAGCACATGATAGATGTAATGTGGGACTGGCAGCTGGGATGACATCAGGAAAAGTGCCTGAAACCCAAATAAAGCAGAGAAGTCAGAGACCAGTAGTCCAGTCATTGCTGGTTGACAGGAATGTACCAGTATTGGTCTGGGAGGTGTGATGACTGCCTCATGCCAAACCACGGTGTTAAGAGGTGGGAAAACTGATGTTATCCCCTGGAGAAATTCATCAGAAAATACAAGTCTGGGTACCATATATCTAAACTTACAAGATTTTAAAAGAAATAGCAGTATTAATATGTACATTTTTTTTCACACTAAGGGAATTGCTTAATAGGTAAAGTGCTCATTGGTCAAGGGTGAGGACCTGAATTTGAATATTTAAAACCACCTAAAGCCAGACACAGAAGTGTGCATCTGAAATGCTAGTGTTCTTATATGTCAGTGTACACATACATTGGCACACTCACACAAACACATACCTTGGTTTACACACACACACACACACACACACACACACACACACACAATTTTACAATTTCCCCTAATTCTTGATGAAATAATCTCAATGATATAATCAACTTCCAGAACATTGGTTTGAAAAGAAAATCAGCATTAATTGGCTCATGAGGAATCTCGAGTTCAACATATCCTGAGACCATTGCAGATAACTGAATGCAAATCTGTTTTCTCCTACTCTGTATGTGATTATCAATACTTAAGAAGAGGCAGTGCCTAACCAGTTTAACAGACAAGAAGAAAGAAATACAGGCTGAGAATCAAGAATGTGTCAGGCAGCCAACATTCCTGTGTCTTCTTTCACCCTTGTAAAGTGGCCATAGAGAGCCCATCGTTTGAGTGAAGAAGAGTCCAAGAGGCTAAATCATTGTGCCTAATGTCATGTCGTGTTATTGCTATGGACAGAAACAGATCTCTTTGTCTCTCTGTCTCTCTGTGTCTCTCTCTTCTGTTGTCTCTGTCTCTCTCTGTTTCTATGTCTGTCTTTGTCTCTCTTCCCCTTCCTCCCTCCCTCTCTCCCTCCCTCCCCCTCCCTCCCCCACCCTCTCTGCTAAGTTGTTCCCCGGTGCTTTCTTTCCTCAGAGCTGTCTCCTGTAGTATGTTAGGCACAAAAGCCTTGTAAATTGCCACATGAGTAGACTCTGCCCTCATTTGTTTATGCTATGCCCAACACAGATGTCTGAAAGCCAGATGAGTGCCACAAAGGCATGTACTGATTGAAATACCCAATTGGGCGAGGAGCATTTAAGCAGCCTTTCAAAGCACCAGGAGCCCATACCTCCTGTGAGCTCTCAGGTTCCTCTTTCTCTTCCGAGGGGCTGCCCCTGGGGAGTGTTCTGCCTCCTTTGGCAGCTTGGCAAATTCTTCCTTTCTGCTGCTAGATGCTCTATGCCAGACTTATCCAGGGCAGAAGCCTCCAAGGCATATTGGTAATGCTAGGCAGTAATAATGTATCAAATTCATATAGTCACTTTTGCCAAATGAAACTTAATTAAGCACAAAAGTAGGTTAGTGCAATGAAATGCACGTGTGTTCTCTAAAGTCATGCATGCCTTGAGGTATTTGGAAAATACCGTAAATGCGTGTTATTACAGGAATCCTGTTATCAGCCAAAAAAAAGTCTTTAGATCCTGAGAATATGTTTTGCAATATGTGAGCATCTTGGAATCTCAACGGGAATGTGTCAGTTTATCTATATGAGCTAAACTACATCTTGTGCCCAGGCCAAGGCATGATCTTCCCCCTCACTAATCACAAAACAATGGGCTTTACTGCTTTCCAGCTTCATCAGTTCTTTCAAGTGCACATCAAGTTTTCCAAAGATCTAGGCAACCAAGAGACTTGCTGTGATTATTTTGATTCTAGCTAAGAACACTATTTGTCTTTGAATGCAAGCAGCTAGTTTAAATTTACTTTTAAAAATCCATCCACGGTTTAATCGGAGGGCAACGAACAGCCATTCTATTCAACTTCTTTCTCTCACTAAATAAGAAACATAGGCCCAGATGGGTGAATCTTGACAGGAGCAGTGGGGTGCAGGGCATGTCATAGGATGTGGAAGGAATTGTCATTGCCCAAGTACTAAGATGACAATACAACTCACTCACAAGGCCACGCTTGCAGTAGAAACACTCCTTAAATTATTTTTATCCCAAAGTATATATGACAGAGTTTTGTACAAGTCATGGTTCCAGAGAAGAAAGCCATACTCAAATATAATCATCCCGAAAGAGGTTATGTACATGCCACAGAGTGGTTAGAATGCAATGGGTCTCTTTGTCCAGACTGCAATGTCTGAGAGTCGTAAATTCCAAGCTTGAAATCTGAGCTACAGGTTTACTTCTCCCACTCACTCCCACACTGATGTCCTGTACCACCTGAGGTCAGTTACCTACCCGGACCTCCGTGTTTTCATTTATAAGAACAGATGATTGGATCGGATAGTGTTTAATGGCACTTTAGGTCAAACTATTCATGATTTGTTACAATAAGTCCTTTAAATTTCAAAATGTAAAGGGACGGCAAGCTTTAAAAATTCTATATTTGAGACTAGAGGAATGTCTCAGGGGTTAATGGCACTTGCTGCTCTTTCAGAAGGCCTGGGTTCAATTTCTAGCACCCACATGGTGGCTCACAACCATCTAACTCCAGTTCCAGGGGGACCAATACCTTCTCTGGCTTCTGCATGTACCAGGCACACAGGTTGTGCACCTACATACATACATTTAGGCAAAATACGAGTGTGTGTGTGTGTGTGTGTGTGTGTGTGTGTGTGTGTGTGTGTGTGTGTATGAATCTATAACAGAAGTTACAACTAAAGACTGGATAAATGGAGCTTTTCTAAACTAAATATTTATGTTCCGCCAAGTTTTACACATTAAAATCCTAAGTCCAGTGTGGTGGTATTGAAACATGGGGCTTTGGGCTGACAAAGTCAGAGCCCTTAGGAATGAGATCAGTGCCTTTATAAAAGAAATCCATGGAATTCCTTTCCCATTCACTAAGTAAGCAAGTCTGGGAAGGCATCATCCACCATGTGCGGATGCAAGAAAGGCACCACCAACTAAAAACAAAGCTGACTCAGCAGACACTGAACCTGGAAGCTCCAGGCTTCGGAAATGGGAGAAGGAAACTTCTATGTTCTATTATGGAGCCAGAGTGTGGCATTGTCATAGCAACTCCAACAAACTATTACAGAAACCAAGAGGGTATAAGTACAGTCTAAATCCATGTAGGACTCTAGTGCAGGATAAAGGGTTCTTCAGATGCTATTGGACCAATGGACTATCAGAACATAGAGCTTAATGGAGATGAAAACACAGTCATTGTTAAACTTACTGAGAGTGATAGTAAAATGTTTAGAGGGGAAAAAAGCAGGATATACAACTTATTTTTAATATTATAAAGAAGCAAGCTCTTTGCCAGTTAGATGGACAGATATTTAAGTCAGTGTGGTAGAGCATTAACAATGGAGTAGCTGGCACACAGGCTCAAAGGAATGCTTTGCTCTATTCTATAACTCTGTCCTATATGTTTACAGTTGTTCCAAACACAGAATTGTTTTAAAATCTAGGCCATGCAACTGATTGCTTTCAGAATCAGAGTTTCAATCACATTCCATTAAAGAAAAAAGGTGACTATTTTAAGAACCTCAAAAACACACAGTGGAAGCTTCTAAAGCCATAACATCCTTCACACAGAGCACAAAAACATTTCAATCAATATCAGCTGTGAGCAGGGTCACCTCAGAAGACATTCCTGCTTGATTTGGGGGTGATTCCTCTCCTTCAGGAGCCTGATATCATCCAGCCATATTATTATGACCTTTCTATGATTCTAAAATCTATAATGAGGACTGGAATGATAGCCCGGTGGCTCTAATATTTGCTCTGCAAACATGAGTACCTGAGTTCAAATCCTAATAACCCATGTAAAGTCAGACACAATGCTCCAAGATGAGAAGCGAGTACAGGGGAATCTTCCCCAGAAGCTTGAGGGCAAGCTAGCCTAGTGCACAGAAGGACAAACAATAAAGAGACTTGTCTCAAACTAAGTCAAAGGTAAAGGCTGACACCCAAAGTTGTCATCTGACCTTCACACTTGTAAAACATGAATGTGTATACACATAATATATAGGCCCACAAAATTATAATAAGTAACTCACAGCTGTTGAATGCAGAACAGAAACATATTTTTTTTTGTCTAAAGCAAACAATAGGTTGACTATTGTCTCTTCAAGTATGAATAGGAGAGGGCTCACACTGTAACACTCAGAGTTCTGACTGATGTTTAACTAGTGAGTTTCATGACAGAATACCGCTTACAGTCTTTATTTACACAGGTCCAGAATGGTGGGAATAAATGCCCATTTATCTCTTCCTCTAAAACACATCATTACAGTGCTTTGGCCGCAGCCTCTCCATAGTCTGCTCCATGAGTCCATACTGGGTCTGACCGTGCAGAGGGTAATTTACACACATAGCACTCTAATGTTCTTTATGGATGAGCACAGTCCTAGCCATATCCTTGGTCACTTAGAGAATGTATGAATGAATGAAAATAGATTTTTTTTACTAAGTCATTCATAAATCTAAGCACTAGATATTGCCCAGAAAGTTTTGAAAATGTTGACATGTACTTTGTGCTACAGAAAGAACTAAGCTGTACATCAAGGCTCTGACCACAGGAAGCTTGTAATTGAGTTGCCATCTTAAGGAGCACACAAGGAAGCTATAGGCAGCTACACAAGTGACATCCGCAGACCCCAGAGAGTTCATCTGTATTGTGTATATTGGCACAGAAGGCACTCCAAGGGTACTTGCCATATTTTTGGTTATCTAACTCTAATGAGCAACCATAAAGTGCCATGTTCTCTCTTGCCTTCTGGCCTATGGTACCGATAACCCTTCTGCCAAGAATGTTTTCATCGTCAATCTTACCACAAAATGGGCCCACTTCCCACCATCCAAACAACTGCATTTATGTAATATCTACTTTCTAGTTGATGTCATTATTTCCCAAAGTCCTTTCCTCTTGGCCAACAGTAGTCACCCTCCCTTTCTGTGTTCTTCCTCTGGACCATCACCCATTATCATATTTGTACCTAGCTTGTGGTATGAATGTTTCTCAAGCTGCTGCTGAGGGTTCTGGGTCACAGAGCCTGGATCAAACCCTGGGGATGTCAAAGCCTTGAGGCCTGAAGCAAGTTGATCAACTCTTTAACTTCTGCATCTCCTAAGGGGTTTTATCTTGTATGCCAATTCTTGGGAGATCTCGAGTTAACTTCAAGTGAGGAAACTGAGTGTTCGAATCAGTAACTAACTCAATAAAACAGAACAATGAGCAGAGGGTCAAAGCCAAACCTGAGGATATAGAAGACATCCTTTGAAAACACCATGGTGATGTTTTAAACCCTACTGAGTGATTGATAGAGGCTCCTTTTTTTTGAAAGGAGATTGTGGGGCTGTTCAGAACAGTGGCTGCACAAGTAAGGGAAAATTGAACTAAGTCTGACTGTGCATAGAGAACACATTCTTCATAATTGAGGATTGCAAGAGATCTTCCACCATTAGGGTGAATTTTGGGCAGAATGAGTTGAATCTGCCTGTTTGGAAGTGGGCAGGGAAAAATGCCAAAAGATTGCAAACTAAGACCACACCTACTCCTGTCAGAATGGCTTCCAGGAAGGGAACTTCAAACAGACAGTTCTAAGAAACTGTTGGAGACTGTTGGTACCATTTTCACATCACACTTAGTGGTGAGGTTCAAAGTAGTTTCAGGTCTATTTTCATTTCTATTTGGAGTTAGAAAGAGAAAGAGATGAAATATGCAGACAAGAGTGTCAGGGTCACTCCTTCCAGGGGCTTGGAATGTGCTCTCCATATCCTAGAGTACAGAAAGCTGGGGGTGACCCAAACCCATGGGAAGGTTAATCAAGATTGAGCCAGGAGGCAGGATTACAAGAATCTTAACATCACGAGGCAAAGCTGAATCTTTTAGCATTCGAACCTTTAAAACTGAATCAAGGTTTTTCAAAGTAATATCAGGTGTTCTGGGTCAAAGGGATGATAAATCAGGAAGGAGGGGATAGCATAAGGTTACAGGTTACAGGTTACAGCAAGTGTGTCCCAAGACAGCATGTACCTTCCACATGGCCACACTCCTGAAGAGGGTAATGATGCTATCACTTTTATAATTGTGATGGCATCTATCTCTCTCTCAAGAGTTAACCCCAAATCATTCTTTGGTAAATATTTCTGTTACTTCAGCTTAGTTGTTTGTCCAGAGTTTCAAGGGCTACACTTGGACATTTGGATTCACTTTTTTTACTTGTCCAGCCACAGTTATGAGTGGTTGAAAGATCACTTTTCAAAATTAAATCTCCCACATTAATCACTCAACAACAGGGATCTATATTTTAATGATATTTGCTTTTCAGCATCTGTAAAAGTGTCATTACTTGGGTGACTAGTTGGTTTTGCCACATGACCTCACTTCATGAAATGTGGACAGCAGGGCTTGTAAGAATTTCGAGCTACTCAGGGCTTCATCACTAAAGATAACGAGGAAGTCTGCCCATGGAGGGAACTGAAAGTGAGCATTCTATGAATGGAGTCACATGGGGTGAGGTGTCCCAGTGGGAGAACATTTCTACACAGGAGCTCTGAAGATCCACTTTACATCCACTGACAGGCCTAAATCACTGTCTTAAATCCCTGCTTGATTGCTATGGTATTGGCTCAGCTCCTGGGTGTAACAAAAGCTTCAAGGTACCTGGCACTGGCCACTGTATAAGACTGCCTTTGGTAAAGGTGCCACTTGATACCCCTGGGAAGGTAGGGGAGGTAAGGCAGTTAGAAAAGTATTGATTTGATCTACCTCTTACATCACTAGTTAAATAAATGAAATCAGCTACATGAGTAAAACACACACACACACACACACACACACACACACACACGCACATTTATTTATAATTGCCTATATTTTAGTACCCACAACATCAAAGTATGTACAAGGAAATTAAGTATGGAAACATGTTCTCAAAAGATTTCTATTGTGATTCAGAAACATTTTTGATACATAAGATAATTTAAATTATGAAGGGGTTAAGCAGACTCCTGGGAGTCATTTGCTACCTACGTCCTTGGTCAGTTTTAGGCCAGTTTTTCAACAGACTTGATCCTGCAAGACATCCCATTATGATGAATGCATGTAGCTTGGTGTAGTCAATAAATGACATTGGCTTGGACTCATAATTGAAATGATCAGGCTTCAGTGACCACATCACTTTAGATAAGACTATTACTCATCTGAGGACTTGGGACAATGACAATTTGACACTGAGCTGTCGCCAGGATGTCTGGAGGGAAAGGTCAGAAGTGTGCAGCTGTAATTCATATCCACCTGAGCGTAGGCTTGAATACTGAGGTTTCCCCCACCATCCTCACAGTACACCCTTTAGAACGAAAGATCAGAGAGAAAATGACTTTTATTCACACAGGTGTCTTTAGAAACTCAATTTTAATAGCATGTGTCCCTTTTATCACGTGGTTAGAATTGTACTCAATCATAGACATTGTTGCTCTATCTCCAAGCAGTATACAGGACTCCTCATTTTATTGACTGAAGCAAGGGTTAAAAAAATTCAATTAAGTGTTTTTAAGCAAATACGTATATACAACTTAATAAAGACAGGGGGAATGACATGTTTTCAGTGTCCACCTTAATGATTTTTTTCCCCACAGAAAGAACACATACATGTTACTTGCATTTGAGTTAAGATCGAATATGAGTAACTTATTAGGTGTTGATGGGCCCAATGCCCCTGCATCATCGCTACCCCCTTGGCTCTTCAGTCACTACACACACCTAACATCTGAAATGAGGCAGGCTTATTATGATGCCACATGGGAATAGACCCCAACGATGTGAGGTTTCCATAGAAATGCCTTTGCTTAGTATTTGGCTAATAATTTGTTCAAATTATTTCTCTTGCTTTGTCTTACTGAAGATCATTCATTTCCACTAAGTGAATAAATAATTTATTAGCTTACTATCTGATCAGGTGGGTGACTTTCCACTTTAGGCTTTACTAATAATCCTGCCATAGGGACCCTGGAACACAATTTTGGTGGACCTATGTGCATTCCTGGTGCAGGTATACATGGGAGTGAAACTTGATCATAGGGTATCAAGACACATTTTCTTTGGCCTTGGAATCAGTTGCATATCATTTTCTTATTTCTTTTCTTTATTGGCATCATCTGAGCTTTCAAAATCTAATGCTCCTGGTTGGATGAGATGGAGGAGAGCTAGTCCCCATTACCTTGCCTTTGGTTCTCCATCCTGCTGTTGGGCAGGAGACGCTGATTGGTCTAGTCCCTGATCTGCAATGACAGGGTTGCTTCCTTGATGACATAATGTTCTAACCAGTGAAGGACAAGACCTTAGACAGAGTGATAGGCAGTCTCAGTGATAAAACTGGGGCCATAGTTCAGCATTAGCTCCCAGAAAAGTCTTTCAAAAAACTGAAAAAAGTTCAATGAATTCACGCAGGGCGTGGAGAGGTGGCTCAGCAGTTAAGAGCACTGGCTACTTTTCCAAAGAATGAGGGTTCAATTCCCAACACCCTCATGGCAGTTTACAAAATCATAGCAAATAATCCATCTAGTGGTTTCTTGTTGCTGTGTCCTCTACAGAAATAAGATCTAGTAAGTTGTGGAAAGTTGTACTAGTTATGAAGTGGAAGGGTGTCAGGGGCCACAGCAGTAAAGGATGTGGTACTTCTCACCATCTACTCATCCTGTCCAAGGCACTGGAGTCAACATTGCCTCTGCTTTACTTTCAAAACTTATCAGCCTCTGTCTCATGTGTTCTTTTGTTATCATCTTTCAAATCCACTCTTTCTCAATTCTTCCTTCTATCTTTCTCCTGGGTAAAGATAGCTTGTATCTTCCTCCTTTATTTCCCCCTACCCATCATATAAAGTCCACTTCTGCAATTACCAACACCTAATGAAATCAAGGTTTAGAATGAATGCAATTTGACTGCTCTATGTGTATCTCTTTTTCTGTCTGTCTCTATTTCTCTGCCTCTCTGTGTGTATATGTGTGGTTGCCTCTCCCTCTCCCTCCCTCCCTCCCTCCATCCCCCCCTCTCCCATCCCCTGTTTCTGACTACTTACTTCATTTCTGTGAAACCATTCTTTCCGAGAACAGCAGAGCTTGCAATTATAGGGCATGCTGTGCTCTTAGGCACAGGCTGCACCTAACCCTACATCAATGCCACACCCTCTTTTCTTGCTACCTTTCTCTATAAAAACAGGAAATGCCAAGTGGCTCTAGACAGCCTCTGGCTCCTTGGGTCATTCCTCTGATCCAAGAGAACTTTTGTTCACTCAGCAAGAAACCTTAGCTATCCCTGTCTCTTTCCTAGTGATTCTCAGTGTTACTGTACATTTGGTTCCACCATGGGGATCATATCTTAGCAAGCAGTCAGGATCATTAGTCCTTTTGTAAGGTTGAGGTAGTTCTATTGTTCATATTAGTTGAGAAACTGCCCCAGACACTATGCTCCTGTGAACTTGGGCCCTTTCTTAACCCTCTGTAACCTTCATATGTTTCCTTGGGGCTCTGGTTCTGTGAGGGCGTTTTAGATCCTCCTCCAATATTTGTTAAGTATTGCTCTTGAAACAGAAGTCGGTTGGGGCACTTTGGAGTCTCAGGAAGGGGAGGGGATTATCTGAGTATCTGGCTGAGAGGAAGCAGCTATCCCTGAATGTTCATCCTTACAGAGCTTGGCCAATTTTAAGAAACTGGAACGATGCCAATCTATTCCCAAAAGATGTTTAATCTTGGTCTGTTTCATCTCCATTTGCACGTTTCAATCTCACTGGTCCATCAATCACAAATGCTCCACGCATGAGTGAGTCTGTGGAAAGAGTAGGAGTTTCTAAGCTCTATAGCTTATGGTGTAATACAATAATTAATAGACGAGAGAGTTTATTTAAGTAGGCGAGCAGGGGATCATGGCTCTTAAAATTCTTTTTTATGTCTCTTCTCTAATCTTTCGGTTGCATTTAGTAGGAGACATTCCTGTTATTCAAAGAAAAGCCCTGAAAGCAGCTTCTACCCCATCCCTATGTACACTACAAATAGAAAATTATATCCAGAATATTAGCTGTACTCCCACTGAAGCCTTTAGCTCTGAGCTCATATTTGTCTCCACTGTAGCTTTAAAACATACATGCAGCCAGCTCAGTTGGATAGATATAAGTAGGAATGACTATATGTCTTTCTGAATCCACAGGAAGCAGGACAAACCCATATTTTTAAAGATACCAGATTCTAGTCTCTTGTTTTTAAGTCACTTCCCACCATGATGATAAAAAAACCTCCTGGTTTGGCCATTTAGGGTTGTGTTGTTTCAATGCCCTAATGACCTAGAGTAAAGGCCAGAATCAAGGCTATGAAAAGAAACTTGACATCCAACACAGAACTTCTGGTGGAGATGTTCCTTCTGTGTTTCTTACCTTTCTGTTGTTTTCGTAGCTTTCAGGGTACATCATGAGTTTAAGGCAAGGATTATATTCTATAAACCCACGAAGTTCTTTAGTATTCAAGATGTCATTTCAAGAGAAGGTAAATGGATAATAAATACTTATAATTTTTTGACACTAAGTCTCTTTTTTTCTTTGAAATGCTGCCTAGAGAGAGATGGGATCATAAGGTACTGCGTGGTCCTCAAACCCATTACAGTTTTGAGTGAGGTAATTTCTTTCTCATCACCAGAAGTCAAAACTGGGTCTCATTTGTGAGCATTGGGATTTTGTGTCTGAATCCCTCTACTTTACTCTCTACACTGCATACAGATCCTCTGCCAAAGTATTCCACATGTCCCCATTTCCCTACGTTTAAAAGCTGTTAAGCCTCACTGATGGTCTACAAGATAACTTCTTAGCTTCTTCCTCTGGCATTCACAGCTCCCTCCATATCTGATCCCCGTGTTCCTCTCCAGTCTTTCCTAGGAAATCTGCCTGTTGGACAGACCTCATAGATGAGGAATGTGAAGCCTGCAAAGTGAGGTGACCTCCCTAGAGGACATCCACAGCAACAGAGTCGAGGCTCAGCTCTCTGCTTGTGGACCAAATTCTTCCCATCACAGAATGTTCTCTTCACACGTAAGCTCTGCCGTTGCGTTTGAACTATGGGATTCATGATAGAAACATCTCCTCTACAGTCACAGGAGTTTGACAAATATCTCCCATATTCCCAATAGCTTCATCCACTGATGCCTTAGACAATCCCATTTTTCACAGTGCAGGGCTGACTGTGTAAACCAATAGAACAGTCTGGACATAACAATGTGTCACTCTGCAGCCTAAATACACTTGCGATGATTAGGTTAGCCTTTGTGTCTTGAGGCCACATGGCAATGAGCTGAAGCATCCAATTGACATATGGGTGACAGAGCCAGCTTGGTCACTGACTCGCCAGCTTCTCAAGTTTCTGATGGCTATAACGTGGATATTTTCTAGTCTGGATGGAGTAAATAAGTGAACATTCGTTGTTATGGGACACCAAATTTGGGGAAATTGATTAGGCAATAATAGATAACTAATATTAGAAAGATAACTTTCAGATTGTATTTTACTTCATTGTATTGGGTTACTTTAGGGCATTTTTTGCAAGTAAATAATGTATTTTGAGCATATTCCTCTCTTCACTCACTAACTTCTCTTTCTTTCCCCATTAGTGTGTTTAGCCACCTCCCCAGTTCACTTCTACTTTCTTGTCACCTATACATACAAGATATTACAAATCTAGATAAAGTCTTGGAGCCACAGAGAAGAGAAGGCCTGTGACATGACTTTCTGAAGCTGACTTTCTTGGCTTCCTAGGACTACTAACAGACACATCCATTTTTCTTGAGAAAGTGACACATCTTCATTCTCCTTTAGTTAGAGAGAATTTACTGTGTACACAAACCACAATTTCTTTGCCCATTCCTCTGCAGATCAGCCTCAGTTTCCAGCCTCCCAGATATCTGAGTTACAGCATCAGAGCCAGCCATTAGAGCCCCTTAGCTGGAATAGCCCAGCTTATTACCGAAGGACAACAGTGCCTCATCCCTCTGCCCATGCTCTTTCCTCTATCTGTGCGGTTCCCCTTCTCTAGCACCCACAGTCTTCTCCCTTCTCACCTATCTAGTGAACCCCTTCTTATTTTCCTGTCTTTTAGTCTCCCACTTGCTTACTTTTGTCATATGGGAACCTGACTCCTTCTTGTCTCCTAATTGCTCAAGACACCAAGGAGGACTGTTGTCTACTGGCCCAGGTGGTGAGGTCATAAAGGTCATAAAGGTCATTGCATTTCTTTATGCACTTTTGTGACTCAGCTCTGGACCCAACATAGACTTTATGGTCAGTAAATATTTAAATGCAAGGATTGGTGAGAGATCTAGAGGGGGGTTTGTTTCCGTTGGACTATACCATACCTTCAAGTGTCGCTGTGTGTTTAGGCTACTGAATCTTCTCTTTTTTAAATTGTTCTACATCTTTTTCTTTTAATCTATCCTGAAGTCTTCTGAACATTTTGTATTTGAACTTTAAGAAAGCTGCAGACCTCCCACATCTGCCTTACCAAGGACAAAGCTAGGCAGCTTTGGTAACTGCTATGGTCCTGGTTTGGTGGGAGATGAGGGGATCCCAGTCCTGGCTTGGCAGTGTGGCTCACTGTGCGTAGAATCTGTAGGGCTTCCTCAGAACCCATCTACATCGTTGCACCTTCTCTCACTCCTCCTCAAACCTGATAGCACTTGCTTTGTAAGGAACACTATTTTAAACCTGAAATCTGACCTTGAGCAATCTCTGTGATAGTTTTCACCCCTTGAGCATAGGCTGTATGTTGGGCATGATGCATTTTGGACACAATGCATTTAGGGAAAAAACAAACAGCCAAAGTTGAGAGCAGTTCATCCCAAACTTTACTGCACAGGTGAAAAGCACTGGGATCATGTTCAAAGGAAGAATCATGACTGATGAGGTCTGTGGTGGTATCTGAGGTTCTGTGTCTCTAAGGTTTATCTAGCTTCCATATTAAGTTCTTCTGCTGACCCAGGGCTCACATCAAACTATAATGTGTATTGCTTAATGGGTATTAAATAAGACAGGTGGGAAGAATTAAATTCTGGTTTTCAGTTTTATGAAATAGTGATTGTAACTAATGACATGAAATTATATAATTCAAAGTAACAAAAAGAGAGGTATTTGAAAATATTTGTCACAAGGAAATGATAGATGTTTGAGGTAACAGAATGTGTAATCTAAGTAAACCACATAAATTATCAATGTGAAAGTGTACCAAAAACATGACCTGTAATTCAAAAAAAAATAAATTTGAACTCTAAAATGAGTTGTAATAAGATCCTCCAAATTTGATATTTACACATTAAGGTCTAAGAGGTATGTTCCACCCTATTGATCTACTTCAAATGATAGTAGAACTTTCTGATTTTCTTTTCCTCTGTGATGTGGCTATCAACCCTAGAGCCTCAGTGGTAGACAGGACTAAGTAGACCACTCAGCTATGCACTGTGATTTCATTTTTAAAATTAGCGTCACGATTAACAATTGTTAGCTTCAAATGTCTATCTAGGAAAATTTGCCAAAATAAGGAGTTTTACAATGGTGTGTTCTGGGAGACCCCCCCTCTCTCAGAACCAAATCCATGCTGCTTTTTCAATGTCAGGTTCCCATCTCTGTGGATGCCAGCTGAGCATACAGCCAGTTAATTTAGTTCTAATGCTGTCTGCCTTATTGACAGACCCCACAAGTCAAAGGGCTCAGATTCATGAGGCTTGCCCTATTTCAGATTCCAGATGAAAACCTGGGTACTCTGGTAGGCTATAATATCTAGGGGTAGAAAGTCTTGTGACCTCAGGTGTGAACTCTTGTCTGTCCAGTTGTAAACACCTAAAAAGATCTTTACTTGCCAATACTTTATATTATTCAGGCTATAACTCAGGAACAGACAGATGACTTGGGAAGGTAAAGCTCCTACGTTCTTTCCAGGTAGACTGTCACTGGGGCACTGGAAACTGTTATTGAGTTTCCAGAGAGGTTTTATTATTTAAGTAAGAACAACTGAATAGTTCACTGGGCCTTGGTGATTGAAGTCAATCTCAAGGCCTAGACCCATCCTAGGAGGTCAGGGGCTGAGACTGACATTCAAACCTTAAAAGTGAGTCTGTTTCATTAGTGTCTATGAACCCTCAATACTTCAGCACAAGCATTTGTTCAGGATAAAGGGCCTTGCTGGAAATAACAGAAGGCACTTCTATTAATCTTATCACATGAAGTTCCTAGTGTTTTAGGAGTTCTATGCCAGGAAACTAGAATGGACGCCAAATCTGTATTTCCCATTGTCCCACTTCTGGAAAGACAATTGTCTAGAGATATACCTAGAGACGTATCATTTTTGTTTTGTTCTCTGCATGTTCCTTTGTAATTTAAAAGTTACTTTCTTATATTTTTTCCTCTTTGCTCATTCTTAAACTCTGTTGGACAAGAACCCAGAAGCATTAGCCCTTGAATGTATTGGTTGACCCATAGTTTAGATAACTCACTAGGTTACCATAATTATAAATCTTTAAAAGTGCATTCAAGCGACCAAGGCTCTTACACAGCCCATTCATAATAAAAAATGACATTTCTGTAGGAAGAAAAAATGCAAAGATAAAAGTAATGAAGTGTTGCGGAGGCTGGGATTCGTTGAGCACATCTTAAATTCTAAGTCAGTCCTTCCTTTGCCTGGGATGGGTCTGTGGTGAAGAGCTATTGAGAGCCAAGACTCTAGGAGCCCAGGGAAGTGATGTTATATGCTGAGGAGTGCGAATTGTCAACTCTCTCTAAGGACACACACAGAACTGAGATACAAGGCTTGAGTCAAAACCCAAACCAATGCCACCATAAGCAGGCAATGCTATTTACCTCAGCTGTTTTAAACTAACACAAGGTTGGAAACCAATCAAGTGTCCTAATTACTAGAGGATTGGCTAATGAGCTACAGTAATTGTTGAACTATGCTGCCAGAAAAGTGACAGATTTTTGTACCAAAAATGATGTGAAACAACAAAACTTACGTATCAAAATGAAAAATGTTTGTAGCTAAGAACTGAGCAAAATAATAGATTGCAAAAACTGTTATGTGTCCTGAAACCCAGAGGAAGATGGAAAAGGAGCACTAGGCAGGGCTGGGAGGAGGTAGTGGTGGATGGATAGGATCAATACATTGTATCGATGTACATAGCTTCCGAAGAATATGAGCTGGAAGCTGGATGGCTCAGTGATGTAGGGTAGAACCAAACGTAACTTTCCAAAAAAGTCAGTGAAATGATTCCTAGTGATGCCCTGCTATAATCATAGATCAGTGTGTAGCCCAATCGTCTTCAGGGACGCTTCCTCCAGTGCGTGATGGGA
This sequence comes from Rattus norvegicus, assembly GCF_021556685.1. NCBI lineage: Eukaryota > Metazoa > Chordata > Mammalia > Rodentia > Muridae > Rattus > Rattus norvegicus. Next base: position 76,223,286 of record NC_141538.1, read on the forward strand.
GTGCAAGCAGAGACCCACAGTTGAACACTAGGTAGAGCTTAGAGAACCCACAGAAGTGGGAGAGGAAAGATTGTAGGAGCCAGAGAGGTCAAGGACACCAGAAGAGCATGGCCCACAGAATCATTTAAGCAGGGCTCACAGGGGCCCACAGAGACAGAAATGGCAATCACAGAGACTGCATGGGTCTGCACAGGGCTCTCTGCATACATGCTGTGTTTGTGTAGCTTGGGATTTTTGTGGGACTCTTTTGCCTTTTCCTGGGATGCTTTTCCTCATCCTGGGTTGTCTTACCCTGCCTTGATAGGAGGGTTTATGCCTAGTCTTATTACAACTTGTTTTTACTATGTTTGGTTGATATCAATGGGAGGCCTGCTTTTTTTCTAAAGGGAAACACAAGAATAGTGGATCTGGGGGACAAGTTGGGGAGACTGAAATGGGAGGAGGGAAGAGAGGCTGCAGGGCCAATGAATATTGTATGAGAGAAGAATAAAAAAGAAAGGAATATAGATATATTTAAAATATATGTATAATATATGTAATATAATATAATATATTTAAAAAGCTGTGTATGTGAATTACAAATAAGAAAGGGGCTTCATTAAACTGCTTTGGTGGAATGTTAGGATTAGAGATGGATTATTCCCTGAAGTCTGCCTCATAGTTATTGATTTTTCCAGTAGAAATGTTTAAAAGCCAACTTTACACTTCAATCTTTGACATTCTAAATTTAAAGTGTTCATGAAATGTTGATAACCATGTTCAACAGGCACTGGATAAATGAGTCAGTTACTTGAAGAATAATGCACACAGTGTAATAATTCACGCAGAAGCTTCATAGAGAAGAAAAAGAGAATATCATTCAATATCATTCTAAAGAGTACATGCCTCAAATCAGTGAGTGAATTAACTATCCATTTAATATTTGCAGTTTTTTTGAATAATCTTTTCTTCTTATGTTCTACATGGCTATTTATGCTGTGTCTTTTTATGGTAGCTTAGTTGACAGGAGACAAGATATTCTAAACATGTTCTTTACATGTTTTCCTAGTTCATGAAAGAGCATGCATAACTTTCCATGTGTGTAACAGAGACCAGAGATGGTGTATACCGACCCATTTCCTCTTCCCTCTGGGTACAAAGAGAGTCCACTGCTCCCTTTGTTTAGTTATGACTGTGAGGTTGAATTCCAGACAAAGCAAGTGTAAGAGATGGTGGCCTCTCCCTGAGCTGACCCATCGTAACCTATCTCACATATCTTGGGTGATCTCCTCACTTCTACCAACCATGACATTGACAGCAGAAAATGGCTGTCACAGATGGAAAGAGAACGGGAAACAAACTCACTGGATGGTCTGAAGAAGAGGGTTGTTGGCCTTTGCGTTAACTGGCATAAGTCAGAGTTCGGCTTTCAGAATGACTACAATACAGTATTGCTGGTAAAGCTCATGTGTGTTTAGCTCCCTTCGATTCTGGATGCTCAAAATTCATGTAAAAACAAGAGAAACAACAAGAAGAACTGCTATGAAATTTGTAATCAATATAACCAAGGGCCTTTTTATTTTACACTCTTCTTGACTCCACCCCATAAATCATGTATGATCCAAATGATAGTAAGGAAAGAGTAGAGCAAGGACTGAAGGAAAGGTCATCCAGAGACTGCCCCACCTGGGGATCCATCCCATATGCAGCCACCAAACCCAGTCACTATTGAGGATGCCAAGAAGTGTTTGCTGGCAGAAGCCTGATATGGATGTCTCCTCTGAGGCTCTGCCTGCATCTGATACAGATGAAGATGCTTGCAGCTAACATCAGACTGAGTATAGGAACCCCAATGGAGGAGTTAGAGAAAGGACTGAGGTACCTGACGGGAATTGCAACCCCATAAGAAGAACAACAATGTCAACCAACCGGACCCCCTCCCAGAGTTCCCAAAGACTAAACCACCAACCAATGAATACACACGGAGAGACCCATGGCTCCACACGCATATGTAGCAGAGGATAGCATTGTCTGGCGTTAATTGGAGGAGAAGCCCTTGGTCCTTTGAAGGCTCATTTTCCCAGTGTAGGGGAATGACAGGGCAGGGAGGAGGGAGTGGGTGGGTGGGAGTGGGAACATCTTCATAGAAGTAGGAAGAGGGGGAAGGGTTATGGGGGGGAAGGGGATAACATTTGAAATGTAAATACATAAGATATCCAATAAAAATAAATTGAAAGAATTAACTCCAAGTAAATCATAGAATTAAGGTAAAGCAAGAAACTATGAAAAACTAGAAGAAAACAGACAAAATCTCTTTGTTAGGCAAAAATATGCTTCATACATTCATAAAATAATGAACAAAAAGGAGAAAGCAGCAAAGCAAAAGGATTCAAAATATCAAAGTTCTGTTCTCTAGAACACAAAACTAGGAAAAATAGAGAGACAACCTCTATTTCACAAGAAAATATTTGCAAAATATATCAGATAAGACATCTCACTCCAGAATATATGAAGATCTCTCAAACTTCACCAAAAGAAAAAAAGTGATCCAAGTTTTTAAAATATTTAAAAATGTAAAGCAGAAATACAAATGGCAAGACTTCAATTTTCACTAACAAAGAGGAAGTTAAACTCACAATGCAGTGGTAGCAAAGAGAGAGCTGACAGAGAACCACAAAGAACAGAGTGGACAAGCAAAGCACTTTGCAATATCCACTGTCCACACAAATTTGAAACAATGGGAAGAAATCCTTATACATTCTCTGTGGTCATTGAAAGTTGGTACAGCCACCATCCTGTATAGCAATTGTCTCTAATAAAACCAAACATGCAATTTTCATACACTTTATTAATTCCATCTCTTAGTGTTATTAGAAGAATATCACATTCACAAACAAAAAAGCATAAATGCTTAGAGGATTTTTAATAATAAAATATATTTAATCCAATGACTAGACATATCATTGAGTGGAACTTTTCTCAGGAAAAATCATTAATAGTTGTAAAAATGTATATGATTTTCAACTACATCATGCAAGTAAAATAAATGGAGCTCAAGAATAATGATCCACTTATAGAACATTCTAGAAAAAAATTACAAGAGAAAAATCAATCAGTCATAATCAGGCACTTGAGAAAAAGTTGAAAATCATTGAAATTTCAAAAAATTTTGTCCTACAGGATGATTGCGTAGCTGCAAATGCTTGTCAAAACTAACAAATATGTAGGAATAAAGATGAAATTTATGCTATGAAATTTACATCTCAATAAATATGATCATTATTTTTAATATCTTCAAGGTTTTAAAGTCACACTAGGTAAAAATTTAACTGTTTAATGTCAAATAAATGTAAAATAAAAACCAGCATTGGTTTTCCAGTTTGAGCAGTGGAAAATAAAACAATAATGTGATTTTTTTCTTTTCCTTTTTACAAATACATGGTATTTGCATGTTTGTGTGCATGTGTTCACATGTGGATTGACCAGTTGTACTTGTGTGTGTGCTCAGGATGTGGATGGAGTCTTGAAGTTGATATCAATTCTTTTCATCAATTATTCTCCATGTTTTGTATTGAGGTAGTCTTTCTCTAACTCTCTCTCTCTCTCTCTCTCTCTCTCTCTCTCTCTCTCTCTCTCTCTCTCTCTCTCCCCCCTTCTCTGAGTCCAGATCTCAAAGACTCTGCCTTGTCGGCTTGCTCTGGAAATCCTCAGTCACTATCTCCCGTATGCAGGAATTATAGACAGACCACCATGCCCAGCCAGCAATTTGGTGGGTTCTGAGGATCCACACTCTTGTCTTCAAGCTTCTGTGGCAAGTGCTTTTCCTGCTGACTCATCTCTCCAGTCCCTAGAAATGTATTTTTTTTTTATTCTAAGGATAATGTCTTTCTGAAGGAAATATAGGACTGTAGAAACAGATCTTTTTTTTCTTTCTTTCTTTCTTTCTTTCTTTATTTATTTTTATTAACTTGAGTATTTCTTATATACATTTCGAGTGTTATTCCCTTTCCCGGTTTCCGGGCAAACATCACCCTCCCCCCTCCCCTTCCTTATGGGTATTCCCCTCCCAACTCTCCCCCCATTGCCGCCCTCCCCCGAACAGTCTAGTTCACTGGGGGTTCAGTCTTAGCAGGACCCAGGGCTTCCCCTTCCACTGGTGCTCTTACTAGGATATTCATTGCTACCTATGAGGTCAGAGTCCAGGGTCAGTCCATGTATAGTCTTTAGGTAGTGGCTTAGTCCCTGGAAGCTCTGGTTGCTTGGCATTGTTGTTCATATGGGGTCTCGAGCCCCTTCAAGCTCTTCCAGTTCTTTCTCTGATTCCTTCAACGGGGGACCTATTCTCAGTTCAGTGGTTTGCTGCTGGCATTCGCCTCTGTATTTGCTGTATTCTGGCTGTGTCTCTCAGGAGCGATCTACATCCGGCTCCTGTCGGTCTGCACTTCTTTGCTTCATCCATCTTGTCTAATTGGGTGGCTGTATATGTATGGGCCACATGTGGGGCAGGCTCTGAATGGGTGTTACTTCAGTCTCTGTTTTAATCTTTGCCTCTCTCTTCCCTGCCAAGGGTATGTAGAAACAGATCTTTATCTGTTTATTAAGGAAGAACCTCCACAAATTTGCCGACAAAAGGAGATCACCGTTTTGCCGATAAAAGGCAATCGCTGTTTCTACTGTATATACTTACATCTAGCATTTGCACTAACCTTCCTCATACAATTGTGTAATCTTCCCCTGGCAATTTGAAGAATAACATCTATGAATGAATATAAAAATAACATCTAAACTAGCATAATTATCTACTTTAAACTCTGACCTATGAATAAATTATAATTTATAAATAGTAAAGGATTCATATAAAGTATTTAGCACTTTATGGCACATAATTTTCAGTAGCAATATGGAATATAATCCTCTCAGAAAAAAATCTTTATAAACAAAATCATATATGTGTTTGCGTGAGCACAGTGAATGAGTGTGTGGTATATGCACACCAGTTTACGCAGGTACATTTACCTCTGTGTACGCCAGCAGAGACCAGAGAAAGTTGTTGAATGTCCTGCTCTGGTCAGTCTCCATTCTTTTGCTGTGAAACCCAGAAAAAGCCCAGAGAGCTAAGATATGAGAACTTAATATTTGTTAGTAAGACAGAAAAACATCTTCCTTCGCTCAGAACCTCCAAATGGCTTCCCTTTATATACAAAGATAATTAAAATATTCAAAAATAATAATTACCAGATATGTCAACAGAATTTGCTATATGCATTTTTCTTTTTAGTTTAAAAAAATTTTAAAGTGTGTTTGGCACCTAGGATGCTGTTTACAGAGGCCAGATTAAACAAAAGATTACCCAGCTGAAGAATACTTTGCAATTTTAAGCAAAGTAATTTCCTTTTCTGAGCCTCATTTTGCTTACTTGAAAGTTGTGATGACTATGCTATAAAGTGAAGGCATAGAAGCAAGAATAGTACAAGAAAGACTCACAGAAGAGTCTCTGGCTACGGTAAGTTCATAGAAGACATAGCAATGGGGAAATGCCCAGTTGTGTCTCGAGCAGTATCTAAATGTCCTTGTGTGACAGTGTTTCTTACCCACAAGCAAGTTCCAGAAGATGCTCTAAGGGAAAATGAAACAGGATAAAAACCCACCATGATACGTGTGTGTGGAAAGCCCTCCAGCCATCCTAACACTCTCTTGGAGATTCACAGTAGACATTAAACATAGTAAAGACTCTGACATTATATTGCACATAGATCTCTGTAGCCTTGAATGGATCCCTCAAGGAGGCAAAACTGTAGCTCATGGGATCCCTTGACCAGCATCGCAAATCTGACAAATGGAAGAAGCAATTTGTGAACAAAGGTGGTCTAGCTCCACGGCCTCTGGTCTCCATGACTGCATAATGGTGTTAAATTAAGAAAAGCTTATAGTAATATTCTTCTTATAAAACATATCCCTGGAAGCCCAAAACCAAGGAATGAAGTTGCTCCAGTTCTTGACGCCAGGGATGAAGATACTCACATCAATAGTCCCTGAATGCTAGCCCATAATCATCCTCCAGTCACCCCTTTACCCCCACACTACTGCAGGGTCAGTGGGAAAACAACCAGCTACCAGGACTCTGTCTCTGGGAGGTGCCTCAGGACATGGTTCTGCCCCATCACAGGTTTCCTTCCACATGCTGTACCAATGAAATGTCATGGTGCACGGCCACATGGCTTCCAGCAAATGTATGCCTGAGTCTCCTTCATAAAAGTTAAAACCGAGGAATGAGGCACAAACCCACTAATATTTTTCACCATAACCAAATAAGCATTTTAGTTAGCCACATGGTTATCATGCCTTTAAGAACAGGGTTCGTTGTCTTTTCTTGTCTACAAAACTCATCCCCTCTGCTTGAGTGGGAGCAACATGGAATTTCCTACACGTGGTTTAATCTGAAACAGAGACTTGAATTTCCCAGGGCCTGATAGGAATCGAGCAATGCTATTGACCGATTTCCTTGAAAATTTAAGCCTATCTTAGTGGTGAGTCAAGTCAGAATCTCTGCACTGGGCCACTTTGTTCAACTAGAGCTCTATTTTAAAGCAGGGCTACCTTAAGCCTTTGCACCCATACTCAAAAGCCTCAAAGTGATGCTAGTTGTGTCTGTGGCTCATTGGTATTAGGATGAAGTTACAAAAACTGATTGTCAAATACTCTGGCAACACACAGTCTTTTCCTCACGATTCATTAGTGTCCATACTAAACAGCTGTGTTCTTCATTATCGTCTCATTCCTTTCAATTCAACAAAAGTTTCATGGAAGGCTACAACTCACAACCTATTTCAATCTGCAACACAAATTACTCAAGCGCTGTTTTAAGTGCCAGCCTCCAAACTTGGCTTTGGAGAATCAAGCACAAATAAATAAGACAGATCTGGCCTTCAAGCAATAAGTGTAGTGTGGGCAAACGAGAAAAAAAAGTTAGAAGGAATCATGCAACAGCCAAGCCAGTGTAGGCATAGCAATATAAAGGCATTTTTAAAGATTTTTAATTTGGGGGCTAATTAAAATGGGGTGTGTAAAACAATGGCATTTATGTAAATTTAAGATGCACCCATAGAAAGATGCAATGCACAAGAACACGTACAAATAGAGGGCTGCACAAAGCACATCGGGATGTTGGGAGAGAAGGATGAAGAAAGTTGGGGGAGGGGGAGGCAAAGGGATGGGAGGAGGAGCCCGTAGAAGGGAAGCTAGGTAGAACTTTAGAGCAGCTGGAGTCGTGGATGCTTCGTGGATGACCTTGTGCTATGGCAGCCCTTCCCTCTGTCCTTGCTACTTTGTTCTTAGTCATTAGCCAGGGGATTTTTCTTAATCAAAACAACGTGTTAATACCAAGATTCAGTGAATAAACTGTGAAACCACAAGGTGCCTCTGCTCTCAATGTTAATCAGATAAGAGATCTTATGGCTGGACAGAGGATATGTATATTTAGCAACTCCCTGAAGACAGCTGGTACCCTGAGATTCGGGTGATCAGAGCAGAGCAAGGGGGAGTCCAACCCTCACTTCTCATCCACCACCAGTTCCCCACCCCAGCCCCCATGGTCAGGCGTACATCTCCTGAGTGAGGTTAGTCTGATACCGAGTGTAGCTGTATGTCTGTCTGAAAGGCCAAGGTTTGCATTTCCCGGTCCTAGAGCCCTTAGGCATCTTCCACCTCAAAGCTCTAAGCTAGCTGGAGATCAGGAGACATTTCCTGAGCAAGCCCGTCTTTTCTTTGTGAGCCATCTTCAGCCAGCCCATCTTCAAACAACATTCAGGAACCGCACCCAACAGAGGCAAGTTCTGCTACCTGGTTCACGGAGCGAGCTGCCTGGCAAGCAATGAGACGCCCCTTGCATCTGAGTTTCAGATGAGGGAAAAATCCTTTTCAGTATGAGTGTTTACAAGTCTGTGGAGCATATACTCCCGCTGGTTGTTATTAGCTGCTTCTCTAACGTTAAGAACTAGATCTTCCCCGGTTTTATCTGACACACACAATACTCCTCCGAAGAGAAAGCCATGGACATGAGGCCTGGGGACAGGGAGACATTTTGTACCTATTGCTTCTGGGGCTGCTGCAAGAGGCAATTGGTGGGACAAAACCTAAGTTCAAGAGACAAATAGTTCACATGGCACCGCCTTCCATTGTTTAAATCTTGTTTGGATTTTGGAAACAAACACAGAATAAAAGCTGCTGAGGGGCTCAATTGGTAAGGTGCCTCAGCTCCAGGTCCCAAGTTCCATCTCCCAAAAACTGGGAATGCAAATATTGGTAGGCCTTTTGTAATCCCAACACTGGAGGGGCAGAGATGGCTGGGTCCCTGGAGTGCTCTGGCTGGCCAGCCTAAGCAAGTTGATGAGGTTTAGGCTAAGTTCTCCTCTCAAAATGATGGATAGACAGACAGACAGACAGACAGACAGACAGACAGATAGACAGACAGACACTGGAGAAACAATAGCTCAGTCTGACCTCTGACCTGCACATGTATATGCACATGTGCACACACACACACACACACACACACACACACACACACACAAATAAAATAGAAAGTAAAACAAAATAAGGTAGCGCCATAACTAAACATAAACTAAACTAACATCTCCCCATCTGTTCAGAAAGGCAAGCAAGCAGAGGGGTAAATCACAGCAATTAGAAGCCACAATGTCTGTCTTGGCTCTGCTTCTGACTTGGTTTATGGGTTTGAGTGACTTCTCCCTCTCCTATGTGGCCTTGAGTCACCTTTGTCTACAGGATGGCAGCAGAGGCACTAACCAATTTCTAAAGATTTCCTTCACACACAGCTCTTGAGGCTCCATGGTATCCATCATCTTTCTTTAATCCACCGAAGATTCTTATTCCCTTAGCCAAGGCACGCACAATACAGCCTAACACAAAGGAAGATTTCTTCCACTTTCCATGTTGCAGTAAAAACTCCTCAGAGGGGTATTGTGGTTGTTGTAAAACCTAAAACCAGAAGTTCAGGCTCAGTGAAGAGATCAAAGATTGTAAAGGGGTTGGTACTGACCCAGAAACTAAGAGCGTGACTCCGGGGAGCACTGCCTCTACATATAGGTAAGGGGTCACTGGGTCAGAGGTGTGCACAGCTGTACTGCTGTGTGCAAGGTGAGGCTTGTGCTCCAAAGAAGCCACCCATCTGTCATATGGGACTAAGAATTCTTCCTGGTTCCCTCTGGAAATGTCCTGAAGGTGATGTTAACACAAATGTGTGTGAACGTGTGGTATCATGCAGCCATTTGGGTTCTGATGTAGTCTGAAGTCCCTGATGTAGATTTGTGGAGGTCACTGAAAACTCCCCATCTACTCTCCCAGCTTAGTGGATCTGGTTTCATTTTGGAGATTTATCCCCACCTCTATTCTCCCAAAATGTATTTTGGAAAAAAATTGAATCAACATCTATCCCTACAGCCCCTGCGTACAGCACTCCCTCTACACAGGCAGGAGGGAGTGTTTTTATTTTTAAGCAGAAATAAAGAATTAAATCTGGCTAGTCATTGCTTTTTTGAGAGCATGAAAAATGAATAAATTTAACAAAATTTTGACTTATTCAATTCCCAAAGTATTTTATTATGGCATAAAATGTTTTATTCTATAATGTATTTTACCATGGCTTGAGGATTCCAACTTTACTCATTTTTCCCTTATGTCTCAAATCTAATTTTATTCTTGATAGAATACCAACAGGGTCCAAGGAAACAGATAGGTCATCACAGACATAAAAGAGATGATGTATTAACCATCTGATGAATGCCCAACCTTATAACGTGAAAAAGGCAGACAGGTAAACCATACTCTTCCTGACAGTAGAAGTGACTAGAAATGGACTCTTCCTTCTGACACATTCTTCTAAAATCCTTGCTGCTCAGGGCACATTATTGGGAAAGGCATTCATTGTACTCTGCTGTCCCCCCACAAACCCTGATTTCTTATGATCTTGCTTTGTCTCACATCACGGCAAGCGTCGGACTCACTGAGAAAACAATTCAGAGTGAGTTCTGCTCCCAGGCTGCTTGTAGCATTAAGTGCTTAGGATACAAGTAAGCCATCCTTGAAATGTCTCTATTGGAGGTAAAAGGAACCATGCAGAAGCCTCCCATCCTTGCAGCCTCTGAGGGCATCAGCACGACAACTGTCATGACCCATGGATTGTGTATGACTCTCTTGCTTTCATTTTTATTGGCATGATTGAATAGCCTTGGTCAGATGGTTCTGCTGTCCCCTCCATGTCATTAGTTACGATTCCCAGCAAATCTACAGTCATCTGAATACCACATAAGACAAAATGAAGCGCAACGCCATCTATAAACCAGAAACTCACGGAACACAGACATCTCTCGTACCTGGAGTAATGAAGGGGTTCCAGCTTTCTTGACTCTCAGCGCTGCCATTTTCTAGGGTCAGAGTCTCTTTATCTCAAGCTCTGGCTTCCTCAATGAAAACTGCACTTTAAAATATGACTAGGAAATAAAATCCCTGCCCTCCGTGAGCTTCAAATTTAAGGAAACCATATTAAAGCTAACCAGTTAAGCACTATTTTGACATTACTCTGAAAGTTTACCTTGCCTAAATGTAGCAGTTGTGGTATTTTCATAATAAAGCAAAATAAAAAAGCTTCTTTGCACAAAGTGAAAATAAATAAACAAATAAATAAGGTAAATTAGAAAACCACTCCTGAGCAATCACTGCACTGTAATCACTAATGACGAGGACTATGAAATTTGACACTGGAGAAAGCCAGGAGTATCCGCCTTAGCCCAGAGATCAAAAATAATATCTCCAGTGATATAAGGAGAATGTGTCATGTGCTTCCTCGTACAAAGTGCTGAAAGGGCCATAAAAAAATGTCCCCACTGTTCCTGTTAGAACTTGTATCTAATGATAAAAAGCCAATAGGGAAAGCCAAACTACTAATCCTTCTACAAAAGAGCTGACTGCTAGTATTTAAAGACGTGGAGGACCTGTTTAAAGAAAGAACTATTATGGAACTGTTCGAGATTAAAGGGGGCTAAGGGGACATGTTGACTAAATACAGTTTGGGTCTGAGGACAGAAAAGATATCTTTTTATTCTACTTGATAGTAGTCAGAGTTAGAGAAGGTATATAGTCTGTAGATGAGATAATGACACTATATTAATGATAATTTTATTATTATTAAAATTACACTGTGTTTATATAAAACCGCCCTTGCATCACCTAGGGAACAGACACTGAAGTGTGTAGATAGGACACCACATCTTCTCTCAAGTAGTTTGTGTGTGCAACTAATAAGTGGATATTAATATACCAAGGCAAACCTTTCAAATACTGACACAATATTTGGCTAATATAGGTGAAGTATATTTGACTGAATTGTCAGCATAACTGTTCAATTTTTTTTTTTTTATAACTGTTCAATTTTAACAGTGCATGGAGACCAGCATCTCTAGTGCTCGGACTGGCTCCTGCTCTGCCCCTCCGTGTAACAGTGGTGTGAAGAAGGCATCACTCATCGTGTATTCTCGTCAAAAAATGCTTCTGGTCATTCGAACTAAGACTGTAAATATAATTTTCATTTTATAAAAATGAAAGGGAAGATGAATGAGATCAATGACACAATGTAGAAATAACTTTTAAAAATTCAGAACTGTGACCCATCCCACAAAACAACTAACTTGGTCTTGCCCAATGTAAATGTCAGGTGTAGGGATGTCAGGAGAAGGAAAGACTTTCTAGATCTCAGGCCGAAAGGCCTCAGATAAACAACCATCACGAAACTGTGTGACTCGAGATGAGATCTTGTTTCAAATGTTTAGCTCCAGAAAATGCTTTGAAACAATTGGGAAACTTAAATCTAGAGTGTGTGTTCCATATTTTCATGAAATCATGGTTAATTTTTTTGTAATAACATATGATTATATGAGATCATCTTACTCTTTAGAATATGTCTGCTGAAGCATTTACTGATGAGTTGTGATCATATTAATAAGATACTGCCAAGTGGTTCAGAAAATTTTATAAACTAAGGGACGGAGACATAAAGAGTAATAAGTATTGGAATCTAGATTAAACAAACATATGAATCATTACTATTGTCTTAAAATCTCAAATAGCATTTTTTATAAAAGCATTGAGCAAAAAATAAAATATCACCTCTACTTCAAAACACAATTATTCCAAAATATATTGAAAATAACAATAAGTTTTAAAGTTTCAAATGAGCATAAGATTGAAAAGATGTAAGTTTTTCCCTAAGCTCCTAGTTTGAGAAAGTTGACAAAGCTCTTCTCTTAGGGTTGAGCTGAAGCATATTGGAGAAGAGGGTTTCCAACTCCCAGGAGCCCTCAGAGGCCAGCAGAACAGGGGATATACAGCCTTACAGCCTCCAGGATCAAATCCTCCCAACCTGGTAGACTGTGAGATTCCACAGTCTGAGATTCTCTCCAGTGTTTGAGATTCATCCCTGAGGCAGATGCACAGCTTCTGCTCACATTTCTTTCTGCCTGAGATCTGAATAGGTTTAGATCATCTTTCCAAACCATCCATCTACAGCACTGGTTCTCAATCTTCCTAATGATGGAACCTTTTCACACAGTTCTTCATGTTGTAGTGGTGCCCTCGAACTATAAAATCACTTTGCTGCAACTTCACAACCATTGTGGATCACAATGCTAGCTTACAATCATTATGGATCGTAATGTAAATGTCTTCTATGCAGAATATCTGATAAGTGACCCACAAAGAGGTCTCAACCCACAGGTTGAGAACAGCTCACCTACATTAACTTTTTCTTATCCTGAATTTCCAATGCTCTTGAATATTTACATGTCTCCTGCTTTACACTTGAGCATTTTATGCTGTACATGGATGTGGTTTTCCTACTTGGAGACAAGAAGGCAGCAGAGCCATACTTGTCACTGTTCGTGTGGGAACTATGTGGTAGACTCATAGTGAGGGATCACGGTGATACCTACTGACAGAAGTGACATGACTGGTTGCTGCCATGCCATGTGGCATGTCATAACTGGCATAGTGATTTTAACCTGAAATTTCAGTGAGCAAAGCCCTTACCTTGTAAGATTGCCTACAGCCAATGTCTTAGTAACTGCCATTGGAACCAGCGCTTCAGAGAGTGACACAGTCAGGACTCACTTGATCCTCGATAAGAAATGAATCATTTAAGGGACACGCAATACAACCCTTTGAATGAGTGTCACTGGTCAGAAGGAGAGCTCAAACAAGGAGCCAGCTGAAAGTTGGAACAGCATGCTGGAAAAGCACACCACTCCCAGGAAACCTTGCGTCTGACTAATCCATGATTTCTTTTTCCTGAAGAACAGCTGTGACCAAAGCTTCATCTGAGAGAGCTCATGGGGGAAAGCTAGGCAGTCTCCTGACAGTACATTCATATTAATATGTCAACTACCAATGAATGCTGTTCTTAAGTCCATGTTATGTTTTCATACTCGGCTAAGGTCCAACTAAGTGTAATCACTTTGAGCAAGGAAGTTGTAAGCATCCTAGTAACTATGGAAAAAACCATTGCAGCCAATTCATGTGTGCTAGAATCAACAGGTAATGATAACTATATGTTCAGTATATTTTCTGAATATTAATTATCAATAAACTAATCTAGAAGTTTCTATAGCACACAAATTTTAAAATACACTAGTCCTCCTGGTCACAAAATAGTGTATGCATATGTTTATCGCTGTTATATATCATTCCGCATTTCTCATTAAAACCAACATGGTTGAATCTGTCCAGATCTGCTAATATCTATATTTAGTGAGGATTGATATTTGTTGCTGTTCCAAGCACTTCGAAAGAATCATCTGGTAAAATTATTCACTGCCTTTCAAATAAGTAAAATATCTCTCCTATCACATCGATACTTGCACAATCAGGTTCATCAGTCCAGGCGCATGAGCAGTTTAGGGGCTTTCTAACCTGGCTCTATCCTCTTGCCACTAAGCTCGTCAGTATGCAACCCTCTGCTCCCTCCAGGATAAATCAAAACAAAAGCAGGCGTGCTCTTGTTACATGCCCGAAAATGAAAAGACCTTTACCTTGACCAACTCCATTATTTTTCAAGAGAGTTATTCAATATCTCTTTCCAGATAGATCAATCTGCTAACTTCACAGCCACCAAAAGCACTGAAAAGAATCTAAAACTACCCTTCCATACATATTTTTTCAATGGCACAAGTAAGCCTCTATAAGTAAAACTGTCAATCTGAACTAGAATGTGATAAGCATTTCCTCTACTACATTATGATGCTAATTTAAAAGCTATGAGTGCCAAACCCAAAGGTCTAGTGTTTGCACCTCAACCTAGTCCTAAATGGTTATGCGATCTTAGCAAATCATTTAACTATGACTCTCAACTTCTATGGAACATCACTCACCTGCCTTAGAACACTCTCGTGAGTAATAAACAGATCACAGTAACATGTGAATAGTAAGATTCAGTACAATCTAACCATGAAATCAGCATCTTGCCTTTGAGAAATGAATGCAAATGTGGGCCTTGCTTCTGAGGATTCATAATATAATGAACAAAAGTAGAAATGAATATACTCGCTAATGAATCGTTGGACAAACTAACACATTCCCAGAGGTGTAATCTATTTCCTGATCTTCGAAAATGTTTCACACACACACACACACACACACAGAGAGAGAGAGAGAGAGAGAGAGAGAGAGAGAGAGAGGGAGAGAGAGAGAGGGAGAGAGAGAGAAGAGAGAGAGAGAGAGAGAGAGAGAGAGAGAGAGAGAAGAGAGAGAGAGAGAGTCAGACAGACAGAGACAGAGAGAGACAGGGAGAGACAGAGAGAGACAGAGAGAAATAAAATAAAACCCAACAGTTGAGTCCAAGCCTTGAGGAAAACATGGCATGGGCATTAAAATGAAAAGAAAATTAATTCCATCCTGGATATAGACGATTGCTTCATATGATGTACGACTATATAACCGGCTGCCCATGTCTGTTCTCACTGGGAGCCACTTCAGACATCTGGAAGGTCACAAAGACACATTTGAACTGTCTTGCCCACTCAGTATTGGCTGTTCCCCTTACTCGCCACGCGTGTTTCCCCTGCCGGGAAGCTCTCTTCCACAAGCCTATCTCTGTGGTTACACAGTACGCATTACAGATGTGTGGGCAGCAGGAGCAAGCTGGATTTAGTTTTCATATCTGAAAAAGGTCCAAACACATTTCATGGATCATTCATTTAAGAGCAGTTGTGCATTGCCAACTGTCAGAGTCCTAGTGAAGATGTGAGAGACAAATTACTCACTTCTGAAACTTTCCTGTGAGTGCAGCTAAGGGGCAGAATTGAGGTTAGTACTCATTATGCAAAGGCCTAAGACTAACACACAACTCCTGGATACACAGTGTCCTTCCCATACATGGATCCATCTATGCCCTTACAGTAGTGAAACAGGGAGAGAGTCACCATTGGCTGAGTCCCCCAAGAAAGTCAGGGATATGTCAGACATCCCTGTGTGCTGGAGTATCTTCCTCTGAGGGAGACCTGGGATATTTAATCAGTAAAATGCCTTCCTCGAACACTGAATATCAAGGTATATTAACCACTTTTCTTGTTGCTGAGACTCAAGAATGTTTCACAAAAACAACTTATGGAAGAAAGGGCTGATTTTGACTCATAGTCTGAGGGTTCAGTACATCATGGTGAAGATTTCATGGGCCAGGAACATGGGAAAACTAGTCCTATTGCATTCTTGATTAGGAACTAGGAAGAGAGAGGGGAAGGGAGAGAAAGCTGGCACTCAGCTCACGCTCTCTTTTAGACTAATTCAGAGACCTAGCTATGAGATGGTGTTGCCCACATTGCCCACAGAACGGGTGTTCTGACCCCAGTTAAGCCTCTGTGGAAACACCCTTGTATATAGAAACAACCGAGAAGCATTGCTATGATCCTAAATCTAGCAAAATGGGTGATGATGTTAGCCATCACCCAGGGACTAGGCAAGCATACAGGGTCATTTAAGGAGTTAATCACAAAGACGGTTAGAGCACTGATAAATCAGACATGGACAGGAGGTGCCTTAGGCCTATGATTCCAGTAACAGAGACCTGAGGAGACTGGTTCCATGATTATTAAACATTTCTAATCCCCTATGTTCTATCTAACCTGTACTTAATGCACTAGTCATTCATGGACTCTAGGTCTTCCCTGTGCTCATTGTCTCCAAAACTTTATACTCAGGCAAATTGGCCAAAAGAGAAGTCCAACTGAGTTAAAATAATGATAAAAACAACAGCAACAACAATAATAATAATAATAAAATAAAAACATTTGAGTAAAATATAATCATATTCTCTCACTTCATTTGCTTCAGTCTTTCATACACCAGCACTGTGTTCTAGGCTCTCCCGTAAGTGACTTGCTGGAGAGGTGCAGACAGGAGCTGTAGAAACAGAAGTGTGGCATTCTCTGTGCTCGTAGAAGTGTAGTATACAGTGGTTTTAAGGAGGTAGAACTCAGTTCTTGCTCCTCTTCCTTGTGAATCCTCATTGTATTCCTTTTCTCTGGGTGCTTGGGTTCTACATCCAGCAGCTTCCTCTATAAGCACACTGCTTTCTAATCTGACCCATAGGTCTTTCTCACTATGTGAATAAGTTGGTGGGTTGTGGGTTTACAATCCACTTTTTACGTTTCCATTGTCATAATACTCACTCTCTTGCCTGAGAAATCAGAGATTCTCCTTACAGCAATATGTGTGCCCAGTCACCATAAACATCATGTGACATAATGATGTTTCTCCACACTAGCCCTCATCTTAGAAATAATTATGCAACAAGTAATTTAATTGTGTGAGGTCCATAATATTTTCATGTTAGGTCCTTACTCAAGTACAGTTGAGGAGGAGGGTCTAATATGACAGAAAATGCAACAGGCTATTACCTGCCCAGCACAGATATAAGCTAGGAGAAGGAGATGTTAAGATTCTTAAGGATGCGGAACTCATGCACCCACAGGGAAAATCATGGCCTGTCAAATGTTCTCCTTTGCTATCATGAGATACAGAAGGATAGGCTTTTCTCATCATCAGAGAAGAGACAAAATGAGAAGACAGAAAAAGGAAAGAACAGTCAATGACAGAATGGGAAAATCCACCCAAGTTTCTAAAAAGCTGAACAATTGTCGTGGATAAGTGAAGAGCTTCTTGATCTAAGGCAAGATAGTTGCAAACAAGAGCCTGGGGAAAATGGCTGACTAGTCTAGGGCACAAGTAAGGGATGGAAATGGATAGGTTCCACCAGGCTTGGGAGACAGAATGGGGAGATCAGCAACAGGTTATCATTGCCATGCTTCTCAGTCCATTAGCTGGCATGTCCTGTGGGAGAAGCATGGGAAAAATTGAGTCTCAAAGACCATAATATTTCACTTAAGAATCTACGAGGTCAATGAAGGATCAGGGACAAAAAGAGAAAATAATGCAAGGTCTAGGGGAAACTGGCGAAACCAAGACCAGGAGAAACCCAAGGCAGATGAGAGATCAACAGTTTCCTGTTTGACAAGAAAGGGCTTGGGAAACAGGCTAAAGAATACAATCTTCATGCAGAAGTCAACAGAAGGTGTGGAAGTGGAAAGGAGCATATTCTTACAGATTCCAGGGAAGCCCACTCAGAGCAATTTGCATTAGTGAGCACTGCTAGGGTATCATTGGACAAAGGGGACAACTGAACTGATATGTTCTTTTTATATGTTTGTATTTTTACTTTTCATTAATTTATTTATTTATTCACTTTACATCTGGGTAGCAGCCCCCTGCCTCCTCTCCTCTCAGTCCCACCCTCACAAGTCCCTCTCCCACATAACCCCTTCCCCTTCTCCTCAGAGAAGGCAAAAATCCCTCCTTAGGTACCTGCTCAGCCTGGGATATCAAGTCTCAACAGTATTAAGCAATTCTCTCCCACTGAGATCTTATTAGGCAGACAAGATGGGGGAAGGGGATTCAATATCAAACAACAGAATCAGAAGCAGTTCTAGCTCCGATTAACCAAACTGCTTATCTGCTACAAATGTGTAGGAGCCTACGTCAATCCCACACATGATTTTTGGTTAGTGGTCTCTTTAGCACGCATGGGCCCAGATAAGTTGATTCTGTGGGTCTTCCTGTGGCATCTTTGACCCCTCCAGCTTGCTCATTTCTATCACCACTCTACCACACAACTCACCAAGCTCCCCCTGATGTTTGGCTGTGGGTCTCTGCCTCTTTTTCATCCCTTGCTGAATGAAGCCTCTCAGGAGACAATTGTGCTAGCCTCTTATCTGCAAACATAGAGTATCATTAGTAGTGTCAGTGACTGGCCTTCTCTCATGGGTCTCCAGTTGGGCCAGTCATTTGTTGGCCATTCATTCAATCTCTACTTCATTTTTAATTCCTGTGCATCTTCTAGGTAGAACATCCCACCCTCACCAATGGACAGGCATAGAGGCAGAAACTGAACAGAGAAATAATAAAACTAACAGAGGTCATTAAACAAATGGATCTAACAGATATCTATAAAACATTTTGCCTATATATCTTCTCCTCAGCCACTCATGGAACCTTCTCCAAAATTGACCATATAGTCAGTCACAAAGAAAGTCTCAGCAGATAAAAAAGAATTGAAATGACCACTTGTATCTTATCAGGTCACAATGAATCAAAGATTGAATTCAATAACAACAGAAACAACAGAAAATTTATAAAGTTATGGGAACTGAACAACTCTCTACTAAGTGACGCTTGGGTCAGGAAATAAAGAAGGAAATTAAAAACTTTCTAGAATTCAATGAAAATTAATGCACACATGCCCAAATTTATGGGACACAATGGAAGCAGTACTAAGAGGAAAGTCCATAGCACTAAGTGCCTCCGTAAAGAAATTAGAAATTTCTCATAACACCGATTTAAAAGTACAGTTGAAAGCTCTAGGGGGAAAAAAAGAAGCAAGCACACCAAAGAGGAGTAGATGGCATGAAATAATCAAAATCAGGGCTGAAATCAATCAGTTAGAATCAAAACAGTACAAAGAATCAACAAAAGGAAGTGGTTCTTTTAGAAAGTTAACAAGATAGACAAACCCTTTAGCCAAACTAAATAAAAGACAGAAATACAAAATCCAAGTCAACAAAGTCAGAAGTGAAGAGGGATACAGAACAACAGACATTGAGAAAATCCAAAGGATCAATAGGTTTTTACTTCAAAACCCTGTAATTCACAAAATTAAAAAATATAAATAAAATGGATGATTTTCTAGATGATACCAATTACCGAAGTTAAATCAAGATCAGATTAAACAATTTAAGTATTCGTATAACCCTTATGGAAATAGAAGCAGTCACTGAAAGTCTCCCAACCAAAAACATGCCCAGAGCCAGATGGCGTTAGCACAGAATTCTACCAGACCTTCAAAGAAAAGCTAATACCAATATTCCTCAAACTATTCCACATAATAGAAACAGAAGGAACACTTCCAAATCCATTCTATTAGGCCATAATCACCCTGATACCTAAACCATACAAAGACTTAACAAAGAAAAAGAATTTCAAACCATTTTCCCTTATAAACATTGACACAAAAAATATTCAATTAAATACTTGCAAACAGAAACCAAGAACACATAAAAGACATTATCAAGTAGGTTTAATGCCAGGGGTGCAGGGGTGGTTCAATATATGGAAATCAATAAAAATAATCCACCATATAAACAAGCTGAAAGAAAAAATCCACATGATCATTCCAAAACCCAACACTCTTTCATGTTAAAAATCTTGGAAAGATCAAGGATACAAGGTACACACTTAAATATAATAAAGGCAGTATACACCAAGCCAATATCTAACATTGAATTAAAAGGAGAGAAACTAAAGCAATGTCACTAAAAACAGGGACAAAGCTGCCCACTCTCTCCATATTTTTCCACTGTTATTGCATTATTTATTTATTTTGTTGGGTGGTATTTTACCATAGTGTGTGATTGGAGAGTAGAGGCTCCCTCCGGGAATTGCTTCTTTTCTTCTACCATGGCAGCCCCAGGGCATGAGTTGGGATCCTCTGGCCTATCAGCAGGAGCTTCATCTCCTGAACCAACTCAGTCTTCACACAGGAGGGCCCAAAGCTCCCGGGGCTTGGGTATCTCCATTCAGTCATAGGAACCACACAGCACACTAGCTACACTCTGCACATGCCGGGGTCTCTAAGACACATTTCATATCATGCTTTACTTAATCCTCCCCACAACAAGTACCTGAAAAAAGTTCCCATAACAAGCTAAAATGATGAAGACTGAAAGGAAGATTCAGGGGAAACCATTGAGTAAAAACAAAGATGCTAATTATACTGTGCACAGAGGTGCTTTGTTTTGTTTTTAAGTATTAACAACATTACTGTGAGAATTTTTCTTACAGAATTAATTGTCACCTTGGGACAGGAAAAAAAAAGAATGGAAAGGTTCTGGTTTTCTGCGTGAATTTAATTTGTCACTGTTTTTCTCTGTGAGAACAACACAAGAAGAATAAATTCTTAAAATTCCTTTGTCAATTAAACTGCTACACTGTCATCTGGCTTTTTGTTAGAAAAGAGAAACAAAACAGAAAAATAAAAATAAAAATAAAAACAAACAAACAAAAAAAAAACATACATAGAAATCAGGTTCCAGAAGAGCCAAGGAACCAGACTAAAAGAGCATAAAATTTAGATCTAAGACCATTAATCTATGATTTTTAATTAAATATTGTATTGTGTGTGTTAGGGGGGAAGGGTATGCAGATAAGTTTAGGTGAACAGAGAAGTTGCTGGATCCCCTGGAGTTAGTGTTACAGGGGGCTGTGAGCTGCCCAGTCCGGTTCTCAGCAAGAACAGTCTCTAGCCTGAATCTATGAAATTTCCATACATCATGTAATTTTGTTTTTCTATCTACCCTGCAAATACTTACAAATGTGGATGCTTTGTATGGTGTCTTGCCATGCAATTTGATGACTGTAATGACTGACATTGATTGAAGCACTTAATTTTTGTTCCGTGCACCTTGCTGAGAACGTATGCATTTCCTTATTAAATCAGTTTTAGAACATTTTTAAATTGATGCACGGGATGCTACTCTATGCCTGTAGAGGTCAGAGGACAACTTGTGGGAATGGGTTCTTTCCTTCCACCCACCACCTGTGTCCCTGGGACTGAACTCATGTCATCTGCCTTTAATGCCTGAGCCAACTTGCCAGCCCATTTGGATGCTTTCAGTTAGGATTCTATACTAAACGACACCATGTCTTAGGGAAATTAGCACTTTTGTTCAAAGTCCTGGGCAGCCCTAAGCATGTAAGTGATGGAGTATTGTCCTGACTGGAGCCTTTATTGACTCAGGCATGCTGTCAACTCTGCCATAGAATTCACACCTACAGAGCACCTCCCTGCTCCTAAGTTTGAGCACTCCCCACCACCGTGTGAGTAAAAATGGCAGTCATCACTGTGGAAGAGAAATAAAGAATTTTGGGTACTATGTCTCCCTCAAAATGAAAGAACCAAGGCTTAACCCCTGGTAACAGAAACTGAGAGTCCGTTACATAAACCAAACTGATTCCCCACATTCAAAAAACAAAATAAACTACAAGTTTCTCAAGTGCTCTGAAGACTCAGAAATAAAATGATCGGCCTCTGCAATGATAATAAAAGCACTGGCCAAAGCCCCCAGCACAGACTCAAAGGCAGCTCTGCAGAGGACGCCATGTCTGCCTCCCAGAGGTGGCCACTGAAGCAAAGTCTCTGGAGTGTTATTTAGTAGTACAGATCTGGGGATTTTAGGTTGTACTCTTCATTTCTCCTTCAGGGTGACATCTGGCTGGCATCCCTAGCCAGAGAAACTACCATTAAAATGTGCATGAATCAGAGGAAACCTCCCACAGAACTGAAAATCAACCCTGGAGGAAATAATCCAAAAGCTTGAGAGCCGCACTTTGCATGATGGGACATAACTAAAATGTCTGGTTTTTATCAATCCCAGGACTGAAAACGGGAGCAGTCTCATACCGCTGGGGAGAGAACAGGGTGGTGGCATGATGTGTCTGGTAGAGACATATACAGGCTGGAAGAGGAGGCGTGCACATGAAGACAGGAAATGGAAGACCCAGAGAGCTGTGCATTCTGGGTTATAATAGACTGTGCCTTCCATTAGTTCCAGATGCCAAAAGGCACTGTGGGAAAAACTCACCACCTCCATTCTATTAAAGCATGCTAGCCAAAAGCAGCCAATCCTAAAATTATTTATCTATCAACCCCCCACGCCCCCCAAATAACCACAGTCCTAATACCTCAGAGAATGGGTTACCTCATTAAAAATGTCTCATGATGACACCTGGGAGAGCATTTCAGCAAGCAGCGATGTGACGTATTTAGAAGGATGGAGAAAAAAATAACCATAGCTGCACGGAAATAGAGAGAAGGCTAACTATGAGCAGAGAACAGGATGAAATGGAAAAAGAAAAGTGAAATGAAAGAAAAGGAAAGGCTGAATAATATGCTAATATGTATTTGAAAATGAACAGATAACTCAAAATAAACCATAACTAACACGGAAGCCTGTATACACATACACAGACATAAAAGCAGGCATGTGGAGAGAAACTTGAGAGACATGGAATGCGGTGATGAATCAGTAAATGTTTGCCCTGCAACTGTGAGGACCTGAGTTTAGTTTAGATCCTGGAACTGAAGAACAAGTCAGCCATGGTGGCAAATGCCTACAGTCCCGGCACTGGGGAGGCAGGAAGTTGTCTTTTGACAAAATCACCATGGCTTATGCATGCATGAAGAAACATACCCCACCCACACACACAAATACATGTGCACGCACACACACACACACACACACACACACACACACACACACACACACACACCACACCAGACACCCTCCGCACACATACACTACTCAGAGCAGAAAACAAACCAAGACTTTTACTCACAGGAAAAAAAAAAAAACAAAAAAGAAACAAACAAACAAAAAACCAAAATTAAGGCAGCTGTTTTTAGAATTACTATTACAAGAATGAGCTAATCAATCAAATATTCAAATAGACTCTCTAGGTTAACAAGAAAAATAATTAGAAAAATAGTCTTGTCCCCGAGTTCTAAGTATCATTTATATTACAAAAAAAAAAAGTTAATGTCTACAGAGCTGTTGAAGAGAAAAAACCTAATGACTAAAAATTTTGACTCCAAGTCAAATAGCTTTTACTTTTGAACTCAGAAAAAGGGTCTTCTTTGGTTTATAAATTCTCAGAACATAGTATTAAATCAGTTTTGAAGCTCACTGTCACCTAGGGATGGGTAAGACAATAAAGAGCACAGATATGAGAACAAACCATGCTGTCCTGTGAATACAGAGCGAGCAGAACGCTGTGAGCACAGACCGAAGCAACTGTGAGGAATTCAAGGTAATAAATGTAAGGCAGGGTGGGCTATTAAGTAAGAAATGACAAGTGTTAAATCCTAAGTGTGAGACCTGTGAGACGTTTGATCTCCTGGAGGAGGGGCGTGGCCTTGGAGATCCATTGCCCATTGGCTACCCTTTCACAGAGTGGTCTAGGTTTTGGTAGGTATAGAGGCCTAAGAAGTCCCAGCCCAACCAACGTCCTGAACTTTTCCAAGTGCAGAAAATACAGCTTTTCTTCCATTTCCTCTCTGGAGACCAGCCCTGGATTTTATTAACAGAATTTCTGAAAATAAAGAATAAGAGACGTGTTTGCACTGATCACCATGAAATCACTTAAAGAGTAGTCATGGGATGAGAGGTAATGACGTCAAAGCTAACAAATGCCACAGGAAATGATCTTCATGGCTTAACATAGAAGCGGACCCGCAAAAGCAAGTACTTCCGGTCATGGCCAGACTTCTAGGATGCAGTGAGTACAATCGGTCCTTCTCACTGTCCCGACAACAATTGCAGGGGCAGCCCTTCACTTTCTTCTTCTGAAAGACATTTTATTTGAAACTGCACAGTGAGGTGCAGGGACAGCTGCTCCATAAAGCAGAACCAAACAACATCTTGCGTCTCAATTTGTTGAAACAGATTCTGATGTTAATTGATATCGTTGCTTGTATATCTGATGGCAAATATGCCCAAAATTCTTCCCTGACCTATATGTATGCAGATTGGTGTATACTTGAGATCCATTAGAGGCCCAAGAGGGTTTCGTGCATCAGGTTTTTCTGTCTCTAGCTCCTCACTGCTTCTTCATTTTTAACCTTATTGGGACTTAAAAGGCATCAAGTACTGTAGCATGTTTCTAATTTATTTCTACTCAAATCATAAAAACGCTCTTTTGTAAGACTCCTTTGGTGTCCAAGTATCCTTATGGGGCCTTTTCTTCAGTCGTGTCCCTGCCCCGGAAAGAAAACAGGAAATCACAATTTGCCTCAATTAAAAAGACGGAGCCGGACAACAAGGTTTGAATTCAGTTCCACATTGGTTTCAGAACACTCTTGCCTCTCTCTGAGGGCCTTCTTGTTTACAAAAGAGGTTTCAAACACAGCAGACTCCTTTAGATTTAAGCTTCAAGAACGGAAGGCAAAGTTCAATGTTAACTATGCTTAAGTTTCCGTTCACCTTTGTGTTACAAGGGAAACGAATGGGAGACGTATATAGAAAGATCAAGTCTTAGCTTCGTGATAGCAATGTGAACTTTATCCATACAATTCACTGCCCAAAGGAAATTCTAAAAAAATATGAAGTTAAGACTAAAAACAATAGCAGAAGGAACCATCTTTTTTTTCCATCCATGACTATAAATCAGACCTGCGACTTCTTAGCTGCTGAGTAAGGGAAAATAATCAAAGCTGATGAACAGGAAATAATGACTTCTGTCAATGTGGATGGAATACAGGAGACTTCCATAAGATTTTATCCTGAATTCCTTCAGTTCTGTTTCGTGAAGAAGCCTGAGATTTTCTGAGTTATCAGTCTGGATCCAGGCGGGAGACAGTTGTTTGAAGGAGATAATTTAAATTAAGGGCTTGTCAAATAAAGTTAAGTCTCTAACTATATAACATTCATAAGGACAATAGAGTGACAAGAACCAAAGGAACAAAAGGATGTTTAGAAATGTCAACATTTAGAAGCCTGAAGGAGGATGCCATGGAGGCGACTCTCTGGCTTCTTAGCTGGAGTCATCATAGCCAGGGCTGGTGTCTCTGAGCTTGGAGGATGAGGCACAGGCAGGCCAGAAGAAGCAAGATCCTGTGGTGAAGTTGTTGTCTGGCTGGACTGCAGAGGGCACAGCGATGCTGCACAAAGATTGCCCATGCTGAAAAGCTGAAAGCTGTCCCCTGATGACAGCCATGCTGCTTGAATTGCATGAGTGGGAAGCAGTCAGGAAGGGGACGTTCCCTCCTCTCCTGTGTTCCCTACCACCACAATCTTTCAGGAGCCACTGGCTGGTGCCCACCAATTTCCTAAAACAGGGTAGGCAAGGGTTTGGAGATGAGGAACAATCTTCAACCCATTTCAAAGATGCATAACAGTTCAGAAGTGACTATGCCACACACACACAAACACACACACACACACACACACACACACACACACACACACACACACACACCCACGCAAATCAAAAAAGGATCCAAACTGACCAAATAGCTAATAATTAGAAACTTGCCAAATGCCTAAATGTTTAGTATCCCATGTGTTAGTTTCTTGTAACACTTTTAGTCATTTTAATAACTCTGTTAGGTGGGCACTGTGATTAGTGCATCTCTGTATATGAAGAAACGGAGGGATGGAATTGCTCGGCAACCAATACATAAGTAGGAATTGAAGCCCAGACAGTTGGGCTCAAATCCTCAATCTCGATGCAATGCTATATTTCTGGTGACCATCTCTCTTAGCCACCCAAGGCTGTCCACCATTCTAAGAGCATGCAGGGATTAACCAACTAAATTCTCACAAAATAAGTACTGATGCCTGCATTGTTTTACAAAAGAGTTAACTGAGGCACAAAAAATTTTATTAAATCAATAGTGTATAAACTCTGACCAACTCAAGCTTTGTGAGAAACATGGCTCCGGCAGGCCTTACCCTTCCCTTCCACTCCCTTTGCTTGGCTAAAAACCAATAGAATACTTTCCTGAAGCCGGCCACTTTCCCCTCCCAAGACTGACTACCAACATCCAGGTATCCAAGTATTGAATCCAGCAATTAAAGACCCCTGTGGCTCACCTAATTAACATGTCAATTAAAATTAAACACATCATCCTAATACAATGTTTCCCATTTTACCTTTAAAATTGCCATTTGCCTATGAGGCACAGCTATCACCTCTCTATCCAGATAGTCCTTTGTCACACTCTCATACCCCTGTCTCTTGTACCTCCCCCCCCCCTTTAATCCTTTCCCATTCTCCCTCTTCCTCTACCTCCTGTCTTTGTCCCTTATCCTCATCCTCTGTCCCTCTGGGGCACATGTGCATGTGTGCATGCCTGTGTGCATGCCTGTGTGCCTGTGTGTGTGTGTGTGTGTGTGTGTGTGTGTGTGTGTGTGTGTGTGTGTGTGTGTGTGTGTACACGTGCTGAGATCTTGGTCTGATAACTTGGTTTTGGGCTTCCTGAGCTGTTACTTTTGAGGCTCAAGCTTAGTAAGAGGATGAGCAGTGACTGAATGCAGCTATAAATGAGTCACATGCTCAACTGTGGTACTGTAATGTTCATGAAATTCACCGTCAGTGCCATGTCATCTCTCCTGGAAAACCCTTGCTCCCCTTACAATATATGGGTCTAAAGATATTAAAATTTCTATCATTTTAGACAAACCAATGATGTAGACTTTTCCTCAATGGAGACCTCTCTGTTTTTTTTTTTTAAGATTCACAGTGGGAATTAGAGAAGCTCTTCTGTATACATTGCTCATGCCAAAGAAACTCACTGAAGAGAAAGTCTGGATGAGAAGAGATTGGTGAGTCAGCATTTCTTTTTGGTTTCAGGTATTCTGGTGAGGCTCTTCTTCCATGACGTGGACTGATAGATTTACCGACAGGCCTGCCATGGTCTTTCTCTAGCAGTGCCTGTTGTGAAGTTCTCCAGCTGGGTATCCAGTTCTGTGTGCCGTTCAGATCAGTCAAAGGGAAGCAAAACATCCTGGCAAGCACATTTTGGGGACTCGCCCATTCTTCGAGTTAAATGAGATGGCTGAAGTCATTCCCATCTCTGAATTCTAATTGACCTCAGCAGAAGGCACTGGGACGTTTGTTCCTGGCCTCTAGCTTAACGGTTGGCTCACGGTAGCTTCAAAAAGAGGATCTGTGTGATGAGTGGGAGAATGAATTAATAATCTTTCCAGGACGCAAACACACACACATATATCAAAATAATTGGGTGAAAGCATTATCTCTTGGATTCTCACAATGAGGATAAACTCTTTGAAACTGTGGAAGTATTCCCAGATAAGTGAACATATTTCTTCTTAAAGGAATCTCTCAAACAAAACTCCAAGGATCATGATTTACAGAAGGCCCAAGACAGGAGCCCTACCATGATTTATAGAACAGTTAAGTTCCTATCTCTCCTTAAAGACTACTCTCTGTTCTGAGTATAGAAGGTGTGATAAGACAGCCAAAGTTTTGCCAGGATAGACAGTTAGCTCTGCAGCAATGTCCACTTCTACTCATGCGGCTTTACCACAAGTTGTTTTGAGCCTTCGCAGGGTTATTTATTTAACACATGATTCACAATCTCTTCTGTGTACTTGCATATATTCATATATCTTATATGTGCGTAGATATTGAATAATTCATATAATCCTGAATTATGAATGAGTGCTATATACTTACACTCTTTCCCCATTATTTCTTTATTCCTGTGACCCACATTTTTGTCTACTTTATAATTAAAACTGGCTCTGTGAAACTGCCGAGGGGGAACTCGATATAAGATTATTTCCTTTTGCAATGAATCGCTTGTGTTTGCTTTATAAGAACACGTATTTCTGAAGTAATGAGCTTATATATGGTATGATGGAAATCTCTCAACTATCTAAAAGAATTCAATGATGACTTTCTCACACATGCAACTGATAAAAGTGAAATAATGTTTTCAAGGAAGGACAAACACGCTCGCATAATCAAAACACAAAATCAACAAGGATCTGAATCTTACTACTAGCAAAGTAACGGCAACGAAAAGTAAAACAGTGCAGGAAAGAATATTTTTTTCTACAAGCTGGTGATAACATTGTGCTAAATGCCAGCCTTTTACACGTGCCCTTCATCACAGTATAAGTGCCTGTTCCCCTGCAGAGAGCACTTTCAGAAAGAGAACTGTGTGAAACTTAGCCGTGTTCCAGGCAAAAAAACGTAAATATTCACAAGCTCCCTTCTGATGACTGCCCTGTGCACACACATACAGGCGCAGGCGAAATGCACGGTTTCCCTTCCCAAAGTTGAGCTCACATTGAACATACTGTTTCATAACCTGCCAGCCCTTTAAAAAGGCCTGAAATTCATAAGTCAAGCCCCTGAGGCGCACTCTGGGAGGAAGAGGGCAATAGGCTTGAACAGCAGTCTTATAAGAAAGTAGAAAGGAAGTAAGAACAAGGCAAAGCGGATCAAAGGGGGACGGACAGAGCCGTGGAGCTGAAAGGCCACCACAGAGGACAAGAGATAAAAACGGACTCTGGCCATTTAAACTCCATTTTCTAATTTTCTTAATTGCATCAGCACTATGCTATTGTGTGTTTTTGGAAAACTCAGCTCCACAGTTCAGTCTTCCTCTTGCTCCTCTTCCTCCCTGCCCCCCCACCCCCCAATCCCCTGTGGCTGGGGCAGTTCACAGGGCAGGGTAGAGATGCCAACCAGTGGAGCCAAATTCAATTCTGAATCCAAACACAAGCTGTGTTTGAGAATCAAGACTCTTTGAGGCTCACCCAACTCCAATTTTACCAACTCCCTCCAGGGAAATGGTTCCTTTTGAAGCATTTTGGGATGCAGGTTTGGGTTTCTGCTGTGGTACAGTTTACGTATAGAATGAACAGCCTGCACCTAGCCCTCTTGTGCCTCTGTGTGCCGTCTACAGCAGCCTATAGCCAAGTCAGCAGTGGAAGGCATGGCTGGAAAACATTTCTGCTCATGTGCATCAAAATTAAAATTTAAAAGGCAAATAAAGAATATTGAATTAGCCCAGATGTTGTAAAGTTAATATGCATGTTTATTTCCTCAGAAACGATTCTTGAGCATTGCAACAAAAAGAGGGGCGGAGGAGAGGAGAGAAGACTTGAAATGAAACTCATTTTAAAATGGTAGCTTTTAAGCTGTTAATTATGTCAAGCAATATCTTTCAGGCCCAAACTGGAAATGTTCGCCCAAAGAAAAGTAAACAAAAACATGGGATATTTTCTCTTAAAAGACAATAACTTCTAGGGTCTGGGATTGCAAGGCATCTATAGGAAAATGGGAAAGGAATTGCCCCCTCAAGCAATTTGACGAGAATCTATTACGTCTGAATGGCCTCAAGACCCCATTGGAAAAAGAAATAAGTTTAAAAGGAACGCTAACTTGGGAGTTAGAGAGACCTGAGAACTGTGCTCATGCTGAGATTAACAGCTGAGGAGCTCACTTACTGGGTGTCACTATTCACTCATGGCTACATTATCATTTAAGGCAAGGTAAATTAGAAGGGGAATCTATAGCCTGGGTGGGAACTGAAGCCCTTTCTAATCCTGGTCCTCTGGGGTCATCTTCCCTTCACCATCAGGTCAAAGCCACCTGAGATAGAAGAAGGGAAGTGCCAGCATTGTGAGCCAAGCTATCGGTCTGCTTTATCCTTATCACATACACTGTAAATTTCTGAGCTAATATCAGGGTTCCCTGGATGGCCTGGGCTTGTCTTCTTGTTCAACCCTTGGACACATTTCCATGTGATGTCACTTATCCAGTTGAGAGACTGGCTTGCCTTGTCATTTCCTTCTTCAATTTCTGATAGATTTGATAGTGGGCCCACTGAGTCATAGCTCCTGGGTCTCTACAGTACTTTGTTTTCCACTCAATTATTTTTGCATTATCCTGGACAACTTCATTTGCGTGTTTGATCACAAATAAATACGATTTGGTTGATCCACTATCATGTTTCTGCCTCCCTCCCCACAAATGCATAGAGGTTTGAGAAGAGTCTGCTTTTTACATCACCCCACATCTCTCCAGTTGGAGATGTTAGCATCAACTTGTTAACAGGAGTCTCAATCATTGTAGCAGCAGTAAATCTCATAGCTCCCCTCCCCACTGGTCCCCTGTGTCTAGTGGAAAAGCCAAAGTTCAGGAACCTCACACTGAACGTCTTAGCTGACTTACTTAGGCAGGAGAAAGCTGACAGAATGCCTCAGCAGCCCTGTCCCCACCACCCAGAATCCAACAATCATGACAGTTGGTGGCAATACTCTCTACAAAACTCATCCCATGTGAACAGCTGCGGTGTGGTGGTGGGAGGCAGCTCAACCTTTGGGTTCTTCCCAGCTTCTTTCCTCAAGGTAGAAGCTTAGCATTTCCATCCCATCTTAACTGGAGACAGTTTAACAGAGAACTTCAACCCGACAGAGCAGAAACACGTGAGCAGAGCTCTACCCACAGCCTGTAGTCCGGGTAGAGACACCTCAATGCTAGTCCATAAAATACCTGTAGTTCAGTGTAGAGAATAGCCTTGAGGATGGAATTGGCCAGGAGACTCTCTCAGACACAGTCTCATGGTCTGTGGGCTTAACACCCTCACATGGCCACATCAGAAACATGGCAGCTTACCTCCCACCTCTCCCAGAGGACACAAAAAGATTGATTCAAGATGTAAGAGAGCATTCTGCTCTCTTCTTAAGCCTGGCTGTGGAGAAACCATTATCTCACCAAAGCCTAAGATGCTAGGGTTTTCAGAATCTACCTCCTCTAGGAATAGGAAGATGCCCAACTCCAACATCTTCAGCCTTCCAGGCTCATCTAAAAGTGGAGAAGAAACTAGGGGGTACAAGCAAAGTTCACTAGCCAGAGAGACATGCTCCCCCAATATAAACTTAATCAAAGGTCTGCAGAATGCTTCCCCATGGCACTAGGGCCTGCTTATCACAGTGCTTCTTACCCCAGGCATAGTGTTCTCCTCTCAAGCATGAACTACAAGGCAAAGAATAAACCCTCTAATGTAAAGAAATTGAAAAGGACACCAGATCATAAAACCTATTCAAATTTGGCTAATATGCTAAGAGAATGGCAAAAACACAGAAAGCAGATAGAAATGCTGTCTAACAAGTGGGAAATCTATAAAGGAACCATTATAATCCTAGAAACGCATTAAAAAAAGTACTAACAGAAATGGGGAATGACTTTGATGGCTCATCAGGAAACTATACATAACTGAAGGGAAATACAACTTCCACAATGAGTAAACAAAGAGAGGAATGTCATAGAAAGGATGATGATGATATTGATATTAATAATAACAGAACAGAAGAGCTAAAAACTATAAGACAACTGCAAATGCGCAACATATATTTGTGAATATGTGTATATGCACACACACATGCACACACACACAAACACACACACACACATATATGGGGGAGAACTACAGTAAATTTGTAAACTTGTAAATTTTAACTTCCTCAGAATTAATGTCAAAAAGCAAACCACAGAGCCAGGAATCCTATAAAAGACCATGCAGGATAAGCACCCACAGCATTACATCTAGTCCTATACTGTATTTAAATTTCAGAAAATTAATGGAAAAAAACGATATTTTAAACATTCAAACAGGAAGACCACTTACCTGCTACTAATAATTTGAATTTGAACCATTTCAAAATTCAGTGTTCAAACTTGGATGTCTTGTGTGAAAGTGTCGAGAGGTGATTCTGACAAGTGATTAGGTCTTCAGAGAGTCTTAAGTAGAACTGAGGTCCATAAGAAGGATTACTCACAGCCTTCTGCCATTACCCCTTCTATCATATGAGGATTTAAAAGCTTGCAATATCAAGGCATCAATCTAGAAGCAAAGAATATACCTTACCTGCATCTTGACCATGCACCTACCATCAAGAAATCGAAGAAGCAAAACCCTAGTCCTTATAAATTATCCAGTCTGTTGTATTCTGTTATTATAGCACAAACTGCTATCTACAGATAGCAAAGAGAGAAATGATATCCAACTTCCCAGAAAATCTGTGAGCAAGAAAGATAAAACATTTAAAACATTGATGGGAAAAAATAAAGCTAGAATCCTGGACCCTGAAGAGTTCTCCAAAGAAAACAACAAACTTTGGATAAAGTTACTGATAGTAAATCTGTATTTCTCTGTCTCTCTCTGTCTCTGTCTCTCTGTCTCCCTCTGTCTCTCTGTCTCTGTCTCGCTTTCTCTCTCTTTCTCTCTCTCTCTCTCTCTCTCTCTCTGTGTTTGTGTGTGTGTAGAGAGAGAGAAATATATATATTTCTAGAAGCTCTATTTGCATATACATATATATATTAAAAAGAAGCAAAAGACATTGAATAAATGAAGGTAGACTAACGGTTGGTCTAACAGTTTTAAAAGTAAACAATGAATTCAATTTTATATGTATTATATCAATGAAATGAATATTAGTGATATCAATGATAACAATGAAGATTAGTGGTGTGTCTTTTTAATTCTTGAGCAACGACCTTAGATATAAAAGGAAACCCTATAAAATTGACATGCTAAAAAAGGAAAATAACAGAATAAAATAAAAATTTTTAATTAAAACAAAACCAAAAGGAACAAAAGACATATACAAGCCTAAAGAATAAGATAGAGGGGAGGGAGAGCTAAACCTTCAGAGAGGCAGACAAGCCTGGGAAACCAGAAGAGACTGCTCCCTGCACACACATCTCGGACGCCAGAGGAAAAAGCCAAAGACCATCTGGAACCCTGGTGCACTGAAGCTCCCGGAAGGGGCGGCACAGGTCTTCCTGGTTGCTGCCGCTGCAGAGAGCCCCTGGGCAGCACCCCACGAGCGAACTTGAGCCTCAGGACCACAGGTAAGACCAAATTTTCTGCTGCAAGAAAGCTGCCTGGTGAACTCAAGACACAGGCCCACAGGAACAGCTGAAGACCTGTAGAGAGGAAAAATTACACGCCCGAAAGCAGAACACTCTGTCCCCATAACTGACTGAAAGAGAGGAAAACAGGTCTACAGCACTCCTGACACACAGGCTTATAGGACAGTCTAGCCACTGTCAGAAATAGCAGAACAAAGTAACACTAGAGATAATCTGATGGCGAGAGGCAAGCGCAGGAACCCAAGCAACAGAAACCAAGACTACATGGCATCATCGGAGCCCAATTCTCCCACCAAAGCAAACACGGAATATCCAAACACACCAGAAAAGCAAGATCTAGTTTCAAAATCATATTTGATCATGATGCTGGAGGACTTCAAGAAAGACATGAACACACTTAGGGAAGCACAGGAAAACATTAATAAACAAGTAAAAGCCTACAGAGAGGAATCGCAAAAATCCCTGAAAGAATTCCAGGAAAACACAAACAAACAGTTGAAGGAATTAAAAATGGAAATAGAAGCAATCAAGAAAGAACACATGGAAACAACCCTGGATATAGAAAACCAAAAGAAGAGACAAGGAGCTGTAGATACAAGCTTCACCAACAGAATACAAGAGATGGAAGAGAGAATCTCAGGAGCAGAAGATTCCATAGAAATCATTGACTCAACTGTCAAAGATAATGTAAAGCGGAAAAAGCTACTGGTCCAAAACATACAGGAAATCCAGGACTCAATGAGAAGATCAAACCTAAGGATAATAGGTATAGAAGAGAGTGAAGACTCCCAGTTCAAAGGACCAGTAAATATCTTCAACAAAATCATAGAAGAAAACTTCCCTAACCTAAAAAAAGAGATACCCATAGACATACAAGAAGCCTACAGAACTCCAAATAGATTGGACCAGAAAAGAAACACCTCCCGTCACATAATTGTCAAAACACCAAACGCACAAAATAAAGAAAGAATATTAAAAGCAGTAAGGGAAAAAGGTCAAGTAACATATAAAGGGAGACCTATCAGAATCACACCAGACTTCTCGCCAGAAACTATGAAGGCCAGAAGATCCTAGACTGATGTTATACAGACCCTAAGAGAACACAAATGCCAGCCCAGGTTACTGTATCCAGCAAAACTCTCAATTAACATTGATGGAGAAAGCAAGATATTCCATGACAAAACCAAATTTACACAATATCTTTCTACAAATCCAGCACTACAAAGGATAATAAATGGTAAAGCCCAACATAAGGAGGCAAGCTATACCCTAGAAGAAGCAAGAAACTAATCGTCTTGGCAACAAAACAAAGAGAATGAAAGCACACAAACATAACCTCACATCCAAATATGAATATAAAGGGAAACAATAATCACTATTCCTTAATATCTCTCAATATCAATGGCCTCAACTCCCCAATAAAAAGACATAGATTAACAAACTGGATACGCAACGAGGACCCTGCATTCTGCTGCCTACAGGAAACACATCTCAGAGACAAAGACAGACACTATCTCAGAGTGAAAGGCTGGAAAACAACTTTCCAAGCAAATGGTCAGAAGAAGCAAGCTGGAGTAGCCATTCTAATATCAAATAAAATCAATTTCCAACTAATAGTCATCAAAAAAGATAAGGAAGGACACTTCATATTCATCAAAGGAAAAATCCACCAAGATGAACTCTCAATCCTAAATATCTATGCCCCAAATACAAGGGCACCTACATACGTAAAAGAAACCTTACTAAAGCTCAAAACACACATTGCACCTCACACAATAATAGTGGGAGATTTCAACACCCCACTCTCATCAATGGACAGATCATGGAAACAGAAATTAAACAGTGATGTCGACAGACTAAGAGAAGTCATGAGCCAAATGGACTTAACGGATATTTATAGAACATTCTATCCTAAAGCAAAAGGATATACCTTCTTCTCAGCTCCTCATGGTACTTTCTCCAAAATTGACCATATAATTGGTCAAAAAACGGGCCTCAACAGGTACAGAAAGATAGAAATAATCCCATGCGTGCTATCGGACCACCACGGCCTAAAACTGGTCTTCAATAACAATAAGGGAAGAATGCCCACATATACGTGGAAATTGAACAATGCTCTACTCAATGATAACCTGGTCAAGGAAGAAATAAAGAAAGAAATTAAAAACTTTTTAGAATTTAATGAAAATGAAGATACAACATACTCAAACTTATGGGACACAATGAAAGCTGTGCTAAGAGGAAAACTCATAGCGCTGAGTGCCTGCAGAAAGAAACAGGAAAGAGCATATGTCAGCAGCTTGACAGCACACCTAAAAGCTCTAGAACAAAAAGAAGCAAATACACCCAGGAGGAGTAGAAGGCAGGAAATAATCAAACTCAGAGATGAAATCAACCAAGTAGAAACAAAAAGGACCATAGAAAGAATCAACAGAACCAAAAGTTGGTTCTTTGAGAAAATCAACAAGATAGATAAACCCTTAGCCAGA
Source organism: Rattus norvegicus (assembly GCF_021556685.1). NCBI lineage: Eukaryota > Metazoa > Chordata > Mammalia > Rodentia > Muridae > Rattus > Rattus norvegicus. Next base: position 76,258,835 of record NC_141538.1, read on the forward strand.
CTAACGAGAGGACACAGAGAGTGCGTCCAAATTAACAAAATCAGAAATGAAAAGGGAGACATAACTACAGATTCAGAGGAAATTCAAGAAATCGTCAGATCTTACTATAAAAACCTATATTCAACAAAATTTGAAAATCTTCAGGAAATGGACAATTTCCTAGACAGATACCAGGTATCGAAGTTAAATCAGGAACAGATAAACCAGTTAAACAACCCCATAACTCCTAAGGAAATAGAAGCAGTCATTAAAGGTCTCCCAACCAAAAAGAGCCCAGGTCCAGACGGGTTTATTGCAGAATTCTATCAAACCTTCATAGAAGACCTCATACCAATATTATCCAAACTATTCCACAAAATTGAAACAGATGGAGCCCTACCGAATTCCTTCTACGAAGCCACAATTACTCTTATACCTAAACCACACAAAGACACAACAAAGAAAGAGAACTTCAGACCAATTTCCCTTATGAATATCGACGCAAAAATACTCAATAAAATTCTGGCAAACCGAATTCAAGAGCACATCAAAACAATCATCCACCATGATCAAGTAGGCTTCATCCCAGGTATGCAGGGATGGTTTAATATACGGAAAACCATCAACGTGATCCATTATATAAACAAACTGAAAGAACAGAACCACATGATCATTTCATTAGATGCTGAGAAAGCATTTGACAAAATTCAACACCCCTTCATGATAAAAGTCCTGGAAAGAATAGGAATTCAAGGCCCATACCTAAACATAGTAAAAGCCATATACAGCAAACCAGTTGCTAACATTAAACTAAATGGAGAGAAACTTGAAGCAATCCCACTAAAATCCGGGACTAGACAAGGCTGCCCACTCTCTCCCTACTTATTCAATATAGTTCTTGAAGTTCTAGCCAGAGCAATCAGACAACAAAAGGAGATCAAGGGGATACAGATCGGAAAAGAAGAGGTCAAAATATCACTATTTGCAGATGACATGATAGTATATTTAAGTGATCCCAAAAGTTCCACCAGAGAACTACTAAAGCTGATAAACAACTTCAGCAAAGTGGCTGGGTATAAAATTAACTCAAATAAATCAGTTGCCTTCCTCTATACAAAAGAGAAACAAGCCGAGAAAGAAATTAGGGAAACGACACCCTTCATAATAGACCCAAATAATATAAAGTACCTCGGTGTGACTTTAACCAAGCAAGTAAAAGATCTGTACAATAAGAACTTCAAGACACTGAGGAAAGAAATTGAAGAAGACCTCAGAAGATGGAAAGATCTCCCATGCTCATAGATTGGCAGGATTAATATAGTAAAAATGGCCATTTTACCAAAAGCAATCTACAGATTCAATGCAATCCCCATCAAAATACCAATCCAATTCTTCAAAGAGTTAGACAGAACAATTTGCAAATTCATCTGGAATAACAAAAAACCCAGGATAGCTAAAGCTATCCTCAACAATAAAAGGACTTCAGGGGGAATCACTATCCCTGAACTCAAGCAGTATTACAGAGCAATAGTGATAAAAACTGCATGGTATTGGTACAGAGACAGACAGATAGACCAATGGAATAGAATTGAAGACCCAGAAATGAACCCACACACCTATGGTCACTTGATTTTTGACAAAGGAGCCAAAACCATCCAATGGAAAAAAGACTGCATTTTCAGCAAATGGTGCTGGTTCAACTGGAGGGCAACATGTAGAAGAATGCAGATCGATCCATGCTTATCACCCTGTACAAAGCTTAAGTCCAAGTGGATCAAGGACCTCCACATCAAACCAGACACACTCAAACTAATAGAAGAAAAACTAGGGAAGCATCTGGAACACATGGGCACTGGAAAAAATTTCCTGAACAAAACACCAATGGCTTATGCTCTAAGATCAAGAATCGACAAATGGGATCTCATAAAACTGCAAAGCTTCTGTAAGGCAAAGGACACTGTGGTTAGGACAAAACGGCAACCAACAGATTGGGAAAAGATCTTTACCAATCCTACAACAGATAGAGGCCTTATATCCAAAATATACAAAGAACTCAAGAAGTTAGACCGCAGGGAAACAAATAACCCTATTAAAAAATGGGGTTCAGAGCTAAACAAAGAATTCACAGCTGAGGAATGCCGAATGGCTGAGAAACACCTAAAGAAATGTTCAACATCTTTAGTCATAAGGGAAATGCAAATCAAAACAACCCTGAGATTTCACCTCACACCAGTGAGAATGGCTAAGATCAAAAACTCAGGTGACAGCAGATGCTGGCGAGGATGTGGAGAAAGAGGAACACTCCTCCATTGTTGGTGGGATTGCAGACTGGTAAAACCATTCTGGAAATCAGTCTGGAGGTTCCTCAGAAAATTGGACATTGAACTGCCTGAGGATCCAGCTATACCTCTCTTGGGCATATACCCAAAAGATGCCTCAACATATAAAAGAGACACGTGCTCCACTATGTTCATCGCAGCCTTATTTATAATAGCCAGAAACTGGAAAGAACCCAGATGCCCTTCAACAGAGGAATGGATACAGAAAATGTGGTACATCTACACAATGGAATATTACTCAGCTATCAAAAACAACGAGTTTATGAAATTCGTAGGCAAATGGTTGGAACTGGAAAATATCATCCTGAGTGAGCTAACCCAATCACAGAAAGACATACATGGTATGCACTCATTGATAAGTGGCTATTAGCCCAAATGCTTGAATTACCCTAGATCCCTAGAACAAACGAAACTCAAAACGGATGATCAAAATGTGAATGCTTCACTCCTTCTTTAAATGAGGAAAAAGAATACCCTTAGCAGGGAAGGGAGAGGCAAAGATTAAAACAGAGACTGAAGGAACACCCATTCAGAGCCTGCCCCACATGTGGCCCATACATATACAGCCACCCAATTAGACAAGATGGATGAAGCAAAGAAGTGCAGACCGACAGGAGCCGGATGTAGATCTCTCCTGAGAGACACAGCCAGAATACAGCAAATACAGAGGCGAATGCCAGCAGCAAACCACTGAACTGAGAATAGGTCCCCTATTGAAGGAATCAGAGAAAGAACTGGAAGAGCTTGAAGGGGCTCGAGACCCCAAAAGTACAACAATGCCAAGCAATCAGAGCTTCCAGGGACTAAGCCACTACCTAAAGACTATACATGGACTGACCCTGGACTCTGACCCCATAGGTAGCAATGAATATCCTAGTAAGAGCACCAGTGGAAGGGGAAGCCCTGGGTCCTGCTAAGACTGAACCCCCAGTGAACTAGTCTATGGGGGGAGGGCGGCAATGGGCGGAGGGTTGGGAGGGGAACACCCATAAGGGAGGGGAGGGGGGAGGGGGATGTTTGCCAGGAAACCGGGAAAGGGAATAACACTCGAAATGTATATAAGAAATACTCAAGATAATAAAAAAAAAAAAAAGAATCAAGAGTCTCCTCCACAGACCAAAAAAAAAAAAAAAGAAATACTCAAGTTAATAAAAAAAAAAGGAAAAAAAAAGAAAAAAGAAAAAAAAAGAATAAGATAGAAAACAATATAAGTTATGGTTAATAGTCAACTCAACTGTATACATGATCACTTAGAAACCATTAGGCTAAATACATTCACTAAAAGACTATGATTAATAGAGCGGGTGAAAACTGTGTCCTAACTATATATTGACTACAAGAAACAAACTTTGAATAAAAAGAAACACAGGTTAAATATAAAGGGATAAATCTTTACTGTGCTTAAACTGATCAGGAATATCTACATCAGGAGTATAGTGAGTAAACTTGTCAGAAGAAGAAAATAGGATGTGTTTCAGTAAAAAAAGGAAAGAAAAGAAAGGAAAAGAAAAGAAAAAGCACACTGAATGAGAGGACTAATCAGAGATACAGATGATTAATCATTCCAAGAGGTGGGGTGGGGCAATGCTTCAAGGAGATTTAATAATCATTAAGATGTAAGCAACTAAATGGCCTTTGAAGTATAAGACAGGAAAAATGTGGAAAAAAAAACTCAAATAGAAATAAATGAAGCCACTATTGTATCTGGAGAGTTGTATGACTGACTTTCAGAAATGGACAGATCCAGCAGGAAGGAAATCGTTAAAGATGTAGTTGAACTGAACAGCTCCATGATTGCATTGGATGTAGTTGACATCTGTAGGCTACCTCAACCAGAGAAATCAGGTCTGGGGAGATGGCTCAGCAGGTAAAGGCATCACCATGCAAGCCTGACAACTAAAGTTTGATCCACAGAATCCCAGAAGCTGTATGTGATGACTACGTCTGTAATCCCTGCCCTCTTACAGCAAGACGGGAGGTGAAGACAGCAAAATTGCTCCTAAGCTCCAGAGTCCGGATTAGGCACGAACAGTAGTACAAACACAAGAGAGTTCCTACCTCCAATGATGAAAGGCTAGATTCCCCTGCTCAAAGCTTTTGTCTAATGTTCACATGCATGTTGTGGTATATACATCCACACACTACAGATTATATACTCTTCTCAGGCCAACATGGAATGTTCAAGAAGTACTACATTGGGGGGGTTAAATTTAAATTTATGAAATATATAATATCTACCACGAGACCACACTAGAATTAAACTGGAAATCAATAACAAAAACACAGCAGGAAAATTCCATAATACTTCTAAGATAAACAAAACATTCTTGGATCAAAGAAGAAACCTCAAGAAATTTAAAAGTATTTTAATGAAAATATAACAGAATTTTGTTGGGACAGAGCAGAAGCAATGTAAACAGGGGACATTACAGCATTAAGTACATATATATATATATAATATATTGTATATATATTATATATATATATGAAAAAGATCTACTACCAGTCTTCTAATAAAATTATAAAGGATGAGAAAATTAAGTCCAAAGTAAGTAGAAGAAAATTATGATTACAAAATTAGAGAAGAAAGCAATATAACTTAAAACGGGAAATCAGTGGAGAAGAACAACCAATCCAAAAGCTAGGTTAATGAAATTAAGTACTCTCTACTTAGTCTGAGTAAGAATAGAATTGAGGAGACACAGGTTGCTAATGTTCTAAATGAAGGGGAAGAGAAGCCGCAGGTCCCAGTGATTGTTAAAAGATTACAAACGTGCATCATAAACAGCTCCATATCCACACACTTCATAGTCTGGGTCCCATGGACCGCCTATGTGAAGGAAACAGCTTGCAAAAATTCTCACAAGAGGAAAATATTGACACATATCTATTAAAGAGACCAGTGTGATAAATAAGAGCCTATCAAAGCAGAAAGCACCAGGCCCAAGGGAACAGGATAGTAGTACACCGCAAACAAGAGAATCCCATAGGCTGAGAAAGCCATAAAGAAAATGGGTCTGTATGGGTTCCTGGGTCAGACCCAAGATGGAAATTCTATCTGATGATGGTCTTTGTACTAAAGCAGTCTGAAAGCTGTCCCAGGGCATCACATGGCAAGGAACAGAGAATACATGGGAAGCCTAGTTCAGCTGGATTTTACTGTAGATCTACTCTTAAAACAATCTATTAACTCATTAATCCTTTAATGTGATGATCATAGAAGTGGATTAAATCCACTCATGAGGCCAGAATAGTCCTCACCTCCTAACAATCACAGTTGGCCCCATCTTCTAATGTCTCCTTATGGAGATTAGATTTCAACATGAGTTTCAGAAGGGAAAACTCGGTCTACTCTGAAGGCTATGTGCTTCTCACAGACATAATGAGTCAGGACAGAAAGATAGACAAGTTAGGATGACGTGAAAAAGGAAAGGAATCCCTCATCCAAGTCTGACTGAAGGCTTTATAAACAAGGAATAAGACAGTTAGCAATTACTGGAGGCTGCTCACATAGAAAGGCTATCCCTTTTTATGTGTAGATAGTTTATGTAATAGCATCGCTCGCTGAGTTAGGCATAAGACCTGAGTGTATACGACTCTGGGAAGAGATTTATCCCTTTCTCTGGGAATGGCCTGAGAATTTCTGCCAAAATTGTTGACTTTGTTTATAGTAAACCCCACCATCCTATATCCCTGTTAATAAGACTTTAGCAAGACCTACCTTAACTCCAATAATCTTGCCAAGAGCCTCTCAGAAATCACCCAATCATGTCATTTAGGTTTCTTAGAAACTTTTTGAACATTATAATTTCAAATGCCATCAAAAATGCTATAAATGACAACATTAAAAGAAAAATATAAGTTACAATTCTCCTTTTAGAACTTTGCACCCTCATTTCGATATAACTTACTGTCTCTATTATGAGAAGTCCACACCCATGCTCTCTGGCTTCTCTGGCTTTCCTCCTGAGTGCCTCTTTTTTCCTTAATCTTCCTACCTAAGTCCATATGAAAATATCTCTACTAAACCTCTATTCTATTTTTCTGCTGACTAGTCTTGAAATTCATTTCTACACTGAAGCTGGGTGGCAACTGGAAGCAGAGACATGAAGCAATGGTAGGTTGCCAACTCACAGAGACATCTCAGGACTCATTCTGCCCTTTGGATTTCCTAGAAATACAGTAAGAGTCAACCTTACAGATATCTAAGTTTCCCTCTAGACCCATTACTCTCCGGACCACATGATGATTTCTTTGACAAAATCTACTGGGCTACATACTTCATTTTTCTCCTACAAGCACTCATTATTTTTTTTTCATTTCTTTTTAATTACTTTATTTGGTAAGATCATAAATGGCCTGATCGTTTGGAATTGTATAGCCAATTAGCATGCTATTTCCTTGGGAAGATTATGATTTCTCTCATTCTTAGAATGTTTAGCTGCCTGTAGTTCTTTGACTAGGGTTGAGGTCTCCTGAGCTTGCCACTTGCCCACATTAGCATGCCTATTGATGTTCGGCTCACATTTAGGCACTCACGGTGGTAAGGCTTATGCACGTAGCTTCTAGCATTCCTAGGAGACACAGACTCACAGCAAACTCCCTGTTCTTCTGGCTATAGTCTTTCCTCCCCTTCTTCTTCTTCAATGAATGCTGAGTCTCACATGCAGGATCTGTGTTATAAACATATCAGTCGGTTCTGAGCTTTATAATTTTGACCAGTTATGGATTTCTATAATAGTCTCCATGGTTTTCTCTACGAGTCTCTGTCTATTGCAAAGAGAAGTTTTCTTGACAATTTTCAACAACTACATTGATCTCTGGCTATAAGGAAAAAATGATTAGAGCACAGTAAAGGACTGGGCTGTTTTTGTAAAGTATTTCTTGCAGGTTGTCCTCCAAGAGCCCTGATTTCACTGCCCTGGGTTGGCTGGGTTTCCAGTACTAGAATGGTTTCCATCTTCCTGAATAGGTCTTCAGTATAATTAGAGAGCTATTGGTTACCACCAAGTCATGTGTACCACTACTTCACCCTTAGGGTTAACATGCAATGCTGGTCATTGTTATTATTCACATATGTTGTGTTCATATATATCCAGGTGTATATTAGGGAATGTTTTGTACATATGTACAGAGCAGACATCAAACTTGAGTGTCAGTTTCCGGATCCCATCTCACCTTATCTTTTGAAATAGTATCTCTCATCAGGACCTAGGACTCACCAATTAGGCTAGACTAGAAGGCCAATTTAGTCTTACATATCTGCCCGTCTCTGCCTCCCAGTTCTGGGATCACAAAAACATGCTTTTTCACATGGGTTCTGGGGGTGTGTCAAACTCAGGTCCCCCTGCTTGTCCAACATGCACTTAATCCACTGACCTATCACCTCAGCCTCAACTTTTCGTCTTTCTGCTGTTTCCATTTGCCCCTGTGGTATAGCAAAAATTTGTCCGAAGTAGCCATGTAGCAGTCTGAATGATTTGCTGCTTACAGATGTCTTCTGTGAAGAATCTTTAGCCTTACATTTCATGCTCTGTAAAGCCCTGAGGCATAGACACAATGGAGCCAAATTGTTGTTGCTAAGCAACAAGGATGATGTTTTCTTCCATCTCCAGTAAGATGTTTCTCATTTCCATTTTATTGTTCATTTTTCCATCAACATTCTGGTCTCGAGGAATAAGGCAATCTTTAAAAGGTTTTTTTTTAAAAAATCTTTCATAATTTATTTTCTCATACAATGTATTCTGATCATGGTTTCCCTCCCCTCCAGGTCCTCCCAGATCTTCCATATATTTTTACCTAGTCAACTCCATTTTCTTTCTTCCTCTCTCTGTTTTTAGGAAATAAACCAGAATGAAAGAAAGAAAGAAGAAACGCACACAGTCACACATTCAATCACAAAAACAAAACCCACAAAGACACAAATATGAAAATCATAAGATAGAAGCAAAAGAAAGATGAGTAAGTAAAAAATATGCCCAGACACAGCAATGTGAGACGGAAAGTCTACGACGTCCCATTGAGTTCATTTTGTGTTGGCCATCTACACTAGGAATGGCGCTCACTGTTACTTGTGGTTAATATGCCCAAGAAGAGACTCCATTGCAGAAAACCAAGTTTTTCTTTGCAAGTGGATGCCATCTGGTGACAGCGTCTTGGTTAGGAGTGGATCTCTAGGAAATTTTAAACCTCTGCTTTGTTCTCTTTCAAGCCCTCACTAGACCCACAGCAATTTACTTTAGAATTACCTCAGCAGCTCCCCACCATCCTGCTCCAAAGCCACCTCCATGTTTCCAGGTATACTGTATTAACTACAGCCCTCCTCTGACATCCATGTGCTGTCTCTCTGTCACTTGTCCGTTGCTTAAAACACAACTTTGTAGATTGTTTGTTATTAAAGAGAGGTGAATTTTAACTGATAATTCCATTTCAAGAAAATAGAGACTGAATTTAGTGTCTTTTTTTGTCTGGCATCAATAGTAGAAAAGGCCCTTGGTTCTGTGAACGCTCAGTTCCCCAGTGTAGGGGAATGCCAGGGTAGTGAGGTGGGAGTGGGTGGGTGAGAGTGGGAGTACCCTCATAGAAGCAGGGGGAGGAGAGATGAGATAGAGAGTTCCCAGAGGGGAAACAGAGAAAGAAGATAGCATTTGAAATGTAAATACATAAAATATCCAATGAAAAAGATTCCAAGGACTGTATGGCTTCGTGAGTTAAAAACAGGAGCTGTGAGAGAGGCCAAACCAAATTGACTTTCATGGCTGCCTTACTCTTGAGATAACCCATTTGTGCACCTTGGCAATCACTTCCTGGCCATTTAGATATAATAAATACCATGACTAAATGTGGTTTCTGGAACAATGGTTCAAGAATTTACAATCAGTTCATGGAATTTATTACTTTGCTAGAATAAAAGAGAAAGCCCACATGGTACTAGTTGCATAAAAATCATTTGACAAATGGATGGAACTAGAAAATATCATCCTGAGTAAGGTTACAAGGTCACAAAATAGCACACATGGTATGTACTCACTGATAAGTGGATATGAAGCAAAAAGCTTGGAATATCCATGATATAACTTACAGACCATATAAAGCTCAAGAAGGAAGACGGAAGTGTGGATGCTTCAGTCCTACTTAGAAGAGGGAACAAAATACTAACAGGAGGTAGAGGGTAGGAAGGACTTGGGAGGAAGAAAGGAGGGGGAGGGAAAAACGGGGAACAGGATCAGGTATGGGAGGAGACAGGGGAGATGTACAGAGGGTCAGGAAATTGATCAGAGGTGTGTAGAAATGGGATATGTGGAACTGTGGGTGTCCACCAGAAAGTCCCAGACTCCAGGAAAGTGAGAGACTCCCAGGACCCAACGAGGATGACATTAGCTAAAACACCCAACAAAGAAGAGAGAGAACCTGTAAAGACCATATCCAGAAGTTAGGCATGGCCCCCTTCTCAAAACTTTAACTTAGAATTGTTCCTATCTAAAGGAAATACAGGGACAAAGGTGGATCAGAGACTGAAGGAAAGGCCATCCAGAGACTGCTTGACCTAGGGATCCATCCTATATGCAGACACCAAGCTTGGACACTATGGCTGATGCTTACTGACAGGAGCCTGACATGAATGTCTTCCGAGAGGCTCTGCCAGAGTCTGACAGATTCAGATGAGGATACTTGCACCCAACATTTGGACTGATCATGGGACCCCAATGGAGGAGTTAGAGAGAAGATTGAAGGAGCTGAAGGGGTTTGCAACCCCATAGGAAGAACAATATCAACCAACCAGACCCCCCAGAGCTCCCAGGGACTAAACCACCAACCAAAGAATACACATGGAGGGACCCATGGCTCCAGCTGCATATGTATCAGAGGATGGCCTGTCTGACATCAGTGGGAGGGGAGGCCCTTAGTCCTATGAAGGTTTGATGCCCCAGCATAGGGGAATGCTAAGACAGTGAGAAGGGAATGAATGGGAGGGTGGGGAACACCTTCATAGAAGCAGAGGGTAGAGGGGTAGGATGGGGGGGTTTTCATAGGGGAAACCGGGAATGCAGATAACCTTTGAAATGTAAATAAATAAAATAATCAATAAAAACGTTTTTAAAAAATCATTTGACAAAAATCGAACAATATCATTTGACAAAAATCGAACAACCATCAATGATTTTAAAAAGTTAATAAGGAAAAGAAACTGAGAGATCAATTGAACTTGAAGGAAACTTCCTTACCTTGATAAATACATCTACAAAACCCAGGGTCAGCGTTATAATTAACCCCAAGACATTAAAATCTCCTCACTAACATTAGGAATAAGTTATGAGTGTCTGCAGTCACCTTTGCCTTTGGTATTGTACTGAATTTCTTGCCTATTACATTAATAGAATAAAATTAGATAAGATGTATGTTATCTTAGGTTAGGTAAAATAAAATACAACTGAATGTGTTCAAACATGGCATAATCATTCATTCAGAAAATCCCAAATGAATGTATGAGTGAAATTAATGAAAACCTTGGAAAATAAATCTGAGAGGAAATAGGTGATTGAAGTAAAATTATAGTGTATGAAACTTAATCACACCATCAAAGGGAGATTGGATTTGAAATTTAAAACAATTATCATTCATATTATTATACTTTAAAATGAAATATTTATATATCTGATAAGATATGTCCTAGATCTACTCTAGGAAAACCATAAAACTCATAAAGAAAAGCAGGAAAATAACAAAAGATAAATGTATTCTGTGTTCATGTTCAGACTATTCAATATTGGCATTATTTTATTCTTCAACTTGACTGATAAATCAACATCAGTTACAATAAAAATCTTATGTTTATGTCATGAACATTGCAAAACCAGTTTGAAGATTTGTAAAGGAGGGAAAGAGAATAGTCATTTCAAAATTGAAGAAAATTAACAAAAGGAGAAGCTGTAATTCCTTGACCTTAAAACTTAATATAAAGCTACAATAACCAAGACGATGTGCAGTTCAAGAACAGCCTGATAGATCAATGGGTCAGAAGTGGGTCCCTGTAAATATAGCCTAGTGATCTTTGACAATGAAACAGAGGCTAGAATACCATGGAGCAACAATGTTCTTCTCATCAGATAACAGATGGCAGGAAAGAACAGAGCCCTATAGGATCATAAGTAGGAAAGTTCAGATAGACTTTGTGTCCTTTACAAAAATGAAATACAAATGGAGCCTAAATTTACATGAAAACAAACAAGAATTGGACAACCCCTAGAAGATGCAAAATGATGCCTCCTCCATGGCATTCTAGAGACCGAAACCCCATGATGGTTGTTAATACATGTCGTTGGACTTAAACCTGAATGCAAATTATATTATTTGTGTGATGAAGATAACGTAGGTTCAGATGCCCCAAATAACTGATTTCCAGGCAGGATATTGCATGTGTGGTGACAAAGATAGTACAGGAACTCTGTGTTTTCAACTTAATTTTACCATGAAACTAAAACCACTGTAAGAAATACAATGTATTAGCTTTGATAATTTTGCGTTTTAGTATGTGTGTGTGTGTGTGTGTGTGTGTGTGTGTGTGTGTGTTTTACACACATGCATGTGAGTACTCCACAAGCAATACATGCCACTGCTTGCTTATGGGAGTCAGAGGGCAACTTTCAGACCTGGTTCTCTCTTTCCAGAGGGTTGTGGAGAGCAGACGCAAGTTGTCAGATCTGTGCAGCAAACACTTTTACCTGATGACCCACCTCACTGGCTTCAGTCTGTTAATTTTTAGATATTTCCTGGGCTTGAGTTATGGCTGCAATGATGCTGGTTAAGTTGCTCTGGGTTAGCTAATGTATTGAGGCCTTGTAAACTGCTGGCATAGTAGTATTTACTTCTTTGGCTCGCCAAGAGACTGGAGCAAAGCATGGGGTGTGAGAATGCTTCATAAAGTGCTCCACACTCATTCCTCAGGCTTCCGACAGAAGCGGCTGAGCAATTTCTCATTGTTTTCCACTGAGCAAGCATCGGTGGCTGCCTATGTGGACACACCTCATCCTTTTACGATCTTAAAGAAATTAGCATGGGCCCTTAGAAAGTCCCAAACAAAAACTGGTGAAACTTTATTAGATGCCAAGAAGGCAGCTGGCACCATAAACTCTGCAAGAGCTTTGCTGGCACACCTACTTCCACATGCTGCCAAGTGGTTACAGAAGGGGACCTGACATTGCACTGGGGAAACAAAGGAAGGCTATCTCCTAACCTGCCTTTGCCTCTAGTCAAAGGGAGAGCTTTAGCAATCTACTCATTCAGAACCCTACCACTTTACAGAAAAGAACCCATGGCACACATATTGTGGGGAGTGCGAGGTGTGGACCAGGTCTTTCAGGATGAAGCATCCAGATGACATAAACATCATTTTGGTTTGACACATACTGCTAATTATCGCTACCCTCTATTTCTTTAAGTATCTGGATAGAAATAAATTCTTCAATGCTCTCCTCATGTATTGTGTTGTGTTGTATTGTGTTGTGTTGTTCACGTGTTTGTAATACATTTGCCTGGCTACCTTGTAGGTTATTTACTAAGCAATTTTAATGAGATTATTTCCATTTTGAAAATATGAACACGTGTTCCAAAAATAACGTGGGTTTTGCCAGATAAAACAATAAAAATGACTTCCCCTTCCCATGGTTTGGATGTGGCTTGTCCCTTAAACGCTATCTTTTGCTGGTAGCTTGAGCTCCAGAGTCGATGGAAGGAATGAGTTCCAAGATCATTAAAAGGTAAAATCTCACAGAAGGTAATTGAGTCGTGGGAGTGCTCATGAACAGATGGATTCAGGGTGCAGCTTGTGTCGCAGCCCTGGCTTAGTTCCTGAGAGAGAACTGTTTATAAAAAATAAGCAAGTCTGGAACTCAGTCACTGAAAGTCATACTTGCATGAAGACCTGAGTTCAGGTTCCCCAGTTCCCAGATAAAAGCTGATGACCATGCTATATCCCTGTAATCCCAACCCTGAGGAGGCAGAGACAGGAAGATGGCTGGGGTTGAATGCCTAGCCAGTCTAGCCAACTGAAGAACTCAGATTTGGTGAGCGGCTCTGTCATTACAAAGGCATTGCTTCTACATGTACACTGAGCGGCGCGGTAGACAAGAACAGGAAGGGCAATCTTCACTTTTGTTATGTTTCATATTCTCCTGTTGTGAATTGGAAAAGCATTGCCCACGGGGCCCAGGCAAAGGAGTTCCCACTATTACTTCTTGTTCAGTATCCCAGTCCATAGCCTAGCAGTGGCTACTCAGCCACCCAGTGACCTTGCTCAGCAGTGCTGTGGTTTCAAGAAGAAACTTAGACGAGAAGGAATCACAGCCTTTCCTTGAATTTCTCGCAATTAAATTTCCCAGAGAAGATGGGAGATGTCTATGCGTGTTGCAGCTAGGCCATGAAAGAAGTTCTTGAGAAATTCTTTCTTATCATGTCTACCAGAGAGGCTTCCTCAGGTCACCACAGTCACAAAAATACACATCATTTGCTTTCCTTCATGAGCCTAGAACTCTAGATTTGAAAGCACATGAACTGATGCTCGGCCTGGAAGACCACATTAACCTTCAGATTGAAAAGATTCCATTTCAAATTAAAAGTCATGTATATTTTTTAAATGTTTATTTATGTATTAGTGACAGGAACCTCCATTGAGCACGCTGAATCTGGACACAAGGCAGTATAAACCCCATTGAGAGACAGGTCTACAACTTTTCCTATTTCAAGATCAAGGCCGAGAACAAGGAGCATGGTGGTAAGTCTCCTTCCCCCAACAGTAGCCTACTGGACAGTATCTTGCCACTGAGAGAGGAAGAGCTCATGAGTCTCCCATAGTTATAGGTCTCATAAAAATATTCCTGGCTCCAAACCTAAAGTTCTCCTGCCTCACCAACAGGTAACAAAACACTGAGATATCCGTTAGATGGTAAACTGCCTACACTAGGAAAAAAAGAATCAAAGAAAAGAAAGACAAAAGGCAAGGGGGGATGGAAGGAGGGACAGAGAGAGGAAGAAAAGGAGGGAGGGAAGACGAGAAAGTATTTTAAAGCCTGCTGGTTTAGGAAAGTTTTCTGACTAGATTAATTATTTATGAAGTGTATGTTATGCAGCCTCCACTGTCCTAAATATGGAAAATATAAGGACAACTTCTTTATATATCAAGGACCAAGTTCTTCATATATCATGGTGCAGTGTTTGCACATAACCTATATACCTACACACACAGGCATGCATGCACACATGCACACATGCACACATGCACACGTACACCTCTCTTCAAGAAATTAATACCTATGCATATGAACACTGAGTACTAACTGTTACAAAGCAAGTGCTAATGTAGCATTTGGGAACTTTTTTTCCTAATATTTTGGAGACATGAATATTTAAATCTGGGAATATGTTTGAATCACAGGGTGTGGCACTCACAGTTAGGAAAAGCAAACCATCAAAGGAGAAGCCAGTTTGTGCTTTTTCAGGAAAACAAAACCTGAAATAAGCCACATGATGCTCAGGTACAAATGTCTATAACACTTGTGTGTAACACAACTACCACATGGTGATATGTACGACCTAGGGCAACAATCACAGGAGTATGCATCTGGCCATTCTCCCATCTCAGTTTCAACCTCATCTCAAAACATAAGATGATAGTTATGTGCAGATCATGAAGCACATACACTCATCATGCTGCCTACCTGCCTACCCGACTTTCTTTATCCATGTATAATTTCTACCTAACATCAATTTGTCAGTCTGACTTCAGAAAACAGCATCATTTAGCCATTTTATTACTAACGTGGAGATAGTCTTGGAAACTAGGTACTGTGGATAGTTCCTCTTCTGCCACTACTTCTCTGTACAAGCCACAAGCCTCCTCTCAGCTACAACCATAGTAGCCTCAATGGCCTCACCTTGTTCCATCAAATGAATTCCGACCCAAGAGCCAGATTAACATTTCTAATACCTAAGTCAGGCCATGTTCCCGTGTTAACTAAATAACTCCCACTCTATCATTGGCAGAAGACCTGAGGTCCTCATCAGGACTTGGGTCAAAGGCTCCATGGAATCGGTCCCTCCTATTTCCCCCACAATCAGTGCCTTCCCCTCCCACCTCAACTCTTTTTCATTTCTTGCACATATAAGCCAAGTTCTTCACGTCAGCAGCCCTGGTCCCTGTGTCTTATCTATCCCCGGCTCTCCCCAAAGTCACAGTATGATCTCTAGACTCAGTTTACCTTCTGAGATGCCTTCCCTAGGTACAGTGCCTCAGGTAAGCACCACCTCCTCTACTCATTAACTCTGCCATTTTTAACTCTCACATGTTTCTAGCACTTAGGAACTTTCCAACAGTGCCCCTCACCACCACCACCCAGGGAACTAGAATACATGTCTCCCAAGAGCACATATAACCTGCATATAAGTGATAACGAAAAGGTTGGTGTGACAGCACATGCCTGCCACACCAGCTGCCTGAGGGGTTGAGGTAAGAAAATCACTGGAGCAAACAATTTTAAGACCAGCCTGGATAATGGATAATGTATTTAAAAAGTCTCAAAATAAAAGGGAAGAGCAGACAATAAGAGTTTGAAAACTCAATGAAGAAAACCATTTACCCCAGAAAACATATCTATCTTCCTGACCCTGGGTCTCTAGTTACGAAGTGACCCTTGCAAATTAGAAGATCACTAGAGAAGCTCACAGACACATGGACACACACAGACAGACAGACAGACACACACACACACACACACACACACACACACACACACATACAACTTTCTGCCAAGGCTATGATTCAGGTACTTCAAGTCCTGAATGTTTTAAGCAATGTGATCAATGCATACAAATAAAATTAGGTACAAACATTCACACCAATACAAATTCAATAAACAAAGACAGGAGACAAACTGGGAGAACAGAATTTCCATCTAATATTACACAGAAGTGACCTAATTTCTTGATTTGTCCATGGTTATTTTAAGGCAGTAACAAAACAGTAAGCTAATAGAAAATACCACACAAAAGGGAAAATAATATTAATATCACAAAATTTAAAAATATATCAAAACTAATTCAAAAATATAAAAAATACAAAATTAGACCCATATTTAATATTTTTTACCTAGTTGATAAAAACAAAGAATTGATACGTTACTATTTTAATGGCAATGTGAAAAACCATTGTCTTTAGTTAGTATAAAAATAAATTATGCACCATCATTAGAATAAGTCTTTGAAAATACCGTTAGAAATTTATCAGGACTCCATAATCCCTTGTGTAAATGTAAAACAAGGATGTCATCATTGCATTCAAGTGGACAAAAACACCAGAAACAAGAAAAATACTAAGTATTGATTTATGAGGGAATTATAAATGAAAAGACAGTGAAGAATATACGCAGCTGGTTAAAGATACAGCATTTAAAAATATCGACATATAAATGTGAATACGGATGCATACCTAATGTGTACGATTTCTATGTGTAGGTGCATAATTTGAGTTACTTGTTCTTTGAATATTTTGTTTGTTCAAGTACAGTTCTTAAAGGGCTTGCTGTGTGGTGAGGTAAAGGTGAAAGCCGATGCGACCACGAAACGTGCTATTTTACAAGAATACAGACTGAGGGATGAAGGCACCGCAGAGCAGAGAAATTCAGCTGAAGCTTGGGGATAAGGGGAGAGAGAGAAAGCTGGCAAGGGTGTGTCAGGGCACAGGACAAAGACTAAGAGGTGGCAAGTCACACGGAAGGCTGTAAAGCTTGGCGAGCATCCATGCTGCTGAGCTGAAGGGCTAAACCCTTATCACTTAAAAAGTGGTGGAAAACATATTCATGTTCCTGAGCCTGGGTCTCCAGCTACAAAGTGACCCCTGCAAATTAGATGCTCACTAGAGAAGCTCACAGATCTTTTCATTTTGTGACGTAAATAATAGTATGACATGGACAGGGAACACAGCTTGAACAAGATCTTGGTGCAGCCTATGGAGACAGGGAAGGCTCCTGTTAACAGGTAGATGGTTTGGCCACTTTGTGCCTTTCCTCTTCTAGAACAAAGACAGTGTGCAGAGTTTGGTTGGGACCAGGGATAAAGGAAGGGAGGACTGCATTGCCAGGATTCTAGGCCACCCTTTATCAGTTTGCCCTTGCTGCCGTTTCCTTTATAAAAATACTCAAAAACATAGGCTGATGTCCAGACTAAATCATAGTTGGAAAAAACGGTTCTGTCCAATTGTTTCTCCATCTGCCTCAAGAACAAAGCCGATCCTTTTATTCCCTCTTAAAATATTCTAGTCTCCAAGATTACCAAGATTGTTCTTAATTAGAAACTCAAGCTGTGGCGACTCTGTGGACCTGAGACAGATTTCAACTTATTTTAATGAGTAGATCGCATTTTAGAAACATTTTAGGCTAGGAAAAAAAAATAGTAAAATGTTAATGCTTATCTTACCCCTTACCAAACAGACACCATGCTAACATCCTTATTGTGTGATCTCTTTGTTGCATTTGCAACATTGTTATTAAGCAGATTTCACTGTTCACATTTAGGACTATTCCCTGCACTGAGTTCTGTGGATTAGATAAATACACAGCAGCACTCATTCACAATTAGAGTGTGACATAAATTAGTCACACTTCCAAAAGTCTGTCTCCTCTGCCTATTGATCTTCCTTCCGAATGCCTTGCATGCACCAGTCTTTTGCACTATCTCCATAATTCTGTCTTTTCTAGAACATTCCTTGGTTGGGGTTATACAATCTTTTCAGACTAACTTCTTTCACTTAGCAACGTGTATTTGCTTCTCCCATAATTCCTCATGAAATGATAGCACATTTCTTCCTCTCACGAATAACTCTTAATTGCTCACCTGTTGAACTATGGGAGGATATTTTGATAACTTCCAAGTTAGGGCAATAGTGACTAAAACTGCTATAAAAAATTTATGTATGTCTTTGCCTAAGCATAAGTTTTTAATTTATTTAAGCCAATAGCTAGGAATGAGACTGCCAAGGGATGTAGTTAGAGACAGTTTCGTAGGGCACCGTGGAAATGTCTTCCAAGCAACAGCAGCTACCTGCATTTCCACCAGGACCGTGTGAGCATTCCAGGTGCCCACGCACAGAGCAGCATTTGATGTCAGGGTTTTGGATTCTGGCCATTCTGATACATAGCTGGATTTCATTTTTCTTAATTCTCAATTCCTGGATGGCATTCAATAGTAAACCTGTTTTCTCATGCTGACTTGTTACCTGTTTGCCGTCTTTGATGAGGTGCTCTTTCAGATGATCCTTATTTCAAAATATGCTTTGAACTTTGAAATTATTTTTGACTTGCAGGGAGAGGGGAATGCAAAAAAAGAGAGGGAAGATTTCTTGTACACCTTCTGCTCAGCTTCCCCTAAAGGTAGCGTCTCCTGTAGTCAGGCTACATTTCCAGACTAAGAATTAGCACCTTATTGTCTGTCCTAGCTGCACTCACTCTTCAGACTTCCTCAACTTCTCCATGAATGAGTTGTGGTTGTAATTGTTCCTTGGATTTCTTGGTATCTTTTTTTTCTTTCAAGACAAGGTTTCTGAATGGACCTGTATCTGCTCAGGACCCCCAGGATCGTGTTCTCAACACAAAAATGAGATTTATTTTGCTCCAGGTGGACAAAGGGTTGGGAACAAGAGACAAAGAGATAGAGGACAATGGAGGAGGAGAAAGAAACAATGGAGAGAGGGAGGGATATTGGTCCTAGAAGGACAAGGGAATGCTTCTGGATAGAGAGGAGACAGATGTGACCCACAGGCAAATGGTGGTTTATTAAGATACAAGGGGAAAACCTGAGTTAGGATGAGGTGTTTATTTTGATTAGACAAGTTAATTAGGTGAGCCAAAAGGGTCTTTTGATGGGGGAATAAACTGGGAGAAGTAAAGGGATCCTCTGAACTGTCACTAGCTGTTGTTCCACAGCCAATTGAGCAGAGATCTTAGTGGCTGCAGGTGACACAGAATGCTGACTTCCTCACAGAGTCTAGTAGTTTGGGGGAGTCATTTGACAACAGATGGAATTGGTTTGGGAAAGTTATTCATTATATAGCAACTGCTATAGCAATCGAGACTAACTCTGGGAATGGGGAGAATTTGCTGTCCAGAGTAGTCACTTTAAGTTATTTTGGGTACTCGTGTTTATTCAGCTAACAAAGTGATATATATGAAGAAAGAAGAGAGTGTCTTTATTCAGAGAAGAAAGAAAAAAATCAGAAACCCATAGAACCCGTCCCTCAAAAAGTCTACACATTTAGCTTAGATAAGTTAATAGGTTAAACAACAATGACAACAACAACAGCAAAGTCATCTCTAAAGAATTAAAGGAAAGAAGAACAATTTGTCACCAAATATCGATATCATATATCAATGAAAAGATTAACATTTTAATAAACCAAATATGGATTCTGGAGTATGAAACTAAAATAAGGGGAATGAAACAGATCTTGGAGGACTTGGCAACAGAGTTGAGCAAAGAAAACAAATGGAAAACTTGTGACAGGGCAGGCAAAGTTATCTAACCTGAGTAGCCGAAACAGAAAGGGATGAAGAACATGAGTAGACCCACCATGCACCAAGAAGCATGTGTGTGTGAGCCTTTAGTGCAAAGGAAGAAGACACGATGGGCAAAAAGCTGCAGCATTCGATAGGAAACACAAACATTCTTTTTCAAGCAAGTCAACAAGTACAGGTAAAATCAACAATATCCTGAACCGGCCAGATCACAGCCAAACTACAGAAGCCAAGCAATAGAAAGAGAATTCTGAAAACATGGAAATTCCTGGTGATGAGGGGAGTGCTTGAGGGCTAGCAAGATGCCTGAGTTTCATTCCCAGAACCATGTACACATGGAGGAAGAGAGCCAACTCCACAAAGTTATCCTCTAGAGTGCACACTATATGTGTCCCCCATAATACACACACACACACACACACACACACACACAGAGAGAGAGAGAGACAGAGAGAGACAGAGAGAGAGAAACAGAGAGACAGAGAGACAGAGAACATGTTATTCACACATAGCATATCACATACACACACACACCACACCACACACACACACACACACATACACACACACACAAAGCCTGTCACAAAAGTTAGTTAATAGTTGTTTTCTCCTCAAAAGTCATAAGCAGTAGCATAATGTAAGTGTTAAAAGAAAAAGAACCTGTCAGCCAAAAATTTCTATATTTGTCAAAATGATCCTTCGGAGATAAAAGAAAAATATGGGATCCTCAGGTAAACCAAAACCAAGATTCCTTTTTTTGATAGTATACATGCTTCACAAAAAAATTTCTAAAAACAGTCCCTCAGGCCAAAACTTAAACACTTTAAGCAATCAAATGACAAGGAGAAATAAGACTCACGGACACAGGAAAGTACCCAAATAAATATACTAAACAGCTTACGCTCAGTCTCCGACCTTGCACCCTTTCGTCCTGCCTTGTTTAAGCGATGATTATGTAAAGCAGTAATTGTAAATTTGTGTTAAAGGGTATGTTCGTCACTGTTCACACACCTCTCACCAAACACCTTATAGGAAGCAACTTAAGGGAGGAAAGGTTTACTCTGCCTCACACTGTGAGAAGTCAGCTGCGATGGGGAAAGCATGGAGCTGGGTGAAAAAGAACAAAAGCTGTTTGCGCATATCTCAGCAGACCGGTGACATCCTCTGTCCAATGGCTTTCCCAAACTACCAGGCAGGGTAGGAAGCAAGGCCTGGCTACAGACCTCTCAAGTGCTGCCGCCCCCTCATGCAGTCACCTTATGACCAACACCTTCCACGTTTTCAGGAACTTCCTCCCAGAAGCTCCCCAAACAACATCAACGGCTCAGAAACAAGCGTTCAAGGACACGAGGCCGTGAGGGACATTTCACACTCAAAACCTGACTCCGAGCATCGGATGTAGAAGAATACAGTTTGTATCAATTTGAATGGCTGCACGAAGAAGTGGAGATGTGGATAGAACTGTGCAGGAATTGAGGTTTTACAAAGCTTTAAAATTAAGTATCAATCTCTTTTAAATGCTGCTGCTGCTTGTCCTAAAGCCCACCCTGAAAGAGAACTTTAAAGTGTGTACACGTGTGCGTACAGTTGTGTGCGGAGTTATACCACAAGGGACTTCTCCACACGTGTATGTACAGTTGTACACACATTTACACCATAGGGACTTCGAGTGGCACGCTCAGAAATGTTTATCCATTCCTAAAAATGCAGCAACAGTATAACACAAGAAGGAGGAAGAAAACAGGAGGTCAGAAAGCAAAGAGATGGCAAAGGCAGGTCCTGACTCACCAGTCGCAGCACATAGAAAGGGACTAACTACACCAGCTAAAGGCTGGAAACTGCGAAGACAAGATTTTCATGATCCGACCACACATTGTCTACAAGAAACACAGTCTACAGGTTCAAATTGTTTTTAAATAATTAGAAAAAACAGACATATTGTGTAAATATTAGCAAAAAAAATCTAAGTTGGCTTCACTAATATCAGTCAAATTATTAGTAGAAATAAAAAGATGTTATATAACGTAAGTATCAGCCCATCGGTTCCATAAATAATGTACAGTAACTATAAGCATACATCTGCATAACAATAAAGCTGAAAAGAAATAAAACAAAAGCAGACAGCTCTAAAGGGGGCAGTGGGCAACTCAGTGTAACTGTAAGTCTCACTGTGTCGTTTCCAGTACTGAGGGGACTGGGACTGAAGAAGGACGTGGAAATGTAGAACCTTAGAGAAAACACCTATATCTAATGGATACGAGCAACTATTCCTCCCCAAAGCAACAGAATCACATTGTTCAGGCTCAAAACATGGCTCAGGAGGTAACAGCACTTGCAGATGACCCCCGTTTGTTTCCTAGCACCTACATGGTGGCTCACCACCATCTGAACCATCAATTCCAAGGGACCCAATGCATTCTTCTTACATGCATGCACGCACATATACATACACACAAAATAAAAATAAATAAATCTTTTTTAAAAAATAAATATTTCTCCCCCCAAAACTTAACAAAATTCTCAGAAGGGAGTATATTTCAGACCATAAAACAAATATGTAAATAAATTTTAAAAGGCTGAAATCATCCAAAGTGTGTTTTCTGAAGTCAACAGAATAATTTCAGAAATGAGTGAGAGGAAAAATCAGAAATCTGAGGAAATTAAACAAAACACCAATGGATTAAAAAATAAATCAAAGGATACTTCCAAAAAATAATTTAAGATGAAAACTATTCACCATACCAAAGCTTATCTAACACAGCTTAAGCCTTGCTTGGAAGTAATAGAGGAAGTCACCTGAACTGGAAGTTCCTTCTGGGAATAGAGAAAAAATGTGAATGAACGCCACCCGAAGCAAGGAGAAATGAGCAGAAACAAATGATAAAAAGAATATAAAATTAGAAAACACCTTAATGAGATGAAAGTTGGAACCTTTTAACTGGACGGACCATTAGAAAAGAGAGTCTCCTTGTCCCGGTAGGCATCTTTTACTGATGCAAGCCAGGAAGAAAATTGTCTTTCTTATAATGGCCATCAGACCTAAGACAACTAATGCAATTTCTCCTTCTGTGGGACACTAAGGAAATACATATGCTTTCTTCTAATATTATTAAAAAATAATTGTGTGGCCTGCAAGTGTGCATAGTCTTGTCACCAAAGTAGTGGGTGTCTGTTGATCATCCGGTGGCTTTACAAAGGGTAAATTTATAAGGAAAGCACAGCTGTGTCCTGGAGGTGGCTACCTTGTGTAGAAGAAACTTTTGGTAATGATTAATATCTTTTTCCTCACGTTGTGATTAACATGAAATCACTAATTAAAATGTAAAGCCAAGTCAGTTGATAGGCTGAGGTAGATTAACAACCCAAGTGACTGAGGAGTTTTATAGGTGGTGAGGCACAGCTTGATAAGGTTTTTATCTTTTCTTCTGAGAGGGTCCTTATCTTTATGTGTCTTTAGAGTGTGCAGCATAGAAGGAAGAGAAGCACTGGGTAAATACACCAGGCTTCTAGTCCTAGGAATTAATTAGCTCCCAATACCATGTAAGGACTAAATCCAGCTTACAGAATTCACATCTATATAGGAGCATTCAGGAAATAATTAGCATATTTCGGGCTCTTAAATCAAAGAATACTGGCAGAATGAGGACAAGGAATACAGAGTGGCCTCAACAGAGGACGATCCCTTCTCGACTGAAGTAAGACCTGTGGCAGAGTGCAAAACTGAGAGGGTCGTCACTAAATGCATGGTCCTCCAGCACAGGAAGTGACTAGACTTCAGGTTCAGCATGCTCTCTGTCCTGGTGAGTGGCTCCTTCCAATACCACAGACAAAGGCCTTGGAAAGTCAACTGCAATATCCCAGTTCGAACTTGATGACAACTTCTGGCCCTAAGAAGAAATGTTTTCCTCCAAGGAGCCTGGAGTTTCTGAGCTGGCACTAATCAAACGATGAGTTATGTCTAGCACCACCTAGTGAAATGACAGAATACTTAGATTTTTACAAACCAAACTATGAAAAGGTTAACAGCATAAATCAATAAACATAAAGGAAGGGAAAATACGATGGAGTGAGGGAACGCCTCACCCGTTGTTTCTACAATGTGAGTCATGGCTAAGCTAGTGGAAGGGGGCTTTATATTTAATCAGTTCTTGATAAAATTACTCTCCCAAGGTCTTGGTTGGCTTTTAGGAGAGAGACATCTGAGTTGGAAGAACTAAAAATGCTAGTTTTGAAGGTGGGAGTTGGAGTCCACTAATTGAGAAGAGGGGAATGTGTAATTGTGCATTCTTTTTTGGCCAGTCCCATTCAAGAGTACTGAACTGAATGTTTTCGCATCTGTCAACTTCTTACTCGGTCATTTCTTGTTGATAGCTTGTAACTGGCAAAAGTAGAACATTTTGGCACTCAATATCAACAACACACATACAATGGATCTCACATTCAGATGCATGCACTCACACATATGCACATACACATAAAAACACAAATAGAGATTACACACACACGTATACACAAGCACGCTCGCCAGTACATACACAAAGATACCAAATGACTCAAACTCACCTTCAAAGCAGTTCAAGGTACTTTGTCTTTGAACAAGCAATTGAAAATACCTGCAGAGCCTTAAGAAGCTATATGCCAGGGGCTGGGTTTGAGGTAGAACTGCTACTGACCAGGCTGGCTGCAGAAGAGGGGCTTGCAGACAGCAGAGTCAAGCTGGCTTGACCCTCACAGTGGGGAAGGGATTGAGCAGTGGCGACTCTGGGCTGTCTCCAGCTCAAAGTTAAAATGATGCCAGTAGCATATTCTTTAGCTACTGGAATAACTTTCTCATTGCTTCTCACATTTTTTTTTACTATTGATCCCTTATGAGGCCAATGGCATTATTTCAAAGCTCTTTCACTCTCTCTGTGACAACCCTAAGACCCCAGAATGTGTTGTTAACAGACACTGAATGAGATTATTCCCAAGAATCCAAACTGATGTTTCAAAAAATAAAATGGCTGACCACCTGTTTTAGTTTCTCCTTTCTTATCCCAGAGGAATGAGCAACCTCTCTAGCTACCCAACCTAGAAAGTTGGGTGAAGGGAGCCAAAACTCTATTTCTCTATACTAATCCCCCAGGAGCTATCTCCAAGTGGTACCCCTACAAGGCTATTCATTGCTACCTATGAGGTTGGAGCCCAGGGTCAGTCCATGTATAGTCTTTGGATAGTGGCTTAGTCCCCAGAAGCATTGTTGTTCATATGGGGTCTCAAGCCCCTCCAAGTTCTTCCAGTCCTTTCTCTGATTTCTTCAACAGGGGTCCCATTCTCAGTTCCTTGGTTTGCTGCTGGCATTAGTCTATGTATTTGCTGTATTCTGGCTGTGTCTCTCAGGAGAGATCTACATCTGGTTCCTGTCAGACTGTACTTCTTTGCTTCATCCATCTTTTCTAGTTTGGTGACTGTACATGTATAGGCCACATGTGGGGCAGGCTCTGAATGGGTGTTCATTCAGTCTCTGTTCTAAACTTTGCCTCCCTGTACCCTCCCAAAGGTATTCTTATTCCCCTTTAAAAGAAGGAGTGAAGCATCTGCATTTTTGGTCATCCTCTTGAGTTTCATGTGGTTTGTGCACCTTGGGTAATTTGAGCATTTGGGCTAATATTCATGTATCAATGAGTGCATACCATGTGTGATTTCCTACCTCACTCAGGATGATATTTTCTAGTTCCATTCATTTGCCTATGAATTTCATGAAGTCATTGTTTTTGATAGCTGAGTAATATTCCATTGTGTAGATGTACCACATTTTCTGTATCCCTTCCTCTGTTGAAGGGCATCTGGGATCTTTCCAGCTTCTGGCTTTTATAAATAAGGCTGCTATGAACATAGTGGAGCATGTGTCCTTGTAATATGTTGGAGCATGATTTGGATATATGCCCAAGTGAGGTATAGCTGGGTCCTCAGGTGGTGCAATGTCCAACTTTCTGAGGAACCTCCAGACTGATTTCCAGAATGGTTGTACCAGTCTGCAATCCCACCAACAATGGAGGAGTGTTCCTCTTTCTCCACATCCTCGCCAGCATCTGCTGTCACCTGAGTTTTTGATCTTAGCCATTCTCACTGGTGTGAGGTGAAATCTCAGGGTTGTTTTGATTTGCATTTCCCTTATGACTAAAGATGTTGAACATTTCTTTAGGTGCTTCTCAGCCATTTGATATTCCTCAGCTGTGAATTCTTTGTTTAGCTCTGAACCCCATTTTTCGTAGGGTTATTTGTCTCCCTACAGTCTAACTTCTTGAGTTCTTTGTATATTTTGGATAGAATCCCTCTATCAGTTGTAGGATTGGTAAAGATCTTTTCCCAATCTGTTGGTTGCCATTTTGTCCTAATGACAGTGTCCTTTGCCTTACAGAAGCTTTGTAGCTTTACGAGATCCCATTTGTCAATTGTTGATCTTAGAGCATAAGCCATTGGTGTTTTCAGGAAATTTTCTCCAGTGCCCATATTTTTGAGATTCTTCCTCCCTTTTTCTTCTATTAGTTTAAGTGTATCTGGTTTGATGTGGAGGTCGTTAATTCACTTGGACTTAAGCTTTGTACAGAGTGATAAGAATAGATCGATCTGCATTCTTCTACATGCTGACCTCCAGTTGAACCAGCACCATTTGTTGAAAATGCTATCTTTTTTCCATTGGATGGTTTTGGCTCTTTTGTCAAAAATCAAGTGACCATAGGTGTGTAGGTTCATTTCTGGGTCTTCAATTCTATTTCACTGGTCTATTTGCCTGTACCTGTGCCAATACCATACAGATTTTATCACTATTGCTCTGTAATACTGCTTAATATCAGGGATAGTGATTCCCCCTGAAGTCCTTTTATTGTTGAGGATAATTTTAGCTACCCTGGGTTTTTTGTTATTCCAGATGAATTTGCAAATTGTTCTGTCTAACTATGAAAAATTGGATTGGAATTTTGATGGGAATTGCATTGAATCTGTAGATCACTTTTGGTAAAATGGCCATTTTTACTGTATTAATCTTGCCAATCCATGAGCATGGGAGATCTTTCCATCTTCTGAAGTCTTCTTCAATTTCTTTCTTCAGAGACTTGAAGTTCATATCATACAGATCTTTCGCTTGCTTGGTTAAAGTCACACCAAGGTATTTTATATTATTTGGGACTATTATGAAGTGTGTCATTTCCCTAATTTCTTTCTCAGCTTGTTTATCTTTTGTGTAGAGGAAGGCTACTGATTTATTTGAATTAATTTTATACCCAGCCACTTTGCTGAAGGTGTTTATCAGGTTTAGTAGTTCTCTGGTGGAACTTTTGGGGTCACTTAAATATACTATCATATCATCTGCAGTAGTGATATTTTGACTTCTTCCTTTCCAATCTGTATCCCTTTGATCTCCTTTTGTTGTCTGATTGCTCTGGCTAGAACTTCAAGAACTATATTGAATAAGTAGGGAGAGAGTGGGCAGCCTTGTCTAGTCCCGGATTTTAGTGGGATTGCTTCAAGTTTCTCTCCATTTAGTTTAATGTTAGCAACTGGTTTGCTGTATATGGCTTTTACTATGTTTAGGTATGGGCCTTGAATTCCTATTCTTTCCAGGACTTTTATCATGAAGGGGTGTTGAATTTTGTCAAATGCTTTCTCAGCATCTAATGAAATGATCATGTGGTTCTGTTCTTTCAGTTTGTTTATATAATGGATCACGTTGATGGTTTTCCGTATATTAAACCATCCCTGCATGCCTGGGATGAAGCCTACTTGATCATGGTGGATGATTGTTTTGATGTGCTCTTGAATTCGGTTTGCCAGAATTTTATTGAGTATTTTTGCGTCGATATTCATAAGGGAAATTGGTCTGAAGTTCTCTTTCTTTGTTGTGTCTTTGTGTGGTTTAGGTATAAGAGTAATTGTGGCTTCGTAGAAGGAATTCGGTAGGGCTCCATCTGTTTCAATTTTGTGGAATAGTTTGGATAATATTGGTATGAGGTCTTCTATGAATGTCTGATAGAATTCTGCACTGAACCCATCTGGACCTGGGCTCTTTTTGGTTGGGACACTTTTAATGACTGTTTTCTATTTCTTTAGGAGTTATGGGGTTGTTTAAATGGTTTATCTGTTCCTGGTTTAACTTTGGTACCTGGTACTTGTCTAGGAAATTGTCCATTTCCTCCAGATTTTCAAATTTTGTTGAATTTTGTAGTAGGATCTCATGATTTTTTGAATTTCCTCTGATTCTGTAGTTATGTCTCCCTTTTCATTTCTGATTTTGTTCATTTGGACACATTCTCTGTGCCCTCTGGTTAGTCTGGCTAAGGGTTTATCTATCTTGTTGATTTTCTCAAAGAACCAGCTTTTGGTTCTGTTGATTCTTTGTATAGTCGTTTTGTTTCTACTTGGTTCATTTCAGCTCTGTGTTTGATTATTTCCTGCCTTCTGCTCCTCCTAGGTATATTTGCTTCTTTTTGTTCTAGAGCTTTTAGGTATGCTGTCAAGCTGCTGATATGTGCTCTCTCCTGTTTCTTTCTGTAGGCACTCAGAGCTATGAGTTTTCCTCTTAGTGCCACTTTCATTGTGTCCCATAAGTTTGGGTATGTTGTAACTTCATTTTCATTAAATTCTAAGACGTCTTTAATTTCTTTCTTTATTTCTTCCTTGACCAGGTTATCATTGAGTAGAGCATTGTTCAACTTCCATGTATATGTGGGCGTTCTTTCCTTATTGTTATTGAAGACCAGCCTTAGCCCTTGGTGGTCTGATAGGATGCATGGGATTATTTCTATGTTTCTGTATCTGTTGAGGCCTGTTTTGTGCCCGATTATATGGTCAATTTTGGAGAAAGTGCCATGAGGAGCTGAGAAGAAGGTATATCCTTATTTTTAGGATAGAATGTTCTATAAATATCTGTTAAGTCCATTTGGTTCATAACTTCTCTTAGTCTGTCTATGTCTCTGTTTCCATGATCTGTCCATTGATGAGAGTGGGGTGTTGAAATCTCCTACTATTATTGTGTGAGGTGCAATGTGTGCTTTGAGCTTTAGTAAGGTTTCTTTTATGTATGTAGGTGCCCTTGTATTTGGAGCATAGATACTTAGGTTTGAGAGTTCATCTTGGTGGATTTTTCCTTTGATGAGTATGAAGTGTCCTTTCTTATCGTTTTTGATGACTTTTGGTTGAAAATTGATTTTATTTGATATTAGAATGGCTACTCCAGCTTGCTTCTTCAGACCATTTGCTTGGAAAGTTGTTTTCCAGCCTTTTACTCTGAGGTAGTATCTGTCTTTGTCTCTGAGGCGTGTTTCCTGTAGGCAGCAGAATGCAGGGTCCTCATTATGTATCCAGTTTGTTAATCTGTGTCTTTTTATTGGGGAAATGAGTCCATTGATGTTGAGAGATACTAAGGAATAGTGATTGTTGCTTCCTATTATCTTCATATTTGGAGGTGAGATTATGTTTGTGTGCTTGTCCTCTCTTTGTTTTGTTGTAAAAGATTAGTTTCTTGCTTTTTCTAGGGTGTAGCTTGCCTCCTTATGTTGGGCTTTACCATTTATTATCCTTTGTAGGGCTAGATTTGTAGAAAGATATTGTGAAAATTTGGTTTTGTCATGGAATATCTTCATTTCTCCATCTATGTTAATTGAGAGTTCTGCTGGATACAGTAACCTGGGATGGCATTTGTGTTCTCTTAGGGTCTGTATGACATCTGTCCAGGATCTTCTGGCTTTCATAGTCTCTGGTGAGAAGTCTGGTGTGATTCTGATAGGTCTGCCTTTATATGCTACTTGACCTTTTTCCCTTACTGCTTTTAATATTCTTTCTTTGTTTTGTGCATTTGGTGTTTTGACTATTATGTGACTGGAGGAGTTTCTTTTCTGGTCCAATCTATTTGGAGTTCTGTAGGCTTCTTGTATGTTTATGGGCATCTCTTTCTTTAGGTTAGGGAAGTTTTCTTCTGTGATTTTGTTGAAGATATTTACTGGTCCTTTGAGTTGGAGTCTTTACTCTCTTCTATACCTATTATCCTTAGGTTTGATCTTCTCATTGTGTCCTGGATTTCCTGTATGTTTTGGGCTAGTAGCTTTTTCTGTTTTATATTATCTTTGACAGTTGTGTTGATGTTTTCTATGGTATCTTCTGCTCCTGAGATTCTCTCTTCTATCTCTTGTAATCTGTTGGTGATGCTAGCATCTGTGACTCCTGATCTCGTCCCTAGGCTTTGTATCTCCAGGGTTGTCTCCCTTTGTGCTTTCTTTATTGTTTCTATTTCCATTTAACTCCTGGATGTTTTTGTTCATTTACTTCTCCTGTTTTGTTGTTTTTTCCAGTAGTTCTTTAAGGAATTTTTGTGTTTCCTTTTTAAGGGCTTCTAGTTGTTTACTTGTGTTGTCCTGTATTTCCTTAAGGGAGTAGTTTATGACCTTCTTAAAGTCCTCCATCATCATGATAAAATGTGATTTTTAAAGCTTGATCTTGCTTCTCTGGTGTGTTTGGATATTCAGTGTTTGCTTTGGTGGGAGAATTGGGCTCTGATGATGCCATGTAGTCTTGGTTTCTGTTTCTCCAACTGGATTCTTAACCTGAAAATGGTTGATGATGCAACTCAAGTCAGAAGAGTCTGATGCAGATGAATGCCATGAGGGGCCAAGAGCTTGCCATCTCATTCTGAAAACTGGCAGGATGGGTATGTAAATACAGAGATGAGTCATCTATCCCATTTTAAAAATACTATCATTCCGTTGCAATTATACCTAAAAATGTATATTTGATATCAAGAGATAAGAATAGAGGAGGATTATTTATTAATTCTAAAGAGGTATTCATAGTTGGGCTGGAGAGATAGCTTAGCTAATAAAGTGCTTGCATTATAAGTAGGAACTCAACTCAGTCTCTTGAATCCATATTAAAAATAAAGTCATGCCTGATGACTCCCATTTGTAGTGTCAGCTCTCAGCAGGTGAAAATGGAAGGATCCCTGAAGCATGCTCATCTCCTTGGTAAGTTCCAGGACACTCTCTTGAGAAGAGCCCAAGAAATGACAGCCCGGGCTGTTCTCTAGCTTCTGCACACATGCACACAGATGCATATACATGCCCGTGTAAAGGTACCTAGAGAGGTGGGAAGTACTGTCCTTGAAAGATGACTGATTCCAAGTGTCCCCAGTTCATGAGATAAAGATGGAGTTCCTAGGAATCCACTGCAAGACAGAGGGCACACTGATGAGCCAATGAAAACTCTAAACACACAGAGCTAAGGTGAAGTTTGCATCCTTGGTCAACGGTCAACACTGGAAAATATCATCTGAAATTAAAATTTGTGACATCTGGGGAGTCAAACAAGCAGGACAAAGACCATACTGTGCCGGCATTCCTGCCTAGCAACCATCAGCTGAGCAAGAGTGGCTAATCCCCAGCTGAACACATACACTCTGGTTTATCACCATCCTCCTTCTCTGTGCTGTCACTCTGCCCATTTGATCCCCTTCCTGGCACTGCTTAAATCTGGACTCCTGTTCAAATGACGCTGACCTGAGGAAAGTCCCTAGACACTACAGACTGAAAGTCATCCAGGTCCCAGAGCTCTCTGGCCCTGGCTCTGCCCCCCAGAGATGGAGATGTCTCTTGCAGACAAGAGCACACTCAACTCACTTATACACTGAAAAGCTGAGCTGCCTTGGAGGTGAGACAGGAGTCTGTGGTCGAGGACATTTATTTCTGAACTTAACGACGTGGGCAGCCACAAGTCTGCCCACAGTATCAATTTTTCATAAAGGAAGGAGAAAATCTATTTAGTCAAATGTTCCAAGAGTGACTGGTCTAGCGCAGTGTATTTATAGCTTGGATATACTGACATGAATGCCCCGTTCAGTGGAGAGAAGTAATAAGAGATACTATTCTGGAACACTTGTTGTGTGTTCTCTTTCCATTCTTGTCGTCACTCAGAATGGTTTTATACTGACAAATAAGGAATTTGAAGCTCAGAGAGGTAAATCAACAGAGGGCAAGTCACACAGCTTGATGCTTAACAGAACTAATATTCGGGGGCTGAGAAGATAACTCCATTGGTAAAGGGTTTATGGCACAAGTCTTGGGACTTGAGAAGATACCCAGTGTCCACTTCTGAGCTACACACACACACACACACACACACACATGCTCACACGCACACATATGGACACACACACACGCTCACTGACATGCACAAACACACATATGCTAACAGACATGCACAAACACACACACATGCTCACATACACACATACATGCACACACAAACATGCTCACATACACACACATGCACACACAAACATGCTCACATACACACACACATGCACACACACACACACAAATTCTCACACTCATATTGCACACACATGCTCAGTGCCATATCTAACTGCAAACCCATGCTTCCTAGAGAATGTTGTATAGGGATTTCATATTAAATTCTTTATTACAATTTTTTAAAAGATTATTTCCCTTGAGTCACATCATGAGCTTATGAGCTAGAGAGCTCATTGACATACCTTACAGATGAAAATTCACAGCATGAAAAAATGTAAGTCATAGTTTAATAATCAGTAACTAAGCACTAGTGTTCGTGCCCTTCTGATTCAGTCTTCCTTCCCTTCCATCAGACAAAAAGCCTACTTGGAGCTGAGACTGTGCTTTTCACTTTAGTTGCTTAATGTTCAGGAGCTCCAGTGTCTTCATATGACAGAGGAGATGTGCATTTCACTTAAAGAGAGGTTTCTTTATTTGAAAATAGACTACTACAAGAATCAGAAAAATGTTTCAGATACTCATTAAAATACCCATGCTCCTTTTAAGGTTCCCAGTAAAACTGCTCTATAACTGAACTCTCGTTGTAATTACAGAGACAAACTTAGTCTTTTGTGGCAAAGGCAGTTGACAAGGAAAAATAGATCTGGGTAAAATACTTTTTTGTTTTTCAAAATAGCACAACCTAGTTTAGGATCAATGGTGGCTGCCAAAGGAGAGCCGCAAACTGGAATTTTAAAAACTATTTTAATGGTAGGGGAGAGATCTGTGGTTTAAACAGATTGAATTTTGGTGTCCGAGAATGTATCTTATTTATCTGCATATGGTTTTACAGGTCAAAAATGTCCACAAGTAGGGTTTTTTAAGGCAAACACGAACTGTACTAAAACGGAATACATCGTTGGAATACTGTGAGGAAACACAGTCATTCTGAAGTCAGTCAGAAGAGAGAGCATCTTAGGGTTTTTCTTACAGTGTTTCCACTGATTTCAGAAATTTCCCCCAAGCTGGAAAGAATTGATACCACTGTGAGCAGTACACACCACTTTCCTTTTTCATGACAAGAACCCACATCAGATACCTGCTAATCCATATCAAATTTACTCTATTAAAAGATATAAAGTTGGGGCTCTGAAATCACTTCCAGATGGAGCACATGATGGGAGTGAAACGCCAAGACTTTAGAGGATGTGAGATGAGGTCTCCATCCTAAGGGGACATCTACAGGGACCAGAGGGACAGACAGACTAGAAGATGGCAATGTTAGAGCCAAGGCAGGAACCAACAGCCTCCCCAGGTACCCTGTGATAGAGAGGATAGTGAGAACAGGATGAAATTCTAATTTAAAAAATTCTTACAAGGTTGTTCACAGAAAGCCAAACACATACACACACACACACACACACACACACACACACACACACACACACACACACACAAACAGTTGGTTCATTGAGCAATGTAGGTTCTAGAGTGTTGGGTTGGGCAAGTACTTCTTTTATTGTCCATTGATTGATTGTGTGATTTATTGCTAGGGTGGTTCGAGGGATTGAATCTAGGACATCATTTTTGCTAGGCAAGCACGGTAGAGCTGAGCTCTATCTCCAGATGTTGTATTTATACTTTGACACAGCGTCTCATTAAGCTGTACAGCATAGCCTTGAACTTATGCTGCAGTGCAGGCCGGCTTTGAAATAACTGTCTTTCTGCCTAAGCATCCACTGTAGCTGAAATCACAGGTCTTAGCCACCAACACCACTACTATCACATAACAAGTGTCTACCCTCTTCTTTTTTGTCTTGTAGCTGACACAGGACTGCAACTTCAAAAGTCTCTCAGGAAGCTCCCAACCATGGCCAAGGAGTACATAGGAAAATGGACTAGGAACTGTAGTACAACAAATTCATGGGAACCAAAGGCCATCTCTCAATATAGGGTGACCTCATAAGATCGTTCGTTCTGTGGTCAACAGTCAGGGACCCAACAATCAGAGAACAGCCTCACCAAAAGCTGTCAGCACAGCAGGTAATTGACCCAACGTTGAATGTGGGCTGTAGGCTGGTTTCAATTCCACCTCTAAAATAAACCTTCTCTTTATTTAGAAAGCACTGCTATTCTCTTCAGCCCTCAGACAGGAACCCATGACACAGAGAGCCTAAGTTGCCTCACAGCAAATTATACAATCACATAGGGGCAGAGCGAGGATAGGAACCAATCTCAGTAGACACAATAAGAGGTTCCCAAAGATACCTTTTACCTAATGATGTGGTCCAGTTGGTCTGACTTTGGAACTTGTATTTTGATTGATTCAGTTATATTATCCTTCAAATACTAGATTTCAATATTCCTTTAAAACAAAACAAGATTCCAAACTTTATCATTCCTTGTTTAACCTTCTGTATTCCTTATATATGGAATATGAATGACTGGAAGTTTATAGATGTTAATTCTTAAATGTCGGTCATTTCTGCCAGATGCTCAATAATCGCAAAGATCTTCTTTACTATCTTTGACACCTTGGTGATTTCACTCATTCTCTTCAGACCTTCCTGTGATCCAGCTTCTAGTAGGGCCCTATAGGCCCCAACCCCAACTATGAACCCAGAGTCCATTCTTGTAGTCAGTGGTCATAACAAAGCAGGCGTATCATGTTTTGTCATGGTCCCAGAACATGCACATGCTAACCCGTACCTCAGAATACCCTAAAACATTCCTTGGTTCTTGTTTCAATAAAGAACACATTCACAGAGCAAAAACAAGAAGCCGATGTCTCTCTAGAACTGATTTCCTATAGAGTATAACAGTTAAACTCTCAGAACCTGCAGCTTCACGCTTTGAAATTCCATATGGCTGTGTGATGTCCTCCATTGAAAGAAATCCACTCTCTAGAATGATGCAACATACCTCAGTGGGTTGACTCTTCTGTGTGTCCTTTATAAAAATGAAACTATGGGGATGTCACACCTCTGTCCTTTAACTAAGCAAGAGTAAGTACGCTGCATGTGAAGTGTCGGGGAATGTTATTAAGTGCCTCTCTCTGACATCTCCGGCTTCATTAAAAAGAAATTTTGTTATCTGTCAGAGCTCTCTATTGCTTGGCACCTACGCATAATATAACTGAAGGAATCAGTGTTTTCCTCAGATGTTTGTTGGCCTCAGTTTCTGCTCTACTTGTAATCTTACCCTGGGGAAAGAACCCTTCAAGGAAGCCTGCTATGGGGTACATCATTATCCCGTATTTTCTTAAAGCTGTATTGAGGAAGGCAATGGTATGGTAAGTACACAAGGACCACCGGGCTTTAGAATCATATTAACATTAGACCATTCTGCCATCACCAACTATGAGGCCATTGAAGGTTGACTGCCCTTTGAAATGGGTCACTAGAAAATAGAGAGAAGCACTTCCCCCTTCCACACTGGTATATAAGATAAGATCATGCAGGAGGCCCATTAGCATGTCCCTGTGATGCTAGTGACCAACAGAACCTAGTGAATTCCTTTCACCATCTTGCCCACAGAATAAACCAGTAAGAAGCCACGACTGTTGTCCAGTACTTTTCAAGCTGATAAATGGTGTCCTAAAATAATGAGAGTCCAAACTTGACTCTCCTTGATGATTAAATGGGCTGTGGTCCACTATACATAAATCCCATGTCTACCCAAATGCAAATGGGTTCATCACAGTGTGAGAGAAGAGTGGACAAGACCATTTAAAAATAATAAAGAAAGGCTTGGGGCACACACCAGGTAATAAGAGCACTGGGATTGTTCTGGAAGCAGTTTCCTCCTCAAGCCCAGAGAGTGTGAGGATTTTATTTAAGGAGCCAGTACACATCCACATGAAAACTCATTTTCATAGGCAGGCACCTTCTGTTTCAAGATCTATATTCACTGAGCATGCTCAGTTTATGGTCATAGTTTAAGGAGGATAGATGGTGAGCTCATTCCTGGGAACATTCATCCCAACGTTATAGATTACACATTGGGGGGCTTAAAATCGTGAAAAGGAAAACTTCTGGTTATTCTTAACTTTCTTCTCCCTCTGCCTCACTTAGACACTAACAAGTAGGGCAATAAGAGCTTTACATATGCCATAGGAAATGTTTTTCTTTTGGAGGGAAGGAATAGTGGGAGAAGCATGTTCCAGAATTTCACAAATGAAATTACACTCAAGTCAGTGTTAAGAACAATAAAAGCTCCCTAAAGTTCTACCCACTATCAGTCCTCAAAGTTCAGACCACCAACCCTCAGTTGTCCAGCATCACCAATGCTCCCTCTCCCTTGGTGGCAGCACTTGTGCACATCCATCGTCCTTCTGGAAAAAAAAAATGGAGCTAGTGTTCCAGTGCTGCCAGATTTCGGCCACTTTTGAGACAGTCTTTTAGAAAAGTGGTCCCAGCTCTAGGGTTCTGTTTCTTCCTTCCTTTTTCCAAGCACACTGTGGAGATGAGCAGATGAAAGGGGAGCTGCCTTGCAAGAAGATGGTGAACTGGAACCCAGCCGTGACCCCCTAAAATAGACACAAAGATACAGAGAGTGTATTTTTCTACCAATAGCCCAAGGGAGAACCTTTTCAATTGAAAAGACTTTTGATACAAGGCCAGATTGCCCAAGATGACAGCCTAAAAATACATGAAAATCCAGGAAAAACAAGCCCTCTATCCTGTAGAGATTGTCAATGCAAAATAGTTACTAGGCTTTTCCAGTGACCAGTAATAAAAGAAAAATAGGCTCCCCATTATGAGGCCAGTGCTAGAGGGACCATCCGCTGGTTTTGAGCCAACTTGGGGATTTTCTGAGTGTGTTACAAATTGCAGGAACAAAATGTGGACTTTTAGATCTAGCCATGTTTTCTGAGGCCAGACAATTTATTATTAGGTCCACTTCCTAGCTCTGTAGCAGACAGCAGTCTCCATGTGTGGACATTCATATGTTGTTATGAATGTCAATTATACAGCACATACAAACCTCAAATGAAAGAATGGAGAAAAACACAAGCAAAAAGTTAAGGAAGACAACTCTTTTACTATCAAAGATTGGCACATCCACAAGTGCTTGTAATTTATTGCCTATAATTGTTTTCTTAAAAAAGTCCTAAGTAGAAAGGATGAATCCCCAGATACAATCTACACTCATATTCTGAGTTTCCTGATATAGACAGACTTTTCATGTGAACACTAATTTAATGCAAAGACAGCCCCATCATTGTGGCAATTACCATAAGACAATTAAATTAAGGAACTTGGAAAATGGGGATAAAGGACTTACTGTGCAAACATGAGGACTTATGTTCAGATCTCTAGGAACCATGTTACAAATTGTGTGTGTGTGTGTGTGTGTGTGTGTGTGTGTGTGTGTTTGTGTATGTATATATGTATATATATATATGCTGGTAATGGGGAGTATATAAAATATAATGTGTAATCTCGGTGCTGGCTATAAAAACTAGAGACAAGAAGGTCACCGGAACTTGATGGCTAAACAATCTGGCCAACTGACCAGCTCCAGAATTAGTAAGAGACCCTGTCTCAAAACAGAAGAAGACAGACAAAAGGAAGACACTTGACACTGACTGCTGGACTCTAAATGCACACACACACAGTCACAAGGAAGCACTAATTAGGAACCCTAGTCTCTAAGGTAACATTAGTTGTTACTTTCTCTTTCTTTCTGATACTGTGTATGTTTTATAGTTATTGTTCAAAACCAGCAACATCTATGGTCCCTTACATGACGCCCTTCCTCATTTCATCTTTGAGCCTTTATCCCAGTCTTCATCAATGTGTCTGACACATGAGAGGCATTTGATAAGCATTCCGTGAATGAATTTCTCTGTTATGAGCATCAAGTGAAGGTATATTTCATCATGCTTTTTATGGATTCAAATCATTATGTGTGCAATGAATTCCTCTTAGTGCTTAATATTAGAGGCAAAAATCCACCCAAGGGATTCCGTTCACATACTGGTAAGATCATGCCCTGCTCCCCTGCCTGCTTAAACCCTGGCATTGTCTAGGCCAAGTTAGAAGATCAACTATCATCATAACTCTTGGTCAAGAATTCCTCATACAGTGGTCTCTCTCTTTCCCTCCTATTGTCCCTGTGTTGTTTTTCTCTCTTATATTTGTTTTACATAAACTTTAACTTGAGCTGCCACACTTACTTGGAAGAAATAGGAAGTAAAGAACAAATTAAAAACTGAAAAATAAGAGCTGGTAAGATGGCTCAGTGAGCAAAGGCGCTTGCCACTAAGCCTGGTGACCTGCGTCCAATTCCCATAACCTGCATGAAGAGAACCAACTCTCACAAGTTATCCTTGCTCTTCCATGCACACTGTGGCTTGTGCACACCCACACCCCATGCTCAGAAAAGAAAATCTAAAATAAAGAAAGAAAGAAAAAAAGAACTAAGAAAAGCAGTTAGCGTATTTCCAATGCCTTCTTCTATAAACCACAGAAATATCCACTGGACACTCTCATTTTTTATCAATAATCTCATGTATTTTGACAGAAATGAGCTAAGCAGACATAGTGTTAAGCTGAACAAAGACTGTTGGACTATGAAACCAGCAACAGCTCAGCCCTTACCGCTCCCTCACTAGATTGTTGAATTTGTAAACACCCGTTTGACCCCTCACAAACGAGAAACCCTCTCTCTTTCAATAGATATTTAGAGCCCTCACTATTTGATAGGGACAATAGAGGATGCTACAGACGTTAAATAAGATGAAGCTATGCATTCAAGCTAGAGCAGAGAATAGCGACACACAGAAAAACTGAGAGACGGGTTCAGTGCAAGGCGTCCATGCCCTGTGGCACAGGCCAGAGGGGAAATGGAAGGGAAACATCTATGCCAGACTGGAAGCTGCCAGGCTATTTGAAAAGAGGCATCAGCCATGTTGATTTTTCAAAGTTGATTGGGAATAATCTACATGAGAAATGGGGCAGGGGAAGGGAGAAGAGGGCGTTCCAGGGCTCAGGAAGAGCATGTGCGAAATGACAAGACACGAGGCAGCATGGCAAGCTGGGGAGCTACAAATTGTTGGACAATAATATAAAGTACATCCCACCCACCTCCCAGGGTGGTTTGAGCGATCAGCTGAGCGGATGTATACATAGAAAGTGCTTTTTAAACTCCAAAGCCTCAGACTGTATCAGATGTAAGAGGTTATTATTAGACACTCTATTCTTTTTTCCCTTCCTCCAAATTGGAAACATTTGCCGAAGTAAACATTGCTGATGCATTAGCTGTCAGGATGGTGTATTATATTTGGGAAACATTTGCCAATGCCTGTTCAGTTTTCAAATTCCCAGTCACATGTGGTTTCTGTTTGAGCAAATGCATCAAGCAATAATGAGTTTATTGTTAATTGCCCAATATCAGGCTTTCAAGGTTTAAATCATCTCTAGTCCACACTGCCATTATCCCATGTCCATGGTAGATGCCTGAAGTTGTTTATTAAGGAAAACTAACACATGACTACTATTGATCTTTTGTATTTGTCAAAGCTTGTCGGAGGAAAGTCAAGTTCTCTGGGGGGAGGAGTTGAATGCAATGTACCCCAATGAATGTATAGATGTGCCTGACTGTGTGCACACGCGGTGGCTAGAGAAAGACATTGCGTGCCTTCTTCTATCACTCACAGCCTAAGTGCCTTGAGTCTCCTCATGAACTGGAAGTCTGTCTTTTTAGCTAGGCTGACTGGCCAGCAAGTTCCTGGGATCTGCTTGCTTCTGTTTCCCTGTATTCAGACACACATAGCCACATCCGGTTCCGAAAATTCAACCTCAGACCCTCACACTTGCTTCCCACGGAGCCATCTCTCAGTGTCTCAGGATTCTTCGCACGGACAAGTGTGCTGATATAAATAGATTCCCTTCGAGCAAAGGACGAAAAGAAGTTTGATTGTCTCCACCCAAAATGGCTTCCCCAAAAAAGCTCCATGGAACTCAGATCCAAATATTAATTTGTCTCTGTGATGTTTTAAGGAACAAACACTTCTCTGCGGAGGATACTTCCTCTGTGGTTATAGAGATCAATTTAGGGTAGAAAATAGGGGTGACTAACTCATGTTTGCAATTCTTGACATTCACAGACTCACTCACTGGAGAGTTTGAATCACTGCGAGTGTGAAGCATCCTCCTTTTTCTCTCCTTCCTGTAAGAGGGAGGCTTGAGGCAGAAAAGGGCAGCAGAGATTTAAAAGAAAATGTTGCCACCAAACTATACGGACATTTTTTCATATCAAATCCCCAGAAAATACCTGTCATCTCCCAGTTTTATTCCTTCCTGCAGGAGAGGATGGCTTCTAGTTTGGGAAGGTGTGTACTATTGGTGAAATTCTCTTTTGAGTCACAATTAATGAAGCCACTCGTTAACAATGTTGACCACGGCGGCCGGGGACAGGAGGGTTGGGGGACGGTGCATGGCACCGATGAACTTAGAATGCATTTCCTTCTTCCTGTGTAGTTGGAGCAAAACCAAATCATAGCTCATCGATGCTGGACAGGACCGGAAAGGTAATTCTGTATGGCTCTGTGTTCTGTGGATGAGAAGTGTTAAGAGGAACGAACGTCAGCTAATTTGCCAAAGATCGGGCAGTGACTAAGCGATACAGTCATTCTCAGAACCTCCAGGGCCTTCTCCTACACTCACTGTGAACACAAGTCACTAAGTTGAGGGGTGGGAGGGGGGAAACAATTCTGTAATTGGAATCAACCTGAGGTGGGAGTAGGGTGGCTTCCTCCCAGAGATCCTAAAGCTAGCACTGCGTCCCACCACTTGAGGGAGCTGTGGAGCCCCTTCCTCCACAGCCTATTTGTTCTGCCATGTGTTCGGAGCAGCCAGCCCTGACTTGGCAACTAGGTGGTACGGGTCTGTAGCAAGGCAGGTAGCCAAAGAAGCCAACTCCGCTGTGCCTTAACAAGAGCAGCGGCAGAACCTCCAGACAAAACGAGGGAAAACTCATTTGTTGTAGAATTCTTGTTAGTCTGGTCAGTTCCCATTCGCCTGCGAAACCGGATTTGTAGACACATGTACTGGCCAATGACTCAGCCTGGAAAAAAAAAAAAACAGTCATTCATAATTTATGTGTAAACAAGAATAGCTTTTGTTTCAGAGAACTCAAGAGGGCTTCACAGCCCTGTCTTGCCGTCCCACTCCGGAGGAGCGGTTCCTGTCTCAAGGCAGTTCCTATAGGCCTATAAATACTTTGATGTTCAGACATCTGGAACTTATATTTGGTGTTGACTAATGAGTATTATTATTTTATTATGTATTTATATGTGATCTAAAAGAAATTTGAGGTTAGATGCCACATAACTCTGTATATACACCGAACAATGACAAATTCTTTTTACCCATTACACTGATGATTTATTACAGGGCATAAGAAGTTCTGAGTTGTTCCCTTGACATATAATTGTGCTTGGGAAGATAGTAATAGTACAGAGAGATGTAAAATTGCCCTTAACGTATATTGTTAAAATACTTTGTAAGTGGACAAAATGGACTCCAGAGGTACTATTTCACTCGTCTTAAAAAGAAAAAGGAAAAAAAAAATCAAAGGATGGCCAATATGACAACAAACTGGAGTTCTTTTGAATAAGTAAAGATGAGCCCCAGTCTTAGAAATACATGTGGGCACGCTTGAAAGGGCAATAAACAAAACATAATGGATCTGACTTCAAAGAACGCCTATTGGAGAACCAGACCTATTTCAAAGCCCAATGTTCCATACCTAGTCTGTCTTGGTACCGGTAAGCCACAGGTAAACATGCTAAGATCAAAGTGAAAAGGTGGTGTGTGGAGGGAGGGGTGTGCACCTACTGACATTGTTTTCTCCTCAAAGCGTTTCCCCCAAGGGACCTTGGAGATGGCACTCTGTAAGCGCCTCTGTTGTATATTCAGGAATTTATCTTCGGAGTGTCAGAAATACTTAGGAGTGTCTGTTGAGTATTGCTTTTCAAAGGCCTCGGTACAGGAGGCACACTGAAGGTGTGATGCACACTAGGGACAGACGCATGGACACAAAGCTGAAGAGAGATAAATGGCTCCATTATGGGCCACCCCAATGACTTGCTTGCCTTTCCCTCCTGAGAGCAACATCACTGTAAACTGGTTTGGCCCATCGGCAGGCTGCCTGGCCTTCTGTGGAAGAATGAGTCCTCTGTGCACACAGACAGAGCACTTGCCAACAAAGGCCTCCATTGCAGCGTTTGAAAGACCGGACTTGCTGCTGAATGAAAGCACTTCCAGGGGCTGAGGCGGTGAACAGGATGTGCTGTCGACAGCTTGAAGAGCTCTGTGTGGCTCCCCTAGAGAAGCCTTCAGATTGACTTATTTGCTCTGCTGACAGTTCCCGATTTCAATGACACAGTATATAGGCAGTACTCACTTAAGTCCTTACTAGACTTCTGCTAAGTCATGCTGAACTGCATTGGAGGGCTTCTGTAGAGGAGCTAGCTGACTCCATAACAGAAAAAGAAGGAAAGAAATTCAGAAAGACCCAGCAGATCCTGCAACCAAGTGGGGAGATCTTAAAGCACAGCGAAACAAAAACTTGAGAAAGAGGCAGTCATAAAAAAAAAATAAAGCAATCATACTGACACACATACCTGTGGAATGGCGTGGCTTTACTGCTCATGACACATGGTTTTAAATATTGCTTGGAACACAAACTCTTAAAGACATGCTACCATCAACCTGAATGACTTCCAAACTCTGAAATGAAGAGAGAGAGTTTTAGACACTGTTTGGTTTGCATAAAATGCTTCTGTCTTATGCATTTCTCATGTTCCCCAACATCTCCCCTTGTCTTCCAGTGTTTATAGCTCATTCCTAAATTTAGACACGAGTGTTAATTAGAAGCAAACAGTAAATAGTTGTCCTCAAAGTAAGCAGCAAGTGATTGGTAAATAGCTTGAACCAACCTTACTAGAATTGATGGAAACTGACTGAGGCTAGCTGCTGTCCTGGACTGAACTGATGCCCCCCAAAAATGTTTCCCAGTTTAGGAAGAGTGAGTTCAGAACTTGACCAGCAATAAGAGTCAAGTCAATGGGCCAGCTAACCTTCCCACATCCTCCTTCCCACATTGTTCAGTGTTCCAGGGTGTTGAATTGAATCCATGCCATGCTTCTAACATGTGTTGATAAACTGGGAAATAAAATAAATTTATAGCTGATATCTAATTCTGTCTTTCCGGGACTTTCTCCTAGTACCTCCTACATATTATCTCAGTCAGTATCCATCAGTCTAGCTCAGCTTGCCCATAGAATTGTGTTTTTATTCCCTTCACTCTTTCATTGATCAAATAACTTGACCTGGTAGAGTTGTTCAATGCTAGGTGTGGGTCCTTCTGGCGTAACCCTGGGACCCCATGTGGCTTTTCTCAGTCTATTTTCATGAGACCATAATTCAGATCATTTCCCCACAAATGCAGTCTTGTTCTTACACAGCAGCCACTGCTTAGATCCCTAGGCCCTGGATGATGGGATATGTTTCCAAATTTAGCCCTTCTCTGTACAACTGCTCCCCCAAGACGGTTGATTGAACCCTATAAAGCCAAGCGTGCATCCGTTGCTCCTCTCCATTATACAGTATCCCTGCACTTGATCCGTAATGCATCCAGTCAGAAACATCCTGAGCCATACTAGAGAATCTGTCAACGGTGAAGAAGCAAGGCCCCCTTACAGTGACTTCCATTGCCTTCATTTCTCGCGTCCTTTGTAATAACAACTGTGATTTAAACCAACTTCATCATAAATCTCACAAAATATTACTCTTTCGCTCTTGGTGAGGAAAGAAAAGCTTTGTACATAGCACCCTATTTGAGGACCTTGTTCACACAGAACAGGAGAATGTGAGAGAAGAGGTCTGAAAGAGAAGACATTAGGTTTTCTACTTAATAAATATGTATTGAGCAACAATTCTGTCCCAGGCCTTCCTAAGAGCTCTTCATACAGATATACATTTAAAACACCGTAGGTGCTTGTTTTCATGGAGCCTACATTTAGAAAATTGTTATCCTAAGTCCTTTTATATTTGCAATCCCTGTGTTTTCTTATGTAAAAAGTAATATCTTGTTCAAAATGGAAAGTTCTATTTTCAGTCCCATTACACTGTGATTGTTTTTTTTTATTATTATTGGATAGTTTATATACTTACATTTGAATTATAATACCCTTACCCAGTTGCCCCCTCTCCCATTCCCTTTCCCCCTCCATCTATGAGGATGCTTCCCCTCCCACCCACTCACCCCTACCTCAACCCCCTGGCATTCCCCTACACTGGGGAAAAGAGCCTTCACAGGACCAAGGGCTTCTCCTCCTATTGATGCCAGAAAATGCCATCCTCTGATACATATGTCACTGGAGCCATGGGTCCCTCTGTGTGTACTCATTGGTTGGTGGTTTAGTCCCTGGG
This sequence comes from Rattus norvegicus, assembly GCF_021556685.1. Classification (NCBI taxonomy): domain Eukaryota; kingdom Metazoa; phylum Chordata; class Mammalia; order Rodentia; family Muridae; genus Rattus; species Rattus norvegicus. The sequence goes on from NC_141538.1 coordinate 76,303,411, forward strand.
AACTCAGGGGGTCTGGTTGTTTGATATTGTTGTTCTTCCTATGTGGTTGCAAACTCCTTCAGCTCCTTCAGTTCTTTCTCTAACTTCTCCATTGGGATCCCCATGCTCAGTCCGATGATAGCTGCAATCATCTTAATTTATATCAGTAAGTCTCTGGCTGAGTCTCTCAGGAGACATCCATATCAGGCTTCTGTCAGCAAGCACTTATTAGCATCAGGAATAGTGACTGGATTTGGTGGCTGCATATGGAATGCATCCCCAGGTGAGGCAGTCTCAGGGTGGCCTTTCCTTCAGTCCCTGCTCCACTCATTGTCCCTATAATTCCTCCCATGACTATTTTGGTCCCTCTTCTATGAAGGGCTGAATAATTCACATTTTGGTCTTCCTTTTTCTTGAGCTTCATACAGTCTATGAATTGTATCTTGGGTATTCGAATCTTTTGGGCTAATATTCACTTATCAGTGAGTGCATACCATGTGTGTTTTTTTGTGATTGGGTTACCTCACTCAGGATGCTATTTTCTAGTTTCATCCATTTGTCTAAGAATTTCATGAACTCATTATTTTTAAAAGCTGGGTAATAATCAATTGTATAAATATACCACATGTTCTGTATCCATTCCTGTGTTGAAGGACATCAGAGTTAATTCCAGCTTCTGCCTATTATAAATAAAGCTACTATGAACATAGTTGAGCATGTGTCATTGTTATATATTGGAACATCTTTTGGGTATATGCCCAAGACTGGTATAGCTGGGTCCTCAGGTAGTACTATGTCCAATTTTCTGAGGAACCTCCAGACCGATTTGCAGAGTAGTTGTACCAGCTTGCAATCCCACCAACAATAACTTCTGTTATTCTGGCTCTAAAAATCTTTCCATGTCTTTTTCTGCCATGTTCCCTGAGACAAAGATGCAGGAGCTGTAATGTAAATATATCTGTTGGAGCTGGGCTCCCCAAGATCTGTTGATCTCTGCACTGTGTACAGTTGTAGTTTTCTGTGATGGTTTACATCTTCTGTAAAGAGAAGTTTCTTTGAGGAGGGGTCAGCTATACTTATCTGTCAGTACAGAAATGAGATTTAGAATAGAGCAAGGAAAATGCTAATCTGGAAAAGTGGTGATAGTAAATTCTTTTCTGAGGTCCGTGACATCACTAGCCCTATGGAGCCAACTAGATTTCCAGTACAAGGCATAATTTCTCACCTGTTGAATGGGCATCAAGTCCAATTAAACAGCTGCTGGTTACCGCCAACATGTGAGTGCCACTCATTGAATCTGAAATATTTACAGGTATTTTTCATGCCAATCATTGTCATGGTATTACAGCTGGATAATACCCAGACTGTTTAATTGCTACTCTTTCTTGGTGTCTTGTACAGAATTTTCGGAAGTCATGGAAGTAAAACATAATGAAAGAGGCTTTCAGGTCAAATGTAACTTAACTCATCTGAGTCCTGTGTCCTGAGTCCACTGTCCCTGTGTACAGTGTCTTGAACAATAGGGGTCTACCTTCAACTTCTGAGAGGCAACCAAGAGCTATGGCAATAATCCATATAGTTTTGGATCAGTGAAACGAATTCATGCTATACCTTTTAATTACTACCAATGTTTGCAAACTACAAAGTCACCAAGAATGTAAAAGTCCAGCAATCCAGCCAGACAGGTGAGATGCGGCTCCTTATTTCTTCAGATGCCCCTTTGCCGTTTGCCATAGGTCCAAGTTTCTTCATTTGGCGCCCTTGTCTTCCTTGTACATTAGATCACATGTATTTCTTCCTCCTAAGAGAACTCTGGAGGCTACTTGCTCTTCATTCCTTGCAGTTGGGAACTACACTGAAAATTTAGACCTAGCTTAGAGTCTGAGAAACAGTCAAGAGCAGACGGCTATCTTGTTTATTCCCATGCTTGGTACATAAGTTCTCAGTTTCTTAGCAAAGCTCAGGGTTTCATATAGCTTCCTATGCTGAAGTGGTCCAAGGCCAGAGCTTGGGCAGACCTCAGAACATGTCATCTAAACTCTTGTCTGACTTTACTTGGCTTTGCTTTGAGATGTCAGAAACTGAACCTAGGGCCTCACACATTCTAGACAAGCACTCTATCACTGAGGCACAGCCCCAGCTCTCTTTCACTTTCATTTTGAAAGGAGTATCACTAAGTTCAGAAGACTATAGCCTTTAAAGATCTGAGAGTTATAATCCCTCTGTCAAGTTCCTAGTTATACAGATATGTGTTACCAAGCTCAGCTTCAATTCTGTTTTGTCTTTCTTTGTGTGTGTGTGTGTGTGTGTGTGTGTGTGTGTGTGTGTGTGTGTGTGTGTGTGTATGTGAAGGAGGAAATTAGGAAAATAAGAATTATGTATGGTTAATATAAGTTTGTGTCTAGCCTAGTCTTGCCTCTTTGGCAAGTTTAGGGTTCTGTTCTGTGCTATTATGCTGCTTCGGGAGATTGTTTTTATTATTTTTAGGATCTACTTGTTTTATTTATGTAGATAAGTGTTTTTCCTGCATGTGTATTTGTGTACCATATGATACTTTCAGAGTCCAAGACAGTGCCTGGGTTCCTGGAACTAAAGCTGTGTCCGTATTAGGTACTGAACCTGGGTCTTCTGTAAGAGGAACAAGTACTCTGAACAACTGAGCCAGCTCTCCACACCCGCCTCAGGAGACTTTATTATGAGATTTCCAGGAAATTTTTATTCCCAATTTAACAGTCAATCTTATAAGAAACACTTGAAAGGAGATTAATGACCAGATAAAGTGTAGTTTGGGAGATTTGACATGACTTCAAATGGTAGAGATCTGATCCTATATAAAAGCTGATCCACCAAGATAAGGCTGCTCAACTTTATATGATACGGTGCATGATGAACACACAACTGAAAGACAAATAGATATTCCATTCAACCACTTAGTGATATGTTAATATCTTACTTTAGGTTTTATTGCTGTGAAGAGATACCACGACCATGGCAACTCCTATAAAGAAAGACATTTAAATGGGGCTGGCTTACAGTTTCAGGGCTTTAGTCTATTAGCGTCATATCAGGAAGCATGGCAGAGTGCAGGTAGACATGGTGCTGGAGAAAGAGCTGAGAGTTCTACATCTTGATATGAAGCTTGAGCATAGGAGACATCAAAGCTCACCCTGACAGTGACTTCCTTCATCCAACAAGGCCGTACCTACTTCAACAAGGCCACCCCTCTTAATAATGCACTCACTATAGGCCAAGCATTCAAACACATAAATCTATAGAGGCTGTTTCCATTCAAACCACCACTGTTGTTTTTACATCTGGAATTGTTCCAATGACTATATGATTTGGCATTTGTGTATCTTGAAAGGTTTGTGTTTGTAATCAAAGAATTTATTAAATCATTTGTTCATAGCTAGTTCCCTTGTAACCACATAATGTCCTTAGGTGAGTAGTAACAGACTATTTTGAAATGTCTCAGGCCTTCTATACACACAGTTAGTGAATGAAACAGATCAACAGTCTCTCATATTCAAGTTTATCAATATTCTAAAACAAGTCAAAGAAAAGTGTCACTCATTCAACATAAGTGGAAATATAGCACTTTCACAGCCAGAGAATAACAGACATAAAGGAACAGCACAAATATACATAGTCCCAAATACCATTAATTTAGAGCATACTTGACAGAAATTATAACCCCCAGAATGTTCTTAGAAACCTGACTCACATTTTTCAGAAACACAATGCCTCTCCATCTCTCAAGAGCATAAAGTTGATAGAGATCAGAAGAAAGCGGGAAAGAGACAACAGGTGCTAAATCCAAACTGACAAAAAAAAAAAAAAAAAAAAAAACTTCATCAAAGGAAGCACACGTGAGATTTCTAAGGACTGAGGAGCCCGAGGACAGAGTCCCACTCTTAGTTTTGAATACCTTACCACAGTATAGTATTGTACAATACCAATAATGATAACCCTGGGACATGAGTGGAAAACTATTGCATTTACTAATGACTCTTTATAAACATGTGCAAACCATTAAGTAGCTCGTTTCTTCATTTAGTCAAATGAAGCAACTTTGATATAAATTATTAGTAGCTGAAGATTACAGTCAAATGGACAGACTTAAGTGATACACACTCCTTGACAGACTTAAGTGATACACACTCCTTGAGCTGTATTGTCCATCCGCTTAGAAAGAGCTCAGAAGAATTTCTAATCCGACACTGACTCTCCCCTGTCATTTAAGCAAGGCTCATTTGTCCTTGGGACCTTTTGGGGATGGTTATGCCTCACTGTCAACTTGACTGCATTTAGAATCACCTAGGAGACACACCTCTGGGTGTGCCCACTGAAGGCATTTCCAAAGAAGCTTAACAGAGATAGGAAGATTCATCATGAATGTGGGTGGTACCATCTCATGGCCTGTCTGACTACACTGAATAAAAAAGGGGGTGGGGGAGGGTACAAAACAGTGTGAGCAGTAACGTCCATCTCTTCCTGACTTCCTAACTGTAGACACAATGTGACTGGCCATGTTGCCTCCCCAGCTATGACAAACTATTTTCTTTCTTAAATACTGAGCTAGAATTAACCCTTCCTTAATTTGGGTTTTGCCAGGTATTTAGCCAGAGCAACAGGAAAAGTAACCGATACACTTTCAACCAAGGAGCATCTCCGAAACCAAATCTCTACTGAATGCACAGGTGACAATGCTGTCTTGGTGCTGTGTCAGTTTCACAATACCACACAAGAGCTAATAACCATCCCTAATTCAGGTTGCAATTATGTTCTGTGCAGCTTGAAATCACAAACACAAGATGAGAAGCTGATTCAACTCGGTAAGCATAAGACATGTTTTGAAAAGAGAAGAATAAGAACTCTTTCAGTGGTATCCTCTCCCTGGTTTTGCTTGTTCGAAACCAAAACTTCCAATCAAGCGGACAATGAATGAGTCAATTAAAACTACAGAGCTTTTTGACCACCATCAAGGAGGCAGAAATGTAATTACATCTTATAGATAATACACTTACATTTTCTGAAATGTATGATTATCAATTTAACTTAAAGAACATACTCAACGTTCTGATTTTCAGGTACTATTTTCTCCATAGCTATAATCTAAATTCCTAAGGACTCCACTCTCATGTTTTTTGAGTTATGATCTCAGCTCATGAAACAACTCTATATATACACTTATATTTACATAACCAAGTACAGATAAGCACAATAACCAGCCAAGTTCATAAGTTTCTGTATCCATGGATACACTTTCTCACTGAGGTCTTAGCTTAAGTAGTTGCTAGGGTTTTTCAGAGACATTGCTGAACTCTTCCATTCATTCATCAGAGATATTACAGAGCTAATTATGAACCAGAAACTGCAGATTAGCAATCCACCAACAATCCACATGGCAAATTCAGAGTTCTTCTAGAATGATCCAAACATCCTTGAGGCTACTGACTATGCAACACAGTATATCAAAGCACTCACTAATATCATATATATGTTCAGGGGTCAGTAGACTTGTGCGGGAATTGTTCATTGTGAAACATATATATGCTATAAGAACTTTACAGAATCTCGAAACCAGTTATGCTCCATAAATTCTACTTAGAAGCACTCATGTTTAAATGTGGATTTTTATTCATAAACATACCTCCTGACCCCTTTTGAAGTCTACTATTTACAACATTACTTAAAGAATTACATTCTATGGGCTGAGATATATTAAAGAATTATTAGCTTTGGTGTTTACTTTTCAGAAAAAAATTATAAACGAAATCTGAGCATGAGTTTTGTGTTCATGTTAACTTCTACTAAGCCGCTGCCTTTTCATAAAGCAAAAGACATTAAGAGTGGAGAGGTCGTTTATCCTAGGAGCATTAAACCAACAACCACAGGTGAAGGGAGGAGATAGATGCAGGTAAAGCTTTGAACCACAAAGCCACCCAGACTTCAAACAGAACAAATCTGCTTTAATATTTCATTTCTTTAGAATGTCAACAAAATTTACTTAAATAAAGGAATGCATAAGTACAAAAAGGTATTTGAAATCACTTAAATACTCTAGGTCCCTTGTGTTATAGGTGACAGTTCTTATACTCAGAGAGAGAAAATTACCAAAGATTACAGAAGGAACAACTAAACAGTACCCTAATTTGTTTCCCATGGCTGCGATTAACTCCATGGCCAAAAACAGCTTGGGAAGGAAAGGAAGGAAAGGGTTCATTTCACTTCCCATCCATGATGGAGGGAAGTCAGGGGAGAAACTCAAGGCAAGAACAGAAGAAGCAGAGACCATTAAGAAGTGTTGTTTCTTGGCTTGCTTTCTTACACACCCCACTTTCTTAGTTTGCTTTCTTATACAACCCAGGACCACCTGCCCAGGGGTGGCCCACCCACAGTGTTCTAGATCATCCCACATTAATCATTAATTATTCATCATCCATCAAGAAAATGTGTCACCAACTTGCCTATAGACAACCTGGTGAAGGCATATTTTAAAATTTACACTCCTTCTTCCCCGATGGCTCTAGCTTGAGTCAGGTTGAGTAAGAACTAACCACTACAAACGGTATCTGGACTCAATGCAGTGTTTCTCATTTTTTGTCCAGACTTTGTCCAAGTTGTCTCTTCTACCCTCTAGCAAATGCTTTAAATGCTGTCAATCCTAGTCATATTTCTAGACTCTGACATGTGAAAATTTCCGTTCTTTCCAAGATGTTTGTTCTCTTTCACAGCGTATTTTCTAAAGATTCAAAGGTGTCAAGACCCCTTAATTTGTAATAATGCCTTACAGTTTTGTTCAAAGGAAGTGTCAGTATTACCAGGTATCAATTAATTCAAGATTGGCTTGCTAAAAGGCTCTAGATTTTGATGGACAGATGGCCTAGCACATAAAAGCATTTGTTACCAAGCCCAACTCTAAAGACCCACACAGTAGAATGAGAGAACTAACTGCCTCCTACAATGTGTCCTCTAGCCTCAGAGCTTGCCTGGATGTGTTGTCAAATAAAAATGAGATTGAGGGAGACCCCTATAAGAGCAGGATATGGCCAAGGGAGAAGTACAAGACTGAAAGGACTTCCGGGTCCCCGTCTAACCCAGAATGTGTTCAAATGTAAAGACACACTGAAGACAACAGTCAACACCATGCTAGTCTCAGTGGCCTCTAAGTATGTTTGACACAAGTTCAAGACTATTCTTTTCAGGCTTGCCTGCAAATGCCACTGAATTTTATAAACATGTGGCTATCAGGTGTCTGCAACCACTTACCCCAGCTTTTCAGTACATAGAAAACTCTTATTTAGTAACAGTATTATGTTCATAACTAGTAATTAGCAATAAAGTTTTGTTATGAGTATGATATTGTAAGAAGAAATAAAATATTTTATGTAATACATAAGCTGTGTAAGATTTTGTTAGCTAAGTCTATCTGAAAGAGAGGGGTATGGATTGTAGTAAATACCTACCACAGAATGAATTCTGGTTTCTGTGTCCTAGGCCACTGAGAGTTGTTACTGCCTTTACTTTGCTATGGTTTGGGCAGACAATAATTCTGTCTAAGAATGAGTTATCATCCTTTGGATCTTTGGACCCTCAGTTTCCCCAGTATCTCAAGTAGACCCTCAACCCTTAGTGTCCTGGCTCAACTCACCTATCAATAACCTTCAACCATGCTCTTATTCTATCTTTCCTTTATGGGATTTCCTATCTGGTAAATTGGGAATATTATTAGTATAAATTTTATAAATTATTTTAATTGATGAGTGAAACAATAAAGGCTATAGACAAACACAAAAAGTGAAGGAGAAAGGGAGGGAAAAAGAAAGACAGAGACACGGAAACAGACATAAAATAAAATCAGGAATTCAAAAGAAGAGTTACAATTGACATCTTATGATCAAAAAGATCATAAGAAATTGCTGTGGATAATTGCATTCTAACTGATGAGACAATCTAGGTGAAATGGAAAAAAGTCACAACCCACTAAGAATGCATTGGCACATTTAGAAAGCCTGGACAGACCTATAATAATCAAAGAAATAAAAGGGCATTTTTAGAGAAAAAAACCCACAAGAAGTAAAGCCTAGAACTGAATGGTTTCACAGTGAATCCTAATGCTACCAAACACTTTTGGAATTAACAATTGTTCTTTTGAAACTCCCCCAAGTTATAAAAGAATATAAAATACTTATGCATTGATTTTTAGAGGCCCATTTGACTCTCCAATATAAAAGACACTACAAATAAAAAAATATATGTGTATAAATGATAGCCCAATATTCTTGGTGAACACAAGAGTAGAAATGTTTGATAAAATGCTATTGAACCGAGTTTATTAACACTTTAATAAAAAGAAATCATACACTGTAATCAAGTGGGATTTGTTCTCAAAACACAAAATTTGCAACACATACAAACTGAGGGAAATTATATACTGTGCCTTCAAAATAAAAGATGAAAATGACCTTCTCCTTCAACAAGTGCAGAAAGATATAGAAATTAGTATCTTTTCATTATAAAATTATCAATCCATAAATGAAAAAGAGGCCCTGCCATTCACTACATCATGGATGAGCTTGAAAGACGTGCTGGTTGGGATAAGTCAGCCCCAGAACAATTAGTCTATGACCTCATCTCTAGCAGGAACCTACAGGAGGTAGGCACAGTTTCAGCTATGGGCAGCACCTAAGCCTAGTATGTACATAGCTCATTAGACTGCAGTATACTTGAAATTTTCCCCTGAGGTTCCTTTTGTATTAAGCGATCTTACTTCATAAAAAGAAGGCTGTGAGAGGTAACTGCTATTTGTATGATATTATTCATGGAGCAGTTTCATAAATGAATGCTTATCTTTAAACTCATTCATTAAGTATGCACTGGTTTATTGTATGTCAGTCATCTCCGTTACACAAAAGAATCAGCTGCACAAAGGTGAAATTCATCAGGGCTCTGATTGTAGCCTTACCAGCCTTGGTCTCCTTTGTGCCCAAGCTCATTACCATGGAATCCCATTGATGGTGACAGTTTCACCAACACTCCACCAAGGTCACACTAGAACAAAAGGTCAAGATGCTGTGATACTGAGGACCAGGTGATACCTCTTCAAATACCCAAAGGAGACTAACACTTCACCGTGCCTCCTTCTTCAGAGGGTTTCTTGCCTCTTGCTCAATGTGGGCCATTCTGGGGACTTGGGATGGACTCCGAGCCAAATTCCTAAGAAATGAGGCAGTGCTGTGGTTGAGACCAAGCCCTACTAGAGGAATCCAAAGGCCAAGAGTTGAGAAATGCTTTCTTGGCCCATTCAAATGGATGGTGAAAGCTTTTCGACAGTGCCATCACCTGTGAGCTTACTGTTAGATTATTCAAGACAGATGCTATACTCAACTGCATGCTTCAGTTTCGTCCATGAGCTGAACATTCCTGGTGTTTCTTCTATATCTCTGATAGGGAGCCTGAGCTTCTTGGGGGTTAAATAAATCATCCTAGATCACACAGCTTTTAAGTGGCCATCCCACCATCACTATGGAACCAAGATGATGAATTGAATACACATGTTCACAGCTTCCTTTAGCAACGAGGCCATTAGCCGAAAGATAGCCAATTTCATGACAGCTCTTTGCTCCCATTATGCTGACCATTATATTATCACCTGTCTGTGAGGTGCGCTAAATGTTAAAGAACCCATTAACTACTTATCTACCTTAAAATACATGCTCTGTGCTTTCCACACTGCTCAGGGACAGGTCGATATGGCATTGCTCTTGATTCCTGTGGCAACTTAAAGGGAACTTTACACAATGTCTGGAGCCCTTGATGTCCTGCGGATGAAGGAGGAGGATGTCCTCAAAATGCTTGCTGCAGGAACCCACTTACATGGCATCAACCTTGACTTTCAGACGGAGCAGTATATCAACAATCTGCAAAAGGAAAAGGGACGGTATCTACATCATAAATCAGAAGAGGACCTGGGAGAAGCTGTTGCTCGAAGCTCACACTGATGTCAATGTCATCTCATCCAGGAACACCGGCCAACAAGCTATGCTGAAGTTTGCTTCTGCCATGGAGCCACTCCCATTGCTGACTGGTTCACACCTGGAACTATCCCTAACCAGATCTGAGATGCTTTCAGGGAGCCATGGCTTCTAGTAATGACTGACCCAGGGCTGACCACCAGCCACCACAGAGGCCTTTTCTGTCAACCTGCCCACCATTGCTCTCTGTAACACAGATTCTACCCTGAGCGATGTGGACACTGCCATCCCATGCAGTAACAAGGGAGCTCACACATTGGATCTAGTGTGGTAGATGCTGGCCTGGGAAGTACTTAGCATGCGAGGTGCTATCCCCTGTGAGTACCTTTGGGAGGTTATGCCTAATCTTTACTTCTACAGAGACACAGAGAAGAGTGAGAAGGAGAAAGTGGCTGCTGCTGAGAAGGCTGTGACCAAGGAGGAATTCCAGGGTGAATGGACTGCACCAGCCTCCTGAGTTCACTGCTCCTCAGCCTGAGGTGAGGAGGTATAGGAGCCCTCCGTGCCCATCCAGCAGTTCTTATGACTGGAGTGCTCAGTCAGCCACAGGAGACTGGTCAGCAGCTCCCACAGTGTGGGCCTTTGAAAGGATTGTAGCCACCACTGAACGGTCCTGAGCTCCTCTGCAGGAGAAAGGGGGGTAAGGGTGGAAGGAAAAACTTGAGCAAGCTATGCTGAAGTTTGCTTCTGCCATGGAGCCATTCCCATTGCTGGCTGCTTCACACCTGGAACCATCAATAACTAGATCCAAGATGCTTTCAGGGAGCCATGGCTTCTAGTAATGACTGACCCAGGGCTGACCTCCAGCCACCACAGAGGCCTCTTCTGTCAGCCTTCCCACCCTTGCTCTATGTAACAGAGAATTTAGTTCCTAAAAGCTGGGGGAAAATGTGTTCTCTGCTATAGAAACAGAGATTATCTTCTCTTTTTCCTCTCTTGTACTTGGAAAAAAAATTTAGTCAGAACTGTTCAACTAATGCTTCATGGTTCCTAAAATCAAGCCTGTGTGTCACTATGAAAATCAGATGTCATCCAGTCAAATCTAGACACTGTCACCATCTTTCTTCAGTGAAGTGAAGCTGTTTGATCTTGGCGAGATTTGTCCTAAGATCTGAATATATCACACTGTGTTGTATTAATCATTCCATAACAAAAACAAATGAAAATAACCAATTGTCCCACTTAAAGAGTCCCAGTGAAACAAAAGATGTTCTGTTCACTTTTTCATTTGTCTTGGTGAATGGTGATAAGAACAATACCTTGTATTTACACAGCTCCTTTATTCTAGACAATTCTAAGTTCTCATATATTAGGGGAATCTGTGGTAGTAGGCTTGGCTAGGAAAAACAAATGTTATTTGTTCCATATTAAAACATAAACAATTAGACCATCATTGTTTTGATGTGTGTGTGTGCTTACTTGGTAATAGGTAAGTACAGTCTAGTCTGGAACAAGAAATAAAACAGAATTTATATTCAATTGTGTGTGACTCTTGTCCCTACCATAAACTATCTAGGATGTACACTGACACCACTTTCAATCCTAAAAAAGCTTAAGGATTCTCTCCTCCAAAGAACAATAGTGGAGCTTTATCTCATATGACTATTATTGAGATAAGAGTTATGAGCTGAAGAGATGAGCTATGTAGATATTTTACCAGCCAGGCAGTTTTCTACACACATGGTAAATAGCCGTTTCCAGTCAGTGGTATTCTTCCATTTGAAGCAAGCTACCTTATGCAGCTCAGGACTTCCTCCAGAGTCTATGCTCAGCTTTCTCTTCTCTAGTCATTGGATTATTGTGGGTGTTTATCAGATTGAATGGGACTGAAATATTTTTTTTTATTTTATTTCACTGCATTACTGAGAGTCAAATGCAAGTTCTTACATGTACCAGAAGAGAGGTCTACATTAAGGTATACCCTCAGTTTCCCAGATTTCCACTCTGCCAGGCAAACTAAAAAAATAATAATAAATAAAAGACAACAGATATAAAAATAGAGCATTTGTATACTTTGCACCCTCAAAATCTAGGAGATTAGCTTCAAAGCCATATGAACAGAAGGAACCATTATAAAGAGGCTCCGTGATAATAACTTGATACACTAAAATTTTTTTTAAAATTCTTTAGCACTCACTAAAATTCTTGTTTTAAAAATCAGCTAAGTGAAGATGTTTTCAATGTTCCTCAGAAGAAAACCTTTAACCATTGAAGAAAAATTGGGATGTCTCAAAAGAAATGAACCTGCATTTTTTTCAAGGCTCAAAACACTTGGGTGGATTGGTGAAGTAAGTCTACTCCCCCTGGGCGGGGTGGGGGTGCCTTTGTGGTAGGATTTTCACAACAGATCCTATTGTTACTGAAATGACTTCACACCTGTCTTCTCTACTGCAATGCACATATTTTAAATGAGAAACAGAAATTCAGTCTAATGTGATTTGATCACAAAGATGGGAAGTGACAGCCCCCTCCTGGACTAAAGAGAAAAGAAGAACAGGGAAGGACTCTCATGACAAGAATTGAGTGGGGATCGAGGGTGGGGTAAATAAATGAAAGTTTGGGTTAACTGCTGTCAAAAACAAAGGAAAAGCACCTTTCCCCTTCTTGCCAACCAAAACTGGGATACACAGTCAACCCCTTCAAGCTGGACCTGAGGGTACCTGAGCTAAAGCCTGGATGCAAGAATTAGAGTTGTTGGTTGTGGTCGGTGGCTGTACCTGGAGGTTTTGTTCATTCTTTTTCATTTCTTCTACTATGTATTGGTTGGTTTTGATTCCTTTTGCTTTGTTTTTACTACCTTCTCCACCTAGAGATGAAATAACAGCTATTTTATTACCAAATTAGCTATCTGCCCTCAAAATCTACAGCCTGAAACTGAGGAAGGAAAAGAGAAAAAGACTCAGGATTGGTGGGATTTATATGAAAATGGAAATTTAAAAGAGATAACAAAAACCTAACAGGAATTAGGAAATGAAGCAAGGGCTGTCCATGGAAAAATCATATGCCTTTAAAAAGTGAAGAAAGGGATAACTTTAAAATATGTGTTCCTTTTGTATTTTTTATCTGTTTTCTGTATCTTTGGAACAGTTCCTACACACACACACACACACACACACACACACACACACACACACATATAATATATATACATACATATATGTGTAATATATGTATGTTACATATAACATATATATTAGAGTGATATATCATTCTTTCATATGTGTGTGATATATATGACATATCATATATATAATATACATGAGATATATCATATATCAGAGAGTACACAAGTATTGGAATTGGGATATGAACCACCCATAAAGCCAAGTCCGAAGCCCTTTTGGATGTGGCCACTGCTGTGGAATCAAAGAGCACAAAGACATGGAGGTCAACAGGGGCTACAGTTCAACAGTCCCCAGATGATGGGTTTCACTGGGGTTGGACCTGGTCCCAGAAGAGAACTTGGTGAGTTTTAAGAAATGGACCGCAGCCTGTTCGCCTACTCTGTAATCACTTGTCCAACACCACTCTGATGCCACTTCATTCCCAAGCCTGTTTATTCTTGTAGCTGTTATACTGAGAGGCCAAACCAAAGCATGCTATATCATCTTGCACAGAATGTGTGTGGGGATGCATGGCCCTGGAATGAAGATGACCCTGGAGGACCTTAGTTCTCCTCAAGCCCAGTCCCAATTCTGTTTAACACTAACACTTTAGAAAGAGAAAAGCAAGAGTGGGGCATGAAGCTAGTCAATGGCAGAGCACCCACATAACATGTCTAAGTCCCTTGGTTCAGTCCCCAGCACCAGCACAAAACGAAACATAGTAACTAGATGTGACTCACTGTGTGGGGCTTTACACATATGCAATCTTTTTTTAAGATTTGCTTTTTATTGAGTGGGCCTGCATGTTTTACCTAAATGTATATATGTGTTCCACCTGTGTATCTGATGTCTGTGGACCCAAAAGAGGGTATTGGAGCCCCTGGAATTGGAGTTACAGATTGTTGTAAGTTACCATGTACATGCTGAGAACTAAGCCTAAGTCTTCTGCAAAAGCAATGAGTGCTCTTAACTGCTGAGTCACCTCTCCAGCCCCAACACATATTGTCTTAATTTATCTTCAGCTCTTCTGTGATATATCCCTAGCATATTTACATAACAAATTAGGAAAGTGAGAACCAGGAAATTTCCAGGGCTTCAATCCAGGATTGTTACCTGTATGACCTTCTCAAGCTACTTAACCTCTTAAAGGCTCAGTGTATTAGTTATTGCAAAAATATCATGGAAACATGTCATATAATGGTTATCTATCATCTTCAGTTCTAATACATCTTTTCAGCATTAAATTGAATGCCCTGAAGTAAAAGGAATTTGACTATGATTAATTTGGTATCAATTTAGGCACTGCCTGAAGGATTGGTAAAGCGATGTTTAAAGGACAATATAAAAGAAGGACTTATGTACCAAACCCTCAGAGGGCAGGCCTGTTGGCCAGGATCACTGAAAGAGGAGACACATCGACTGATGCTCTCATCACTGCCTTCAGCCTGCTTCTCTGACAGTGGAATTAAACTTGAGGCTATTGAAAATGACGGAAGTGACTGAGGTGTGCTCCCCATCTCACTGAAAGGATCCACATGCTGTCTCTTCCTGTCATCCCAGATCTTCCCACATGTAGACCCAATGGGCCAACCATTTTCTGTACCTCAAAATCATCTGTCTCTTCAATCACCATTAGTTCTACTCCTTTGCCTGCAAAACTCCTCTGCTGCCTCTTGTCAGTCTTCTAGATCCTTCTATGAGGACCTCGTTATTTAGATTCTTCTGGACTTAGCATGATTAATTGCATTGACTCAGAACAGTCAGCATGGTAAATATAACACACCCAGAGAAATAAGTTTATCTTATTCTGCTTTGTATCCACGGCAACTGCCCCAGAACCTAAATACATGTATAGTTGATGCAATAAAATGTGGTATGATAAGAACCTCTGGTCCTTAACCTCTGATCACAGCATAAATCATGTGTATATTTCCCCCAAAGGACTGCCTTTGTCATCTGCCAACTGCCCAACTCTAGCCTTAACAAACTCAATATGGCTGTGGTTTGCCCTCCATGGCAATGGAGACTGTGCTGAGTTGGAATTGATTTACTAGTGAAAATAGGTTGCTAGTGAATCATCCCCTTACTCATCATGGGGTGAAAGTTTAGGACAAACCAAGAGGGAACTCTGCCCTTAACCACATCTGAAATGGAGAATGTCCACTGGGCAGCCACCCCTGCTATCCCTTCCTATGATGCTTGGACTGGGTTTCATTGGAAGTATTGTAGGGCTCTGTTCCATCAATTCAAGACAGAAAAAAAGTGGATGGCCTGAGCCACTAAATGGCAAGCACAAGTTTCTGCTGCCAGCTCTCCTGGTGTTTCTGGTACTTGCCCATGGAGTTACCAAGTGTTTGGAAGACAACGTTCTAGCCATCAACATTACTGTGCGTACTGTCTGTCCTCTTCCTCTATTTCTGCAACAAAGAACAAAGACATTCTAATTAAGATGAATTAGTCGACTTCCATGACTCAATATGTATTTACTGGTTCCTGTTATATGCCAGGAGTTTGGTGTGGAAGACAGTGTGGTAGCAGATAGAGCACCAGCCCCTGTACCAGATAGAGATAAAGAGCACATACCTATTTATCAGCTATGTTCTGAGTGACCCATGTGACCCTGAATAAAGACATTACTTGCTCTATGTCACAATTTCCACATCTGTAAAATGGGAAGGACAATACCAGTATCTTCCTCTAAGGCTACTATTAAAACTTCTATAGAATACTTAGGTCTCTGTGTGTCAGCAGACCTTGGTAAATTGTGGCCACTTGTAGACTAGTTTAGGGAGGACCACACATTTTAACAACAGCAACAACAGTAGTTATAAACTATTGTAAGACCCAACATAATTTTAAGTGAGCCACAGTGTATGAGAGCGAGAGTAAACCCCAGGCATACTTAAAGGAGTCTGTTGGTTGGAGAATACTTTGCTGGGGAAGTACAATGTGAAAGGTGGCCATAGTAAGTACACTGTAAAAGCTTGGAATACCTACGAAAAGATTCACAGATCATATGAAGCCCAAGAAGAAGAAAGATCAAACTGTGGATGTGTCATTCCTTCTTAAAAAGAAGAACAAAATAATCACAGGAAGAAATACAGGGACAAAGAGTGGAGCAGGGACTGAAGAAAAGGCCATCTAGAGACTGCCCCACCTGGGAATCCAACCCATATGTAGCCACCAAACTCAGTCACTATTGCTGATGCCAAGAAGTGCTTGCTGACAGAAGCCAGATATGGGTGTCTCCTGAGAGGTTCTGTCAGAGCTCTACTGATACAGTTGAGAATGCTTGCAGCTAAACATTGGACTGAACAAGGGAAACGCAATGGAGGAGTTAGAGAAAAGACTGAAAGAGCTGAAGGGGTTTGCAACCCCATAGGAAGAATAGCAATATCAATGAACCAAACCCTACTAGAGCTCCCAGGGACTAAACCATCAACTAATGAGTACACATGGAGGGACCCATGACTCCAGTCACATATGTGGCAGAGGATGGCATTGTCC
Organism: Rattus norvegicus; assembly: GCF_021556685.1. Taxonomy (NCBI): domain Eukaryota; kingdom Metazoa; phylum Chordata; class Mammalia; order Rodentia; family Muridae; genus Rattus; species Rattus norvegicus. The sequence continues at coordinate 76,320,038 of NC_141538.1, forward strand.
AGCATCAGTGGAAGGAAAAGTCCTTGATCCCGTGAAGGTTTGTTTCCCCAGCGTAGGGTAATGCCAGGGTGTTGAGGTGAGAGTGGGTGGATGGGTTGGGAACATCCTCATAGAAGCAGGGAGAGGGGGAGGTGGTATGGGAGAGTGGGGAAAGGAAACAACATTTTGAAATGTAAATACATAAAATATTCAAGAAAAATAAAATTATTTTTAAAAAATGAAAGAAAAATACACTGTAAAAGCTTCGAGGCAGAAGTTCTGTGATGAATGATGGGGTTCCAGCAACTGGAAGAAAAATGGAGCTGGGCATCTCCAACAAGGTGTAGGTGAGCTCACAAGGGTAGATTTGAATCTGGAATGGACTATGTCTGGAATTTGGGGAAAGTGATAAGGAATCTTTTAAATTATCTGACCAAAATTACTCTAGCTAGAAAAATAAGAAACTAGACCAAGGAGCCAAGGAGTTTCTGGCAGACAAACCTGCTGTGTGAAACCTGGGGCGGTATTGTTATTTCCAGAGTTTGTTTCAGTTTGGTTTGGTTGCTTCTTTGTTCCCTACCCTCCACCAAGCCGCATCTAAGTAGGGGATCAAAGCTAGGGCTTTGTATACTCTAAGCAAGGGCTGAGTTACTGAGCTAAATTCCCAGCTCCTGAAATTGTGATTTGAAGACAACATGTAAAAGCCTACTCATGACACTCTGACGATCTGAGTCTTCTTGCCTAGGATCTAAGCTACACCACTCCACCCAGGATAGCTTTAGGCTAGAGAAGTGAAAGTGGCAAAATGTCTATGGTAACAAAGGGGACTGAGGGTCTTCATATTTCTGAGTGAAGAACTGGTATGGGGACATGAGAATCTGAAGGTGTACTTGGACAAGGACTTTAATCAGAGAGTACACAGGAAGGAAAGAGACAGCGTAGCTTCAGGAAGGAGAGAGCACACTCAAAGGAAGCCCACACAGTGCATAATTGCCCTGCATGGCTATCTTCCATGCCCCCCTACAACTGTGCTCCGTGTTCTGTCCTGGACACTGGGTGCTTTGGATTTATTTCTGGAAAAATCATGTACAAAACTGCTTGATATTCTCTCTCTCTCTCTCTCTCTCTCTCTCTCTCTCTCTCTCTCTCTCTCTCTCTCTCTTTCTGTGTGTGTGTGTGTGTGTGTGTGTGTGTGTGTGTAAAAATAACTTTTATTCTCCTGATGTAATTGTATCCAAGGCTTATTACCTCATTCTGCTAACCTAGGCCTAGACATGGAATCTTCTAGGCTCTGAACAATAGAATCTAGGCCTAGAATGTTTTCAGCCTCTGTGACTTACTGCTGAATGAGTTCATCCTTTCTTGTGCTTTCTGAATCTTGCTGGCTGGTCAACTCAGCTGTTGTATCTCGAAACTTCTCTCCATGCTGACTGATTCAATTTGGCTTCTCTCCTCTCCTCTTGAATTGTTCTCCTTGGCCTCAAACTAACTCCAGTGATGGGTTCTAATCTTCTGGCTCTCCTCATTCTCTGGCCCATTCTGTCCTCGCCTTTGTCTAGCTTGTTCTCTCTTCACCCTTTCTCCTGGTAAAACTTCCTTTCCCCCTTCCTCTGTGCTTTCTAAAATTGCCTCTCTTTCCTACCTGTTCTTGTAAGAGTCAAACATAACCTATTTTGTCAAATTGTTCTCTTGTTTGTAACTTTGTCTGCCACTCATTTATACATCACTTTCAGATATGGGTGCTTCCTTCGGCAAACCAACTTTACCGTCATTAAAGATGTGCACTAAGGGTGTATCTGCATTATAGCTAGAGGAATTTAAGGTATATGCTAAGACTGGGCCACAAGAGTAGAAACAGACTTTTTCAGTAAATAATATAATCTTAGGGTTCACCATGTTATCAAATATCCTTCAACAGATATGTTTGTGTATGTGTAAAAGAAATGTAGGTCCAGAATACTTATAGGGAAAATATTGTGATTACACACTCCTTGACTATCATTGGTCACCTTCTTACCAATCAATGGACCTTTGTATGGGTTCCAGGACACACACACACACAGACACACACACACACACACACACACACACACACAACTAACTTTTTTAAAAATATTTTTTAACTTTTTATTAGTTCTTTATGAATTTCACATCATGAACACCAATCCCCTTCAATTCCCCATTCCTCCATATCCTTCTAACCTTCCCACAAAAGAAAACAAAAATTAAAAAATACATATTTTGCCATGGAAGCTGCACTGTGGTGTGTCACACAATATACCTTTTGGCCCAAACAGTTTTACTCACAAATGCTCACTGTGTTGGGTCACTGCTCTGGTTCAAGTTCTAAAGTCACCTAGTGAGAATGAATTCAATGAACTTCCACAGCAGAGAAACACTATGATTAGAAATTCTGTCCCTCCATGCAGGGACATCCCTGCCACATGCCTGCTCTCAACACCTTTTCTTAGTCACAGAGGGATGATTCCATAACCCCTGTCTTGCATCCTTGACTTTAAACCCATAACCACATGGATGAAGTTTGCCAAGTTCTGCTGCTTTCTGGGGCTTGTTCAACTACATCTTCACCAGCTTTCTATTTTTGATGGTTTCCTCACTGCCTGCGCTCTTGGCTGACCTGTAATTCTCTATAGACCAGACTTGCCTCAAGCTCAGAGATCAGCCTGCCTCTCCGTCCAGATTTCTGGGATTAAAGGTGTCATATTGGGCCCTAAACATTTTAATCCCTTTTCACAAGTTGGAGGCTTAACTGTGTGCAGTCTTGCCCTGAAGTCACCATTCCTTGCACTCCATCTAACATCAGACCCTTATTTAATCAACCTCCTTGAACACAGGACTTAATTCCAGTTCACATCCTGGTACTCTTTTTCTCCTCAAACTACACGTTTTCTATTTTCCCTTGCTCGATTTGCTCCTTTTTATTATAGATCTCCATAAGAGAAAACACGAATACCCACAGGACAGAGTTGGTACTAGGCTTTGAGACTTCCTCTACCAAAACAATTAACCCATAATTCCTAACTTAAGCCTCAGAAAAACTTTTCAGACAAGGGCAAGAAGCAGTCACATTCTTTGCCAAAATATCACAAGAACAGTTACTAGGCCACATACTAAGATTATTCTCCTCTAAAACCTTTAGATTCAAGCCTCCACAGGTATCCACCCTCAGCCACCACTATCTTCCATATTTCTCCTAAGATGATCCATTATGCCCCACTGAAAGCATCCATTAGTTTTCTAATCTGAAGTACCAAAGTCTACATTCCTTCAAACATAAGTATGGTCCAATCCTTCATAACAATAACCCAGTCTCTGATACCAGCTTCTGTCTTAGTTAGGATTTTACTTCTGTGAAGTGACACTATGACCATGGCAAATGTTTGTTTGTATGTTTGTTTGTTTGTTTGTTTGTTTTCCAAGACATATTTTCCCCCCTGGCTGAACTGGAACTTGCTCTGTAGACCATGCTGGCCTCAAACTCAAAGATCAGGCTACCTCTGCCTCCAGAGTACTAGGATTAAAGGAGTGTGCCACCACTGCCTGGCTGGCCATAACAACTTTTATAAAAGAAAACATTTAATTGGGACTGACATCCAGTCTGACATTTAATCCATTATAGTCATGGTGGGAAAGAATGGTGGCATGCAGGCAAATATGGTGCTAGAGAAGTTGCCAAGAGTTCTATATCTGGTTCACCAGGTAGTAAGAAAAGACAGTGAGCCACTAAACCTAGCTTGAACATCTGAAACCTCAAAGCTTCCCCACCTTCCAGTGTTACACTTACTCCAACAAGGCCTCCCCTCCTAATAGTTCTAGTCTCTATGGACCTATGAGGACCATTTTACTCAAACCACCACACCAACTGACAGGTCTTCTCAACATAAATAAATAACTAGAGAAATGTGCAAAATAACCAACATCATGGATTAATTATATTTAACAAATAGAACATTCTATCTAAACTCTGCAGATTATAATTCTTTTTAATAGCCAATAGAATTTTCTCCAAAATAGATCATAAGATTGGACACCAAACAAGTTTCAACAAATACAGAACTGAAGTAATTTCTTGCATCCCATATGATCGTGATGGAATAAGACTACAAATCAACATCGAGAGAAATCATGAACGTACACAAGCTCATGGAAATTAAACAACATATTATTGAATGATTGTGAAGAAATCAATAAAGAAATTTAAAAATTCCGGGATCAAAGGAAAATTCAACATACAAAAACCTGAGGAGAAAGTATACTCTTTTGTCTTAGGATGAAATGTTCTATGGATATCTGTTAAATCCATTTGGTTTAGAACTTCTGATAGTCTCTCTATGTCTCTGTTTAGTTTCTGTTTCTATGATCTGTCCATTCATGAGAGTGGGGTGTTGAAGTCTCCCACTATTATTGTGTGAGGTGCAATGTGTGCTCTGTGCTTTAGTAAGGTTTCTTTTATGAAAGTAGGTGCTCTTGCATTTCGAGCATAGATATTCAAGATTAAGAGCTCATCTTGGTGGATTTTTCCTTTGATGAATATGAGTGTCCTTCCTTATCATTTTTGATAACTTTTGGTTGGAAGTCGATTTTATTGGATATTAGATTGTCTATTCCAGCTTGTTCCTTGGGACAATTTGCTTGGAAAATTGTTTTCCAGCCTTTTACTCTGAGGTACTGTCTGTCTTTGTCACTGAGGTATGTTTCCTGTATGCAGCAAAATTCTGGGTCCTCTTTACATATCCAGTCTTTTAGTCTATGTCTTTTTATTGGGGAATTGAGTCCATTGATGTTAAAAGATATTAAGGAATAGTGATTGTTGTTTCCTGTTATTTTTGTTGTTAGAGGTGGAATTATGTTTGTGTGGCTATCTTCTTGTGGGTTTGTTGAAAGATTACTTTCTTGCTTTTTCTAGTGTGTAGTTTCCCTCCTTGTGTTGGAGTTTTCCATCTATTATCCATTGAAGGGCTGGATTTTGTGAAAAGATATTGTGTAATTTGGTTTTCTCATGGAACATCTTGGTTTCTCCATCATGTTAATTGAGAGTTTTGTTGGATATAGCAGCCTGGGCTGGCAATTATGTTCTCTTAGGGTCTGTATGACATCTGCATAGGATCTTTTGGCTTTCATAGTCTCTGATTAGAAGTTCGATGTAATTCTGATAGGTCTACCTTTATATGTTAGTTGACCCTTTTCCCTTACTGTTTTCAATATTCTTTCTTTGCTTTGCACATTTGGTGTTTTGACTATTATGTGAGGGAAGGAGTTTCTTTTCTGGTCCAATCTATTTGGAGTTCGTAGACTTCTTGTATGCTCATGGGCATCTCTTTCTTTAGGTTAGGGAAGTTTTCTTCTATGATTTTGTTGAAGATATTTACTGTCCCTTTAAGTTTGGAATCTTTGCTCTCTTCTACACCTATTATCCTTAGGTTTGATCTTCTTATTGTGTCCTGGATTTTCTGGATGTTTTGGGTTAGGAGCTTTTTGTGTTTTACATTATCTTTGACAGTTTTGTCAACATTTTCTACGGTATCTTCTGCTCCTGAGATTCTCTCTTCTACCTCTTGTATTCTGTTGATGATGCTTGTGTCTATGACTCCTGATCTCTTTCCTAGGTTTTCTGTCTCTAATGTTGTCTTCTTTTGTGATTTCTTTATTGTTTCTATTTCTATTTTTAGATCCTGGATGGTTTGTTCAATTCTGTCACCTGTGTGGTTGTGTTTTCCTGTAATTCTTTAAGGGATTTTTGTGTTTCCTCTTTAAGGACTTCTACTTGTTTACCTGTGTTGTCCTGTATTTCTTTAAGGGAGATATTTATGTCCTTCTTAAAGTCCTCTATTATCATCATGAGATGTGATTTTAAATCCAAATCTTGCTTTTCCGTTGTGTTGGGCTTTCCAGTATTTTCTTTGGGGGAAGAACTGGGCTCTGATGATGCCAAGTAGTCTTGGTTTCTGTTGCTTAAGTTCCTGCACTTGCCTCTCGACATCTGATTGTCTCTGGTGTTAGCTGGTCTTGCTTTCTCTGACAGTGGCTTGACCCGCCTGTAAGCCTGTGTGTCAATACTTTGGAGACCAGCTTTCTCCCAATGGGATCTGGGTACATAGAGTTGGGTCAGCTCCAGGCACAGGCAGAAACAGGAAGGGTCCTGTCCCAGACTGCTCCTGGGTTCCTATGTCCTGAGGGTTCCAGGTGGGTCCCTTGTAGCAGAAGCAGTGGTCTTCCCTCTGCTCTCAGGTGTGTCAGTGCTCCTAGTGACTGACTTTCAGCTCTGGGCACAGGCAGAGAGCAGAAGGATCCTGTTCCTGACTATTCCTAGGTTCCTGTGTCCAGAGGGCTCTAGGAGGGTTGGGCCAAGAATGAGAGCAGAAGTGATGATCTCCCCTGAGCTCTCAGGATTGTCCACTCTTCTGAGAGGCCAGCTCTCTTCTCCACTGGATTTGGGTACAGAGAGCTGTGAGACCAGGTCATCTCCAGGCACAGGCAGAAACCAGAAGGGTCCTGTCGCAGACTGCTCCTGGGTTTGTGGGTCCCTTGGAGCAGAAGTGGTGGTCTTCCCTCTCCTCTCAGATGTGTGAGCCCTCCTGGTGACTGGCTTTCAGCTCTGGGCTCAACATATGGGATGTGATGAAGGCAGTCCTAAGAGAGAGATTTATATTCCTAAAGCCAATGTGAAGAAACCTTAAGCAACTAAATGATACATTTTAGTTGATAAAGAAGTCTTAGCTAGAGCAATAAGACAAGAAAAAAAAGAGATGCAAGTAGGAACAGAAGAAGTCAAGTGTCTCTCAATTCTATGTAAGAAATTTTAAAGACTTCAATAGTAATTGATAAACACTTTCAGAGTGGTAGCAAGAAACAATGAATTCTTATGCTTCTCACATAAGAAGCATTAGCCTTACTCTATATCAATGAAAAATTAGCTGAAAAAATGGGGAAAACAAACCCATTCATAGTTTCAAACCGTATTAGAAAAAGGTGACCAGGCCTCCACAATGAAAGCTTTAAAGCACTGAAGATAAAAATTGTAGACGATACTAGAAAGCTGGAAAGACTTCCATGTTCATGGATTGGAAAAATCAATGTTGTGAAAATAACTATCTCACTAAATCTTATTTCAAGTTATACTAGACAGTTATAGCAATAAAAACAGCATGGCACAAAAACAGATGTGTAGATCAACAGAGTGGTATAGAGAACCCAAATACAAGACTGTGAGACTACAATCATTTGATTTTTAACAAAGATATCAAACATAAACTTTAGCAGAAATATAGCATCTTCAACAAACAAGGCTAGTAAAACCAGGCATCTATATTAAGAAAAATTAAACTTAATCCTTGTCTTTCATCCTACCCCAAACTCAATTCCAATAGGATCGATATAAGATCCAAAACTTAATATAAAACCCCAAACTCAGAAACTGCCACAGCAAAAAGTAGGAAGCACATTTCATGATGCAGATTTTTAGAAGTGTGATAGGACATGAGGCCAATAATCAACAAACTGGATCTCATGAACTTAAAAAGCTTTTATATAGCGAAGAAATTGCCATTCAAATGAAGAAAAACCCCACAGAATGGGCGAAAATCTTTGTCCGATATATATTTGAAGGAGAATGGTATCTAAGATATATAAAAGGAAGTCAATAAAATAAGCATGGAGACAACAAAGAATCCAATTATAAAAGTCCTAGAACTAAACAGGAAGTTCAGGGCTGAGTGAGCTTTGGTATAGCTTTACCCAATAGACCTGGTGTATGGACAAGACCAGGCCACAGGACATCAATTGAAATGGTGCCTGTTATGAGATAAATGTCCAACACAACTACCAAGAAATGTTAAAAATAGAATTGGCTAGATTGGCATGACCATGAAGGAAAAGGAGGTCAATTCTGTTTTGCCAGTGTTAATGGTACCAGTGGACCAAATGTTCTCTGTTTAAAGTTTTTCATTAGAAGTGGAAAGGATAAGAAAAAAAAAGAGTATTCAAGACCAGGATAGAAGATCTCAGGATGATACTGTTAAAGAACTGTTGAGTGTGATCAGTTTTCTTAGACCAGAGAGGGGCAGATTGAAGAGAATCATAGGCATTTTGGGAAAGTTATCAAAAATCAAACCAAATTCATATCTGTTAAAGCTCCAGAAACTATAAGGTTGGGAGAGAAATGTCCAAGGAAACAGAATGTTCCCCTGTTACTAGGAGTAGAGGCACTGGGCACTGCTCTATGTTTCACCAATGGAGTTGTATTAGGCAAGGCCTAGTTTCTCTTCCAATTCTATAAACTCCTGGAATTCAAACACATGAAAAAAAAATAGTGTCTTGAGTCTAGAGATGAAATTTCACAATCTAAATGAACATGTTTCAAAGAACGTAGCACATCAAGGATAGTAAGGAACAGGAATCTTGACATTACAAAGAGTTAACTGGAGAAGTCCAGGTTGGACACTGTACAGATGCAAACGTGACTAGACACTACTGCAGGCTCGTGATAGGCACGCATTAGAATGGGGGCCAGGACACATTTCTGACTTAAAACTTATTAAATCATCCTAATGTGACCTAACACTGGCCTAGAAAAGGGGAGTAGTGGATGGTCTCCAAAAGCCTTTTCCTTGACCAGTCTTAATGTGGGTGAGCATCAACAACATCTTTTGGCTATGTATAAGAAAGAGACATTTTCGCTTGGGTCTCATCTCATTGCCTTTTGCAATTATACAGTTTTTTGTCAAGCCTGTCTGATTCTTCATGCATTTCCTTTGGATTATCCCCACCCTGCTGTGGGAAAACTAGCTCTTTGGCATGTCCACACATATACACCCATGTAGACATCCACCCCCAGCAATGCATCCCCGGGAGCCCCACTGAGACAACCAGGTGGAAGGAAGAGTTTAGACTCCAATTAGACTCTAATGAGCTGTGCTAATTGAGACTACTTTTTTTTACAAATTGCTTTAAATTCTAATGAGTTGGCCCTAAATGGAACCTCCAATTGCTGTTTACTCTGGCTCTGCCCCAGTGAATTTGTAAAACAAATGCAATATCCTTGTCCCTGCCAGCCTAGATGGGGAAACAGCGGATAGTATTACTGAATGCCAGACAGCCACAAGCATTCATCATCCATTTAGGCTGCTGAAATGCTGTCAGCTACTGATACAAATACTGATATGGAATAGAATGGCTGTTTTCTAGGAAAGACACTGCCAGCATGTGGCAGACACTGAACTAGGGTCCTGGAACTCAGAGTATGCTCAAAGGATATGCTTGTTACACACACACACACACACACACACACACACACACACACACACACACACACACACACACATGTATATATACATAAATTTAAAAAGAGGTATGCATTTTATAAAAGAGCAAGCAGGATATATAGGAGGATTTAGAGGGAGGAATGGAAGTAATTATACTATAATTTCAAAAATTAAAAGAAATAATTAGAAAGAAAGTCTTGGCTGACTTGAGCAGAATGCCCAGGGCCTATGAGATCCCAAGGAAGAATTGTCCAGAAAGACAATGGGGGTGAAAAGGAGTTTTAAATTTTTCCTCCTGTTCTAGAAGCTTCCCCCATAAAAGAAATTCACAGTAAATTTTACGAATCTTCTTACTCAAGGTCACTATCAACATAATGCTTACAGAGAAATATTCTCTGAAGGAGAGCTTCTTAAAGATGATGAAAAGACAAGTCAGGGCCAATGGAATGATCACTATGTGAACTCACCAGTTATTTGTCTTGTTATGGGTATCAACAGACACATTTCTATCCTCTGGTAGTCCACTGGAAGATATAAGAGTGTCTTGTAAACAAGGAACAAGTAGAGCACTTGCTCTCACACTACTGATGTCAACAGTAGACATATGACATCCAATGTCACCTGTAGTGATGAAGGGGAAACTACCAGGGGCTGAGGATGACTTTTTCCAAAGGGTAGAAGTTCAGCCTCCCACTCAGGTGCAGTCTGGAAATGGTTATTTCTCTAATGCTAAGAGAAAGAGTTCATATTCTCTAAATAGCTCTACCAAAAGTAACACATTAAACTATGTCAACTAGGGGTTTTACCCACTCTGAGATTTTGGCTGAAATTCCAAGGAGACTGAAGAATCATATTTAGCATCCATTTTTATAGAACTGTCTCACCCTTTACTCAGAGGTCCTACAAAAAGTCCAGCCTCCTAATTTAAATATAAAATAGGGAGTAATTGAAACTGTATATAGATTCACTGAATAGGGCCAGAGATCCAATTTGGAGTCTGCACTGCTAGAAGCAACCTCCAACCATATTGCTCAAGTATTCAAGTAAATAATGATATCTTTGTTCTTCTTATGAACTTAACAAGAAGTCTTATACCACATAAACTGGTGCTAGACACAGAGGCTCTCCCATGGTAGGCTTTGGAACCCATGCCTGTCTAGTACCCCCACTAAAGATGGATTTCTCTTGGGAGCTGCTTCCTGGAGCACCTCCACCTATGATTGATGATCTGTGGTTATGGCTGACACTCCAAAAGGCCTGGTGCCAATGCCAAGGAAGTAGTACATATAATGTAAAATATTCTCTGTTACATGAAGCATATCAAAACCTGGGTGAGGGGCTCTTTAATTTGTCTTAACAAACAAGACACTTAGACATTAGAAAGTTGAGGAATGGAGGCAGAATTTATTCTATTGCTATACTCTGTCATCTATGAAATACAGTATGATTCTCCACAGTCTAATCTTTGATCTATGTTCTATAGTTCTAGATTGTAGAAAGCTTGTATCTGATAAAGGCTCAAACATTATTCTTGGTTCTTTTTTTTTTTTCTTTTTTTTCGGAGCTGGGGACCGAACCCAGGGCCTTGTGCTTCAAACATTATTCTTGAGGCAGACTTTCTACAAAGGAGACTCCCTTTTTATCATTGCCAAAATACATTTTATTATTATTTTATTTATTTATTCACTTTACATCTTGATCACAGATCCCTCTTCCCAGTTCCACCCTCCCTCACAAATCCCCCCCCCGCCATTATTCCCTACCCTTCTCCAGCCCCCTTGAGTACCACCCCACACTGGGACATCAAATTGCATCCTGACTAAGTGGATCCTCTCCCAGTGAGTATGATCCTACCAGGTAGTCCAGCTAGGAGAAGGGGATCCAATTGTAGAGAACAGAGTAAGAGACAGGTCACATTCCAATTGTTAGGAAACCCATGGGAAGGCCAAGATGAACATCTACTACAAATGTATAGAGGGCCTAGGTCCTGTCCCTGCATGGTCTTTGGTCAATGGTTCAGTCTCTGGGAGGCCCCATGGCACAGGTTAGTTGACTCTGTAGGTCTTCTTGACCCCTTTAGCTTGTTCAGTCCTTTCCCCAACTCTTCCTCAAGTCTCTTCAAACTCTGCCTGATGTGGATCTCTGCATCTGTTTCCATCAGCTACAAGACAAAATCTCTCAGGAGACAGTTATTCAAGGCTACTGTCTACAGGCATAGCAGAGAAAAATGAATACTGTCAGGAGTTGGCTCTTTCCCATAGGATGGATGTCAAGTTGGGTGGATCACTGGTTGGCCATTTTCTCAATCTCTGCTACATCTTTATCTCTGTGTATCTTGTAGGCAGGACAATTTTTAGGTTGAAGGTTTTGTGAGTGGGTTGATGCTCCCCTTATACCAATGGAAGTCTCTCCTGGCTACATGAGGTGGCTACTTCCTCTCCTTCCTACATGAGGAAGAAAGAGTAGAGGGGTAGTCCATGGAGAAGTAGAAGTGGGAACCAAATAATGAGTCTGTGGTAACAAGAGACAGAACAGAGTGTGGGACCAGAAGAAGTAGGCATGCTGAAACATTTGGCACTTCTCAGGAATCACTGGGGTCCTGTTTTTTTCAATCCCCACAATAAACAACTCTACATAGGCTTTGAGACATGGAGTTAAAATGTGGTCTATGTGCACAATGGAATTGCTTTCAGCCATAAAAAAAAATGAAGTTTTGTGATTTGCAGAATAACCGAAGTAAGTGGAAATAATCACATTAAAGAAATTGAGCCAGTTTCCAAAAAGCATCGCCATTTTGTCACACATGGTTCCTGAATTTTATAAAGATACTTAAAACCATGTAAGTATTTATGCTATGAAAGAAGAAGTGAAACAGACTTGGGGGCAAAGGTAGCAAGGACAGAGGAGTGTGGAAACATAAGGAGCAATATACCTATACGAAAAAGGCCTTGGGTAACAGCATTATATACAATGTATACATGCACATACAATGTATATACAGTGTACATACAATGTACAATGAATATGTGTAATGAAAATGAAAAACAATAGTAACAAAAGATAGACAAATTAAAAACAGAAAAGACAAGTCTAGTCTAGTTGTAAGTGTCCTGAATTCTTAAAAAGACTAAAGAAAACTATAGACCAGATCTGAAGCACATCTGGCTAGATCACTAGAATTCATTTTCTTTAAAATATTCCCGTGATAAATGTGGTGGTTTGAATAGATATGGCTCCCAAGGACTCACGGGTTTGAATGCTTGGCCCCTAGGGGGCAGCATTATTAGAAGGTATGACCTTGTTGGAGAAGATGTGGTCACGTTGGAAGTGTGTCACTATGAGTGTAGGCTTTGACGTCTCCTGTGGCACATAGACTCCTATGTTGCCTGTGGGATAAGATATAGAACTCTTGGCTTCCTCCAGCATCATGTCTACCTGCACACTGCCATGCTTCCTTCCATGATGATAATGAACTAAACCTCTGAAACTGTAAGCAACCCCCCAATTAAATGTTTTCCTTTATAAGAGTTGCTTTGGTCATGGTGTCTCTTCACAGCAATAAAACTCAGAAAATAGGCCAGACTTTTTAAAGTTCTCTTTATATAAATTAATGCTAAGAGAGTCAGGAAATACATAATTTCATCCCTTCATAAGACAGTGGGGGGGCTCAAAAATCAAGAAAGACATACCTTGGTCTTGTGCAGAGGAGTAAAACTCTGTTCATGACAGTAATGGTACCTACTAATGAAAAAACAATGTCAACAGTCTCCTGTTCACATCAGTCCAAAGATAGACAGTTTTACATGGGGCAGACTGCAGTGTCCAATGCCCAGAAGAAGTTAGCAACTCTCTGTGCCTTTGTCTCCTTCTCTTGAAACAAGTGTACAATGCCTGCACCCACTTGTTCGCATTGTTATAATAATTACGTAAAGTTTTTACAATAGTGCCTGGCATAGAGAAACTGCTCCATCCATATCAGCCAGTCTTCACTGAAATGTAAGTGACAGACCAAGAGCTGGCTCTCCATCAACATCCATGTATCTGTAGATTAGCCAGGGTGTTGGAAAGTTCAGAAAATGTTTCAAGCTAAATAGTAGAGAGAATCAGTGTGGTGGGGGAAAGTACGACAGAGAACAGGACAGTTAGCTCAGAAACCTTCGGTTGCACCATAGCTGAAGAAGGCAAACATATTCTGGAGTTGCTGAGATAAGAAGAGCCAAAAACAGTGGCAAGCAGAAAGGCAGATTCCTCCTTGTGGGAAGAGGTGGGAGTAGGGCTCTTCCAGAAAAGGAGGGGTTGCTTCCACCAGCAGGGAGTGTTCTGTGAATGGACATGTTGAAGCCCCAAAGGCCCAACAAGATGGTGGCCACTTGTCCTCTACTGTGTCAGTGCTGGAAACAGCTTCAAATATTTAGTGTGTTACAGTTTTGTGGGGAAAGGGAAGAATTTAATAACAAGAATGGGATTTTAGTTTATAGACATGTGCACCTTCAATGTTCCATTTTAACATTTTTTCACTTTCATTGTAGGGATTTTGGAGGTATAGAGCCATAAAAAAGATGCACCAGAAGCCACACAGTGAAAAAGACATTTCTCCTGCTCCATCCAGTCATCATGCAATCGTAGCAAGTGAACTCAACTTTCTCAGAAGGACACAGGACAGAGAAGGAACTGGATATGGTTGCAAAGAAGAAAAACATCCACTTAAGAACTCTATAGGGTCTTTAGTTGAAGAGGCCTCGCCGAGCAAGGCTTTGAGACTGTGGTGACAAAAGAATTTTCTTTGTAAAATTGCATCTTTAAACCTCATTTGTAAAAGTCATTTGGGTGCACAGTATTTGCACAGTGTACAAAAACAAGTAATTGTATTTTAATATTAATTATATATTCAATGGTAAGGTTGGAAGATACTATAACTTGTCAACTCTTTAAAAAATTAAAGTAGGAGCTAGAGGAATGGATCCACAGTCTGGACTTGATGGGAGTGGATGCACCTGATCCTGTAGAGACTTGAAGCCCTAGGAATGGGTTTCTAGAGGGCGAGATGTGGTGGGTAGGTGGGTGGTGGGTGGAGAAGCACCCTCTCAGAGGCAAAGGGGAGTGAGATAGGGTAAAGAACTCTGGGAGGGAAAACTGGGAAAGGGGACATTTGGAATGTAAATAAATAAAATAATTTAATTTAAAAATGAAAAAAAAACCCTACTGTTCTTACAGAAAGTCCCCCCATGCTGGGCAGCTCACAACTATCTGTAATTTCAACTCTGAGGAAACTAATGCCCTCTCTGGCCTCCACAAGACCTTCACTCAGAAGTACATACCCACAACCACACACATATCTAAGTACATATTTAAAATAAATCTTTAAAAATGGATGTGTCTTGACACATTATCTACTAGCCAGTTAGATTAAATTGCCACATTTTAGAACAAAGAAACTCTAATCATTTCACATTTCACAAATATCACAGCACACATAGACATACATTTGAATTATGATTCATGAGGAGTAATAACATGCTGTGTGGTAAAAATTTTAGTGACTAAATTCATAGCCACACTGTGTGGTAAGTATTGTTAGCTTTAATGTTTAATGTCAATGGGGTATAAAAGCTGACTCATGCAAGGTCACCTAGATAATTAGCTCAAAAGCTTTAAAACAAAATCTGTTGACTCAGATTCTCGCCATTTGCCAGCTGCAACAAGCCCTGCTGATCAGTAGACAGGAAGGATCTGTAGCCCTCTCAAGACCTAGGATCTGGTCAGCCCTAGGGGGCCAGTACACAGGGTCCTGCATGCCAGCATTTTGACCATGATGCTTGAAAAGCTCACTCCATCTTGAGGCTCAGTTATATTATCAAGGGACCAGTCAGGCCTTCTCAATACGATATGAATGGACAGGGTGGATATCATAAAGCAAATGAGTATCCACACATTCTAGGGAAAATGATATTTGTAGTAGTCAGAAGAAAAGACCCAGCAAAGCCTGAAGGAAGTCATGTTCCTGAGCAATTAGCAGAATCTGCAGTCTGTCCCTTCTGCTCTTAAGGTCATAAAAATCTTCCTTGTCAGAGTTATAGATTTGCTTGGACCCAGATCATTAACTCCCTCACGAACACATGGGGACATTCATCAGAGGAGTTGTCAAATCTGCTCACTCCCAGTGAGGAAACCCATTGTCAAGACAATGGATGCTGTGTCAGCTTGACCAGCCTTGGGCAAGCAGGATGCAAAGCCAAGTCACTGGAGCCTCTGTTGTGGGTTCTGATTAGAGCTGGGGAAATAACCAGGTAAGCTCATGTTTAATGATACCAGACAGATTAATGCTTCTTGTCGCATTATGAGGCATACCCACTAGAGCCAAAGGAAAGTTGAGGTCAACTTGATGGAGTGTCAGACATGCAACTGCTGAGATGACACTGAGGTGGGTCCCTTTCTCTTCTCACCAAGTCCACTCTGTACCAGCTCCTTCCTGATGGACAGATTCTAAATGGTGTTTGTGAATGCCAAGTTTACTTGTGGTCAGGACTAATGTAAGCGTGTGAGTCATTCAGATCCCTTGGAAAGACCTCACCATACTCAAAGCTAACAGTTTATATGTGGACATCTGAGCCCGATTCTCAGAGCTCAATCTGTCACTGGCAAGCCTATGTCAGGGCAATCTGACTGACGATTTTACAAATAAAAATTAAACTAAAGATTGTATTGTCAAAGCAACACAAGGTCCATGGGGGGGGGGGGCTGGCAAACACATACATACTCAAGGTTCTATATATATTTATACACCTGCATGTTGATAAATATATAAGGGAGGCCAAAATATAAATTTTAAACTTCCCTTTTTCATTTTCAAAAAAAGAGAAGCATTAACTAACTTCCTTATCTATAGTTATAAGCCAATGGCAGATATGCACAATTTTAAAAATCCCCATTCATCTTATTATCTCAGAACACTTTAATTTTCTATGGGCACAAATTTTAATAATATAATATTTTGTGCATTTCTAGTTTAAACTATCATAAATATCCTCTTATTAAATAAACTTTAGAAACCACCACTGAGCTGCCTTGCTATGTCATCACTAAGGCACGGAAATCACTTCAGAAATGATTTGGGTAGCCAGTTGTTTTCAATTCTCTGTTTTGCAAATAGGACTGTGGGGAAAATCCTCTCAGATATGAGTTTTATCAAACACTTGTTTCAGAATTACTTTCAGTTCCCAGAAAAGAGTGCCTTGCTCAGCTTCTCCTGAGGCTGACGTCTCATCTTACCAGAGTACATCCCTGACAGTGGAAAACTGAACGTCCATACTTTTCTTCTGATTTCGTTAGGTCTCCCACCAGTAGCCTATATTTCCAGGACCCGAACCAACATGCCGCAGGCGCTGAGTGTAGCAAATTGTGTGTGTGCACGGGCCATTTCTATCTGTTCTGGAAAGAACGAACCACTGGAAATATGAGTCCAAGAAAAGAGAGGTCTGGTTTTCTTTAATTATTTGATACAGATTTAATTACCCACCGGAAGTGTGGTGGCAGCACACCTTCCCCCGTGGATACACTAGATGCCTGTTGAGGCTGCTGATATCTCTACCCTGTGTCATGATTGTGTATAATGACAGCCAAATTGTAAAAAGAGAGATGGTGGTTGAGGGCCATATCTCTCCGCTGGTATATCTGGCTCCAGAAAAAAATTGAAGCTCCCTTAGCAAACCTTGCCTGGGGAAGAGAGAGGAGGAAAGGATGGTTTAGTGTGGCAACTTAATAGAGGGTATAGAGATACAAAACTAGAGACCTAAACATGGAAGAGATTATTTTCCCATAGGCCAAGGTCAAGATGTGGGTGGGGGTGCCCTGTGTTCAGAAGTTGAAAAAGAAAAATTGTTTAAAAAAATAAATAAACCCTATGGCGCTGAGGAGATGGCACAGTCAATAAAGTCAGAAGCATAAGAACCTAAATTCAAATCTCGAGCACCCATATAAAAAGCCAGATGTGGTGATGATGCACTCCATTAATCCCAGCGTGAGGGGGAGGGGCAGAGATGAAGGACCACTGGACACCTAGTCTAATTCAATTGCTGAGATTCAGGTTCAGTGAAAGAACCTGTCTCAAAAACCTGAGGTACAGAGTGATCAAAGAAGGTACCAGATGCCAGATGTTGACCTCTGTCCACTGCATAAATGTACACACACACACACACACACACACACACACACACACACACACACACGGCACCTGGATGGGGATAAACAGACTGAGAGAGGAAAGTGATCTGAAAGAATTTGGAAGTAGGAGTCAGGAATTGGGGGACTGGGGCAGAGCAAAGAGGATGCTCTGCTGGTGGCATCAGATTACAACCCCAAGACCCCAGGTCCTGCATCTCGATGCAGAGTCAGAAGATGCTTCGAGGGCAAAGAGAATGAAAGAGGAAACTGAAAGGCTTCAGGCTTTTGCAGGAAGGGTGGGAATGGGGACTGACAGCCAAATCTGTTCTTTTTGTCATGTTGGAAGTCAGGTGGCCACAGGAGGTGACCCTGACCTCAGTCATGATTCAGCTCAGTCCGACAGGTCACCACACACTTGTGAACGTGCCTTCCTGTCTGGGCTGTGGTTTGCCTTTGCTGAACAGAGGCATGGGCGAAGTGAAGAGCAGGACAAAGGCAGATTCTTGGGTTTCAGAATTTACTCTGTTGTCTATGAGATAATCGTTCAAGTGACAGCCAAAGGGGAAAGCCGTCAGCAAAATCCACAGGCTGGGGAGGTTCCTGAAGTGTAAAATGTGCTGAGCCAATGGCACAGGAAGGAGTTATCTATCCACAGGTAGGAGAGAGAGAGAGAGAAAGAGAGAGAGAGAGAGAGAGAGAGAGAGAGAGAGAGAGAGAGAGAGAGAGAGAGACAGAGAGAGACAGAGAGACAGAGAGAGACAGAGAGAGACAGAGAGACAGAGAGAGACAGAGAGAGAGAGAGAGAGAGAGAGAGAGAGAGAGAGAGAGAGAGAAGCAATGTAAAGGCTCATAGATTTTTGGCTTTATGTGTGTGATCATTAATCATCTTCCCAAGAACAGAGGATGGTTTCCTTACTGTAAGAGAAAAAGAGAAACAGACCCCTTTATCCAATATGCTACCCAGATGTTCTCCAGAGCCCAGTATCTTTTTTCCCCACGTTTGATTTGAAGAAATGAAAAGCTAAAGTGATAACCAAGGGGTAGAGGCTCCTGAAGGCAACATCACCTGTCCCATCTCAGCTGTGACAACTGTTCCTGTTCACAGTCACATGGTCTGCAAGCTTTTCTGGTGGAGTGCCCAGCAGCCATAGTCCAACAAAAGCCATGGAAGCATTTGGTGGGCAGACTCTGGCCAGTACCAGTCAGAAGACCTGTTATCTGGAAAGACAGAGAGTGGCTTGTGAGCAACCTTCCAGCTGCAGGCGTGCCTGGATGTATCCCAGCCTTAAGTGGCTTCCCATTGAGTCCGTCATTCCCTGGTAGTTAATCATCAAGAAGAAGGTCTATGTCATCCACATGTTTGGTGGAAATAATTCCAGGAAGGTGCAGTTAAGAGGGGAAAGGTGCTACACAAAGACGTTGAAGTTCAACAGAGCTAACCTAAGTTTAAAGAGACAGGCTTGTGAGGATGGGCATGCAAACCATTTCCCAGAGGTTTTGAAGTGCTTATAATGGTAAATATGTAATGGTAAAACAGTAAAAATGGTAATAATAGTAGTAGTAATAATAATAATAATAATAATAATAATAATAATAATAATAATGCTCAAGACTGGCACAACCCAAACAGAAAAGTACCCAGATCCTCACTGACTTCATCTATTGGTAACTTTCAAAAAACAGAGACCAAGATTGCTTTTCATCCTGGGATCTCCACAGACAAAGTCTGTCATTCTCAGTACCAGCTATGATTTTTTGATTTTTTTCTTATTATCTTACACTTTTATTTATGTAAATATTGTACAAGAGCAAATCTTGTATTGCTTTAACCAGAAGGGAATATCCTTTCCCACGTGTAAACATTTAACCATGGGGGAGGGGTGGCTAACAACAGAGAACAGAAGAATTACAAAGCATGTCTCACGGGGTGCACTGGACCAAGTTTTGGCCCTGATGTTTGTATCAGCTTCAGAATAGACAAAGATGTCAGGTAAAGGATGGGGGGGGGGGGGAGATCAGGCAACCTTTCTCAAGGCCAAACCGAAGCTGGGATATGGAAACTGAAATTTCCTCCCTAAAGGAATAGGCATTTGACGTTGTTGTATCCATATAGTGCACCAAAATGGCCACAGGCACCATCATAAGCACCATCAGTGCCTCATCTTGGGAAACGTGAGACCCAAAGGTCTCTGAAGGTGTTTGGGCTCTGGCACTCAGTGGTGTCACGGTGAAGTACTTTAAGTTATGACAGGAAAACATTCTGTCATACACATGGCTGCATAAAGGGGATTGGAGAAGCGATGCACTCAATTTCCCTGCTTGACAAGACTCAGCAAAGAGTCACTCGCCTCTTCAAGAACCACCCCCATCAGCCATTACACCATGGGCCCATGATGCTTTGCGAATCATTCCATGAATGGACTCTCTCCTAACTCCGGTGGCTTCAGGAATGAAGCACAGATACTTCTGTGCTCAAAAGCCAAGTTCACATGAAATATAAAGTGCAAATGAGCAGAATGGGTGTGTATCTCTTGCTAAGCTGCTGTCTCTCTAGAGAGGAGACAGGACTTCTAGGATTCAGGTTTTCTTTATACTACTGGCAATGGGGTAAGAAATGTCCCATTTTAGGAACCAAGGTAAGGTTAAGGAAATTGCTCAGTCACTAAATGTACTTGCTGTCTCTAGAGGAGCCAGGTTTGGTCCCCAGCACCCAGATTAGGAAGCTCACAACTGCCTTTGCAGGCCATCTCCAGAAGATCCAATCCCCTTTTCTGGACTCCAAGGACCCCGCACTCTTGTGTAAAACATTCACACAGACACATGAATAAAAATACATAATTTTTAAAAGCTCAGACTGAGCCAAGAGCAAACTGCAGAAAGGAGGCCTGAGACCAAGGATGGATGGGATGAGGTGGGCTGTGAGAGGGAATTTTCAAGCAGTGAAAACAGCTTGAGCAATTGTCCAGCAGGTAATTATTTGCAGCTTCTTAGATGCTTTCTAACCACAGAAACCAAAACCTAGAGAATATGTCAGCACATCCTAGGGTTGCCGGCTGAAACTTGAAAACTTATAAGCCACTCGCACAGAACTGAGCAAATTCTCTGATTTTATCCGGGTGCTCTCACGTGGAGAGGAAGAGGCAAATTCTGGGACAACAATTGGCCATTATTGTCAGTAATTGACAAAAGGTTCATTAAGGTATTTGGTGCCGGATTCAAACACAAACTCAAATGTTACATAGTCAAATTCGGGTGCCATAGACAGCATTTAATGCCTGGATGTTGCTTGCAGTACAGCATATGAATTCTGAGAGGACACAGTATCTGTGGCACCAATGGGGAAGGAGGTGGAAGCAGGAGCCCCTGGTCCCCTCCAGTCTCTCCCTTTAGCGATGTTCCTGGTCATGTTCTAGGCCCCCTTACCGCTGCCCCACCCGAGTCTGTGAGCCACTTCACATGGCTCTCTTCCACTTTGCCTTCTCCAGAAGACAGAGCCAGCTGTGGACAACCATCTTCTTCCCTTAGTTTTCCTCTCAGAAATGGTACTAGAATTGCAAGCTTGAAGGTCTAGTCTTGATTTCTTCTTCCCTCCTCTGTTGGCTCCCCATGGTTGTCATAAGCAGCTTAAACACAAACCTGGCTTAAAACAGTTTAATGTGATTCTTTCACTGTGCTAGGGCCAGAAGTCTAGGACTGGACACAACCAAAGATGGGTCCCTTTTCGAAGCACTGAAAAAGACCCAAGTCTACACCTAGCTCTTGGGGCCTGTGGGCAACACTGGAACTCTAACTATCACACAGCACTCTCTTCTCTACCTGTCTTCACCTGGTCTTCTCTCTTTCTCTCTTAAGGACACTGACCACAGGATATGTAGCTTATCCTAGAGTGAGCACATATGTTTTCAATATTTAGTTAATTTACAAATAATAAGTTTTATTGGGACACTTTCACACACACACACACACACACACGCACATATATATATATATATATATACATATATATATATATATATATATTGTCTTTGGCTTTTATTTGTCCCCTTGATCCACTGACCTCTCTGACCTTTTCTTCTCTTCTTGCCAGTCCCGAGACAGTTCTCTGGCTTTTTTGATAGAATAGATGATAGAGAGATAGAAAGACAAACATAGACATATGATACATAGACAGGTATGATGATATTGAATCTGCTTTTGAGGAAAAAATACATACATATTTACTTTCTTGATTTGGTTTTTTCTTAGCATTATTACCTCCATTTATACCCATTTTCCTGAAAATGATCTGATTCCATTCTTTTTATGATTAAATAAAATTCTATTGGGTTGGCAGACCACAGTCCATTTTTCTAGTCTTCTGTTGTTAAATAGGTAGTCTGGTTTCTTTTCCTGGCTACTGGGAATAGTGCAGGAATAAGTATGAATGACAAGTATGTCTGTGGTGTGTTGACTTTGGTTATCCACACAAGATGCTATTGCTGGATCCTATGGTAGTTCTTGATTTCCACAGTGGCTTTACAAGGTTCCCCCATATCAGCATCAAATATACGGATCTCTTTTCCACCACATGCTCATTGGCATTTGTTTTCTTAATAGCCATCATGGAAGAAAACTCATATTAATTATATTTTCTCAGACTCTTATTCCAAAGCAGGCTACAGTCTGAGTTCTATAAAGATGGATGTTTGGGAACCTCAGTTCTATTCACTTGCTTCGTTCTTGTGTCAGATTGACCCCAAATGGATTTATACTTGCTCCTTACATTGTACTTTCCTTTACCTCCCCATCTTCACTACCACATGTGAACAGAAGCTACCAGCACCCTTTCCTAGACCATTCATATGACAAGAGTAATGATTCCCTGCTTCTCCCCCTTTCCATCTGCCTTAGTGTTAATGATCAATTTGGCAGTCTAGAATCATCTGATAAGAAAAATCCAAATTAAATAATTGTCCAGATTGTATTCGTATATGGACATATAGTGGTGGTTATATTAATTGCTAATTGATATAGGAGTGTCCATCCTCCTGTGGGTAGTGCTGTTCTCTGGGCAGGTGATCTGGACTGGATAAGAGAGCCTGCTAAGCTAAGTATGTGTGAGAGCCAGTAAGCAGCCATCTTTCCTGATTTCTGCTTCGAGTCTCTGCTTGAGTTTCTGCACTGGAATAAACCTTTCTTCTCCTAAGTTGTTTGGTCAAAGTTTTTGTCATGGCAACAAATGGAGCCAAAGAACCATCGATTTCCCCTCCCATAGGCAAAAGAATCCATTTTTTTATTATTGGATTTTTTTATTTACATTTCAAATATGATTCCCTTTCCTGGTTTCCCAGACATAAACCCTCTATCCCCTCCTCCTCCCTTTCTTCTATATGGGTGTTTCCCTCCACAACCACCCCCTTCCCACTTCCCTACCCCAACATTCCCCTACACTAGGGGGGAGTCTAGCCTTGGCATGACCAAGCACTATAAGAATCCTTTTTGACAGCCAGTCACATCTCTGCAAAATCCTTAGGCATTTATAATGGGCTGACTTAGTCTAGGCTCCAACGTCCTTACCTCAGCATCCTGGGTGTTCAGGAGGGCACCCTACATTTGATTCCAACACTCTACCTTTCCCCTTCCCCACGTTGCTTGGTTTCATTTATTTGCTTTTTTTAGAGCTTACACCTAGCTCCATCTCACAGGTGTGTCATCTCCCTTGTGCCCCACCTCTGCTTAGCCAACAACTCTGTCTCTCACTTTGACTTCGAATTAAGTGTCACTTCTGTGGAAAGGCCCTTCCTAACCTCCAAGAGTAAATAAATCACCTGGGTACTTTTCTCCCAAGCAGTTGCCTTTCCTGCTCAGAAACAGCACTTGTCTCATCATTTATCCCGTGACAGACTGACTTACTGTTTGCCGATCCATTCTGTCACAATCTGACTCACCTCCTCAAGCATATATTCTTGCTCTCACACCAGGATCTTTGTCTGCTTGCTGCTTTTAACTATAGCCCCCATTAAAGAGCCATCTGATCAAAGCACTTTCTTTTCTTTTTTTTTTTTTTTGGTTCTTTTTTTCGGAGCTGGGGACCGAACCCAGGGCC
This sequence comes from Rattus norvegicus, assembly GCF_021556685.1. NCBI lineage: Eukaryota > Metazoa > Chordata > Mammalia > Rodentia > Muridae > Rattus > Rattus norvegicus. The sequence continues at coordinate 76,343,543 of NC_141538.1, forward strand.
TTGCGCTTCCTAGGTAAGCGCTCTACCACTGAGCTAAATCCCCAGCCCCAGCACTTTCTTTTTTAAAGGTTGTGCGTGTGCCTGTGTTTTGCAGGTACCCTTAGATAATCTCCTGGAGCGCAGTTACAGGCAGTTGTGAGCTCCCTGACTGGGGTGCTGAGAATCAGACTCAGTTCTCCAGCAATATCTGCTAAGCCATCTCTCCAGCCCCTAGAGCAGCCTCTTAATAATATTTGCTAGGGGCTAGAGAGATGACTCATTAGCGTATGCTCTCCCAGAGGACCCAGATTTGACTCTCCGCAACCTAACGGCAGCTCGCAACCATTTACAACTCCAGTTCCAGAAGATCTAATGCCCTCTTTCAGTCTCCATAGGGACCAGGGATTCTTGTGCTTCACAGACACACATGTAGACAAAACATTCATACACATTAAAATACAAAATAATAAAATTTAAGAGTACAAAAATGTTTGCTAACTGAGCAAATGACTGAGCGAAGAAATAGCAGTCACTTGTGGTGGTGTCACGATCTCATCCCCCACTTTTCTGGGACCTCCCTGGCTTTAAGCACTAAGTCCCTCAGCTTCTAGTCCCCAGTGTGCCCCTCCCAGAATTCCTATCATCTCTCTAGCCTGGTAACTCCATAGGCTACTTTTGCCTGGGAGCTGCCAACCAGTATGGCCCTTGCTGCTCCCTCTATGGAGTCCCTTCTAGCAACCATATTGATGTCACGTAAGCTTTCCTCAGATCAGAGGATTTCCCCCCATCAAATCTACAGTGTTATCGATGCTCCCTTCATCCCATGTGTGCAATTCTCTTGTGCAATTTCCTAAGAATTCCTTTGGTTTCATCTAAGCCTGTCCTCCTGCCTTTCAATTCTGCTCCTAATCCCTGATTCCCTGTGCCCTGCCTTCTACCACGTCAGGTAGAAACAGACTTCCTTTGATTTCCTTGTTTCTTTAGGGGTTGGTGACATGTGAGTAGCCACAGTGTATGCTCCAGCCATCATTTTAGCATTATGGTGGACAGCCTGTGTGGTTTCACCTCAGTTTAGTGACACTTGCAATGTGAGGTTATGGAGAGCAGGATCAGCTGCCTGTGCAAGAAGGGAAGTCCCCTGGCTCGGCTTTCCCCAACCACCCCACCCTTTGGTATGTTGTTCGATGAATTAAGACCTGAACATCACTTTTTTCTGGCACTTTTTGACACAATAAGGTCATAGTTTTTTCTGTTTTGTTTTGGTTTATCAGCCAACTGATGACCCTGGGAAAGTTTTCTGGGGCTTTCATTCAGGGCTCAGACTGATGCCAAAGTTGCCAGAATTTGTTACTGTGAAACCAAGTCTGACCTTACCTGCTGATTTGGTTGACTCTGTTTTGAACCACAGTTTGTTTCTACATTAAATGAGAAACTGTTTTGGGGGGATTTGAGCAACTATTCTGTAGGAATTTGTTGGGGGAAATGAAACAGAATCTAATTTTGAACACATTTGGATGCTGCCTGCATTCTGTCGCTTAACCTTCCCAGTCACATAGCACATTGGTACTACCGTCCCATTTCATAGATGAGAAAACTGGGGCTAGAGTAAACTTAGTAGCTGCTAATTACTCATACAGCCAATATGAAGCAGCTAGAACTCAAACTGTGCCTATCTCTCTTTGAGCTTCACCTGGGAGAGCCTAGTTTTCTATAAACTCTACATCCCCTTGTTGGTTCTTATGTTTATCTAATTGTTCAAGGAGACTCAAGTACATCATTAGCCAGAAAAAGTAGACCTAAAGGGAATGTTTTAGTTTTAGGATGAAAACGTGGACCATTAGGATATTTTTGGTGATGTGCACATTTCAGTGTGTGTGTGTATGTGTGTGTGTGTGTGTTGCTTAGAAATAATAGATATAAGTTAGGAAATATTCTTCCCTGTGTGATGAACTGAATCAAAGGAACTTCTGTTCCTTTAAGAAGGTTAAGGGAGTACAGTGGATACAACAGAGATTCTAAAGGGAAATGAACTGATTGATTGGCAAATGATTTCCGGGAGTCTTATGTGTGAGTGACTTCATTGGAGGTGCCATGAACATAGAAGCAAAAAAAAAAAAAATACAGGCTAATATTTCTCCTCATGAAGCGCATATTTTTATTAAGAGTCTGATAAACCAAGAACGAAGAAAACTGCACAGCAAGATGGCAAACACTGTAGGGAAATGAAGCCGGGTTATAGAAGGGGACCTGATGCTTTATTTCTCCAAGACTCAGTGTAAACAGATGCCATGGGTGACTCGTGGGTGGCATGACCACCATGCCCACAGGCAGCCTAAGCTCAGCATCACAAAGGGCCCTTGGGATCTCATACCAGGGTCATAATCAATTCTGCATTGTTTGGGGCTAGAAAGTTAGAAAGGAAACACATATTTTTGGTTAACAAGCAGAATGAAAAATTCCACAGGAAGTTCAGAATCTAACAAGGCGACATCAGATTGAATGACGATACATGTGCGTGTCTTCTAAAACCAACTCCTGACAAGAGGAGAGTCTTTATTAACACTGAGAAAACAGGAGCAGCACTTGCATTGACTGTGTTAGTTATCCGCATAGAGAATAGCCAGCCAGAAAAGTTAATGCAAGCTGGGGGAACTTTACCCAAAAGAGGGGGTGACATTTCTGCTCAGCAGCAGGCCTTTGGGTTCTCGACAATTCAAGAGAAATTGAGACAAAAGTAAACCCAAGAAGTGTGTGGTCCAGAGGGTGAAACTCCAGCCAGACCACAGAGAGCCACTAAAGAGACAGGAACTCTGCAGTTTAAAAAAAAAGGCTCCTCAACTTCCCAGTTGATGTCTTCAAATTTCTGAAGTGCTGTTGTCCTATAAGAAAGGGGCTGGGCTTGTTCTGTTGAGTTCCATGGAGTAGGACACAGGCTGGAAAGAACACCACTAAGTGTGCTCAAACTGATCTGCTGAGGCCTAAGCTATTGAATGCTCTCTCTTTGTTTTTCTTTTGGGAATGCATGTGCAAAATACTCTTTACTATCTATGATACATTCCCTGATCTCAAGCTGCTTGCTGTATTTACAGTAAGCCTAAGAACCTCATCATTATGATAATTCTATGGTGGCAAATCCTATGCTTGACTTCTTACAATCTTTTCTGTGCCCTCAAACAGTTATGTAGTCTTTATTTATATTTAACAAACACATAAATATATATTTAACAAATATAGACAAGATAGGTGCTCATCACCTATGGACAAATGGTTGATATATTTATAAAACCTAATTCTAGGCAACTGGAAAAAAAATCACCAGGTATCTTTATTTGGATTGATTAAAAAGTAGGTATCTGTAATAGTAATAGATAATAGTAAGATAATAGATAATAGTAAGATAATAGATAATAGTAAGAAAAACTTAAAAGCAGTACTTTTAAGTTTCTTAAGGGGATTTAATTAACAGAATAGAGTCCTGTGAAGTAGGGTGAAATACGCATGGTCATTGAGGTACCAAGTCATGGCTCAAAGTATGCTGGGTAAAGTGGATTGAAAAGCTTCCATCCTGCTGGAGGTGTGGCTCAGTTGGCAGATTTCCTGCAGTATCACAAGGCCCTGTTTTCCATCCCCAGAAATAACCATAGTGGAGATATATACCGTTAATCCCACCATGTGGGAGTTGGAGGCAGAAGAACCAGGAGTTAAATATTGAGCTATGTGGCAAGTTCAAGGTCAGCCTGGGATTCATGAAACTCAGTCTCCAAACAAACAAAAATTAAAAAAAAAATTGACATCATTCTTGAGTGACACAAATATTAAAAACATATATTTTATTAACAAAAAATTAAATTATGCTTTTTGTTAATTTATTTTCACAGCATGTTTCTACAAACTAGTTAAATGCAACTGGGTACCAAGTTTTTTAAGATGAATTTTGAAATCATGTGTATGCTTGTATGTCTGTGTATGGGTTTGTGTGTATAAGTGCAGTTGCTTACTGACCCCCAAAAAGGTGGTTGAATCCTTTAGAGCTGAAGTTACAAGCAGTGTGAACCACCAAATGTAGTGCGAGGAACCAATGCATGCTCTTAACCACTTAGCCATTTCTCAAGCTTGGTAACCAAATTTTGACCAAAGATTTTAGGTATGAAATCATACATACTAGTAAAAAAATTAAATTAAATTAAATTAAATTATTAAAAAGAAAATCATCCACACTAAGAGGACTTCAACAGACTATCCAACTTTATTGCAAGTATAGTCATGAGGACCAGTTTTAAACTCATTTTCTAACTCCCAGAAAACACATTTCTTATTGCATGATATGAGAGCAACTAACTTAATAATTCTATGAAAAGCAGACAAAGGGTTTAAGTGAATCTTACCAGTTCCCATTCTATAAAAGAAAGTTCGATCGTTAGGAATGGTTTTAATAGCACCTCATTCAGCAGAATAACAGTATTTGGCTCTTCCCTAGGGCCTATGACATTTCTATCCATGGGTTCTTGGCCTTACTAATGGTGCCAGCTATAGGTTTCATTTCATTGAATGGGCCTTAGATCTAAACATAAAGTGGTTTGTTACTCTAGAACACTCACACCACCATTGCGTTACTGGGCCTCTCTTTTCAGGCTAATCATTGTTGTGCCTTGAAGAGTTCACAGCTTGTGAGGCTAATGATGACCTTTCTCCCCAGAAACCATGCATAGCATCTATAAAAGCTAGCAAGTACTGATGAGACATGCTATATGACTCAAATATGTGGTAATATTAGCAATAGAGGCTTACCATTAAGTTATAGAGATCAACCAAGAGTATTGGAAACAGCCTGTAATACCTGGAAGTTTATGGAACCCTACTGGTCAACAGCTCAAAAGTAAGTAACACATGCATGAAGCTGGGGTATACCCATGTGTTAGCATTTGATGTCTGGTCAGGGTGGTATCTCCTTTTTGTAAGATAACTTCATTAAAATTGTTTTTACAAATGTATATATTTTAGAAAACTTCTATAGTAGTAGATTTCCATATCTTTTTTCAAAAGGCCCTTTATAGATTTGCACATCTCTCAACCCTCACCAGGTAAGTGTCTCCTTCCAGTAGAAGGCAATTTACACAGAGACCCTCTACAGCTCATTGTGCAGAGAATAAGAGATGTAGAGGACTCAACTTAAAATGGGACACATATGCACACCCACCCTTGAAATCCTCAGGGATCTATTTATGAGAGGAGGCAGAAAGGTCATAAGAAGCAAAGGTGGTGGATGACTTCAAGGAACAATGTTTTCTGGACACAGCTGGGTAGTTACACATTAGAATCTGCAGCAAGTGTGACAGCATGCACAGGATACACAAACTCAAGCCAGAAAAAAAAGACATGGAGTTGGAGAAATGGACATGAATTCCCTACGTTAGCTTAGGAGATATGGGTGTTTGATGACTGCCAAAAGGAGAAGTCAGTTTTCCTTAATGATGTATCACTTGGGAGGTCAATGACCCTCCAGGGTACGCCTCACTTCCAACAGTGGTTAAGCAATACAAACTAGACTGAATGGAGATTAAAAGAAAAACTCAAAGCTTATTGAATAGGGATGTGAGGGTAGAGAGGAGCAATATGGGAGAATCTAGGGGAGAGAGATGAACTATGATCAAAACATACCTTAAAGAGCTCTTTAAGAATTAATAAGCATAATATTTAAAAAGAAAGAAGAGAGTTTCCGGAACCTAAAAGAAAAACAAAAAACCAGGCCTGACAGCATGCATTTGTAACTGCAATACTAGCAAAGCAGTGGTCAAAAAGTAGAGTTCAGTGACGAGTCAGCCTTAACTATACAGTGAGCCCTAGGTCTCAGTGAGAGACTATTTCAAAATACAACCTGAATATAAGTTCAAGAACACCTGAGGTCATACTCTTGTCTACACACACACACACACACACACACACACACACACACACACACACACACAAAGCAAAGAAGGGGGAACTTAATTTCAACAAATCTATCAATAACTTATGCTTTAACATATATAGTTAACATCTTTTTGAAACCCACAAACAAAAGTTAGTAAAAAGAAATAAGAAATAAATGAATTGCCAACCTCATCTACTCCCACGTGGTGGTGTTTCCCTTATGTTCAACTTAATAGTCAAGATGAGAGAAATATCATTGTGGATAAATGGTGCATTGGAAGGCGACATGGACTCATAGGGCATAAAAGAGTTTATGGTTTAAACTCAGCTCTTCTAGAGAAGTGGCATGAACGGAGGTGGAGGGGAGCGTATCTTCCTCAGTCATTTTACATCTTTTGTTGTTTTGAAAAAAGGATCTCACTCCATCTTCCTAACTGGCCTGGAACTCATCATGTGAACCCGTCTCACTTGAAACCCATAGAGATCTCTCTGCTCACCTCTGCTTCGACAGTTGTGGCATAAAAGACATGGGCCATCATATCTGGCCCATCTTATTTTTTAACCCATGATCTCTAGTGGACTTGGTGGACAATGAAGTAGACAGACTAGCTGGCCAGCATACTCCAGGAATCCTCCTTTTTCTGCCTCCCCAGCACTGAGATTACAGGTATACTGTTATGTCTGGCTGTTATTTATATGGATGCTGGGGATTTAACCCAGGTCTTCTTGGTCAAGCAGTAAGCATTTTATGAACTAAGCTATCAGCCCAGGCCTACCTTTCTAATTCTTGCAATTCTAAGGGGTGGGCAGTGTTACTATCCCTGTATTACAAGTGAAGATAAGTTCAGTGAGCTATACACGGTCATTTAGAAGGCTGCACTGTTAAACCTCAGAATGCATCCTGATGACCACTGACCCAGGCTGCTTGACCAGATAATGGTCAACATAACTAGGAACCATTTCCAAGTTTACAAGGTTACCAAATGAAGATCTCCATTCAGTTACTCTAACCCCTATGTTTTTTCTCTTGCTACCTGCTTCTGTTCTGCTTAGAACAAGATGGCATAAGAACAACTGTCAGTCTATATGTATAAAGTGATATCAAAATCAAGAGTCATAAGAAGTGACTCTTAGGCTACCAAGGGAACAACGGTGATACCTAACTTCACACAACCTCACACACCCATGCTGTCTAATATCATCTATCCTGGAATGGTCACGTTTTGGGGGCTCTAATAATTTCCCTTCTTTCTTATAGTAGACTTCACAATCAGTAACTTCTGCTGATAACCATTTGATATTCTTCCACAGCCCACTTTATACACCTAGCAAGAATAAAACCATGTATCAGTCATTCTTCCAGGTGCCTTGAGATCTCTAAACATTCTTAAGATACACAACCTCCCCTTGCTTCTATTGGGTCTTGACTTTCCTATGACAGTCTTGGCTGCCAAGGGTGTGTCCAGTGCTAACAGAACCAGCTGATGCCAGAGCTTCCTGGAGCTCCTGTCATTCCTTCCACTTGTCGCATTTGCATTGAGCATAGCACAAACTCGATCTCTGTACATCGTGGTTCTGATTTTGTCCCTCCAAAGGCTTCACTAACTCCCAGTAATCTAAGAACACATTCTGGGGGGGTTGGGGATTTAGCTCAGTGGTAGAGTGCTTGCCTAGCAAACGCAAGGCCCTGGGTTCGGTCCCCAGCTCCGAAAAAAAGAACCAAAAAAAAAAAAAAAAAAAAAAAGAACACATTCTGAACCCTTTATTTCACATTGGCTTGTAGCTGAGCCGCTGCCTTTGCTTATGCTGTGCCTGTTCCCACCATGTTCCTCGCCGCAGGCTTAACACTAACCATCGCTGTCATCACCTTCCCTAGAATCTTTCCAAAACACACCTTTTAGGATGCATTCTTCATGGCATTCCTCAAACACGTGACCTTCACTTATCTGTGGCTGTGTTGAAACTCTTCCTGTGAATGGGAATCCTAGAGGCATTTACAAATACACACCTGATGAAAGGTAGAGAAGGAGTTAGTCACACAAACCCTCTGATTTTTTTTAACAATACCAGTTTGCTTTTAGTGAATGGAATGACATAGTCTGTGGGTTTGTGTGCAAGTATGTGTTTTTCCAGTTAGCGGGAAGACTGAAGTACATCAACTTTGTTGAGCTTGTCCCAGTCCACATTGCTTCCGTTTTGTCTCTTTATAGCAGTCCATGGCATCAACATGCCAGTTTGGACACCTGGGCTGTTCTCATTTTTTCCTATTAACAATAAAGCTACTGTGAACGTTCACGTGCTAGTATTTTTATGGACTACTGTTTTAGTTTCTATTGAGTCAGTACCAAAATGCAAGATAGGCAGGTCTCTCTGCACCTGTGTGTGATGATGACACTCACCTCCTCAGGTTGTTGGGAGATTTATAAGACGATGCTTAGAACCCAGTTAGCATGGTGGACGTGTGGGGAAATTACCCTGATGGTATTCTAACAGCAGCAAATGTTTCTCCTGCTAACATCATAATGCTGTGATGATAAAAGTTTGGCTCCCTGAAATCTCATCTTCCCTGGTGTTTTTACAGTTACAGTTTTACAGTTACTCTGTCCTAATCATTCAGCCCTCTGCGTTCTGTTTCATAGTAGAAAAATAAACAGAGACACAATTTAATGTGCCCACTTATAGACTATCTGAATACCAAAATACCAGGGCTTCTTATTTTATATGTTGACCGGGTGCACTTTCCTCTAATGAGGGGACTCATCCCCCAAAAGCATTTGCCATCACTAACAGGTAAACATTTTCTACAAACACTAATTATAGAAGTAAGAAAACCAAGCTAGAAGGGGTATTCTACACTTCACTGCAGAAGTAAGGGATACTAGATAGAAGGGACGTTCTCATTCAGCCTGCTTTGGATTGTGTCTTGGTCTGTTGTTCCCCTTGATAGTCTATCACCTTGGGCAAGTTAGTGCAACTAAGTTGTTGTTCAACCAACCAAATGGATGCGCCAACATCTACCTTGTAGAATTCTTCAGAGGTCTGGAAGTGAAGACTACAGAGCTGGGTACATGGTTGGGACTCGATCAATGGCTACTTTCAGTGTGTAGAAAGAGAGGTGACACAGAAGAGTCACAGTATTTACATTTGCTTCCAACTGTCCATCACACCAATGAGCTGGGAGTGACACCAGCTGAGTGGGGAAAGTGAGTGTGAAAGAAGCAGCCATGCATCTGGGAAGGATGCAGCCATTTACAGCTCGTTTGATGATCCTCTTACAAAGAACCTTTCATTTTACCATTATGTCTTCCCTTAGATGGAAACCAGAATACAGAGAACAGGCATTTACTCAGAAACTGTTCACTGAAACCCTCCTCCTTGCTAAGGTTAGTACTAGACGCAAAAACAATCTAGGCAACTGCAGAGATCTTGGCTTTATGAGATCTGGATGTGAGCAGACAAATACACAAACAGCTAGCTACTGACTGCCTGTCACTTGAGACACAGGTTTTTGAGACATTGTGATCTTGAGAAAGGCCATATAATTCGCTGGATAAAGCAGACAGCCCCAAACCATCATATCAATGTGTCTTTTTCTCAATCATGCCAACGGAGCAGGTCAGGGTACATGCTACAGTATAATGCATATTACATATAAAACACTTAACAAGAGATTGGAGATACAAAATCGTCATTTGCCTCAGAAGGAACACAAGCAAATCCAAATATGTGAGGGGTAAGAATGAGGTGCTAAGGGGGAGGAAGGAGAGAGAGAGAAGGAAGTGAGGAGGAAGAGACAGACAGAGATCGGTTATAGTAGGTAAGTGAGAGCGGAAACAAAGAGAAGTAGCAAAAAATAGGGGAAAAGAAAATAAAATGTTTTTTTTATTTGTATTAGAGGAAAGAGATTTGCAACCTGAAATTTTTCCCTTTTGTTTGTTCGTATAAAACTGTATTGAATCATTTATTGAAGTTCTTTTTAATATAAGCTGCATCGCTATGCCTAACTTGGCATTTAAATTAAAGATAAGAAAAGAAAATGAAAAACTGTGTAGAGAACTGGGGGAGGGGAAATGGACCGTAAGAGCAGAGAAAAGTGATACTTGGGGAAGCAGCAGATGGTGCCAAGCAATGCCTGAGTTTGAGTTTGAGAACGGAGTCCCCTTGAGGTAGGAAGACATTTCCAGATATGACAAACAAGTAGAGCTTGTGTTCAAACAAGTAAAGCTGTGTGTTCAGGTGGGAGCATGTTTGGGGCACTGGCATGTGGTGTGCATTTTTAGGGATGCAGGCACTGGATGGGAAATAGATTTAGGAAGGACCAAAAACCCATACAAAATGTAGGAATGGACGCTGTTCTTGGTCCTTTTCTACAGGCAACAGAAAGTCACAGAAAGATGATTTAATGAAAAATGACATTATGAATGCTGTGGTTGCAGCATGCAGATGCAATGGATGTTGCAGCTTGCCATCCAGATCCCATGCACAAACAAAGTCCTTGTGAGATGGTGACAAGGTTTGGCTGTAGAGCACTTGGGTAGCATACGTGTGGCCCTAGGTTTGATCCCTAGTACCACAAAAGAGGGCTTGGTGTAAGTTGATATGAATGTCATTCACTCCTTTGATGTTTGCATCTACTGAAAAGATTCTCCGTTAATGATGGTTGGGCCAGACCCTGACTTGGCCAGCATCTATTGCCTGATGAACTCAGGTGGGTGTGAAGTCCAAGTCCCACCCATTACCTTAAGGCTAAGCAACTATGCTCTTCACGTCTTCGGCAGGATCAGCTAAGGCTTCCACCAAAAGGGTATCTCATCCTAGCTTCTCCCCCTCATCCTACTATCTGTCCCTTCCCCTTCCTTCAAGAGCACTCTCTAACAAACTTCTCTACACTGAACTGAGTCTTAGTCAGCTTCCCAGCAAATCAGACCAAAAGCAAAAGACTAGACTGAAAAGAAAAGAGGGGTGCACTGTAAGAGACTTTGATGGCAATTCTGGTGCTTTTCCGCCCTACTTCTGTGGAACGGACGCTCCCCACAAGGGTTCTTATGCACAGGACATCCCCTGAACTGATGTAGACCATGCCCTGCCACATGTCTCCACCAGTAATTTTCCAGACTACTGGCAGTCTCCTGGACTCATTGATGCTCTCTAGTGACTGAATTAAGCTTTCATACTCTTCAGAAAAACAGAAAGAAGAGTCTTCTCCAGTTAAAACACTCAAAACAGAAAGCAGCAGTGCCACCAGCCAGCACAGGAGGGCAGAGAGGATGGGTCAACTGTGAGAGGAATTTGGGAAATGAAATAATCATAGAGGCCAGCTGCTTATTGCATCTGGCCTCTTTGTGAAAACAAGCTATTTCTGAAGGTCTTTTAAATATCTCCATGGAGCTCCTCCTTCTCTTCCTTTTCCTCCCTCCCTCCTCCCTTCCCTTCCCCTTCCCTCTCAATCTCCTCCTCCTCTTCCTCCTCTTCCCCTTTTCTCTTCCTCCTCCTTCTTCCCCATAGTATAGATTAATGGGATTGACTATGATTTGCCACGTTATGCATGTATCTAAGCTTTTAAAAGTCTTTGTATATGAACTGACTTGTAAATACTGTCAGAATGAAACTGCACACAAGGCTGTGCTATACCCTGCTCATGATTGCTTAAATTGCAATCATCCCCTCAGAATTTGCAAGGCTTTGGTGCTAGAACTCCCTGAGGGGTCAATGTTCAAGTCCCATATCCAAAACAATGTGGTACTCACCAATAATTTTTGCACATCCTTCCATATACCAGAAAATCAGGTCTAGGTACTTAGAATGCTTAATATGGCATAAATTTCATCTAAATTGTTGTTGTCGTGGATTGTTTAGGGAATCCTGTCAAGAAAAATCTTGTTAGTGATAGAAGGAAGGCCAGTTCATACTGACTCACATGAAGCTGCCAACTGATCAAACGTCTGGATGATCTCCCTTTAAATATGTGGATATCTGGCATCCTACCTTCTTATCCTGAGCACCCCAATATAGCCCTGACAATCAGACAGGTTTGCTTTCATTGCCTTGGCTACCTATGGATGACATAAATGTTATCCACAAAGTATATGTAACATAAGAAGAGAAGAGTCAGCACACACTGACTATCTCTGCTCTTATTGCCCATTCTGGGAGGAAAAAGATCATTATCTTGAGCTGTCATGTGAGTTCCCACCCCATTCCAAACCTTACTCCCTTAAAATCTGCAGCCACACATTCAACCTTTGTGTTTATGTTTCCTGATGATCAATGATGTCGCTTTATCAGGATCTGAAATTGCCTAGGAGGCAAGCCTCTGGAGACATGTATAAGAAAAGGAAAATTCTAGCTGAACACTAGCATACATCACCCCGATTCCTGACTGTGCATGTGACTGGCTGCTTCAGTCTCCTGCCATGATGAACTGCACCTCAAACCGTGAGGCACAAACCCTTGCTTCTTTAAGCTGATTTCTCATACTTAGAATGTATTGCCCAATTTACAGTTTCACAAGCCTGCATCCATAAACTACATATGTGTATATGTACACATACAGATATCTATGAATGCAATCATATACTGTGAGAGTTTTCCCATGGCCTTTTTGTTTTTCATTCAAACAATATGATCCTGAGATGAACTCACATGAGTGTAGCTAAGGTAGATTGATTTGGTCACTCCTTGTCCTAAATACCATTGTATCTGATATTAATAAAAGTCCCAATCAGTCAGGAGTCAATAAGTTCTCTGACTCTCTCCAAGAGAAAAGAGACCTTTGCACACTCATGTCAGGTTTTCCATCCCGTAATGGGCCTGCTGGAAAACATTGTTCTTTTCCATTCTCCTCACCGCTTGCTTCCCACAGGGATTTTGAACTAACGTCACTATGGAAAATGTGTCCAGCGAAACACCCTCTTGGCGAGCCAGTCATTTAGCACCCTCTGGACAGGGTGGGAAACAGGCTCACCACCCCAGCTTCATCCCTCTTCCTTTCAATTCACTCCTCTGTCATCAAATAACCCTACTCCATGGTCAGCTGCAGGGGCCAAGCATCTACTATATCACGGGACCAGACCATCCCCAGCATCGTGGCCAATGGCTGGACTCCTGGCTATAGCATAGACTTCACCTCCCATGTAGGAGAAAGATCTTGAAAAGAATTATCTTCTGGTGTTCTGGGTTTATCCTTATATTTGGTAATTTTGCGCTTGGCCAAAATATTTAAGCCTAAAAGACAATTTCATGTGGAAGAATGGTCATATCAGGAGCCACTCCCCTCACTCCAACCAGCCAAACTGACAATCTGTTCTGTTGGCATACTGCATTTAGTACCCCACTACAACAGCCACTGGAAAATTCCAATCTGAGTTTAGAGAGGTGTGGTGGGACATAGTCTATGGAGTAAAAAGATCAAAGTTTTCCATCTAAACGGCACCAAAATGTTTCCTCACTTGGTTGATCTGCAGTTACTTATCTAAGAAACCATGGGCTTCTCCCAACCACCCCCTGGATTGTCCCCTTTATGTCCCTCATTTGCTCTGCATGAGCTTTTCTCATAGCACAAGTGATAGTTATATATCTCTTCATAACTAAGTTAAGGCAGGCATAGGCTAGGAAATTGTCTTATCCATCTCTGTACTCTAACTGATCCCAAGTTAGAGGTATAAAGGCATGCATAGAGGAAGCTTGTCAGGAGTCTGTGAAGATTGTCCTTAAGGTAACCTGAATACCTGAGTGACAGATAAGAAACTCACAGCTCAAAAATGTTGATATGAGTGAATGTCTTTAGGAAGAACATACAGGAAATCCTTGACTCAAAGGTAAGGGTTCATATGTAGGATACAAGATAATGAACACTGAGTATGAAGTATTAGGCCAGATAATTCTGGCAGATAAACAAAGAATACATCAGGCACTAAAAGAACAGCAGATCAACAAGCAAGACTTACAACCATTACACAGCTTCTAAGTCAAGTAGGTTACACCTAAGTGTGTGTGAGAGAGTGAGTGTGTGTGTGTGTGTGAGAGAGAGAGAGAGAGAGAGAGAGAGACAGACAGACAGACAGACAGACAGACAAACGCAGACAGAGACAGAGGCAGCAGAGACAGAGACAGAGACAGACAGACAGACAGACAGACAGAGAGTTGGCATAGAGGTATAAAATGGACAGAACTCTCTCTTACCCTATACAAACTCATAACTTAGAGAACTATCTACTTCATTTTTTAAGACAGGATGTTTGACTGGCCTGTAACTTGCCAAATATACCAGACTGTCTCTCCAGAGAACCCCAGCATTCTGCCTGTCTCCTTATCCTCAGTGCTGACATGACAAGTAAAGGCCACCATGCCCAACATCTGTGATGTGAAGAATGAGAATTGAACACAGAACTTGAACTTACAAGGCAAGAAGTTTACCATCTAGGATCTCAACCCAGATTATAACTGAATTGGCTAGTTTTATGTCAGCTTGATACAGCATAGAGTCTTCTGAGAGGAGGAAACCTCAACTGAGAAATTGCCTCCATAAGATCAGGCCATAGGCAAGTCTGTAGGATATTTTCTTAGTTAGTAATTGGTATGGGAAGGCCCAGAACATTGTGGGTGCTGTCACTCCTAGGCCAGCAGTCCTGGATCCTCTGAGAAAGCAAGCTGAGCAAGCCAGTAATCTCCTGTAACTACTCCACCATCTCCTACCTCCAGATTTCTGCCCTGTTTGAGTTCCTGCCCTGACTGCCTTTGATGATAAACTGTGAGAGGGAACTGTAGGCCATCTTCCTCTATAAATGAAACTATAATGAACTGTAAATGAAACAAACCCTTTCCATCCCACAGTGCTTTTGGTCATGGTATTTCATACAACAATAGTGACCCTAAGATAGCAACTATGTTTTGAAAGACCTCAAATGCAATGCTATTAAATTTGGATCATATTCATTTAGATAATGCCAAAAAAACAACTCCATGGTTCTTGAGGTCAATTGACTTCCTCTAAATAGAGCCTGAGTTGAGGCAAGACTATTCGAGAAAGCCAGTGTTTGTTCTCACATCAATAGGACCTGAGGTTTAAATCTGTCTCTCACTGTATTGGCACAAGACTGAATTACTTCCTAGCCTAACCTAGTGGGGTTCAGAGGAAGAGGCACGGCACTAACCCAGTAAATACCTCCTCCCCTTCATGGTCCTCTTGCTTACTCTCTGAACCTGGCCATCTTCCTCTGCAATGAAGATAGGGGCTTCCCCCTATGGATTTCATCAACTACAAAGCCAGAAAGCATGTGCAGCTCTTTAAAAACAAGCAGATATCACGTGTTCAATTTTACCTGCTGACAGTTCACTGAAGGTTTTGTGATGTCCTGAAAAGCATCCATCTTTCCCGCATGTCCGACATGACATTGAGCAGAGCAGCCACTCACTACATTTGACACATGTCTGCAGAAATCTGGAGCCAAGAGGGCTTTGCCTGGACAACTTCTGAGAAACCTGGACATCATATAAAGATTACCGTGAACTGAGATCATCCTGGCCCGATCCACCTGCTTCCCATTCCTTATATCTCAAAGAATATGACATTCTGCCGAAAAGAAAAAGAAAAAAAAACCCTAAGCCAAAAATTTCTGGCCATTGAACTTATTTTATGAAGTCGGTTTTAAAAACAGAAAGAAAAAAATCAAGTGGAACATTTCATTCCAACCTGATCCAGAATCAATAGCACTGAAACCAAACCTGAGTATCAAGGCTCCCCGGGGTGGGGGTGGGGGTGGGGGTTTCCCTCATCAGTGTCACAAACGGAAGCATGGTAAACATGAAGTGAGGAAGAAATTTACTCCAAGAAATTACTAAGGAGTAATATATAAATGATGACATTAATAAGCTGCTTAAATGTTTGGTACTATCTATAGAATGCCAAGGCCCTGGTTCATTCCATATATTTAGTGAAAATGGGAAGTGACAGATCAAGCTCTCAGCTTCCCCGGACTACATAAACGGCCTGAGAGCAGGAGGTTGAGATGACTGAGTCTGCGCAATGGAGGAGGGACAGACAAAACCGGAAGCAGTGGTGTGAATGGATTCCGTGGTCCCATAGGCAGGGCTCTGAAACCGGAAATAGAAAGCTCAGCATATATTTCTCCTCACTGAGCACCAGTTTCCACCATGCTGAACTGGAGATCCAAGGTCCCACAATTCAAAATCCTCTGGCAGAGAAAGACCTGTGAAGATGAAGAGTGTGCTTACTCAGAGGGTTAGAGGCCCAGGCACGTTTGAGAGCCTTCCTTGAGTTTATGGACCTGCTGTTTGTAATAATGGCAAAAACATTCCCCAGTGGACTAGCAGAACATTCTATTCAGGAGGGGAGCAGGGTGACAAGAAATATTTAATAACCTCTCTAAACATCTATACGTCTTTCTACCTGTCAGACCAATAACCAAACCATTAATTTAAATGTTTACAACAGAAAAAAATTCAGGGTGCCGTTTTTAAAAAAATAACAGAATTTTAGTGTACTGTGTATCTGTGCAATGATCCAAGCAGTATCTCATCTAAGATGATTTTGGATGGACACCCATCAGAAAATGGGATCTGGAGAGCTTTACATCACAATTTTTCTGAGATTCTACAAAACTGATAACCCCAAGTTGTAAATGTTCACTGCCCATAGGCACTCCAAGCGTCACCCCCCAACTAGCACAGGGGCTCATTAGCACAAGCTGAAGCAGAGTACGTCTGCAATAATGCAAGCACTGTACACAGGGAGGAGCTCGGCTCAGGTGAAGTCCAACCGCTGTTTATCTTGTGTTATATTTTGCGTATACTCATATGAGGACCTGCCTTTGGGGCTCACAAGTCCAGTGGTTCTGTTATTTTGAGAGCTGCTTGGTGGCACTGCCAAGGACGAAAGAGTACTTGTCAGTCTTCTATCTGGCCACCTGATCAGAATGGCATAAACAATACATTCAGAGTTGGCAGATGAAGCTTAGAGGTATGTGCATGGAGGCCATGTTGAAAATTCATAAGGGGACATAGAGAATTGTGGTGAAAATGAGGAAAGTATTTTTTAAGTGAATCTGTGGAAGAATAGATATCTTCAGTTACAGGCTGGTCTACATGAGGTCATACGAGGCCAACTCCGAACACTGATCTTTGTAGCTCTTGAGACTCTAGAGGCCTTGGGTCTAAGAAGCTAATGGACTTGGAAGTCTCTCTGTGTATGGGGTGCTGGGGTGATGTTATTGTTGATGTCGGGAAAAGTAAGGAACATAGTGTTCAATTCTTTTCGGATTTCCTAAGAATTCTCTTTCACACAAGGCTGCTGTCCTGTGCTGTATCAAGGTACACAAAACAGAAATGGCATTGTTTTGTTTTCTTAACTGGAAAAAGTAGTTCGCTTTCTAGGATCTCACGGAGACGCGTGAAAAGGAAGGAAAGTATCTCTACCAATCCAGCGATGACCATCCTTGTCATAGAGCACTGCATCTAAAGAGAAACTGCGACCCAAAATCACCAACCAACTCTGAGATTTCCTTACCCAACTTCCAAAACACCAGTTGAAATCTCTAAAATATGCTTTACACAAGGTAAGATTTGTCTAGCCTGTAAGGGGTGCTTCTATGGTTTATACTGTGGGCCTATTAGAAGAATATCAGGAATAGGTTTTGTTGTTGGATCTCCGAAAGAGTGACAAAATTATCTCTCACGTCTTCTAAGCATGTCTCTTCATTCAAACACTCTGATCCTTCCTTCTTTCTGCGAGATGCCTGTGTTGACATGGCCCCAACCAAGGGCAAGTTTATCACTTGACAGCCTGAAGTTTCTGCAGAGTAGCATGTACAAAAGGCCTTGGCTGGGAAGATCGCCATGGACACGGCTGTGGGCTCCTGCCTGACTAACGTGTAATTACAGTGAGTTCATGGTTATCATAATTGTCCATCATCTCATGACCGGGCCACACAGGAAAGGTGTTTCCTCCCAAACTTAGAGCATTTGGACAACTGTTTACAATAGAAATAACACCGGGGATTTGTCTGGTATGGAATAGCAGGTCATTTAAAGTCACATTCTACTAACAGGAAGGTGTGTAGGTTTCTGATGCCTGGGAGCTGATATGCTGTCATTGTTATCAAGGCCCCACTTGAACTGAAAACAAAAATAATGACCCTCCAAGCCTATACTTTGAACTAAGGAGAAAATGTTTTCCCCAAACTAATTGGTCAAAACACTTGAGAAATGTTTGGGGATGATAAAGGTAGTCCCAGTTCTAATCCATAATTTATTGCCCTGCCTCTTGAATTCAGGTTATATCCTAATAAGGTCTGTTTCCCATTAACATGTTGTGTATTTTGTACTCAAAAGGTATACATAAAGTGTTTTATATCATTAGGTATAGAGAGAATCAATCATCACACAAGCAGAGTCTGAATACCTAGTTCAGGTCACCTGATCTGGATGGCATAAACAATACATTCAGAGTCGGCAGATGAGGCTTAGAGGTATGTGCATGGAGGCAGTGTTGAAAATTCGTAAGGGGACATAGAGAATTGTGGTGAAAATTCTCCACAGCTAGGTATAGCAACAGGTGGATATCTAGCTGCAGCAATGATAGAGGACACATAAATTTCTAGAGAAAGAACTTTTGGTAGAACATAGATGTTCGTTTAGAGAATTGCACATTCATTAGCTGGAACCATCTGAAGTTCTGAGAACACAAATTTCCACAGAGCCTCTGTTTGTGTTCATTAAAAAAATAAAAACAGTAACCTAAAGTCTCCCTAATGGGCCACAGTGGTTGTTCAAGTCCACAGGGTGAACAGACACAGGAACAATGTTATAAACAAACTTTCAGAGTGTCAAAGCTAGGGAGAAAACTTACTAAGTTTCTAGTTGGGTCTCCAGGGTCAGTTGATGTGTCTGGTGATATGATATCCTCCTTGGCCACTAAATTCCCATATAATCTCTCCTAATATGGCATACTTCCTGCTCAAAATAATCACTAGTTCAATTAAAGTACACGTACTGTTAGACACACCCCACCATAATTATCCTTACTCACTCACTGAAGTGCTGAGACCCAGTGAGACTTCCTTTACTACTCTTGTCTCCATGACATAGTCACCCACCTTGGTATCCATTCATGGTTCTGACCCATCACTGCCATCCTTAGCTATACCGTGGGCCTTATTGATCAGTTCTGCCCTACTCTGGAACCTCTCTTATGACCTTTCTACCCTTGGGTGACCATCTCCCCACTACCAACCCACATCTTCTGCTATTCCTGTATCTACAATTCTTTAGACCAATGGGGACCTCCAGTTTACTGGTTCCACAGTCTGTTCCTTTTCAATACCTCCACCTTGCACTCAATTTCCTCTTACCCACATGGCTTTCCATAATCTATCTTAAAACCCCTGTCTTGCACTTCAACTCCCTAGCCTCCCTCTATCAGTTTGCCCTGGAAAACTGAAAAACTCTAACCCTATTCTGTAATGCTGGGTGGGAGCCATCGTATTAATTCTCAGAATCAGAAATAATCTATGGCTCTAAGACATTAGGAACCTGGACAGATTCTGGGAATGCAGCAATTCCCTCCACCCAGTAAGTTGTCAGGCTTGTACATGTACTTCGTGATATGCAGAGGAAAGGAATTAAAGCCTCATTAATATTAGATTGAAACTGAAAGGAAGTGGAAAGCAAGAAGAATTTTAACTCCTTTCTGGAAATTAAACACCTGGCTATAAAATGAATAAAGTAATTGGAAGTGCTAAGGCACTGCAGTCAGAGCCTAGACCTGGACAACAATGCAAAGCTTTCCCTCTGCATTCAGCGTTGCCCAGTGCCTTGTAAATGAGGGTGACGAGTCCCTCCACAGTACCAGACTCTCGGGTCAGTGTCTCTTCCCATTACCTTGTTCATTCTGAAGATTTGGTTAGGACATTTCTTTGCAGAACAGGGGAATAAAAAGGTAAAGTTCATGCACCTCTCTAATCAAAACATCAATAATTGCCCATCATATACAATTGGGAAAATGGAGACAAGAAATATCTGGCACCAAGCGAGCAGCCGATGATTGTTTTGCTACATCATAAATTAGTGTAGATAACATAATGGTACATGCTGTTGACACTAATTGGCTTAAATTGACATAGTCTCCTAGTAGTGACCATTTAAATTTCTTCTTTTGAAAAAAATCTATTATAAAACACATTTCCAAGGATAATTATCTTTAATAAAATCAATGTGTGTGCTTCTGACTCTTTGCTTTTGTTAAATGACATGGGAAAGAAGGGGGTAAAAGAATCAACGGCTGTGATTGGTTTTAGAGGATGCATTCAGCAAGGCCAACTTGCCTTTTGGATATTTTGTACTGATTAGTTGGTTTTTAAATCCATTTTTTAATTAAAAATAGAATTACGTCACTTTCCCTCCTCCTTTTCCTCCCTCTAGTCCCTCCTAGGAATGTACTTTCCCTCCAACAATGAACACTAGGCTGTTTGATAAAACTCAAGGAATCATAGTAGTTTATGTTTACCAAACATTAAACATATAAGTGTATATATTAACCTCCTGGCTTTAAAATGAACAAAGAATCTGGAAGTGCTAAAGTGCTCTTTCTGATCCTAGACCTATCGGATAATAATGCAAAGTATTCAGCACATTGCCCACTGGCAGGCAAATGAGGTGCCCTGTATAGAGGAAGTCAGGCCACTTGGGCTCACAGTGTTCACCACATGAGCCATAGACTAACAACACCCCAATGCCAAGCATAAGGAAACTTCTTCAGAATGGTTGGTCAGGGTAGTGCAAGTGATCCCCAAAACAATGCAGACGATTGATGTAGCCCTATTCGCCTCTCTGCTTGGAGATAAGCCACTACTGCTAAAGATACTGCGCACTCAAAAAAAAAAAAAAAAAAAACAGAATTCTGATGCTGCGAGCTGAATCTAACCTGAAAGCTGCCCTCTGTGGTCCAGCTTCCACGGAACCAGAAAGTACTATTGGGGATTTTTGTTCCTTGAAGTGGAAAAGATTCTTGGAGGAAAAACACATAGTTCTTGAAGAAGAGAAGGTTTAAGCTTGCCCGTGGCTGGCATTGGCCTCTGGGATCATGGTGCAACTCACTCTTCCTCAGCTATAATTGTAAGGGTGACATAGTTCTGAAACTCGGTACAGAATTTCTACAATAAAATCAGCGAAAGTTGTGGCTCAATGTAGATCTCTAATCCCTCAACTCATGTAGTAACCTACTGCTGCTGCTCCCCAAATTCAAAGTACATTCAAATCCAGTACTAATGTATTGTATCACACACACACACACACACACACACACACACACACACACACACACACTTAAAGAACTCACAAACACTGACAAGCTCTGGGTTTCTATCAATCTCTCTTGAAGAGTGAGGACTGTGTTTCAAAACCCAATTGGAGAGGTTCATTTAAAAAAAAAAACATATAACAGGAAAATCGACTGCATACATTTTTTGGTTATTTTGACTTCAAAATATAAGTAGTTTTTCCCCTAAGGATCTCCATATGCTTTCATACACTGGCTGTTGTAATCCTGTACCTTAATAATCAAATTACCTGTTGTTTGACCCTTTGGCAGAAATATATATTGATAGTTTAAACTTTAAAAGCTAAAGTTTATTTAGGCTTCCTTATCTATGTTCCCATGACACTTCCTTCCTACCTCCATCCTCTGGCCCAAGATAGTAACAGATGCTATAAATCTTGCAGAAGCATCAGACATGAGCATTTCACATGGGGTTGGTCTATCTTCCCACTATCCTCATATCACAATAACAACAGGAAACATTTTTTGAGTATGCACTGGGTGTCAGATACACACAGAGACCTTTCATAGAGATAATATATCAAGACTACTGGATATAATTAATTTATTAATTCCACCAATATTATTAAAAAGTGCAGCACCCCTTGATAAATGAACAAAGTGTCATACTCACTGGTTAGGTCTAATTCTAAGACTTGGTTAAACATAAAATGACTGTGTGTCTTGGCAGTTTGTGAGAGAATTAGAAAGATACTGACTGACCTAAAACAGCCTTGAGGAGCAAGGAAGTGGTTCCATGCATAAAGGGCTTGCTCTGCAAGCTCCAGGACCATCGTTAAGACTCTCAGTGTCTATGTAAGAAGCTGAGTGTGGCTGTACCTCCCATGGCCACAGAACTGAAGAGTAAGAGACAGAAGTATCCTGAGAGCTTGAGGGTCAGCTGGGCTAACTGAATCAGGGAATTCCAGGTTCAGGAAGAAACCTCACCAGAGGGAGGGGGGAGGTGATAGATGATAGATAGATAGATAGATAGATAGATAGATAGATAGATAGATAGATAGATAGATAGATAGATAGATGGATGGATGGATGGATGGATGGATGGATGGATGGATGGATGGATGGATGGATGGATGGATGGATAGATAGATAGATAGATAGATAGATAGATAGATAGATAGATAGATAGATAGATAGGCAGATAGATAGATAGATAGATAGATAGATAGATAGATAGATAGATAGATAGATAGATAGATAGATAGATAATAGACTGACAGACAGACAGACAGACAGACAGATATGGGAAGTGATAGAAGGCAGCTGACATAGTTCATAGTCCTCTGGATACCACATGTATGCACTCATTTGCTTGTATGTATGTATGTATGTATGTATGTATGTATGTATGTATGTATACACACAACTGAAAGTAAACTAAAGATCATTTTAGAAGCTCTGTAGAAACAAGTTAAGTTAATGAATTTCTGTGTTAGAAACAAAAACTGGCCATTGTCTAACTAGGTCATACCTTTAAGTGTGGGGCTATCTTCCCACTTCACTGAAAGGATTGATTTCTGTACCAACAAAACTTTACAGGTAATTTATTCTCTGTCCCTTTAAAGTGGGAGTCTAGTCCAACGGATTGAAAACCTGGCACTACATGGACAGAATGTGCAATAGTTGTTTCCATACTTATTTCAAAGTTTGGAGTGGTTTTCAAAAGAAACTGAAGATAGCAGAACTAGTGCAGCTGAGAGACCGGTGCCATCGTTCAGGGGATGGGCAGGAGGTCTCCTCTTACACGTGCAGCACAGCTTAACCGGACTGAGCTAGTGAAATGCACAAGAGAGGGAGAAAGGAAGAGAGAAAGAAGGACAAAGAGAAGGAGGAGAGAATGGAGGATGGGAATGGAGGAAGAGAAGGCAGAAATGTCCGAGTCTGAAGTTGTATCTCTCAAACATTGTGCCTCTAATCTGGATTCCCCCAAAAATGTTATTTGGTTAGAGATTTTTCTTATTCAACAGTGTTTATGATTCTATCAAAAACCAAGAGAATTGAAACTGCATGCTAACAATATTTGAAGAAATACAACAACTGTGCTTGGAAGCCAGAAGAAGGCTGAAGTTACTGATGGTTTGCTCTTGTAGGAGTGTTGACTTACCCCAATGGGGAAGTCTCTGTGGTCAGAGCAAATAGGCTACACTGCTCATGGTTATGATGCTTTAACGACTCATCTGGATTTTGATCTATAGATTATTGTTTGGACTTTTTCTCTTTTGTGTGGCATTTTTTTTAAGGATAACCACTTCTGTGTTTCATGTGCTAATGTCCAAACCCTCTGTTCCGAAAGTGCTATCTATAGCCTGAAGCCGAGAAGAAAAAAGAAATAGCCTCATTACCTCCTTGCTAATTAAAACAAAAATAAATATAAACTCGGATGCTTATAGAATTTAATTCATTTCCCTTCTTGGAATCTTAAGCTTTTAATTTATATTGACAGAAGAAAACTCTGCTGACCAAAATCATAATGGGTTTGGAACAACTGGAGTGAACTGGGCAGGCATTTGGATGAATCATAATAAAATTCTGCCTTACAATCGCAGGGTGGGGAATGTCTGTGAGATTCTTACTGTTTGTATCTGGCTAACCAGAAATACCCTCAAAGAATCGTAACAGTCATCCCATGAGATTTTGGTTTTTAGTAGAAATTAGAAATCTCAATGACAATAGGAAATGGAAACAAGATGGTCATATTTTCAGTTTTTCTCAACATCAACTAATGTCTAAATAATATAGAGTGGAATGTAAGAACTCATTCTTGAACAAAACAAACCCTCTTCTACGAGACAAAACATGTCCCCCTGTCCAGGCTCTCCTAGCTAGTGATGATGTGAACACAGATGGGCTCCCTAGGTCCTTTCCTAAACAGCTACGTGTGTTCTGTGAGTTGCCAGTAAGGAAAGATGGTTAAATCATTAGCTTCTACCATCAAACTGGAAAAATAAAGTGACAACTTATGAGTGCCACCAAGGCTAGCCATTTTGCTAAAACTATTGGTTTAATTCCTTGTAGGATAAGTGGCATGTTCTTCCTTTCAGTAGAGATGACCATCAAAAATAGTATCTGCAACTTGTCCATAGTGGCGTAGGACTACCCACTAAGAACTTTAGCATTTAAAATTTTTGCCTAAAAACCACTAGGCCAAGAAGCAGTAGACAAGAGGAAATTCAAACATGTTCCCGAGAAAGCGCGACTCAGAAAAGGCATTGGAATTTAGGCAAGCAGGAGATGGACCACCGGGCATCTCAGCACGAGGCATGCTTCAGCATCTCTAACTCTTCAGTTTATTCTGGAGTCCACATGGGAAGATCTGGTCCCTGAACACACTCACATTCTGGGCATGCCCACAGAGGGGTGTGTAGCTCCTCCTGCATCAGTAGCACCCCTCTTAGATCACACATCAGCCTCTAAATTTGAAATGTTCTTGTTGAAAATAAAAAAAAAACCAGCTTGGGACAAATGTACACTGTTTTCCTAGGGCTGCTCCATTATGAATGTAATTGTAATGGGATATAATCAGAAAACTCAAAAAACGATTCCCTGTATGCTGAAAACTCATATTTTCAATCCTTGTAATGAGTCATTCGATGGATAATATTACCATGAGAATCTCCAAATCATAAACAATGCCTGTCAAAGTCCACAGTTATGACAAAAAATGAAAACCGATAATGTATTCAGCTATCCAAAGGCAACAAAAAGACAACTAACTTGGAGAGAGTGACTAGCTAGATTTTCCTCAAATTTATTTTGACTGAGTGGTCTTGAGTTGTGGTTAGTTTATTGATCTCTTCTTGCCAGCAATAAGAACTTTGTATAAATTAAACTGAGGAGCAGTTTATGTGTTTGCTGTGTTTTCAACAGGACTCAGAATATTTAATCAATATATTATAAAGGTTCAACTACCCTGGAATGCAGTTTTCAGAGAAATCAATTGGTGGCCTTCACGAGGTCTATTCTGTCCATACCAGACATCAGAGTTGGAATATCATGCTATATTGATTGGATCATTCCTGACCAATTGATTGGATTTTGCCCCAGACTCTCAGACATGTGTAAATCATTTTTCTTCATACATAGTATCTATCTACTCTGAGACCTCATGAACGGCATTGGGAATGCAGAAATAACCAGAGCACCTAATGAGGAGCATAACAAATTAACCATTAATGATAGCATAGTCTGGTGACAGGAGGCCAGAGGCCCTTTGGAGTCTTAGCTCAGGACCTTCTTCAGCAAAGGTCAAGGTAATTTTTTAAGAAAATATGAAGCCAGATCAGTGTCCTAGATAACAGATAAAAGGCTACTGGGTAGAGACAAAGCAATGGGGTTGCAAAGGAAGGGAGCCTGGGCATAGTCGATATGGAGGAAGGAAACAATACTGAGACTCTGAGCATTTGATTCTCTTAAAAAGAGAGGCTGACAAGGTCTGGGATGTGATGGAGGTGATAGCCCAAGCAGGTTAACAGATGTCAGGAGGCAGAATGAGGGAGTCAGACTACTTGCTAAGTTTAGAGGAGCCTGGAATAAGGGAGCAAGTCATGAGAGCAAAAGACTGAAGAGCCAAGAGGTTATAGGTCCATTGGACCAGCCATGGAAAGGTTGTCTTGAGCAGTCTTCTGCCTATTTTCTTCAGAGAGCTTCACCTCCATTCTAGTCTGCTATACCAGATCAGGAATAGTCAGAAGAACTGTAGTTTAATTTGTATCTATATAAATAAACTTTTCCACTGAGAATATTATTTGAATCCAGTCAGAAAACACAAATCATTCTAGGGATCCACTAAAAAGGACTTTAGCACAAGGAATTGGTTATATGTGTGGTTGAGAAGATGGGCAGGAGATAATGAGTTCACTCAAAGAATAAAAATGGTCAGGAACTTTTTTCACACTTCAGGTTTGAGAAGTCCCAGGGCTGTTTATCATCAGGAAGATATTGGAACCACAGTAGTCCTGTCCATAGGATCTAAAGTCTTAGAGAGATTGTGGTTGACATTAGGGATGCTACCAGAAACAAGAGTTAGATGGAAATTGCCCTGAATTATCTGTTGCTGCCTTGTATTTAGCTGCCAGCTCCATGTTTTCCCAAACAAAGTTGGGATCCAGACAACATAGAAGATAAAGAACAGGGGGAAATAAGGGTCAGTAGGGTTTCTGAGAACACATAGACAAATGACTGACAAAGAGATGAGTAAAACAGAGGATGTGGACAGGGCAAGATTATGGAGTATCATGTGTACAATGTCTTCTTTGGGATAGAGGAAAGCTGAGCAGCTCAAGGGATGCTCATCTTGATGCTTTTCTTTTCCCTTAACATAATGTTTTCATCGATTCTCTAGGACCATCATGCCATGCAACCCAATCCCTCTCACTTCCCAGTCCCTCCATATCTGCCCTCCATCCCTGTAACCTCCCAACTAAAAGGAAAGAAAAATTAAAATAAAATTTAAAAAAAGAAAATCCTTCTTGCTGACCCCTCTGGGCAATGACCTACTCGTCTGTCAACTGCAGACAGTTGTAGCTGTTGCTTCTTCAGCTCTGCCATGTCTGTACTGCTCTACTCCTCCATCTTTTCCACTGTTTGTCCTGCATCTGCTCCCCATCTAGTCTAGTGGCTTTGGGGACTTCAAGGTTTCATGTTGGATTTCCTTTTCCCCAAACAGCTTTACTTGCAAATGTTTGCTGCAATAAGTCATTGGTGTGTTTCAAGGCCTCTGGCATCTGCTACACTATCAATACTGGGCCCTCATCAAAATTCCTCCCGAATATCCTGCTATCACCCTGAGTCTTAGAGATCCTACAGGTTTGTTTCTGCAGGACTAGCCCCTTCACATGCTCCACCAGCTAATACATGGGGCAGATGTTGGGGAGGGCTAACTCAAGGCCCTGGAACTGGGATTAGATGATAGCTGAGTTTAATCAGCCCCAGGTTCCGGTAACCCCTTCCCCCATCCCCAGGTGAGGGGAAGGGCCTACTTTCACTTGCCATGCCACATGTGATGATTTGTACATGCTCGGCCCTGGGAGTAGTACTATGAGAAGGTGTGACCCTGTTGGAGTAGGTATGGCCTTGTTGGAATAGGTGTGCCACTGTGGGTGTGGGCTTTAAGATCCTCATCCTGGCTGCCTGGAAGTCAGTATTCTGCTAGCAGCCCTCAGATGAAGATGTAGAACTCTCAACTCCTCCTGCACCATGCCTGACTGGATGCTGCCATGCTCCCACCTCAATGATAATGGATTGAACCTCTGAATCTGTAAGTTAGCCCCAATTAAATGTTGTCCTTCTAAGAGTTGCCTTGGTCATGGTGTCTGTTCACAGCAATAAAACCCTAACTAAGACAGGTCAGATCAGCCCTCCTGGGTACAGCTGCCTTAAGGGGTGGGGCCAATTCAGCAAAGGACTTGGGCACCAATATCCACATGGTCTTTGGTGATAACACAGGCCTCAGACATTAACACAGACCCGACCTGCTTTAGGACCACAGATCCAGACATGGTCCTCAGTGGCAGGTGGGCCAGGACATCACTGTGACCTCAGGTGGCAGCACAGGTCACTCAGACCAATATGGCACCCAGTAGCAGCATAGGCCCCCTGATATCAATATGGTCTCAGGCAGCAGCATAGACCACAAACATCTGGATGGTCCTTGGTAGCAACACAGGATAAGGACATAAACATGGCAGCCTAGGCCCAAACATCACTGTGGCCTTGGGTAGCTTTGAAGTTCTTCATATCAGCCTGTTCTTCACACTGTCAAGTCTTCAGTGCCTCCTTTTTCCACAGTGCACTAACCACTCTGCTTCTCTTCCTCTCTCATCTCTCCACCACATAGTCTTTCTTTCCCTTCTCTCCATCACATATATGTTCATCATACCAGCCCTAAGCCACAGGACCAGGCCAGGCACTTGAGTGTCTTTCTGTGGCCATATGGTAGGTGTTTCTGATCTTGTTGTTTATAAAGATGGTTCTGAGTGTATATGGAAGATCAGTTTCAGAAGTGAGACTGTAAAAAGTCTGGATACTACTGTGATTTCAAAAAAAAAGGTCTGTCTGTTTAAGTAGGATTAGGAGATTCTATATTTAAGTCAGGGCTTTCTAGAGGAACAAAACTCATAAAATGAAATATAAATAAATATGGAATATAATAAAATTTAGTTTGAGGTTATTAAATATTAAGATAAATATATATTAAATATATATTAAAAGGGTTTTTTTAGAATGGCTTACACTGGTGAGGCTGTGTAGTCTAATAATTATCAGGCTACTGGAGAGACTGAGAACACAGTAGGCTCTTAGTCCATGAGTCTAGATGTTTCCATAGTTTCAGTTTGATGCTGGGTATCATGAGGATTCCTGGAAAGTCACAGATCTTTACTCCATGTTGGAAACTAAGTTCTGATGTCAATGAAAGGTGAGCAGAGGCAACAAGATGGATGCCCATACCATAAAGCAGCAAAGGCAATGTGGGCTGGAGGGCTTGGAGGTTGGGGAACCTTCTCTCTTCACCCAATCTTTCCTAGAAACTACATCACAGCCCTGGCCAGAATCATGTCTCTTAGTTGATTATACAACCAACCAAGCCAACAGTCAAACAGCACCATGTTATTGAACATATCTATGTTCTGGGTGGAAGATAGGTAGCCATATTCATTTTGAATGGACATTTCATATGTAGCTGAGTGAAGTGGCATAAGGGACTTTTTACATTAAGCTCACTTGGCAGTATTATACTCTTTAGCCTTTTTTTTTTGAGCTGGGTTAGGGTTAGGTAAGCGCTCTACCACTGAGCTAAATCCCCAGCCCCACTCTTTAGCCTTTTTAAGGCTAGTTATGCTGGATGACTAGTTACAAGAAGTGCTTTATGTCACTTCCAGGCAAGTGCAGATAGTTACTAGTTTGAAACTCTCTTGAGCCCCATCATAATAAGGAACATGTGACATGGAACCCTGAGTCTCTGTTCTAGTTTCCTTTCCTTTTTCTATAAGAGACCATTACAAAAGGCAGAGAGAAGCTCTTTTTAGTTCATAGTTCCATGTGACAATCCATCACTGTGGGGAAGACAGCAGGAACATTATAGCTAGTCAAGATCAGAGAGAAACTAATGCATACACACAAAATTCTCAGACCACCTTCTCTACTCTTAAGCAATCTAGGATCCTTGCCTAGAGAATGAAGCTTCCCACAGTGGGCTTAGTTTTTCCATATCACTTAATACAATCTAGACAGTCCCCTACATGCATGCCTACAGGGCAACTTAATGTAAACAGTCCCTCATTAAAACTTTCTTCCCAAGTGATCCTACACTGAATCAAGTTGACAATTAAAAATATCACAGACCGAATAATCAGGCCTTGTGCAGTATACTCTGGCAAACCCTTAACAAAGAAGAAGCAAGCATTCAATGCACAGAATTGTTGATATTGCCATTTCAGCAGCACGACCTAGCTAATCCTGACAAATACTATCCTTGAGCAAACCATTGCAAGCCTTAATTTCCTCAGCTATCAAAAGTAGGACTGACACAAGTCTGACTAGAGTATTATAGTAAAACTAGCTCCTGAACGAAATTTATCGCTATGACCTTTCTTATTAATAAGTCAATTTATGGTACTACCAGTTCCTTTTTAAGATGTCATATAAAGAGGAAAGATTTCACTCAGGGTTGCATCTTTCTGCCATTTAAAAGAAAACTTTTTGTTTCAACTGCTGTTCTCCAGATACTACAAAGTCCTAGGTAAAACTTTGTATACTGGACTGACTTAGGAAGATTAAGCATATCCCTTGCTGCCAATATAAATAGATTCCCATCATGTCTGGAATGCCTTCTACAAGCCTTTATACAATGTGTCCATTTATATAACTTAACATGCTACTGTCAGCATTGGATAGACCAAATACCTATTGTTGTTGTTATTAATATTTATTGTTACTATCATTATTACTATTACTTTTATTATTTCTGTGTGTGTACATGTTACAATACAGGTGTGGAGATCATAGGACAACTTTACAGAGTCAGTTCTCTTTTTCTCCACCTTTATATGGTTCCAGGGAGTCAAACTCAGGCCAGCACTCTTTTACGTTAAGTGCTTTTGTCTGATGAGCCATCTTTCTGGGTCTCTTCTAAATTCTAGATTCATTTTATTCAAATAGTAATCCCGTTCGATGTACACAGAAATTTTGGTCTTTTCATGGTAGCTAGAGTTGCCGAAGCTCAATTTAGGATAGATGACTTGAGAACCAAAAATGTACAGTTGAAAGGAGAATATCCAGAATTATTCTATTCATGACAGCAATTCACATGTTTGACCACATCTACACATGGCAGATATATATATATAAAATGACAAGTGGGGATATTTAGCTATTCCCTCAATAAACACTTCAATAAACCCCTTCTCTATACTCAAACTTCAAATAGCAAACAAAAGTTGACTCTATCTCTGAGCACAGTTGCTTACCATCTGAAGAAGAGGTAGATATCACCAAAACGGTCTCAAACTCATACACTGGGAACTGGGACACATGATGCAATAGCTTTCATGCCATGAGAGTGTTGAGCCTTCAAACTAGAAATTCCAAGGGTGAACTTTCATAAGATGAAATGCTAACGCAAGTAGGTGTTTGTAGTGAGAGGAAAGACCATTCCATGCAGAAGGAAATCACATGCAAAGGTACCATGTCAGGTGAGGAGAAGAGAATAGAACTGGAGAGATGCTCTGAGGTAAAGAGCTTAAGATGGCAGCTCACAACTTCCTGGAACTCCAGTTCCAGAGGTAGCCCTGTTCTGTTCTCCTTGGGAACCTGCATTCATGTGCACATACTCATATATTACCATGCAGACATACCTATGACTAAAGACAAATTAAATATTTTCTTTAAAGTCTGGTCTTCGAGTACTAAAGACTAAGCCTGGGGCTTCAACATTCTCACCAAGCTCTAAACCCACTTAATATATTATTGTGAGAAAAGGTCTCATTAAGTTGCCCAAGCAAGTCTTGAACTTGTGATCCTCCTGCCTCATCCTCCCAAGTAGCTGAGATAACACATCTACATGACCAGGCCTGGCTGTCAATCTTATCTTGAGTAGAAAATGTCTTGTAGGAGAACAAGATCCATCCAAATGTAGCAGTGAGTTAAATGAGATATCAGGATATAAACTCTTCAGTCAATGACCTTGTTGTCATCCATTGATGTATCTAGAATAGTGCTGGGATTGTGGGATAACTCAGTAAATACTTATTGAATGAAAAGAGGGAAAAGATATGTGGATCCAGAAGAAGCGGGGATGACGAATGTTTCAGATGGCAGCATATGAGACCGTGTAGAGAGTCCAAGTGAGGTACGCCAGGGAGAAAGACCTGCTCAGGCAGAAGGCAGAAAGGCCAGAATGACTTAGACAGGATGAGTTCGCTGTGGCTGGAATGCTGGGTGCATGTAGAGAGTCATTGCTGGTGAGATCACAGAGGCAGGTTAAGGTGAAGTACAAGGGGGCCACCTTGGACGCCAAAGTTTTTTCCCAAGCTGGTCTGTGTCTCTTCACTTGGCATTTTGGCTTCTTACTCATGGGAACGTTGTGTGCAAGAGAAGACAGGGGCCAAGAAAGCCAGCTCTCTAGAAGCAAGAACTCCACACCAATGTGATGACAGATCTCTTTGTTTGTTCTCTATTTGGGAATTCCAGAACACAAGCCAGTTCCTCCTCAGGGGAGCCATCCGGGGCACGTCTTCCTTGTATCTGACACGTGGATCTCCCAGCCCCAGCTTATATTTGCTGT
Source organism: Rattus norvegicus (assembly GCF_021556685.1). NCBI lineage: Eukaryota > Metazoa > Chordata > Mammalia > Rodentia > Muridae > Rattus > Rattus norvegicus. The sequence continues at coordinate 76,375,564 of NC_141538.1, forward strand.
ACCCTTCAGGAGGCAGAGATATGGAGCTAAACGGATGCCAGCTGGAATTCCGGTCCGATCCATCGGGAAGCATGTGCTGCAGCTCCGCCATGCGGAAGTTCTAAAGGAGTGCTGATCCCACCGAGACTTCAGGCTCCTTCTGCTTGCCACTACTAATAGATGTCCAACTGCCTTGGACAAATCAGAGCTGTTGGAATAAATTACTGATCACAAGACTTCTGGGTGTTAGTTGGAGAGAGGAATATAATTCGAGAAACACGGAATTTTGAGATACAAGGAAGCAGTTGAGTTAGGAGAGATGGAGCAGTAGACAGCGCATGGAAGGTGGCTCCTGGCATATCATCCAAGTTTCATTAAGTGCTTACGCCATGCATCAGTGGATATCTGCAATCATCTCCATAAGCAGAATAACCACACAAGCCTATATCTTCTGTAGCCCGCCTATGTTCAGCACTGCGGACCTAGACAACGTCCAAGGTTTCTGCTCCTCTGAATCACAAGTGTAACATTCTTCTCCCTCCTATCAGTAGCTCTGTTAACCCAAGAAGCAGGGCTCATGGCCTCAGGACCCAGTTCTCTTTGTTGTCACAGACTTAACATCCTGTGACTCTGCTCGGGTCAGGTGCTTCTTTTGTATATGCATTTGAAGTTTGCACCCAAAAGGGAGGACATGCAGGTGACTGAGAATGGACAAGACACTGCTGTATCTCACAATGCAGTCCAGCAGCTAAAATAGACACAGCTAAGAATATGGGTCATAATAAGGATAACAAATTTAAAAGAAACACATACCAGCAAGAGATTTCCACTGTCACCTTCCAGCCTGACACCTTCTCATGTCCAAACTTTATAACTGACTCATGCCTCAGAGGCTCATCTTCAGGGTCATTTTGAATGTACACAGAATTCTCACTGGGAACTTCTGCCCCAGGCCAGGATAAAGGTGCTATAAATGTCCTTGCTCGGGGCCAAATCCCCTATTCAGAGTATCACCCATCAGCTGCACCCTGTGCTCTCTCCAAGACAAGAGCTCTCTCATGCACAAATGGGACATAAGGGTTGAGGGAGACATCAAGGGTTCAAGAACGGGCTTTACTCTATCTCTATACCCATACAAAACAGAAGCTTCATACGTGGGGACGCCTGCCCTTTCTGCAGAGGGTTAACTAGTCATTGGGCCAATGGTTCTGCCCTGTGATCAGTAGAGGGCTTCTTAGCACACAGTATATTTCTGGTGTCCGTGGCATCTTTGTATCATCCAGACCTTCCACCTCAGCAGGGATGGAGCCATGAAACATTCATTGCATTCCCGCTGTAAGCCAAGAATTCTCCTTATATTTTTTCAGACAATCCTCCGTGCCTTGTGAAGCAGGTATCAGGATCTCCCACTCTACAAATTCGAAAATGCAAGTTCTGATTACAAAGTCACTTGCCCGAGGACGAAGAATTGACCAATGGGCCAGTGAGACTTAAAGCCCCCCAGTCACCTGGTTTTGAACATGTGGTCATCTCTGTGCATCAAGTCACCTTTTGGCAGAATTGTTGTGAGAACAGGTCAGGGCCCAAACTTGCCCCTAAGAAGAGTTCAGAGTCACAGGGTTCAGGACTGATGGGGGACAGAGCCCTCCACGTCTAGAAGTCTTAAGCCACATGATGGCCAGATTGGGCAAGTCATAAAGGTTTCTCTCCATCCTGAGGTACTTCATTCTGTATTCCCAGAGATAGGGAACCCCTCCCAGGTTGCTTTCACCATCAGAAATACTCTCTTCCTTTACAGAAGTCAGTCCAAGAAACCCTAGAAGCACACAGGACTGGAATCAAAGCTGCTGCGAGGCCTCCCAGAGCATTCTGCATGGGGATGCTGACAGATTGCTAGAGCTGCTGGGAGGTCTGCTATGCTCTGTGGTAGGGCTGAGGACATCATCCATCCGTCCACATGAGGCTGCCTGAGGGGAAAGAGCCTTATGGCTCCCAGCCCAAGATGGCTTCCTTTCCTCCAGTCAGGCTTGAGAATGAAAATGACCTCAACTTCCATTGGCCTTTGAGTTCTTTCAAAGCAGCTGCCAAGTGGTCAGGGTCTCTAGAAGCAAATAGGAAGGCTCGAAGAAGCTGCAACGATCCCAGACATGCTCATTCTGGTCTCATCCAGGAAGTAGCATCTCACGGCACCACTAATGCATCTCATGGCACCACTAATGCATCTCATGGCACCACTAATGCATCTCATGGCACCACTAATGCATCTCATGGCACCACTAATGCATCTCATGGCACCACTAATGCATCTCATGGCACCACTAATGCATCTCATGGCACCACTAATGCATCTCATGGCACCACTAATGCATCTCATGGCACCACTAATGCATCTCATGGCACCACTAATGCATCTCATGGCACCACTAATGCATCTCATGGCACCACTAATGCATCTCATGGCACCACTAATGCATCTCATGGCACCTATATAGCAGGCCCCTAGGATAAAGACCACACAGTTCCCTAAGGGAATGAAGATAGAAACCAGTCTCTTAGTTCCTCCTTCTAGACACATTGCTTTAACGTTCACAGAGAAGTTGTACCCCACCTCTGAACAAAAGGATCGCTTCATCTCTTGAATTCCAGGTTAAAATCCCATACTGTCTGGTCGTGTCCGTTTGTGGTGGAATCAGAATATTGTGTGTTCAGTAGCAAGTGTTAGCATGAAATAAATGGAAGAGTAATTCCCAGACTTGTGTGTTACAGCAGTCTCTGCTGTATTTACTCAAATACTTGATCTTTCTCCCCTCCCAACTGTCTGAAGTCCAAGAAGGAAATGCTTGGGAACATTGTTTTCATATAGGCTCTCCTGTGCTGAGATCCCAAGGCTGTCAGCAGCCTTGGCTAAGGCAGGAGGCTTCAGCAAAGGTTCCAGCTGAGGAAAAGGGAGGGAGGCTGACTGCATCCTTGCCATTAATATAATAAATCACTTCCTCTTTAGTTTAAAGGGCAGCAATCACTTCTTTTGGAGCGTTTCTGTAAAACACTGCGTTTGCCTATTAAGCCACTGAGAAGAGAAATTAAAAATTAGTCACCTTTATTACTGAGTGAATAAAGGCACAGTAACCACTCTTGACAAGGAAGCAACAAGGAGCAGAAATCTCACTGAAGCAGCTGTAGGAAGAGTCTTCGCCGATGTTGGAGCAGCTTGGGCTCTGGCATCTCCTGTCACCTGTCAGCAGTGTGACCTAGAGATTTTTGTGAGCACTAATTTGGATACCAGTGACTGAGTCATAGCCTACTAAGAAAAACTAATCATTTTGTGAGCACTAACTTGGATATCAGTGCATAAAACAACCCAGTTGACTGAGTCACATCATATAAGAAAAACTGATCGTTTATGTTTAGCAGAATTGAAATGATTGAGCAAGTAATGGTTCACAAAGAAAGGGCTCGGCCATCAGAACCAGAACAGTGCTACAGGGCTAGCTCTACATCATGGGCAGACAGCACTTATAGGCAGGCAACAGAAGACAGGCATACAGATGACTAGATCAATTACAGCCTAGCACTGACATCCCATACCGTGTCTGAGGGGGTGTCTATCTTCCACAGAAGGCAGAAGTTAGATGACTATGATTCCTTGAGACTCTCCTATTGTGTTCATTACAAATATATACTAGAGTAGGCATTTCAGTTGGTGTGTGAATAAAGGCAAATTGTACTTTGTTTCTAACATACACTTCGGCAAATCTTTCACTTGCTGTGTGAATGCAGGTAAATTACGCTTTATTATCTAAGCACTCAAATTCAGAGGCAGCCAAATTTAACTACTTTCTCCAATGTGGAGTAAAACATACAGAAAACTGCCAAGTAGCCCTGTGGCTCAGTTGTCTCTAAGTGGATCTTTATGATATGACCGAGTCCAGATCGTAAATAATAAAATCAATGTTAGCTTTGAACAGAATGGGATGTGAAGAACAGCCGTGATGAGGTGAACGGGCAGCAGGGCCTGAAAACCACAGCAATGTTGTAAATACATTCCTTCATCAGAAATCGACTCGAGAGAGAGTCAGGGAAAGGCCTTTAATGTAAGTGGTGCCCAAGGGGAGCAAAGGAACCAGAGGACAGTGAGAGTGTTGGCAACAGTAGGAGCTGTTGGGGCCAAGGAATGCAACTAAGCCAAAACTCCCCCTAATGGCTTCAATGACAAGAGAGAGCCCCAGGAACAGGAGTCCCATCTACTGAGCCTTACAGTGTCTGAGAGTTACCTGCATTCCTTCCCAGGTGTCTACAGACTTCATGAGTCACATGGGGTGACCTTATCCCTGTACTCATTTCTCAGATACACTTATTATGTCTACCTGTGTTGATGTTTTTCTGCACAGCTGTCAGCCACAATACAGCGGAAGTGGTGGCTAAAGCTGCCAGCATTTGAGCCAAAGATACACCCATCTCCCAGAGCCGGTGCATGGGTGTGTCCAGGAGAAAGAGTCAAGCTCAAAGAACGCCTTGACCATTGTTGGGGAGCTGCTCCTCCCTGCTGCTCCCTTGTCATTTAGGCAAGGAGGATTAGGGTGTGCCTTGAGGTCAGCCAGGGGAATGCCCCATTTCCCCAAACGCGGCACGCAATTACAGAGGTCACAGGACCTGATCTTGTGAGCACACCATGCTTATACTAGAGCCTAGGAAGCTAATGATTTACCTCATGTCCCTCTGTCTCCTTAAGTTTCACAAAGCTAGGACACCTTTCACACATAAGCCACTAAATAATGTATCATACATTTTCTACATGATCTTCCCAACCTTTATGTCTGTGACCCATGAAAGCTCTCATTTATCCCATACAGGTCTGCTTAACAATGACCACCATCTACAATCTACACAGGTAAAAATGACTTCACTATAGCGTCAGGCCCTCCACTGCCACAGACAAAGTGAGTGAGCATAGTTAATGCCACAAGGAAGTAGAAAATCTACCGAAGAAGAAAATGGCAAGAGGCATTGGGTAGTTAATAAGTAGAAAACGTCCCCAGACATACTACATTTCGGAATACCCACACCCATCACTCTCTCCTTTTCTGACCTTACTATGTGGGAACTTACTAAAGACTTCCGAGCCATGTTTGGTTGAACCCAAATTTTCTCACACATGTATGGCCACAATATGACCTCTCTTGGATCTTGTAAAACACCAACTTAAAATCTTTAGAAAGTCTAGTGAGAGGCTCCAGCCTTGTGTGTTTGAGGCATATAACATCTCAGTGAGATAAAAACGCGATCCCTATTGCATATAGCAAGATATCCGTCGATGAACTGAGTTGCAGGTCTGGCTTAAGTTAGAAACAACAGAATCTGAGATTTGAAACCAAAGGTCTTAGTGATATACCTTGGCCTTTCCCATTAAAACCAGATGGATCGATAATCAAAATAACCAAGACAAAAAAAAAAACAGATTGTGGTGAACTTTGAAGCAGGAAGGACTATCAACACAGTGAATGAAGGGCAAGAAGCCTCTTCTGCTACAGATGGATCTAAGTAAGCAGACGAAGAGCAAAGAGATGGCCCAGGAGCCTCATCCCACTGGGATCTAACATGGGAGAGATTGGTGTCATGGTTCATGGGAGAGATTCAGTCGTTCTGGTATTACTATTTTTCTACCTTTGCTCACCATCCTAGTGTCCATTGATAGCTGACCAGCTTCTGTTCCATGTCAGCCTTGATGTCTTCATAGGAGATGGAAGAGCCTTTAGTATCTAGCAGCTTCCAGCCTCCTTAAACCCTGACTCTCAGCCATGTGAGTCTGCTTATCAGCGGCTTCTTCCCCAGACTGTCAGACTTTGCACATGTCTTCTCATTGAATAAAAGTATCTCCCAACTCCCCAGAACCAACCATCTGTGTAGCCTACCCCAGGCCCTCCGAGCGGTAAGTTTAGAGGCCTTTGTATTTTCTCACAATGCTCTGGCCTCTGCCATGGCTCTGTACTCTTTGGTTTGTGGGGTTAGGGATTTCTCATTCACAGACTATTTTCCAACCATAGATCAGAGGTGATCCTAGAATAGGAAGAGAACACCCTCCCTCCAAGCCACTTATCTTCCAACCAATGGAGAAAAGCAAAACATAGCATCATTACTGGAACAAGGTCAACTGATTGACAGTAATAACTATGAACAATAAAGGAAGGGATCTGCATACGTTTATGAATCAGAAGCTCATCTCATATAATATTCAACTGCTTCAATTCTGTTGATAAAATATCATTGCCACAGCCTGATACGTCAGAGTGACTTCGATCTCTCAATAAGGGCTAAGACCTGGAGGACATGGGTTAGTCAAGAAGAAAAGACCTGAGTTCAGTAAGAGTGCTTGTTTGCAAGTATGAGGATCTGAGTTCAAGTCCTTAATTCTGGTGTTAAAAGCCAGGTATAGCCAGGAACATACCTGTATCCACGGTGCTATGAAAGGCAGAGACAAGAGGATTGCTTGTACTTGCTGGCTGCCAGCCCTGCTTAAGGTTTAATAAGAGATCCGTCTAACAGGAATAAAATGCAGACTAACAAAGTGAGACAACAGATATTTTCTTCCAGCCTGCCTGCACATACATACATGCACATATACCATACGCATGCACATGCATATGTGCATGCACATACACACACAAACATACTATACATACATAGATTTATAAATTTGATTTAATTGGCACAGTGTGCCAAGTGCTGTGCATTTCCTATGTGTCACCTAATGCCATTACCAACATGGAAGTTTACCTCTGTTAACACTTTCAGGCATGAAGGAGTTAAGTTTCCATGAGATTATGCTAGTTTGTCTAAGAAAACAATAGTGTTGGATTTTTGAAGCTTGCCAATTTTGGTAGCATTGGCCATGCTCTTACTTATCATATTGTAAGCATGGTGGATTAGTGAAGGCAGAAGTTACTCCGGGGTAGTATACTAATGAGCACAAAAGCAAAGGAGATGACATTGGATGCTCTCAAGAAACAGATTCCTTCCACCCGAAGGAGCCTTCTCCCAAGAAGCTACTGGCTGGTTGCATTGTCCACTAAAGACAGTGGATCTGTTGGCTTCTTGGGCAGGGCTATCTGAGTTCAAATAATTTCTTCTTTTAGGGTTTATTCTTATTTTTTATTTAAAAGTTATAGTGAATTGTATGTTTCTCCTATTGTGTCCTCCATACATTGTCTTTGAGGTGTTTCCTAGCTTATAAATGCAGGCATTGACATCCAGTGTTGCTCACTGAAGGGGACAATTAGAACCTACTCAACCTGATAGGGAACTTCCTAGAATCTAGGACAACAGAGAGGGTAATTTTCAGCCTCAGATGCTTGGATCACAAATTCTACAAAATTCAGTGACACTTTAAGCCTCGTCACTGGCCAGTTACTCTCACATCTGAATATTCTCTAAACATTGCCTTCTTCAGCTATAGAATTTCAGAACCTTATATGCACTTTTATGTGAAGATACAGATTCCTCATCTCTGGAATTAAAGCATAGCACTGGTCCCTACCAGGATATTAGTCACTGGAGGTCAAAGCACATGTCTGCTCCATGTCTATAGCCCCAGATCCAGCACAGACCAGGTCTCACTGTGCACAAAATAGACAACTGACTTTAGCACAGAGATAGAAGAAAATATATGATGGTATCACCGATTACATTCATGAATGACAATGTTCAAAGGAGTCAGAATAGATTTTGTTGTTTTCCTGACTCTCATTATATAAAATATCCATTGTCCCCACTGTGTCCTTTTCTCTCCTCTTCTTCAATTGGCTCCCTGGACTATAACTTCACTCTCGTATGCACTGCCTTCTATACTCAAAGACAAAACTGGGAATATCAGCATGGCAGCTGGATGTATTACAAGCTACTGGCAAAACTCAGGATCCTTGAAAGCATCCCTCAAGAGAGTTTAGTAAGAACCTAGACTATCCACCAAGCACTCCTGCCTCATACATAAAGAACAGAGGTTTAAGTCATGAAAAGAATGCAAAATCCAGGTAGAGAAAGGAGTGGGATATCCGATGTATTAGTCAGAATGCCAAAGAGATCACCCAAATCTCTAGGGTTTATCGCTTCAAAGACGTTCTGACTGATTGTGGCATATGTCTTACCAAGGACAGGAGAAAGCACAGCTACATTTTGTCATTCATGGACCTACTGTCATGGGGAGCTAACTATATATTAACTTATGGCTTGTGTCTGGGTTCAGTACTGAGGGAAAAGATGAGGGTACAGGCCCTCACTTTACATAGCTAGGCCTAAACTAACATCCACCACACCCACTTAGAGCCCACTTGCCATACCAGTAAAGAGACCAATTAAATGCATGAATGTTGTAAGCGAAGACATTCTCTGTGCTCCAAAAGAAGAGAAGGTTTGAAATTATACATGAATAGTTCCCTACCATAAATGATAAAGGAAGCCAGAATGCAGTTGCCATCCAGGGAAGTAATGACATAACTGAACTTAGTCCCACTCTCCCTAAAACAGGTAGCACCCTTCAATAGAGCAGTCCTAGATACAACTCACTGGAACCCACCTGACTCTATTGGTTGACTCCATGAAGACCGCTAAGAACAAGAACTGCCTGATAAGGACCCTAAAGGCAGACAGCTGATCGCTCCTCAGAGGCAGAGAAGAGTCTAAAGCCAAATCAAAGCTGGGACCATGCCATCTCCTGGCAGTGGCTGGCTTTGTGCAATACTTAAAACATAATCCCAAAAATAGGTTCAATGAGAAGTTGTCTGGTTCAGAAAACTACGAGAAAGAAGGGGAGATTTATATTCCTTCTAAATGAGAATGTGCAACTATGTTCTTAGAAGTTTCCTTCTGAGCATGGGTGGTTGACACTACCCAATTATGAGCAGTGGGGGGTGGGGCATGGCCTACATTGTCACAAATGCTACAATGTTACAAATACATTGAAATGTTTCATTAAGTAAAGACACACAACACATTCCTTACTTTACATACAAACATTGAGTGAAAAGGATTCATTTCAATAGAAAAATCAGTCTCTCTCAACGAAAATAAAAGTTAAGACAAACGCTGCTGTGAAGACTTGTCAAATTATCTACCTGAGTAAAAGACACCTCAACCAGGTCCCAGCACAAGGTGACTGCTGCAGAATCAGAGCAGGCTCTGTTTTCTGTGAGTGAGGAGAACACCAACATAGGTAAAGACACTGAACTCACATGCAGTATTATGCAAGTACTGGCATGTAAGTTACCTGCCAACGGAGACAACCTACTTGACTTACAAATGGTAACAACAATATTCATATCAGAAAATTCACATTTGAGACAGATCTTGTGGCACATTCCCACAAATCAAGCGACTTGGGAGACTGAGGCAAAAGGAAAGCAAGGTCAAGGTGCTCTTGAGGCACCAGGCAAGTTCAAGATCAATTTGGATAGCTTACAATGACCTGCCTCAAAATCAAAAACTAAGGGGCTAGGAGATGGCTCAGTCCATAAAGTACTTGTCTGGAAAAATCACAAAAACCTGAGGCTGGCACTGAGAACATTTGTAAAAGATGTCAGACATGATTGTGTGCACTTGTAATCCTAGTACTGGAGAGACAGGGACAAGTGGATCTCTGTGGTTCTCTGGCCAACATGGTCTACTTGGGAACTTCCAGACTGATAAGAGACCCTGTCTAAGGAAAAATTGGACAACACCTAAAGAGCAACATTCATTCTGCCCTCCAATCTCCACACACATGTGCATCTGAACATACACAAAACTGTACACACACATGTGCATGCGCACACACACACACACACACACACACACACACACACATACATGCACGTACACACATGCACACCTTCCTAACCAGGAAAGGGAATATTATTTGAAATGTAAATAAAGAAATATATCCAATAAAGATATTGGATATATTTCTTTATTTATCCAGAGGTACAGCACCTGCCTAGCATGCTCAAGGCCCTAGATTCGATCTCCTAGTGTGGGGAAAGGAGAAGATTCACCCAATAAATGTAAGTGAATGGGACCCAGCATGACCTGCCTGGTAGATAATCATTCCTTAGAGCAAATGACTGTCAGAGCCACAATCAAAAGACTTGAATTTCTATCAAGCAATAACAAGATGAAGTGGGTCAAATCAATGAAATATGAGGCTAATCTTCCTTCTCCAAAACAGGAAAGACAAGGGTTCCTCAGCCTTTACAACAGAGCTCTAGAGATGTCCAAATAAAAGGCGAGGAGACATATGGACTCCTCTAGAAGAGACAGTAGAGAGATGTAAGCTATGGGGACATGTCTTCACTGAATAAGGACAGGGGTCTTTCCCCAGCAGGGAGCAGGGCCCCCCTCTTGATCACAACACATGGCAAGCAAATGCTCTTCCTACACTGTCTGCCTCTGTCAAATGGATTCAGGCTAAGATGACTCTAGTTAACCAGGTTCATTCCGCTCAAGGGCACAGCACAGGAAACCACTGAGAACTGCCCTCCTGCTCTCCCGGTGTGGGACTGACAGAGCAGGTTCAGGGTGCTGAGCTGGCAGCTGCAGAAGAGGATTAGACAGAATCTCTCTGCTTCATCTTCACCTTACTGTGGTGTTCTCGGGATTTCCCACTTTCTGCTCTTTACCAATGGCAGAGTCCTTCTCATGTGGCAACCATAGACTCAGGCTAGCACCCTTTTGTTGGTGACTTCTATTTTGCATCTGCCCAAACAGCATTCCAATAACCCAAAGCTACCTTTTGGATTAATATATGAGAATCTTTTAACAAATGAGAATTTTTGACAGTTTGATTATATATATATATATGTATATACATAAAAGTGATATATATATATATACATATACACACACATATCCAACTGTCAAACATTCATATATAGGTATATATGGTTATATTTCCCTCCCCATTACATTCTGTTACTCATTTCCTATTCCTCTGAAACCCCCTTTCCTGTTGATTCCTTAAATAGATGTGCTGTCAAACTTCCTTCTAAGTATTTATGTTTATAGCAAGAGTCTTGTGCCTCCCTCAGCCACAGGCAGAGAAGCTCCGTTTTGCAGAGAGCAGTGGTTAATACAAAGACTCATATTTGGTCAAAGTGCAGACTAATTGATTGGTGACTGTACATCACTCAACCAGACACCCCCATACCCTCCCACATACACACACACACACACACACACACACACACACACACACACACACACACACCAAGGCCCAAAGAACAAATGAGATTTTGCTCAAACAAAAAATAAAATCCATCCTTTTTCTCTTCTGCATTAGGAAAGATATGTCAGAAATCCTTGCCTTTGACTGATTAGGAGCCCAGTTTGGTAAAGGGAGAAGAACTATACTTTCTCAGATGTTTCAACTGGCAGAGAATTATCACTCAGACACAGAGCCTGAAAGAGGAAGCTCAGAAGAATCTACTTGAAAATTCTTGTCAGCAAGACAAATTCCATTTCTCCAGGCCCAGGCCTTACTGTGGACACAGTCAGAACCTGGGTGGAATTCTGAACAATGCACACACCACTGAGAGGAATAGGAGCCTCTCTTCAAAGGCTCTACTGTCCTGGCTCACACACCATCTCTGTAGTCTCATGTGAGAGCTGAAAGGAAGTCAAAATAATCATTATGTTTTTCCCATTCTTTGGATTGTATAGGCTCCAACACTTGGTCCAACTGAGACCTTAGGAGCAAACCAAAGGTGAAGGGGACTGCATTACAATCCCAGCCCAGCCTACCTCTTGTGCTTGTCCACGCATTTCTCTTATCTCCTTCTAGCATCCTATATACTACATCCATCTTTCGTTTATATGCACATTAGAATATGAAGTTTATGCGGGCAGATATTTTTGCGTGCTCATGGATACACTTCTGAGCCTAGGCAATGCCTTGCACATAACAGGTGTTGAATAAACATTATTGGGTGGATGAATTCATTGCGTGGCCCTGGAGGTTTTGGTTACCCTCTTTGAACCTCACTTTTCTCTCTTATAATCTAAAGGAAGCCTGCATGGTCAGATTAGAGAACATAAATATGCCCAACTCAGCCTAGACCATAATGTGTCTGTTTTTATAATTCAATATTGGTGATGTGGGGCTATAGGAGTCCTAACAAAGGTTAACAGTCTCAATATGGGGATATCAAGGAAACCTGTCCTGTCTCAACCTAAAGAACAAGTGATAGAATGTGCTAGAAAAGAGAAAAGAAGAGTACAGATACGGTGGATGGCTAGGCAAAACTTCATGCTGCTTCAAGCCTACAACGACACAACTTTATTTTTTTTCCTATTGTCTATGCGCTAAACTTCTGGATCAGCTTTGGGGCCCTGATTCTAACTAACCAGAGGCAGGTAAATCCCCAAAGGTCATGGCAACATGAGGTCTCCTGTGGACACCATTACAGGCTGGGGTCGGTGTGCCGTGAACAAATCCGCAGAGACGGAGGGATCTGTGCTGTGACTACACCAAGTAAAACAAGAAGCCTTTCCACTCCATGACACACCTATGACTCAGTCTGCCCGGACAAAGCTGGAGATTAAGTTTCCTTGCCAAAGCTGCAAGGAGAAACATGACACCCTTTGCTGGCTAGGAGTAGAACACGCTTTATTAACCCAGCCTTAATTATATTCCATTTTGAGATTCAATAGTTTCGATTGCAACACTGCATGAAACCAGGGTGAGTTGCACCCCATGGGACTCCCATTGACAAGCGGTCTGGAAAGCAGTGACCCGCTTATGCCAGCCAGTCGGGAAGGCAGTGTGGAACCCATGCCCAGCCCCGGGGGAGCCCCTCAGACGGCTCCATCATGACATGGCTGACTTGGCAGCCAGTAGGTCAGGGAAACTCACTAGAAAAGTCAGAAGTGAATGTGGCAGGACTTATATGATGCCTTAAGAGACCAGGAACTGTAAATGCTACTGTCCCCACCCAGATGAAGCTTTCCAATTAAACATCAGCTTCTCTCCATCTTCACTTCTATGAGGAGACAGAAAACATCCATTAACCTCGAGGTAGGCATATCAGAGTCAACATTATCTGAATTAAGGAAATAAAACATTTGACTTTTTATTTTGAAGCCAGTTTCTCCACACATTTTGCCTGACTTCCTATGTTTCCAGATCAAGTCACTGAGACCCCTGTTTGCCCCAACAGCTGATATCTACAGGATAATCTTAACACCTTCCTAGTATTGACTACATTCTTCCTTAGGTAACACTGCTGAGAGGTTTATATAAATCCTTCACCGGAACACCACAATGTCTTTACGAGGTAAGCATGTACTTTCATTTGTCAAGTTCCCTCATTTAGAAAAAGGCAGAGGTGGTGTTCAACTCAAATCCACATGAAGCCCACACAGGCACCCTAACTGCATTGTTCTGTCTCCTCAGCTACAGCATGGCAAATCACATTGAGTCTGCATGGCCTAGAAGTCTCAGTAAATGGTGGCCTCAGTAATGTTTGTTCATTAACTAATTAAATAGATAATTTTAAAAGTCCATAGACCAGGAACAAAAGGGTTAGTTGGATGTCAGCCCTGACAGCAGTGCTTCAAATGGATTAGAGCCAAGACATCTTCCTGGGTGTTGGCCTTCCCATCTGAAGAAAAAAAATTGGATGGACTACATGACCTCTGATCTGATCTGGGGTCTTCCCCCAAGTTCACCTACCCAACCAGCATCCAAAGATGACATTAGGGATCCTCCTGCCTCTCTGGCTTCCTCTCCACACCTGAGTCCACAGACACACAAACAGACACTTATTCTGACAACACCTTGGCTCAAGCTCCCATGAGTCATGTGTCAAGCTAGGCAGGGAGGTAGACATGCATATGAGTTACTGATGAAAACACAGGCTGTGTGCTGGAGGGAAGCATAGTCAGCACAAGCAGGACTCCATTCTCCTGCAGGTCTCAGACATGAAGAATGAGCTTTTTGTGGGTACAAGGGAACCCTCTCTTCAATCAGAGAAGCATTCAAATGCCCCCAAAGAGCTTTCCTGCACAAAGCATCAAGCATTGTCATTCAGCCATGGACATCATGTAAGCCTTGTTGCTCAGTCAACTAGCAATGTCACTAGAGAAACCAAAAGAAATGGAAAATGGAAAAAGTCAGTCATTCTCACCTTAAGATCCCATAATCTTGTGAGAAGCCACCATGACCCAAACTGGATGGGCAGAAGTAAAAAAAAAGAAAAAAAGAAAAGAAAAAAAAGATGAGATGGGAAAGGAGGAGGTGGGGCTGGAGGTGGGAGCAGGCTTCTCAACAGACAGTATTGGAGCATATGCATTTGTTTTTACTTGTTTTTATTTCCATACAATATATTTTATCATATTTTCCCTCCCACAACTCTTCCTAATCCTACTTGTCTCCTTACTTATCTAACTTAGTGTTCTCTCTCTTTCTCTCAAAAACCAAACAACCTCGCGTGTTCCTCCTCATACAGTGTACCTATCTTTTTTTAGTTGGATCTCTTACTGGCCCAGAACTCACCAAGTAGGCTAGGCTAGAAGGCTAGTGCTTCCCAGGGATCCACCTAACTCCACCTCGTAAGCATTGGGATTACAAGCAAGCACTACCATGCCCATCATTTTTTTATGGGTTCTGGGAATCCCACACAGTACTAATGTTTACAAGGTAAGCACTTAACCAACTGAGCCATCGCTTTATCCAAGTTTTAGGATTTTTAAGTAGCTGAGAAAAATAAGACTAACAATCTGTGATGTTTACATTTTTAATATTAACAAATGAAGTTTTATTCAAATATAACCATGCATATTCATTTCCTTACTATCTGTGTACAACAATAGCAGATTGCCTAGACAGAGATCAAATGGCCTGCAAAGCCCAAAATATTTACTGTCCAGCGCTTTATAGAAAATGCGCACAGCAGCTCTAGTTTAATGGAAATATCTTGCAAAACTAGATACAGTGATGTTTGTTTGTTTGTTCGTTTGTTTGTTTTAAAACTTGAAATCAAAGAGACAAAACCATGTGGATGCTCATGGCTTTGTTCTTCAAGGAACTAAAGGACTAACTTAACCTTTCAGCCACACTATCCCTTGGCTTTTGCTCTTCAAATACCAGTGCAGTAGACTTTTAAGTGACCCAGGTGTAAGGCAGTATGCCCTGCCTGTATACATGAGTAAAATAGAAGTTATTAGTCAGAATGTAAACATCTACAAAGTAAAGAGCACTCTGGGTATAAGAGATGCTTGCTATAGTATAGAAGTGTCCTCAAAGGAAGAATTCTTTTCTAAATATGAATCTCTTCTCTAAGATAATGTGCGATTGTTTTTTTTTTTTCCTGAGGAGCAGGGAGAGGTAGAAAGAGGTTTCTAGAAATTTCTATTTCATTTATTTATTTATTTATTTATTTATTTATTTATTTATTTATTTGCATAAAAGACTGGGAGTAGAGACCCAAAAGACTATAGGAAAAATAGAGAAGATCCTATCTGTGCATCAAGCTCTTGAACTATGGTGTCATTCAAGAACAACTTAACATTTACAAAATGACCGTAGACTAGTTCATCCCATGCAGAGCACAGGATCAGGGTCAGAGATTTAACTGAAAACAATGCATGTCCCTGATGTACCGTGTCCTCAAGATAGAGGCTAGGACGACATAAAGGGGTAAGGAACCACATCTGGTGGGATAAAAGGGACACAGAGGAAGAAAATCCTATTCTCAAATTGTATCTTCATAAATTGGAGTCTAGACTGGGCTAAAGAAGACAAGGTATGTCAAAGAGGCTCTAATAAAAAGGAAATAGAGAACCTAATACCAAGGCCTGTGGAGGATGGTACCCCTGGTATCCTAGGAGCTGACATTCATTAAACATGTTGTAAATGTTCCCACCCCTTATAATTCTCCAAACCCAGTAAAGTTGCATTCAAAATTTGCAACCTATGTGCGAGTGTAGTATGATAAATTAAAGAAAGCCTGCTCCAGTTTGGGTAGAAATAATAAGGAAAGAGGGTCCATCGTCATCAGCTAAGGACAGCCAGATTCCACGAAAGAGTGACCATTGTGATGGAAGCCCCACAGTGGCCAATAAAGCTGCAAAACCAAAAGGAAGTAAATCAGAGCATTGCAGTGTCCTATAGGCATATCTTACACCATCTTAGCTACCCAAGAAGTACTGAGATTTACAGATAGCAAATTCCATAAATACGGCCTACCAGTTTACAGCCGCTAAACTGATGACTTTGAGGTTTTGTTTTGTTTCCAGGCTTCAAAGTTACACCCAAATCACAATAAAAATAATTAATTCTAACGAGGTAGTTATGGCATGCCTATACCAAGCATAGAATGTCAGAGAGCTCAAGAGTTATCGTAAAAGTTGTAAACAGACCACCCAGCCCAATCAAAATTCACCTGTCGCCACCCCTTCACATTCATGTAGCAGATGTCCTGAGTCTTCTCTTACTGAATGTGACTGGGCTTCATAGTTCCTTGGTCATCCAATCTCCGCTAAGCAGAATGGTACCCAGGGGGCTAAAACTTGCCTCTTAGAGGATGAAGAAAGAATTTAGCTATTATAATGATTTGTCATCTTCCAAAACATCAGAGTATATAAACAGATACACTGCAATGTGGTATTAAAGTTACATGAGAAAGGGATGTTTTTAAAAGGAAAATATTTTTAAAAACCCATTGTCTGTGGAATAAGGGGAGCCAATGTTCTTGGGCAGTCACTGCCAACCTCCTGAAAGTGGCTTTTTAAAGGAAACTTATCTGACATTCCATGTAGTCCAAATATCCAAATTAACTTATAAATAAAATGTTAGATATTTATAAGAAAATGCAGTCATTGTCTCAGACAGTATATGTAGGGATTGGTCAAGCAAAGTATTAATTTTTTATATTTAATTAATTCATTTATTTAATACGTTCTTAATTGAAATAGAATTAGATCACTTTCCTCCTCCCTTTCCTCTCTCCAGTCCCATTCCAGCTACCTTCCCCCAATCCCTTCCTATTCCCCATTCTCAAATAAATAGCCTCTTTTTCTTGATTGTTGTTACCCACACATATGTGTGTGCAAATATATTTGAATACAAACTGATGATTCCAATTTTGTTCTGTGTGTGTGAGTGTGGGTGTATGTGTGTGTGCATGTGTGTACATTGTACAATCAATAATGGGATTCATCCCTGAGAGACTAATTCTTCTTCTCACAGCAGTCAGTAGTGACCTGTAAACCTTTGTCTAGGAGTGGGACCCTGTGAAATCTTCCCCCTTCCATTTTAGCCTTCCGTTGATAGTGCCATTTTTCCAGTCTTGTTTATACAGGCATTTCTAGGGTAGACTTTTACAGAAGACTCTCTGATAGTCTGGCTTTTACAATCTCGTTGCCTCCTCTTCTACAATGTTTCCTGAGCCAAAGACACAAGATCTATAATGTAGCTGTGTCTACTGGCAATGGGCTCCTCACAATCTGTTCATCTTTGCATTACATCTAGTGGTGGTATTTTGTGATGGTTTCCATTTGCTGTAAAAAGAGGCTTCTTTGATATGGGGGAGTAGCTACACTCATCTGTGGATGTAAGGATAAGAGTTAGAATGCAGTAAGGAATTATGCTGGTCTAGCAAAGTGGGTTTAGTAGGGTTTTTTTCCTAAGAATCTTTTCGACAGTCCATGAACTCACTAGCCCAGGAAGGCTGACTAGGTTTCAAGTACCAGGAATGATTTGCTCACTATTGAGTGGGCCTTAAGTCCAATTACACAGCTGTTGGTTGCCTCCAACATGTGAGTTCTGCTTACGTGCCTTGTTTGTTTGCACTTGCAGGCAATGAATTTTATTATTAAAAAAAGAAAACTCACCTACCCATGATCTATCAAATTAAAATTATAATTCTTTATAGAGTAGACAGAAAGTAATTACACAAAACAGTAAAAGAGAATTATATTTTTAATGTATAGTATGAAAGGTGTCGAGAAGACTGTATTGGTGCAGAACACCTGTGCCTCTGTAGGCGTCAACTGTGAGTGAGACACGCCACATTTCAAGTACTTCACAAACAACTTTCTGGACTCTTACGCTGCTGGATCTCCATCTTAGGCGTATATCAGTGAGGTGATAAACACAGTCACAATCACTCAAATTGTTCAAAGTCAAGGAAGATTTGAAACAATCAACATGGATTAGATCATCTTTAAATATAATAAGAATTTCACGGCATCTTTGTTTGGCTACAGCAACAAACATCCTGTTCACTACACTGGCCACAGTGGCAGCTGCAAAAATATTTTCCATAGGCAAATGAAACTATGAATAGAACTTGCATGGATTTTCTACTCTTCTTTCTTTATAGAAGCGATATTCCTTTTGGAAAAATTGATCACCCTTTAATACCCAGATCTGATAGCCATAACTTTGAGACACTTCCTTCCAAACTTTCCAAGTTGGTGTGAGAGACCTTAGGAATTTGTGCCTTTGCCAATGCCAGTGATGCCAAAAGCATGCTTCACAGACAGAAGTATCTCATCTCTGCATGGTCAGCCTCTGTTAGGTACTGAATCACTACTGATCTGTCTATGTATACAACTGAACAAACACAGTATCTGATAGCCATAGACTCTACCAGAATTACATATCTCACATTCCAAGTTCACTCATTCATTACATCACTGGGATTTTATCCTGTGTTTCTTGGAGAAGTAACTCGAGAATTCTTAAATTATATATGAAAGGATTCTACACAGATATAACATTAAACATCATATTGTTATTTCAGCTCTTTTGGTAATATAAATAAGAATTTATGCTAAAGCTTCCATTTCTAACAAAGAGAAAATAGAATTTAGTCTTAGAAACATTACAAAAATCAATGTGTAGCCTCGTGTAAGACCCCTGCTCCACCCTCGCTTTTCTGTTTTATGATTACTTTCCATATATGAGAACTATTGTTAATTTCATTTACTAATAAACTATAAATATATTTAAACTATAAAGTACAGAGTTATAAACTATAGTTAGTTTAGAGAAAAATCAGTAAACATCACAGATAGTGTGGCTATTACAAAATATGAGACTAACACCCAAATACCTATCTGGAGTAGAGAAAAACTGAGTCTTAAAAGGTCAAAAGCCTGAGGGGCTCAAATATCCACTGATACTTGGTAAGTAAATAAACAATAATGAAGTATTATGAATTATCAGAATATAGGTAATAACTATAAGTTTTAGAACTGTTAAGAACAAGACAAAATAATGTTCCACGAAATGTACAAGAAATGACTTCATTACAGCTGTCAAAATAATGAACTTTAAATGAGATGTGGGCACAGGTCTGCAACACTAGATAAGCAGAGAGCTAGGACAGGAGGATCACTAGATCAATGCCAACATGAACACATAGCAAGGAGCCTAAGTTTAGCACAAGAAGCTTAATTAGATTCTGTCTCAAAACAAAAAGTACCTTTCCAATCTGTATCACTTTGATCTCCTTTTGTTGTCTGATTGCTCTGGCTAGGACTTCGAGAACTATATTGAATAAGTAGGGAGAGAGTGGGTAGCCTTGTCTAGTCCCTGATTTTAGTGGGATTGCTTCAAGTTTCTCTCCATTTAGTTTAATTCTAGCTACTGGTTTGCTGTATATGGCTTTTACTACGTTTAGGTATGGGCCTTGACTTCCTATTCTTTCCAGGACTTTTATCATGAAGGGGTGTTGAATTTTGTCAAATGCTTTCTCAGCATCTAATGAAATGATCATGTGGTTTTTATCTTTCAGTTTGTTTATATAATGGATTACGTTGATGGTTTTCCGTATATTAAACCATCCCTGCATCCCTGGAATGAAGCCAACTTGATCATGATGGATGATTATTTGATGTGTTCTTGTATTCAGTTTGCAAGAATTTTATTGAGTATCTTTGCATTGATATTCATAAGGGAAATTGGTCTGAAGTTCTCTTTCTTTGTTGGGTCTTTGTGTGGTTTAGGTATAAGAGTAATTGTGGCTTCATAGAAGGAGTTCGGTAGTGATCCATCTGTTTCAATTTTGTGGAATAGTTTGGATAATATTGGTATGAGGTCTTCTATGAAGGTCTGATAGAATTCTGCACTGGACCTGGGCTCTTTTTGGTTGGGAGACCTTTAATGACTGCTTCTATTTTGTTAGGAGTTATGGGGTTGTTTAAATGGTTTATTTGTTCCCGATTTAACTTGGTACCTGATATCTGTCTAGGAAATTGTCCATTTCCTCCAGATTTTCAAGTTTTGTTGAATATAGGCTTTTGTAGTAGGATCTGATGATTTCTTGAATTTCCTCTGACTGTTGTTATGTCTCCCTTTTCATTTCTGATTTTGTTAATTTGGAAACACTTTCTGTGGTTAGTCTGGCTAAGGGTGTATCTATCTTGTTGATTTTTCTCAAAGAACCAACTTTTAGTTCTGTTGATTCTTTCTATGGTCCTTTTTGTTTCTACTTGGTTGATTTCAGCTCTGAGTTTGATTATTTCCTGCCTTCTACTCCTCCTGGGTGTATTTACTTCTTTTTGTTCTAGAGCTTTTAGGTGTGCTGTCAAGCTGCTGACATATGCTCTTTCCTGTTTCTTTCTGCAGGCACTCAGTGCTATGAGTTTTCCTCTTAGCACAGCTTTCATTGTGTCCCTTAAGTTTGGGTATGTTGTACCTTCATTTTCATTAAATTCTAAAAAGTCTTTAATTTCTTTCTTTATTTCTTCCTTGACCAGGTTATCATTGAGTAGAGCATTGTTCAACTTCCATGTATATGTGGACATTCTTTCCTTATTGGTATTGAAGACCAGCCTTAGCCCATGATGGTCTGATAGGACGCATGGGATTATTTCTATCTTTCTATATCTGTTGAAGCCTGTTTTATGACCGATTATATGGTGAATTTTGGAGAAAGTACCATGAGGTGGTGAGAAGAAGGTATATCCTTTTGTTTTAGGATAGAATGTTCTATAAATATCTGTTAAATCCATTTGGTTCATGACTTCTCTTAGTCTGTCTATGTCTCCGTTTAATTTCTGTTTCCATGATCTGTCCATTGATGAGAGTGGGATTCATAAAACTGCAAAGCTTCTGTAAGGCAAAGGACACTGTCATTAGGACAAAACAGCAACCAACAAATTTGGAAAAGATCTTTACCAATCCTACAACTGATAGAGGGCTTATATCCAAAATATACAAAGAACTCACAAAGTTAGACTTCAGGGAGACAAATAACCCTATTAAAAAATGGGGTTCAGAGCTAAACAAAGAATTCACAGCTGAGGAATGCCGAATGGTTGAGAAGCACCTAAAGAAATGTCCAACATCTTTAGTCATAAGGAAAATACAAATCAAAACAACCCTGAGATTCCACCTCATACCAGTCAAAATGGCTAAAATCTAAAACTCTGGCAACAGCAGATGCTGGCGAGGATGTGGAGAAAAAGGAACACTCCTCCATTGTTCGTGGGGTTGCAGACTGGTACAACCACTCTGGAAATCAGTCTGGAGGTTCCTCAGAAAATTGGACATTGAACTACCTGAGGACCCAGCTCTACCTCTCTTGGGTATATACCCAAAAGATGCCCCAACATATAAAAAAGACACGTGCTCCACTATGTTCATAGCAGCCTTATTTATAATAGCCAGAAGCTGGAAAGAACCCAGATGCCCTTCAACAGAGGAATGGGTACAGAAAATGTGGTACATCTACACAATGGAATACTACTCAGCTATCAAAAACAATGACTTTATGAAATTCATAGGCAAATGGATGGAACTGGAAAATATCATGAGTGAGGTAACTCAATCACAGAAAAACACACATAGTATGCACTCACTGATAAATGGATATTAGCCCAAATGCTCAAATTACCCTAGATGCACAGAACACATGAAACTCAAGAAGGATGACCAAAATGTGAATGCTTCATTCCTTCTTTAAAAGGGGAACAAGAATACCCTTGGCAGGGAATAGGGAGGCAAAGTTTAGAACAGAGGCTGAAGGAATGCCCATTCAGAGCCTACCCCACATGTGGCCCATACATATACAGCCACCAAACTAGATAAGATGGATGAAGCAAAGAAGTGCAGGCTGACAGGAATCAGAGGTAGATCTCTCCTGAGAGACACAGCCAGAATACGGCAAATATATAGGCAAATGCCAGCAGCAAACCACTGAACTGAGAATGGGACTCCCGCTGAAGGATTCAGAGAAAGGACTGAAAGAACTTGAAGGGGCTTGAAACCCCATATGAACAACAATGCCAACCAACCAGAGCTTCCAGGGACTAAGCCACTACCCAAAGACTATACATGGGCTCCAACTGCATGGGTAGCAATGAATAGCCTAGTAAGGGCACCAGTGGAAGGGGAAGCCCTTGGTCCTGCCAAGACTGAACCCCCAGTGAATGTGATTGTTGGGGGGAGGGCTGTAATGGGGGGAGGATGGGGAGGGGAACACCCATACAAAAGGGGAGGGGAAGGAGTTAGGGGGATGTTAGCCTGGAAACAGGGAAAGGGAATAACAATTGAAATGTAAATAAAAAAATACCCAATTAAATAAATATGGAGGGAAAAAAAGTACCAAGAGGCAGGGGATATAGTCCATACTAGTGTACTCATTAGCATGTGAAATGCCTTGGTTTGAGTCACCATCAGGACAAAAGAAGAACTAGACCAACTTAACTACAGAACTATTCCTTCTGGTTATGGTTCACCCTGTGCAGTTAAGTTAATCTTAATGAATCTATTCACTATGTCCATCTGGGTCCAAGAATTTAATCCTTCTCATTCCTAAATTCCTGTTAAAATAACAAAATATCTCAATGATGGTATCAATAATCTATTGCACAGTAGGGATTTCTGATAGATAGAGGGCAGACTAAGGCAACTGAGGAAATCACTGGCAAGTCAAGTACCCAAAGCAGGTGAAAAAAACCCTAAACCATCACAGCACCCCTAAATCAGCCCCCACAACCTGAGCAATGAGGCAGGAGTCCCCAGTTGAGGGAGAAGAAAGGGATGCCAATTACATAGTTTTAGGAAGCTGTGGTAGGCCAGGCAGCCAGATCCAGTAGGAGTATAAAGTGAAGGTAAGATATGCATTTCTACCTCCTCACTCTGTACTAAGCACAAAGCATTGAGTAAAAAGCAACCTTTTACTTTAATTCAACAAAACCACTAGTTTAATCAAAATAGAACTAAAACAAAATATCACCTTTTAGTCTGCTTCTCTTATGCCTTCTCTTTGGCCAAAAATTTTAACCAAGAATCTATATAATCTACAAACCAACAGGATCTATAGCATCAGATGGAGTCTCCCTGTACTCCAAATCCTGTGTTTCTCATAAATATCCTAAATGTGTTCTAGAAGATTTCTGAACTTTTGAGGGAGTTTAACATATGATACCCACAAAACTGAACACTACCAAAAGCCAGTGCCATTTGAAGGTCAATTATTAGAAATGGAGTTATAAAAGAGTAGACAGATATGCTCTGCTTTGTATAGGTCAGTTTGTACTGGTGGTCATTCACCTTAACCAATATCCACTACAATGAAGATTGTATCAGTCCCTCTACCTCTGTCATCCCTCCCTCATTCCCAACAGTAAGGCTAGTACTCTGCTGAATTGGGGTGTTTTCTCGGGCTTTTGTTGGTGGAAAGTTGAAGGAAAATGAGAGAAATAAAAAATAGGGATTTCATAGTGTTTTGCTGCAATTTGGGAAGTGAGCCTTTTGAGGTCTTCAAATAACTTTATTACTAATTTCTTCTCAACCACTCTCAACTATTGCCAAGAGTGTATTTTTTAAGAATCATGTGAACCCTCAAGAAGAGTGGTCTAGGTGGCAAAAATCTCAAAGTAGAAGTACATGAAAACCTAAGAAAATGAACACTGTATGGAAGGGTTCAAAATGGTAGAAAGATCTAAAGGAATACATCTTACAACAAGAAAAACTGAAATGTTTGGTAGAAACAAAGGAAAGGACAAAAATCTGCTCATTATTAGAGGAGAGTTTTTCTTAATCAAGTATGCTGTGTGAGAATCACGACACTTGTCTCAAGAATAAGGGAGCAAGGATGGTTGAGGGCTCACCATGAAAGGAAGAGCCGAAGTTGAATTTGAAGAACCTTTTCAATAGAACTGTTCAATCATGGAGAAGCTGGAAACAGGTCTTGGTTCTACAGTTTTCCTAACTGAGGTGAACATTGGGATGAGGAAGAAGAAGGTAACTAATTTATTGAAGACAAAACTCTACAATGTGTGTGTGTGTGTGTGTGTGTGTGTGTGTGTGTGTGTGTGTGTGTGTAGAACTCCATTTGCTCCAGAATTAAGGCCAATGACTGACATTAACCCCATAAACACAAAAAGAAACAATCAACAATCATAAACACCACAGAAACAATCAACCAACTAAATAAGATGCCACAGACTGGGAGACTTTTTCTCCAGTTATATATCTGATAGAGGGCTAATATCCAAATTGTATAACTAAATTCTGAGAGCTGAAGGGCTATAGACTTGGACATCGGCCTTCAGATATCAAGGACATTTTTCTAGAGAGATTCATTACAATTTCTTTCCTTTCATGATCTAGAGAGGCTCCTTTCACTCTCTTGGAAAACCTGGGAAATAGCTAAATTGCTAACTAACCTTCCAACATGTCTATTCAACTCCTCTTTTTTTGAATAAAGCTCCAGACACACTTTGGTCTCCTCTATAATGACAAGCCAAGGAAGGCCTAGAACTTTCCTAGTAAGCTAGAGTGTAGTTTAGTACAGTCTCAACTTGTACTAAATACGGGATTCTCAACAGACCTTCTCACTCCTCCAAAGGAAGCTTGTCTATGTAAACTTATCTCAAGTAAAAAAAAAAAAAAACTGAATCAAACTCGTAGAACACTTCTAAGAAGGCTCAAGCCGCAAACTGAAACCCACAGCAGAAACCTCTAAAAAAGACTGGGGGAAAGAACTGGGTCTTTTCCTTCTTCAAACTTAGGCTCGAGTAATAACTAGCCAAGTGTGACTCAGAAATGTATCTGTGTGTGTGTGAACAAGGCCCCAGGACTCTGGACTGCCTGATCATCACAGTTCTTGCCATGAGCAAGCAGAGATGCTGTGACTCGTACCTCAGATTCTTTTCTGGCAAGAATTTCTGCAGAGTCCACTCCTTACAGGTAAGACAAGAATCTGAATAAGGCAAGAGCAGCAATGCAGTGAATCAACAGGAGGAGTGAGTACCCATGATCACCCACAGCAACCTTACCCCTGGATAGACTGGAGTGCCATAGATGGATGAAGAAGAGGTGTCCCTACCAAGGAAGAGCTCACAGCACACTGAGACAACCAGACACATAACCTCGCAATGGTCATCCTCATCGGTGATGTTCTTATAGCTATCAGTTTCCTAGAGGAAGCACAAATGAGAGAGTGGTTGATTATTCCTGGAGATCTCTTATGGAGATCTAGATCTCCCAGGGTGACCAAGAAGGAAAAGCATGCTAGGAAGGGAAATAGTTCAGAGGCAAGACATTTGCTTCAGCTATTTGGGGTAATGAAGGCCTTCAAGTTCACTGATGGCATATTTTTAAATGAACCTTCTGTAGATATGGGTCTGCAAACTCTTCTCATAGACAGACCTACTATATCCCACTGGAGATATAACAGAGAAAAATTGATTGGCCAAAAGTGGGTATGGATGTGGCTCAAGGAAAAACTGTATCCCTTTGCCTGTGTCTTTCTAAATATGGAAAGGGTGGTGATAAGGAAGGAAAAAGAAGAGTTCTTTTGATTAGAGTGTCTTTGCTTTAAAAGCTCATTGGCTGAGCAGAGACTTCTACTCTAGATATAGAGTGGTGAAAATGCTGGGGCTGAAGGAGCACTCTTGGGCACATGCTGCAAGAGTAAACAAGTTAAGCAGTTACATAAAGGCATAACTTCCTCAGCTCTCTTCAGAGCACTCAAGAGAGAGAGATGGAGAGGGAAAGAGAGAAGCTTGTTTACACATTATTATATACACCATGACTATATATAGCATATCGTGTGAACACATGATATGTGTGTGTATGTGTGTGTGTGTGTGTGTGTGTGTGTGTGTATACAGAGAGAGAGGGGGGAGGAGAGAGAATATGTGAGAGTGAGAGAGAGAGAGAGGAGAGAGAATATGTGAGAGAGAGAGAAAGAGAGAGAGGAGAGAGAGAATATGAGAGAGAGAGAGAGAGAGAGAGAGAGAGAGAGAGAGAATATGTGTGTGCATGCACATTCACAAGTGATCCATTTGCACCAAAATCCAGTTTTATTGGTTCTCCCTTGGCCATGATTTTATGGAGATATTTGACAAGATAAAGTGGCTCATGCTTTTAGCCACAGGCTGACTGGCTTCTGTCCAAGATAAACATCGGGAGGCCAACTGTCCCCTCCTTGCCTTTAGGGAGCCTGCAGGTTATCTGATGAATGGAGCTACCAGCACATCTCACTGTTCCTCCATATGGATTTTAGAAAGAAATTCATACTGGGAATCATCAGATGAGCCACCATGTAACAGTGAAGGAGAACCAATGAATGGGATCATGGCAGGTCCATCAGTGCAGATGACATTGCTCTCTTGATAAGTACTTCTCTCTCTCTCTCTCTCTCTCTCTCTCTCTCTCTCTCTCTCTCTCTCTCTCTCTCTCTCCCTCCCTCCCTCCCTCCCTCCCTCTCCAAAGAAAAAATTTGAGAGTAATGAAAAATGCAGTAGGTAGATCAGAAGGAAAACCACAATTGGGCACCATCTTAGAGCCACCGTATGTGTGCATGATCTCACACTGGTCGCTCTGTCCAGCTGCATCTATTTCTCAGCATGATTTTTCACTTTCCCTGTTTGTTTTAAAAGAATATGAGTATGGGGCTGATCGATTTTTTTTTAAAAAGTTGAAGTTCAAACTTAAGATTCAGATAAAATGTCATTAATTTGTTCACTATTAAATAACTATTTTGACCTTCTGTTCTATACCAGGAATTGTCCCAGATACTGACTCAGATTTAATGAGCTAGTTGCTCCTTGTTCTTAAAGAATTTGAGGCAGGTTTAATAATTCAGTACCTTGAGACAAACAAGGTGACACCCGCCAGGCAGGCGCATATGCACACACACACACACACACACACACACACACACACACACACACAATCTCTCTCTCTCTCTCTCTCTCTCTCACACACACACACACACACACACACACACACACACATACACACAAGGTGGGGAGATAAGATCAGATCTATATTTTAGTTATTTACTAGAGATGGATGGTCCACTAATTTACCTTTGAGTTTCCTAGCAGGCAATGCAAAGAGAGAAACATGATCTATTTCAAAATTTTCTGTCTGTAAGACACAAATAGCATCAAAGCTATTTCTGATGCTGAAATCTGAATATTCAATGTCAGCTTGACACACTTAATTCTTTAAACTACAGAAACTTAATTCAACAAACATCTGCTCACACCTACTCTGAACCAGGCCCTAAGCCAGGTATTAAAATGAGCAAGATGAGTAAGAGCTGGTGTGTGTTCCTTAAATCTTCCCTCAGCACATATTGCATATCAGGGATGGCAGGCTGTCAGTGAAGATCCCTCCCACTCCCGAATATGCCCTGTGGCCCTCCGGAAACAGAGGACAGAACAACCTTCTAGAGGTGCTCTTCTCATAAGAGAAATTCTAGTGGTGGATTGAAGCTAGTGATTTAAAGAAGGGAGGAAGAGAACAAAACATGGGGCTTTCTCTGAAGCTCACAGATACCCTCCAGCTGTCCCTGAGCATCTGGAACGAAGTCCACAGCCTTGGAACTAGTTTTATAGGATTCATTATCAAAAAGCTAGTTTGTTGGCTTTTAATGATACCACTGACTAGTGAAAAACATCCAACCTCCCAGCAGGAGCAGTGCCTCCTGTCCAACCCGAAATGACAGATTCCAAGCCAAGTGAGACCATCTCATCTAGCAGATTGGAAAACAGAACCTGACTGAGAAAGGGTGCTGTCCCCAGAAGTGTAGCTGGACAGATCCTTGGAGGGGACTGTTTCCATGGTCCTCACTTTTCAAGTGAGAAATCTCATCAAAGCCCATTAATGAATGAGTCATGGAGTAATCAAGTGATTGGCTCGAGGCTATGCAGGGCAGAGCAGGGACTGGGCTGTAGCGACACTCTGACATACCTGAGCCTTATCTAGGATTCCAAATACTGCCTCACCTTGGATCTGGAACTTCCTAATCATGGTTTGTTCATGTCTGCATCCTCAACAACTACCACATGTCATCAACAGGAATCATGGTGCGCTCCTTCACACCAGAATCTTGCAACCCAGGGCAGACAACCTCACTGGACAAAGACTATAAGGGATCTCAAGACACTGGAACACGTAAGAATTCTTGATAAAGCAGGGATGTTTGATCCCTACTCTGAATCCTGTGAGTCTGAATGGCAGGTGGTTCTCATAGTCAGTGACTGAGAACTATGGTCTCATTTATTACATAACCAGAACCTGGTCTGCTTCATGCTGGAGCCTCAAGTCACAACAGAGCCCTGAATTCATTGTTCTTAGAACCCGAGCTCCAAGGAGATGCCCTTGTCAAGCCTTTTGCAATTGCTGTCCTAGGCTATTCTTCAAAATAGCAGCAAAATCCCTTTGCCTGTTGACGTTAAAACACTGCCATCTAGTGTGACTCTTAAAGAACTATCCAAGACTACTGTCTGGCCTACAGACACTGGATTGGGTGCAAGACTTTCAAACCTTTTTACTGCTTGCAAAGTGTCCCGTGATTTCTTCTCCTGGCCTGTTTACAATTCCATGATTTTATTTGCACAGAGCCCAAATTAGGAATGAACCCAGACACGTGGGATTAGAACTATAGCTTTGCAGGCTACAGAATCCACATGTGACCCCCTGGCTCAGCTATGGGTCAGACACCTGACTTGGGATATGTCATTTCATATCACAAGGTGGCAGTTATTCATCAGAAGATAAAGGGAATTCTTTGGCCTTTGACATCACCAGGAAATCTTTATATCAGTGAAACCACTAGTGTGTCAATTTGCTATAAACAAAGTTGTAGAAATAAATATATACATGTATTTGCCTGGTGTGTGTGTGTGTGTGTGTGTGTGTGTGTGTGTGTGTGTGTGTGTGTGTGTGCATGTGTGTGTATCAAGTAAATGCATGTCTGAAGATAGCAAAATGCCCTTAGAAATGGGTAGCTCTTTGATGCAATAAAATTCATATCCCACTGAGAAGAGAACACCAGACTGACTGAAGAGCAGAAGAAACCTGAGAGATTATTTGAGTCTCCTCAGCTGGATTTAGCCTGTATCATTTGGAGAAGTCTATGGGAAGATTTGAATTCTGTATGTTCTAACCACCAAGATCCAAAGTGTGGCCTCTATCCCAGAAGCCCAGGGAGAAAGCAAGCCAAGAAGCTACAAAGGAAGAAGCCTCAGGGGATCATCTAGTGAGGAAGTGCTTTGTGCAGGCTCCACATGGGGCTGGACTGTTTGCTACAGGACCCTTAAGGAGTCGTGCAACTTGAAACCCACACAGATACCTACCCGTTCATTCTGCAGTTTATTTTAAAACCTAAGTTAATGAGGCAAGCTAGTGACAAGTATATTTTCTAAATTCCCTTGATTGGGCCGGTTTTGAACAGCTAAGAATCTGGTGAAGGAGATGCAAATGGAGTCTTGGAAGCCCACTGAACTTCTTTCAGTACACCAGTGGGTCTCATTCAACTATAGCACGTGGAGATTCACCTTAAAAGTGCCTTCTAAACTGAGCCCCAGAGCAAAGATCCCAGATCCCTATCACAGGATAGGTACCAGGAGCTCCTGCTTTTCTCTGCCCTTCCAAGGGATTCTACCTCAAAGGATCCAGAGAGGACTTTGAGAATCTTGATCAAGAAATCAATTTCCTGGGCTTTAGTGGTCAGCCACCTATTCTTATCTAAGTGGGCTAGATAAGAGCTCTAGTGGGGAGGGGGGAGGCTGACATTTGCAGTGAGATGCAAATTTTCCTAAACTCGTGAACTGGAAGGAAATTCCACTCAACAAAGTAGCCAGAAGTTTTGGCATCAGATAGTAGGTGGAAGTCAGAACCCAATGATTTTACCAAGCCGATAAAGACATGGTCAAGATGTACACGCCGAGCACTGCAGATTTAAAGTTAATGTTCTCTGGTTCTCCTTAAGGGTGGAAAGGCAACCATGGTTTCCATCCCATCCTAAGGTAAGAACAGTTTAACCCTCACTCCTCATTACCTCTGATGCACTGTCACTCAGGGAATGTTCTAGCAGTTTCCAGGTCCCTTTAACATCAGAGTTATTACTCATGCCATATTCTTAACTAGACTTCCCCCAACTCCCTGCCCCATCTTCTGTTCTTTTGGGACCGCATAAGTAATACTCAAATATGCCTTTTCTTGTAAGACCTCCAATCACAACTATTGTTGGTATTTGTGAGCATCGTTAAACAATACCTCATCAGCAGTCATAGACTAAACATGTTGCAAAACATAACTCATGAAATACACTGGAAATAATAAACTTTAAGAGGGTCCATTCACTGGGTTAACCAGACCTGGTCATCTGTTCTTGCCAATAAAATTTTATTGCTATATAGGCAAGTACATACATATATATTTTTTCTGTTATAGTAACAAAGTTGAGAAATACGTGATTTGGTATGCTGAATATTTACGAGTGGACTCTTTTAAGGATTTTTAGAAATTTATTTATTCAATTACTTTATTTATTTACCTTCCAAATGTTGCCCCCCTTTCCAGCCCCCCTCCCTGAGTTCTTCAACCATCCACCTTCCCCTTTGCCTCTGAGAGGGTGCCTAGCTGATTCATAACAGGGTAAATTTGCTGACTCTGGTCTAGAAAGATGAGTAACCTGCCTAAGGTGTAACTTTATTGTAATTTTATCTTAATTTAAAACCAATCTCTCTAGATGTTGTATTAATGAACAATCATGTTTCAATTCCTTTCTCCATTTGCATCTTGTCAGCATCTCATTCAAGGCTCTATCATTATACTTCTATAGAAGCTTATGACTTATCTAGCCAATTTATGTGGACTTTATCCCAGTAAGATAGACTTCATGCCTTCATATGTGTAGCAGCTAGAACAAAGATCTCGATACCGTTCCAATTAATATCCATCAGTAAAACAGCTGTGGAGCCCAAAACCACAGCATGGGTATATATCAACTATTCATATTCCAATGTACAAAGCACATTGGAGAGTGTATAAAAATGCAGCCTGGTGTTCTATTCATCAAGCGTCCAACTTTGAAAATCACAGAGCCAGAAGATGTATGGAATGTATATGGCACCGCTGGAGCGTAGAGAGATAGTTGATAATGTAGGAAGAAAATAGGGCCAAACTTAAGACCGAATCTCAAAGACAGACTATCAAAGGATGGATGAGCAGCTGACTTGAGTCTTGGAAGATAAGGATAAGGTCATCAGGCAATGAAGAAAAGTCCTTACTATTCAGAGGGGAAAATCTGTGAAGAGGTGAGAGTGCTGGGTTCAGATAGAAAAGGTTTAATGCCTGTAAAAAGGGAACAAAGGAAAAAGATACAGGCTGACACCTTAAAGCTGGACCAAAAAGTCAAAGAAGATTAGCATTTTAGGCTATGTAATATAACAACAGTTCATTGGAATCTTTTCTGTTTCAGTTATATGATCAAATCTATCTCTTATCTGAGAATTCCATGGAAGCAATGGTAGCCATGTTCATCCTGCTTGGCTTTCCCTCTGCATTCATTATTGAACTGGCAACCAGAAGCCAATGCCTATTTGTTGGGGCATTCTGAGCTGACATGGTCTTCCCTTCCTAAGGATCATATTTCCCGGGATTAAATCTTAGCCACTTCTGAAAAAAACAGCATGACCTCAGAGCTATGTCAGAGATGGGAGATAAAGGGGTGTGAGGAGGTATGACTCCTCACCAGAGGAGCACAGGTGCATGAGAGACCAGCACCTGGGCTGACGTGGCACTTGGAGAAACTGCTGAGGACACACGTCAGACCAGTCTGGCTGAGTCTATGTCTTAGCTGTGCCCTGCTGAATCAATGGGTGCCAGGCATGCTCTGAGCAGTGTTGAGAGGCTAATGACTGCTCTGTGGTAAGCAAGTGACCTGGAACAGGCCCAAAACCTGACATTAAGTACTTCTTACCAAGAGGTCAGAAGGAAGCCCATAGAAACTCTAGGTACTCAAAAGTACAATTTTAGCAAGTCGCCCTTCTCCCTCAACATCATGCTAGCTGAATATTGAAGAGAAAGTGACTATAAAGAACTAAAGAAAGTGGCTTTTTGCCTGAGAGGAAATTAATTCCCATGTGACCCATGCTTCATTAGACAGAACCTAATAAAGACAATGGATACAGTACAGAATTCATAGATCATGGGATTGGGAAAGAGGTTGTAAGTTTATGAGCACTTGCAAGGGAAGATAGATGGAGAGGAACCCAATGTAAAAATTCAACATAACAGACAGATTCTCAGCTGGCTAAATCACCTGGGGCCTCAAAGAAACATAACCGGTAGTGTAAGAAGATAAATTTGATAGAAAGAATTTTCTCATATAAAACAGATAAATAAGATGACTTCAAATTAGTATAGCATTATTATTGGTGATATTAATAGATCAAAAGAACAATGTGCCTATCCGTCTGAATGCTGGGGAGGAGCTTTAAGGATCATTCTTGAGTTTTCAAAACCTGCTTCAAAAGTAAAGAGTAAATGGCTACTTCCTCACCACTGGAAAACCTATATCCCAACTAACAGTGCAGCTTCTGCTCTCTAGGAAAGCAGTAGAGAGGCATTTCCACTAATGGCAGAAAAGGGCTGAGGAAGTCATTAGCTCCCATGAATATTTACACCCTGAAGTGATATAAAGACAAAAGATCTGAAATCTGGAGCAGAAGCAAGTGTTATGAGTACTGACCAATGAAATTATTAATTTTGGTTATCCAAGATAGACAGTGGATGTTACCTCAGGATGTACATCTCTTGAGTGTATGAAGATGGTGCCAAAGGAATGAAAATATTCCACAATATTCTAGAAAACATCACTCATATTCTCTGTTGACTTCAAATATGCACTAATGTAAATAGTGGGGAAGCAGAAACCTCAGTCTAAACCTCGGACTGCCTGATGTTTCATTTAAAACACCAAAGAAACAGCGAAGAATAAATACAAAGAGAGATTCCAAGAAGAGCAAAGCACAGATGTTTAAAAGACAATGAGAAGATTCATAGAGTTGTCGGGCACCAAGTTACTATAGAAAGACTCATAGTTTTCCTATCTTCAAACAGTAGTCAATTAAAAGACATAATGAAGGGAGAAAAAAAATCTATCTACAATAAGAAAAAAACAACCAACCAGTTGCATAGCACATTCCTATAATCCCAGCACAAGGTGTTGGCAGAAGGGTCACACGTTCTAGGCTAGCCTGGGTTACATGGTAAGAACATGTCTCAATTTTTTATCTTTAAAAGTAATTTTTAAAGGAGTTGGGAGATGTCTCAGTCGGAAAAGTGTTTGCCTTGGAAGCCTGAATGTGAGCCCCAAAACCACACTTGATTTTATTTATTCTTATCTATATAGGTGTTTACCACATGTGCGTATGTGTACTGCATGGATGCCTGGTGTTCATGGAGGCCAAAAGATGATCCTAGATCCCCTGGAACTAGAATTACTGACAACTGTAAGTCACCGTGTGTGAACCAGAAATCAAGCCTGGGTCCTCTGGAAGAGCAGTCAGTGTTCTTAACCATTACTGAACCATTAGCCCAAGAAGAAACTAGAATTTAAGAAGCCAGGCATATCAGAGTATGCTTGGAATCTCATATCTGGTGATGGGGGAGATGGGCAGATCCCTGAAGCTCACATGCCGACTAGCTTCTCAAAGCGAAATGGGGAAGGAGGAGGAGGAAGTGGAGGAGGAGGAAGTGGAGGAGGAGGAAGTGGAGGAGGAGAAGGAGGAGGAGGAGGAAGAGGAAGAGGAGGAGGAAGAGGAGGAGGAGGAAAAAGGAAGAGGAGGTAGAGGAGGAGGAAGGAGAAAGAGAAGGAGGAAGAAGAAGAGAAAGAAGAGGAGAAAGAAGGAGAAGGAAGGAAGGAGGAGGAGGAGGAAGAGGAGGAGGAGGAGGAAGAGGAGGAGGAGGAAGTAGTGCTTGTGATTAGCACCTGAGGTTGACCTATGGACTCTACATGCACCTTCAAATGCACACTTACCCACCCACATACTATACAGAAACACACAAACACAAATACACACATTTAAACTGGCAGACTCAAAGGGAAAAAAGTCAAAAGATTTGAGAATAACCAAGATCGAGATGAAGAAGACAAGATCTATTCAATCTACATATAGAAAACTTTAAGATGCTGCTATTCAGAGCCAAAAGAAAAACAAGCCAGTAGAAAGTGCACTGTGTTCTTTGTTAAGAACACTCGGTATCATAAAAACATCAGATGTCTTAAATCTATCTAAAATTTAAATCCCCACCAATAAAAATGGCAGTCAGACTTTTTTTAACCACACAAGCATAGACATGCACCATCTAAAGTTTAAACAGAGAAGAGTAATCCCCCACAGAGAGAAAAGTCAGGGAGTGGGGAGACAGAGAAGTAATGAATGGGGACCAGCTCACTCAGTTCTGTTTTGAAAGCTATTAAAACTTAAGACAGTGCAAGAAGGCTTGCAATCTGGAAAATCAATGGGATGGAGTAGAGAATTAAGACATAAACAAGATGTGTGTGTTCACAGAGAACAGTGTTAGACAGTGACTAAGAGAAAGATTGTTTATAATGTGATCTTTTGTGACCTCCTGAAAAAAAATAAGTCCACACCTTGCTGGTTGAGGTATGTTCTTGTTACATCACAGATTTAAATATGAGAGAGAAAAACACCAGAGTAAACCAAAGAGAATCATTTTGTGCTTTCTAACTGGGAGAACCATGACCAATATACATACATACACACAACTGAAAAATCTGACCCATGAGACTATGCGAAGGTTATGACACCTGACTAAGCCCAAATAAAACTATCTGCAGGAAACGTTTGCAACTCACATGACGAGCAAATGATGGATTTCCTTATTTGTAAAGAATGCCTGCCAATCACCAGAAAAGGTTAACATCCGCAACCTCCTGGAAATGAAATGGGAATGTCTGTGGGACAATTGGTTAACTGTCTCAACTTCACTCCTACGATGGAAAATGCAAATTAAAACCACAATGAGACATCAGCACCTACCTCGCCGGCAGACATCAAAGCATTTGCAAACCTGGTGTGGGCCAGGGTGTGGAGAAAGAACACCCCATGCGTGCCTAGTGGAACTGCAGACTGCCAAAGTGGCCATGTAGAGCAAGGTGGTACCACCCATCAAAATGTTAGACACCCATATCCTTTGATCCAGCAGTTCTGCTCCTGGGAATAGATTCTATTTGTTTGAAATGAGATGTGTCCAAATGTCTTTATGGTGACATTGTGCAAGCAAAACTGTGCAAGGAATATTGATTAATAGGGAACTGTTTAATTTATATGTTAGTAGGAAATTACCTTAATTGTTGCAACAACTTCATATGTCCTAATATACAATGGTTCTATGATACAGTTCAGAGGGGAAAAGAAAGATAGAAGAACTAGAGAAGAAAGGTACATGCTTGCACATACACAGATTGCCTCTGGAAAAAAACCCCAAAGCCTAGTAATTATAAAGCCCAAGGAAAGGAACTGGGTGGCTAGAGAAGGGACAAGGGAGGGTTTTGCTCTTTTACTGAGTACTCTTTTCATGTCTCTTAAATTTTGTAGTACAAGCATTACCTGTAGAATAGCAATAAGTGTCCTTAAACACATCCCACTGCCACCTGTCTATGATTGTTGAATGGTGAATGATTTTTGCAGACAGATTCCCAAGGTCTGGAGGCTGAAATGGATCTTCATTTAGTCCAGCCTCAACTTGATTGCCTGGATTCCCATAAGCATTTCTGAAAAATGTGGTTCACAGCCATGTCAACATTATGTGCGCATTAGAAATGCAGAGAAATCTCTGGGTTTGAGGCTAGCCTGGTCTACACAGGATAGCCAGGGCTGCACATAGAAACCATGTCTCGAAAGAAAGAAAGAAAGAGAGAGAGAGAGAGAGAGAGGGAGGGAGGGAGGGAGGGAGGGAGGGAGGGAGGAAGGAAGGAAGGAAGGAAGGAAGGAAGGAAGGAAGGGAGGGAGGGAGGAAGGGACCGAAGGGAAAAAGAAAGAGAGAGAGAAGGAAATAATTGCAGAGTCTTCGGGCCTCATTCCTGATCCTCTGAATCAAGAAACTGCTGTCACAAAACACCCCAGATGGACAGTCGGATTACAGATGGCCTTCTATAAGTTGCTTCTTGGTGGTCACCCTTCGTTCTCTTCATGAAAAGCCCTAGAGGAGATACCATTTCCTCCTGGATTCATCATCCCACCTTTAATAATTAGTATACACTAGGCATCTGGAACATGCCAGAAGGTCACATACGTGACTAATCTTCATTAATCCCTCTGAGACACAGAGCTTCCTGAGCCGACGTACAGCAGTGTGAGCAGTGATCTTAGGTGGGACACTTAAACTATAAAATATGCCTTTACAGAATGGAACTGGCATTCTTTTCCAATATCTCCAAGACTTTCAATGCATCCATGAAGAATTCGCATTCTGGTGCTGATGTGTCATTCTGGACCTCTTTCATCATTGACAATTACCAAGCCTCACTATTTGACCTTTCAAAGTTTGGGGTCTCCTTTATTGGTTATTACAATGCATCAATATTCTCCTTCTGTAGCTTCTGCTAGCCAGTTATAATATTACTTGTTGAGTTGGCATACAGAAAAGAACTAAGACTTAAAATTTGACCAATGAGACGTTGAGATGTTCCCCATGGGTAAGCAAATGGGAGGGGCTGGTAAAGAAGTAAGTGGGATGGTCAGGAGGGAGTGATAGGCAACTCCAAATCAAAGCCACATTTATTTTACAGCAAGTATTCTTTCAAATTTGCGGGGGGGCGGGGGTTAAAAACGGTACCGTGTAACTGGCTCACCACCTAGAGAAAGGCACACAAGCAAACACTGGTAGGTGGTAGAAGCATGATTAAAACATGTGTTAAGGTGATCTTAGAGCAATGAGACCACTGCTGTATATAGCACCCAAATCCCACCCGTAAGTGCTGCGCTATGCCTGGAGTGGACCAAGCTGCTGTGGGAGGCTGAGGCGGCACAACTGCTTCTGCCCAGGAGTCTCCAGCCTGGGACATGCAGGAAGTCAGAAAGAGAAGAGGAAGGTGAGAATGGAGGAAAGGAGAGAGGGAGGGAGGAAAGGAGGAAGGGAAGGAGGGAGGGACGGAGGGACAGAGGTAGGGAGGGAGATGGAAAGAAGACACATATATCCATGGTAATCATGTGCTTTAATATACGCAAATCTCTTCAAGTAATATGCCCACCCCCAAAAAGAATATTTAAACAATGGCTAATCACAGAGCAGGGATTGTTGGTCACAACAAGAGCCAGGGAGGCTCATTACTTCACATGTTTCTATGGTCCCTGACTTTTTCCCATGAGTAAATTAGAGCTATGTGCAGAGGCAGGCACAATTGTTCATAGGAAAAAACTGAAATGTAAGAATAAAAAGAATAATCACATCGTGACTCTCACTGGTTATATGGGGTCAGGGGGTAATTTTTGATCTGTTTGTTTTCATTTGGTCATATTCTTTCTATAGCTTATATATCTAACTTGGATAAATTAATGTATTTAATCATTTCAAAAGTAATGGAGGATATGAAGAAAAAATGTTATGGTCCATTTTAAAGAAAGAACATAACTATTGGCATTTGAGATATATATATGCATTTAAAATACCCTGGAGGAATATAAGTAATGGAACTATGGGTCTAGTTGGCCATTCTTATTTTCCTTCTTCACACACTCTATTTATCACTATTTTCTCTATTTTCACTGATTAGCAGTCACATAAAAATGCTTTCAAATAAGTGAAAACAAAGAGGAGAGGAATAGAGCCACCTCTGTAACGGAAGTAGAACCGACAGAGCAAAGGAAAGTTGAAGGGATGTGAGGACACTTAGCAAAAACAAGCAGTGGAGCCTCACTGGGTGCTGGTGATGCTGGTGACAGAGGAGAGTGATGCCAAGGCTGAGCAGTGGAGCCTCACTGGGTGCTGGTGATGCTGGTGACAGAGGAGAGTGATGCCAAGGCTGAGCAGTGGAGCCTCACTGGGTGCTGGTGATGCTGGTGACAGAAGAGAGTGATGCCAAGGCTGAGCAGTGGAGCCTCACTGGGTGCTGGTGATGCTGGTGACAGAAGAGAGTGATGCCAAGGCTGAGCAGTGGAGCCTCACTGGGTGCTGGTGATGCTGGTGACAGAAGAGAGTGATGCCAAGGCTGAGCAGTGGAGCCTCACTAGGTAGAGGTGATGCTGGTGACAGAAGAGAGTGATGCCAAGGCTGAGCAGTGGAGCCTCACTGGGTGCTGGTGATGCTGGTGACAGAGGAGGGAGGTGCTGAGGTTGAGTACTGGAGCCTCATTGGGTGCAGGTGATGCTGGTGACAGAGGAGGGAGGTGCTGAGGTTGAGTACTGGAGCCTCATTGGGTGCAGGTGATGCTGGTGACAGAGGAGAGAGGTACAGAGACTAAGCTCCCTTGTCACATGCTCAGGAAGCTGGACGTTCTTAAGTTTGAAGGAGACTGCACACTTAAGTCCTCTGGCTGGACTTAGATCCTCTAGAGGCCCCCTGCCCTCTAGCAACATGGAGGATGCTGATCCAGCCTGAAATCTGGGGACAGGAAGTGGAAGTATACATCCGTACTACAGAGCCAGTCTGTTGCCTGTGGTGGCCTAGTTTCCTGAACATGTTTTCTGGTCATTCAGTCATTTCACAAATTAGCACCTTGCTAGTACACACAAGGTTTTCAGCATACAAGAGGTTCAACTCTTTTCTTGTTCTCCCAAATTCTACATCCCTTGCCTTCCCTCTGTATGGCATGTCTATGTCTAGGACATAGCAGATCGTAGTAATTTTCTTCAGTAAAGCCTTCTACAACCTGTGACTCATGTGTATTCTACAGAGAGGCACAGCACCAATGGGAAAGAAATCACATTTGTAACATACTGGTCAATGGATCATCTAAAAGGAAAGAGCCTTTCCCATGAGTTCCAGCTCAGCTAAGACTGGAGAGGAACACTCCCCTGTAGCCAACTGCATACATTACTCACCTTCTGCCCAAGTAGGTGGCAGGGAGTCTGGCACTATGGTGTTCCCATGGTTTTGGTATAGGAGGATATTCCAGTAAACTCATAAAGTGAAGCACTTCTTTGAGACATGAGGCAACTAATTTTAAGGGAATCTACTCGTGGGTAGGCATGATGTAGTTAAATTGCAGAATCACTTAAGGGTACCAAGTGAATGACTGTCATGCCCTGCAGCCCAGCAAGACCTTTACAAGTGGGAGACAGGAAGCCATCATCAAGGCAAGAACCCTGAGTCAGAGAAAAAACACCCCACGTAGCACTCAAGACTAGCAGTCTTTATACCCCAGCAAAGTCACAAGAGTTTATAAAATCCCTCTACTCAGGAAGTCAAAGAAACCGAGAAGGAAGAATGTACACACAAGGATGGGGAAAGGGGCCATGGCCCACCTTCTAAATATGAGCACATATCAGTATGTGTGATGGCAATTAGAAATTGTTTATAAGGATTCTCTGTGCTTAGTGTACACCTTAATCATTTGGAATGTGCCTAAAAATACTAGATAATTCGAATCCTAGAGAGTCTCTGCCACTGTGAGGGTTGGCCCAGGCATTTGGTATTTTAAAACTATCCCCCAATTGATTCTTGCACACCACTGAGCTAGAGAAATAGATGTCTCATAAAGGATACCTACATCTATTGATGAGTTTTTGGGTAAGGGTTGAGACCTAAGTTTAGCCCTTCTAACTTATTCTCCACTCAGTTGCCAGAAAGATTTTCTTAAAATAGATTCCTCACCACCTCTCCCTACTGCCTACAATCACTGACAAGTTTCCAGGGCCTGGAGTTTTCAGTAACTGAG
Source organism: Rattus norvegicus (assembly GCF_021556685.1). NCBI lineage: Eukaryota > Metazoa > Chordata > Mammalia > Rodentia > Muridae > Rattus > Rattus norvegicus. The sequence continues at coordinate 76,415,673 of NC_141538.1, forward strand.
ATACTTGTTACTTATACTCTGATTTTTAATCTTGTTTAGGACCAGGCTGACCTTTAAGGCTTCTCATGCTTCGGCTCCTCCCTTCTTCTCCCTGGTCTTGGTTTCCGCTCCCATAGGCCAGCCTATTTCCAAGGTGTTGTATTGTCATGCTTCCAGGTCTGGACTTCTACCTAACATTTCTTCCTACCTTCCCATACCAGATTGTCCAGGCTTTTTTAAGCTGCCAGCCATTGCTCCCTTAGAATGAACATCTTTCCTGTATGCCCAAGTAAAGAACATTCTTTCTGTAGACACTGCAGTTTCCAGCATACTGCCATTACTCTGAGCACCCAGTGTTGCAATGATAAACTCCCATGTCCCCAGTAAATGGAATCCCTTAAGGCTAATGGTCTTACTCATAAGAACCTAAAAGAGTACACTGCCTGAAGAAACATAGTCAATCATAAGAGCAGGCTGTCCCAGTACAAGATTATAAGCAGAGATCAAAATAGCAAATGTTTCAATGGTTGGAAAGGCATATGAGTCAAGCAAGCCTCCTATTATATGAAACCCTCTTTTCTAAAAGAAAAAAGAAAAAAGTGTGTGTGTGTGTGCGTGTGTGTGTGTGTGTGTGTGTGTGTGAGAGAGAGAGAGAGAGAGAGAGAGAGAGAGAGAGAGATTTTCAACAAATTTAAAATCTAGGAATAAAGCTCAAGGCTTAAGGCTTTTACAAGCCCCAAATATTTCTGTATAAGAAACATCTCCCTAAAGTGTTTCTAATCACTCAAGCTGAGAGCCGTTCCTCTGTCCTCCAAAGGCAACCTATAGGTATTTCAAAGTCTGCACAGCACAGATACTGCAGTAGTCCACTCCTAAATCTGTCTCTCAATGACAGTTTCTTGAGAACATAGACTGAGTCTTATGCATTTCCCCGGCTCTCTAGGCATTTACACAGAGCCAAGCAAAGGCAGGCCCTTATCCACAGCCAAGAATGAATCCACGAAGCAGGTAATCATGGAATAAGATACTAGCCAGACCAGACATTCTCCCCCTTTCCCTCTCCAGGTGAGGAGTTTCATCAGTGACCTTTAGAAGACAAGGTAACAATTACCAGTAATAATTGAGATAGACTCTAGTCCCACATATAGTGGGTAAGTCATTATGAATACATTCTACATGGGGAAATTAAAGTGCTTGTTTTATCCTGGAATTCTAGTTTTCTTAGGAGCCTTCTGTTGTCTTAACAAAGTCACCCTATCCTCTAAATAGATGTCCTTCCAAGGTACCATTGAGTAGGAGCCGGCCTTGAGCATGCAAGATGACCTCATCACAACAGTGGATTGGGATACTTCTCAATAAGTGTAAGAGACTCTCCTAGTCATCCTCCATGTTCCATTAGACAGTAAAGATCCTGTGGGTCGAAATACCTGGCACAAAGGCTTCCTTTGGAGAGTGAATGCCTATAGGAGGCTTCCAGTGATGACAGAAGCATTCTGCAGGTGAGAGTAAAAGAGCTCCAATGTAGTAGGAGCTCTTATGCTTCCTGTAGCAATGGCCCATTCGTATTCTGGTTTGTTTGTTTGTCTGTTTTTCTTCCCATCCTCTGTCAATTCACCCAGAGATGTTCTGAAATTGTGCAATTGGTAGATTATAATACCCTGACCCAGGGAGGAGCAGTGGAGAGAACCAAGTGAGTCACAGACCACAACAAAGCCCTTCCTGGCATGTGGGGCTCCCTTGGCAAAGCCAGAGGGTGTAAAATTGACAGCGAGACAAGGAGCATCTTTGTTATTTGTCAACAAAATGCAATGGCCATTGCAGAGTCTTGGCAGCTTAACATGGAGAAGCCTCAGACCATTAATGGGGGAGCAAAAAACACAGCAAAAGAAAAGTGTATCCTTCACATGGCCACATATGACACAGGTGGTGCACGCAGGTGTATTTCCTGATCCCACTGAACTATTTCTCATGATCAGGTAAATAGAAGGGTGCTCCTTGAGTGACCATGGGGCCCTGATAGAGATACCAATATTGACATACCTTGAAATAAGATTACTTAAAATCAGATTCTAGGGGTTGCAGATTTAGCTCAGTGGTAGAGCGCTTGCCTAGCAAGTGCAAGGCCCTGGGTTCGGTCCCCAGCTCTGAAAAAAAAATCAGATTCTAATAGCTCCCAGCAGGGTGACTTTAGGCAAGTCATGTGATTTCTAAGCATTGGTTCTGCGTGTCTATAAAATACAAGTGGTGCCTGCCCTGCCCAATCTAAGGCATTTATAAATATAAGCAGAGACTATGGAAATAAAAATTGGTTACAGTCAAGTGTGAGTGGTAATGTTTTTCATCAATGTTACTTGTAGAATAATAAAATGTATCAAAGGTCAAATCAGAGACCACATAGAAGCTGATTTGAATGCATTGAGTTCATAGACCAAAAAAAAAAAATGAATTGATAAGCTTATGTTGACATTTCCTAATGCTGGTTGGTTGGCTATCTGCTCTATTCCCAAAATGAACCAAGTATAGAAAATCATTTTCTCCAACCTTCCACAAAGAGGCTCCATCCTAGCCTACTTGCACAGCCCATAATTAAGCCTTAAGTTCAAACTTCCTCTCAGTTGGTATTCTAGAGACATCTATGATGGGAAAAAGCCATGATGGTCATTGGGAAAACAAATACAACCAAGGCAGCTGTGTTTCCCACTCCTAGTGGAATGAGGCAATAAGACAAGGAAAGCATTCAGAAGAGTCAGTATAACAGGTGCACGTGCGTAAAGGATACAGAAGAGGAACAAACGACGGGACCAGTCATTTCCTCTTGTGAAACCAAGCATGCTTCTGGGAGTAGGTGATTCTTAAACTAAGTCATAAAAGATAAGTTTCCATGTAGATGGCAACCAGGAGAAATTCTCATGAGAGAAACTACAAATGCCTAACATGGCCCTTATATTCAGGGAGCTCAGAACTGATCTGACCATGGGAGAACTGAGGGATGGGGCACACCTGAGGAAAAGGAGAGTAGAGAGTTGTTGCTAACAGTGCTGGTATTGAAGCCAGCCTGTGTCCTGTGGGCAACAGGGACTCTGGGAGATGTTTTAAACCTCACTATGAGATGAACAGGCTTTTTCTCTTGAGTTTGGGACTGGAAGATAAAAGGCTGAGAAGCCAGCAGAGAGGGATTTTTCTAGACTTCTTTTGGTCCACCAGAATTCTCTTTTAGGCCAAATAGTAAGTGAGATCTTACATTATGAGTCAGATAAAAAGCAGAGTTGTTTTGGTTGAAAAAAGAGTCCAGGATCAGAAATAAGGCCTCAAATGCCTGAGGTTTTTTTCAAAATTTCAGGGCCTTGAGGAAAGTGGCATGTGCTACTGTGCTAAGGAAACAAAAGAAGAGCAGAGGTGAGAGACAAAGATGAGTGAAATGAAAAAAGAGAAAACCCCACAGTTCATAGCTGTGAACAGTGCCATGATGGACAGAGACAAGAAGAAAAGAATACGGTGCTACTGCAGGGTCCAGCCAGGGTGGATGGCTTGTGGAGGGCAAGCCACTAACAGAGCTCCAGTAGAACATGCTGGCTTCTTTGGCATGCCAGGTGGAAGACAACTAGTAAGTGATGCATCTGGAGAGAAAAGTATGTGACGGTCAGGAACAGGTCTGAGAAAATCGATGTGATCCCTATGAAGGGGTAAGGATATGGAGGAGGAGGAAAAGGACTATCCAAGCTCTTCAAGAGGCCACATATCTGAGAAATGGGAGTCTGAGAGAAGACAGTCAAAAGTAGGAGTACCCCTGTACTGTGCATCCAGAAAACAAAAGAAAGGAAAAGCTGAAGAAACATGAGGTTGCTATATTAACCCCAGTAGGGAACCAGAACCCATGACGCTGTGAGGCCAACCAATGCCACTGTGGCTGGACGCAAAGTCTTCAGTTGAGACCAAGATGCATTGCTTTGGCTCTCAGCAATGCATTCTTCTCACAGCCAGAGCTCAGGGAGCATTGCCCAATGTCCCATGTGCTATATCCTTAAAGAAGGTCAGAGTCCAGTGCTGCAATCATCCAGCAGGCTGCAGGTTGAACTATAATTACCATCATAACATGAGGCTATGCCACCATGGAAGAAATCAGTGCCTTTATTGGGGGAGTGCATTAATTACCTCAAGAATGGGCTTGTTACACGTACATTCTTCTCATACCCCTTCTGTAGTCCATGGTGCTCACGCGCTCTTCCTCCGTGATTCTCTGAAAGAAGGACCTCACCAGCTATACACCCTGTGATGTTGGGTGATGCCTCCAGAGCTGTGAACCAAATAAACACTCACTATTCGCCTCACTCAGCACGTGATACTCTGACAGCAGCAATAAATTCACTGACACAATCTCCAAGAAGGGAGTCATGAGCGACAGACTCTGTCTCATAAGTCACTTGATTCAATTACACTGTTAAGTGGTCACTGCATTCACCGTTAAATAGTTAATCACAATGTTTCAAATGTCCAGCCTCAGGAACCACTCTTCATAGACTCCTTCCCAGTGGTAAAGAGGTGGCTAAGCTTACAAAAGACTCCCAGGCTCAGAAGGCCACCCATGTTCAAAACATTTCTGCCTTTTAATATTTTTTTCTTTTTTTTCTCCATCCTTATTAACTTGGGTATTTCTTATTTACATTTCAATTGTTATTCCCCTTTCCAGGTTTCTGGGCCAACATCCCCATAACCCCTCCCCCACATCCCCATAATCCCTCCCCCTTAATATTTCTTTCTTGTAGAGCTGGACTCTTCCTTCTGATGTTTTCCACATTAGTTCTGCTTCCTAATGCCAGACAGAGCTGGCTTATTTGAAGATTAAGATCATGATCTTCTTGTTGATTCTCTCTCTCTCTCTCTCTCTCTCTCTCTCTCTCTCTCTCTCTCCTCATCTCATCACCTCCTTCCATTAACCATTTTATTCTTGGGACATGATTTCGCATGCTTTTCTCATCCCTAATAGCTCTCTGCTAAGCAATGTTTAACATTCTAGGTCAGCCTGCAGAAATAGATGGTGTAGGTTTAAGGTAAACACCCAGCAACCATGGAGTACTAATCCAGAGATGCCCATTCAGCCATCATCTGCTCACCCTGCTCAGCACTTCCCAGTCTTCCTAACCACCCAATCCATGCCTCTGTGCCCAACTCTCCCTGGAGGAGATAATGAGTCACCCAGGGTTTCCTGCTGCAAGTGTTTTTACCTTTCTCCTACCCTACTTTCCATTCATCTTGAAAAGTTCTCATGAGACCTTGTATGGATTACTTACTGTAGGTAGATACTGGCAAGGACAAAGCTTTTGGTGACTCATCCAAAGACTCATGTCAACTCTGCAAAAAAAAGTGGACTACTTCAAAGCAACAGGGAAAAGAAGCCATGTGAAGCTGGGTATGGAGATAAATGCCTGAAATCCCAGCACAGGGGATGCCAAGGCAAGAGGGTGATGAGCTAAGAGCAGTCTGGACTACAGAGGGAAACTCTGGCTCAAATAACAATGATGGTGATGATAGATTATGTTGACTTTGTATTGTTCATAAGTTAATATAATAGCACCTGGGTATGCTGAAGTAAATAAAATGTTCAAATTAGTTTCACTGCTTCTTATATCTCTAATATAATTCCTAGAAAAGGTAAGATTACTTATCTGACTTGCATTTTTCTCTATAGCTCTTCTGTACAAAGAGTGAAAGTGTCACCTCTTTGGTTAAAAGTACAACACTCCTCACAGAATAACCTTCGATGTAGCATGGGATTAGATTGGATTGGGATTTGAAAAGCAGCACAATCTAAGCTTTATCTTTCCATAGTCTATTGCTGTCTTATGTTTTGTTTTTGATACTTCTCAGTACCTTGTTTATGGGTGTATTTTTATAAATAAATGAAATAAGCACATGTCTCTAAATCCATAAGTACACGTATCTTTTTCATCTAATGTACTATAATGTGTCATAATATTTCACATAATATATCACACCTGAACAAAACCATGTGTGCTCACATAATAAATCTTTCTTAGCAGAGACAGCTGGGAATTTCAGAGGTAAGAATCCTACAAGTGACATTTTTCTGTTTTACTGGGACAATTGCTTTTCTCTATATCACAAAAGACCAAGGAATTGTTTTAAATACAGAATCTCTAAACAGAAATAGAAATATATCAATTTAAATAAAAATTAGCTTAAAAGGTCATTGAGTTTACTATTTCCTGGTATTAATAAAATAATGATAAAATATATCACAGTACATTTAACGTAAATGAGTTTAATCAGCAAAATTACTCTCACTATGTCTCTATGAGAAATCATTTTAGGGGTTGGGGATTTAGCTCAGTGGTAGAGCACTTGCCTAGCAAGCACAAGGCCCTGGGTTAGGTCCCCAGCTCCGAAAAAAAAGAAGAAAAAAAAAGAGAAATCATTTGAGAGAAAGAACTTAAGGGAAGAAGGGCTTATTTTGGCTCCTGGTGTCAGAGACTATTAGTCTACCGAAGTAGAAATGACACAGCGACATGAGAGTGTAACACAGACTCTGCACTTCTCAGGTCAGGCACCAAAGAGCAGCATGCAGTGTCAGAATGTGTCCCGAGTATCATATGTCCAGCAGCTAGACCTCACACCTGAAGGTTCCATAGCCTCCCCAACCAGAGCCCCACGTAGTGCTGAAACACTATCATTTCAACACTTACATTTCAAATTCAAGCATAGATCATATGGATTTGGTTAATCCTAGTGCCATACCCATCTATTTAGATGGCAGTACCTGTACTAGGCCTCTCTCCCGGAGGAGAAATTTGAGCATCTGAGAAATTAATAGAACCCAAGGCTTCTGAGTGAAGCTCTGGTCATCTTCTACCCTGTTGCACACTGGATTTTGGAACGTGTTTCAGACATGATGGTTTTAATAAGTAAGTAAGTAAGTAAATACATAAATAAATAAATAAGTAAATTCCATTTTCTAACAGTTTTACTTTCCCTTTTGAATATTAAGTGTAAGGAATATTAAGTTCCTTGATGTGTATATAGAAAATCAGTTACCAGGAGTCTTAGGAAAGCATCTGCTACAGTGTTGGGCATATGATAGTTCTTCTGTATGTAATTTTCCACTTCTTCTCCTTCACGTACCAAGAAAATCCTTTCATTAAAGAAGGTCACAAAGTGGTCATTTATCCCTCTTCTTGGTCACTAAATTAAAGATATTTGATGTCCTTTTGCTGAGTTATTTTGATGCTTGACCTTGTTAATACAATCCTCACGTGGCTTTAATGCACTGTAAAGAGAGCTGTGTTTCATGACCTTGAAATTCAGGGAAAGGAAAAGAACATTAGCTTCATGACTGATATATTTACTATACAATGGCCAAAAATAAATCTATCAGGTCTGGGAAAGGGCTCAATCAGGATAGTGTTTACCACACAATCTGAGGACCTCAGCTCAGATTCCCAATACTCACGGAAAGAAGTTGCCCAGTGCCAAGGGAGAAAGAAACAAGTTCTACCCAGCTATAAAGCCTACAAACCACAATGGCCAGCATGGAAAGATGTCCCCAAGCATGCAATAGTGGTGCTCGCAATTTGGAAATAACCATTAGCAATCTAATTAGACTTAAGGCCCTCTCAATAGAAGAGAATTCATGCCTGAAACTGTACAGCTGATCAGTTTCCTGTCGTTGGTGAGGTAATGGGCCCTAGAGAGAACCTATTGTTGCCATTTTCCTAAACCTCTTTCGTTTCTGTTATTCTAAATACCCATCCCTATACCCACAGATGGGTGTAGCTTTCCCCACCCATCAAAGAAACTTCTTGCACCAGAACGAGTCCATTACAGAAATATAGAACCGGTAAAAAACAGAGAACAACTGACCTTGTGGTTCTCAGCCCTAAATGATACAACAGAGCTTCCAGCATGTTGTTTAGAGCATACAACTTACAGCAAAGTTAGGGAACGCTGAGGAAGAGCTGGCAGAGAGAGCCCAAGAGACAGAGTGTCAACTTGTGTGCTGAGTGACATGTTTTATAATTGTAACAGAAAAGCTGTACCTGTAAATTCTCACATACACATTTATGATTAAGATCCGTGGGTCACAAAATAAAGCATGAATGTGGGAAAGAGATTGTAATGAGGAGGAGGACGGCAATAAGAAGAAGGTAAAAACAGGGTGGAGGTGAGAGGGAACCACATTATAAACATGTATGAAATTGCCAAACAACCAATTCAATCCATAAAACTTTTTTTTAAAAAAATGCAAGAGAGACTGAGGAATATCCAAAATTAACGTGGCCTCTACTCACATGTACATACCGAATAGCTTTTCTATAAAATCCACAGGTCCTGGTCACCTACCCAAAATAAGCAAGAAGATATAGCAAATACCAGTCAAGGAAATGGCCTGTGGCTTGAGCTCTAACACTCCCTGCAAATACAAGGCATTGGTGTTAAAGAAACACAGAATCATCTATTATGATTCCCATATATTCTAATTATCATACTAATACTGTTATACAGTAATAATATCATTATGATTACCTTATGGGCTTCAAGGTGTTTAACCTCCATAATCTTGCTTAATCCCTAATTTACAAACCTGCGTATCAGGACTCAGAGCCATCAATATGCCAAAGACTAAGAATGTATAAACCCGCCCAGCATCACAGGACACCTACCTCTACTTACATCCATCAAGGTCTCCCATTGCCAATCTATAAGAAATACATTTTTGCTTCCACAATAGAAGTGTCAAGAGACAGTGTAACTCCAGAAAGCTTGCTGCATGACCAAGGACAAGGTGTCGCTGAACCTTCCTCTGCCTCCACCACAGTTCTCAGTAGGAAAGCGAGCATGGTTTTGTGCCAACATTTCTGAAAAAAAAAAATCGTGTGCCTAAAATACAGGCAGTGTCTGTGGGACTGTGGAAAATCCAAAGGGAAATCAGGAGTTTTTGAGAGAGAAGGATCAGATAAAAATGCTAGAGAGGTAAGTCTGTGAATACCTTCTTCTTCACCATTCTAAAGTGTTTTCCATTAGGGCATAATGGCAAGGAGGATTTGAGTTTAAAATGTACCACTCTGTGTGTGTGTGTGTGTGTGTGTGTGTGTGTGTGAGAGAGAGAGAGAGAGAGAGAGAGAGAGAGAGAGAGAGAGAGAGAGAGAGGGAGGTATATCACATATGTGGGCATAGGCATAACCTAGTCATTACATACATGGACAGAGACCAGAGTTGGATGATTGTTCTATTGTTGTCCACCTTATTTCACTGAACATAGAGATCACTATGTGTGTTAGACTAGCTAGCCTGACAGCCCCAACAATGCTCCTGTCTCCACCCCTGTCCCATGCCCACCCCTGCAAGTGCTGGGTTTACAAGCACAGACAGTCATGCCTGAGTTTCACTTGAGCACTGGGGATCAGAAATCAGGTCTTAATGCTTGTAGAGGAAGTCATTTACCCTCTAAGTCATCTCCTCCAGGTCTCAATATTTTTTTAAAAAAGTTAAGGAATGGTAAGTACAGATTTCCTGACATATTTTGGAAAGGGACTGGACAATCTACATAAATGTGGGGATTTTTCTTCAAGGAGGAGTGATAAGCTGAGAAGGTTAAAGGTACTTAAAAGATTTGTTTCCTAAAGCACTGTTATCCCGACTCCCTCAAGTGAAGTTAAAGGAGACATGTGCCACCCTTAAAATCTGTACAACAATTGCACAAGAAGCAAGGCTTTCTCCTGATCCCTGTGCACATCCTGGCCTGGGTCGTGGTAGTGGTAATTTGACCACAGACCACACTGCCAATGCACTGTTACCTAGTACAAGGACCGAACATCCATGTTCGTTTCACAAGACACCCTGTGGATGAGGAAAATCAAATTATTTACTCAGGCTCACAAGACAGCAATTCAGAGCTAGTTCAGAGTCTGTGCTCTTAAGTTATGGTTTAGGAGGGAAATGTCTATTTCCCTTCTGCCTGACTGTCTCAGAGACTTGTATTACACAGGCAGGTTCTCAAGATCAAAACCTTTCTTTGTTACAATGCACCTCTTCCAGGAAACCCAAAGGGCCCATAGAGTTGGTCTTCAGAATCCTCAACCATTCTGATTCTCTTTATAAGCGACAGAGGACCAGGATCCCACAACCTATATTCACGTCCTGCCTCCACTAGTTACTGCTGTATGGCCATCAACAAACCAGTGTGCCCTATTACTCGTGCCTTCACTGTCTATAAAATGTCAACATAGCTTGCCCCCAGGATCATCTGAAATATAAATAAGACTGTGGTGGTTTAGGGAGAAACATCTCCCATATGGAGACTTGGTCCCCAGTTGACCATGCTGTGTAGTGGAACCTTCAGGAGGTGTGGTTTTATGGAGGAAGCAAATCACTGACTGAGGGGAACCTTTGGGAGTTTAGAGCCTCATAGTCATGTCAATTCTACTTCTCATTCATTGTCTCTGCCCTCCTGTTTATGGTTGGAAATGTGATCTCTCAGCTTCCCGCCTATCTGTGTCAGGGTTCTATTGCTCTAAAGAGTCACCACAACCACAACAGCCCTTACAAAGGAAGTGTTTAATGGGTGCTGGCTCACAATTGCAGGGGTTTGGTACATTGCCATCGTGGCAGGAAGCGTGGCAGCACACAAGTAAACACAGTACTGAGAAGGAACTGAGTTCTATATCTGGATCCGCAAGCAGCAGAAAGAGAGAGACACTCGGCTGGACTTGAGTTTTTGAAAACCTCAAAGCCCACCTTTAGTGACAAACATTCTCCAACAAGGCCACACCTACTCTAACAAGGCCATGTTTCTTAATCCTTTCAAACAGTGTCAGTCCCTGGTGACTAAGCATTCAAATCTACGAACCTATAGAACCATTCTCAGTCACACTGGCACACTGCCCCAGCCTCCTGCTGCCATGACTCCCCACACTGACTATTGCCTTTTCTTCCTTGCTGATTTTAACCTTTCTGCTTCTTTTGAATTCATTTGCAGATGTTTAATTATAGGTATCTGCGATTATGCAGACTGGATTTGCTTTCCTAGTGTGGAAGCCTTCTTGGAACTCTGAGACCCTCAACACTGACTAGGACAATTATGCTTCAAAATTTTCACTCTCTCTTTTTCCAGAATCATGAGGGTATTTTTAGCTATGACTGGGACAGTGGAGAGAGAAATATAAATCTATTTTTTTATCCAATACTTAGTCTTGCTTTGTAAACCATACCCAAATGATCCGCTGTGAAAATGTGGTATAACCCTTTCAAGAAGACACTATAGAATGAGAGTCCAGGCCCGCAGCCAACTAAAGACTTTACTGAGTTAGTCTGAGTATGTAAACTAATTAGGAAGCCCTAGTTTCCAGAGCAAGGAGCTGAGATAAAGAGCTAGGTGGGGGGAAGGCACTGGAAAATGTGCATCATTTGGAAATTATGCTATTCATGAACCTCAATCGCATCTCTCTTAATCTATGCCAAGTTTTGGAGAGCAGAAGAAATCATTTTGTTTTCTTGTGTTTCTCTTGAGCTGTGATGTAGGAAGAGACTGGTCAGCCAGTTAGGTCTACGAACATCTGTGTCTAGGGAAGCCCATGGAAACTAGTCCAAGGGACATCACAGTCCCAGCAGAGAGAAGCTGGGTAACTGATGTTGCTCCTACATTCAAATCCATAGTCCACTTAGTAGCACCTTCCTTATTGCAGGGAGAATAGCAATTAAAAAGGGACCATACAGAATGACACCTCCCAGAATCCAGGTAGCATCATGACAGCCTCATGAGGGGGTGGTGAAGAGTACCTTCAGAGACATTTGACTTATAAGTTCATACATTCATGTTCTAAGCGCTAAGTGATTTCTAGGGATAAAGTCAGGCGCTGTGATCCACAGGTACCAATGAACTGTATCTCTTCCAGACACATTGCTGCATACCGAGCTTTGGGCTTCCTTTCATGACACTCGGAACTCCACCATAGCATCAGAGAGAGCTTCCCCTCTGAATCCATTTATCACTGTGAATTGCAATGTTTTCTTTTCCTTCTAAGCATTCATTACTTAGCATTTGAGACTCGTTTGTTACCTACATCCTACCCACAAAATAAAAAAAAGTGGTTAAAGAAAACAGTGATATGGCCAGAGTTCCTTTGCAGCTTTCTGCACTGCCTAGAACAGCATCTCATGTGTCAGATTCAATACACAGACAGTTGAGTGAATGACTGAGGTCTACCACCTCCTGCCACACACTAACTAGTGTGGGGAAGAATCCCTGAAAGGAAGAGGAGGTAGACATGGAGGGAGGAAGAACAAAGACAAGGTCACTGGAGAAACAGCTATTTCTTTTATGAGGATGCTGAAGTCATTCGCTACTGTCGTCTCGGGCCTTTGCTATTCAGCTATTATAAATGTATGCCTCAGTTGATCTGAGGTGAATACCATTTTGTAAAAATGTAAACTACCATCTGCACAGAACTGGTCACATTGAAATGCATGTTAGCACATCTTCATAGAGGTAAAAATGGAGTATTAGCATAGATAGTTATGGGAAATCAAGAAAAGTAGAGAAATTAGGAAAGTAGATAATTTAACTGCAAATTTCCCTAAAAATGTTTTTACTTCCAAAGTCATTGCTATAATTCACCTTATCCTTTGGTTATATAAGACCTTATATAACAAAGAATAAAGAGGCAAAACTACATATGACCTGTGAATCAGAAGGCAGTAATTTAAAAGAACAGACAGGCATTGAGAAAACTTTGAGATTCTGTCTCAAATGTCCCTGTTCCAATGGCTGCTGGAATCATCTGGATAAATATTGGCTCTTTAGAAGGACCATTTTCTATAAGAATCTATGTTAAGAGTATCTTTGGCTTAATAAAACTAGACACAGGTTTTTGCCATTGAGATGACAGGGTTCATTGCTGTAATCATATCTCCCATAAATAGAAATGGCAACAGAACCTTCCAGTAGAGCATCAGATGTGCACATGGGGCCATGGGTTAGCATTAGAAAAGACCACAGCAAGATGGAGAGGCTTTGCGGTAAATAGCACCTCCAATCACACCTTCCAGCCAGTACTAGGCTGTACCAGTGTGGCTGCCAAATGGAGTGGCTTCCTGGGCACTCTTTGTTCTCTGGGGTTTGAAATATAAAATGGGTTATTTATGAAGAACAAGCTGGTCACAGCCCCAGAAGGAGGAGAGACTATCTCTAAAGAGCACAGTACACTGTGTACTTTACGCCACCACGTGAATAATTTTGAGGGATCTTTATGTGACACAGCCAGTCACCAAAGGTCATTATGACAGAGCTGCCATGTTGTGTGAAATAGCATCAAGAGAAGACTGCACACCCTTTGGATCTGGCTATAGGTCAGTCCTTACCAACTTGGTGTGTGTTGGGATAAGTATGTTGTTGGGCCGGACAATATAAAATGATCTTCGGGTTTAAGCTCCTTGAAATGCATTTGGCCTGTGATTTTTGTTGAATATTATATAAGTAAAGGCCTCTTCATAGACTTGGATTTTTCCTCCCAGAACAATGCTTGCATTTAGATTTTGATTACTAGAGTCTGGCTCAAGTTCTTTCTAGGCTTACACATGTCAATGCAAACATGTAAGCATCATCTGGATGATTACTAGAGATTCAGTCTCATAGGTCACACTGCTCTCAGGAGTCAGAACCCTGCTTTACCAGATCCATGGTGACTTGTATGCATGCTGTGATTTCCAGTTCAGAAGATACTTGCTTACAAGTGACAAAACACGGTTTGATTATGACATCGTATGCAATAGGAGATATATTTTTTTAAATAATTACCTAACAAAATGTTCTTCAGTCTTCAATTGACCCCAAAGTCACTAGTAGTAGTAGTAGTAGTAGTAGTAGTAGTAGTAGTAGTAGTAGTAATGTGTTTGTGTGTATGTGTGTACATGGATGCACATGTGCATGGAGGTCAGAAGTCAACCATGGATGCCCTTCTTAGGTAACACCATCAATAATCTCTCTCTCTCTCTCTCTCTCTCTCTCTCTCTCTCTCTCTCTCTCTCTCTCTCTCTTCCTTGCTCCCTCCCTCCCTTCCTCCTTCCCTCCCTCCCTCTATCCCTCAGAACTTGCCAAGTAGGCTACACTGGTTAGCTAGGTTAGCTAGCAAGCCCCAGAGATCTGCCACCTCAACCTCCTCAGCACTGAGATTAAAAGCATGCACCTCCATACCCAGCTTTTTATTTATTTTTTTTTGTAACATGTTCAGTGACTCCAACTTAGGTCTTCAAGATTGCAAGGCAAGCATTTAACCAGATAAGCTATCTCCCCATTATCTGTCCATTAGATCATTAATACAGGCAATCATCAGTATTGAT